>NC_140076.1:28782508-29387287 GCF_964194135.1 Talpa europaea
AAGTCCATGACACCTGCCAGCTTGACTTCGCAGTGAGCTACTATTGCTAGACAATTCCCTGACCAGGAACTTGCCATGGTTCCTACTATTGATTAGAGAAAGTTCTAGAAAGCAAGGTTGAGGGAGAGAAACCCAATCAGAGCAGACCCTAGATTAGGACCAGACCCCTGTTGACAGACCAGTGCTTTACCCCAAAGACCTAATATCTCAGCCAGACACTCAGCACCTCCTGAGAGCTTCCAGAGTGTCCTCTGCATGGCTCTGCCACAGCACAGCCTCCTCCATTCCCCCAGACAGGAGCCTTCTTGTCAGCACAATCATAACTTGTGTCTGCCTTTTTTGTGTCTATTCATATTATTCCCTTCACCTGAACACCTTCACTTTCTTCTCTGTTCCTTAAGCCCAGTGTCAAATGCCATTTCCTCCAGGAAGCCTTCTTTGATTCCTTTGCCCCCTGCCCCTATGACTTTCCCTGCCTCTGAACTCTCTTGAGGTCTTTGTTCATCAAAGCATTACCTTCCCTAGGACCTCCCTGGTGGTACAAGGGGTTAAGTCTCAACACTATGCAGCTATCCACAGCCACTGCAGCACCAGTTAGATCCCAGGCCAGGTTGCTGACCCACATGGCATAGCAGAACTCTCCTGTCTCGCCTGCTGCTCCCCTCAGCAGTGTAATTCAGTAGATCCCCCTGTTTTGCTCCCCATTCTGTCTTGGTGAATCCTCTCACTCCTGGACCTCTGGCCTGTACCCCAATTCTTGTATGCATAAATAAATAAATCTTAAAACAAACAAAAAATTCCCTTCCCCTATGCCATTTCTCTTTGTAACACTACTTCTGGTCAACCAGGCAAATGAATGAACTCATTCCTCCCTGTTTTGATACCTACTGGAGGTAATCTCTCAAGGCAAGAGAATTGAATTCATCCATCCATCTATTCTGTCCACCCATCCACCTATCTAGCCTACTTTTGTTGAGGATAGAATTTCAGGCAGAAAGAAGCCCCACTCTAACTAAGATGAAGACATCAGGAATCACAGTTCTGGCTGTGAGTCACAGTTCTGACAGTCCAAGAATCAGTTCTGACTCTGCCTGCACTAGAAGGAATCATTTGGGGGTGTCCAGCTGCAGGCTGGGCAAGGCTATTGCTGACCTCACTGTGGCTTCCACCTCTCCCCAGTTTCCACCAAAGAGTCTGAGATCTCTGCTGACAAAGAAGTCTTCTGGTTCCCCCTCAGTCAGGGTTAGTAGGGTTCCTGCTATGTCTTCCCTCCCCCATAAGAGGGAGGTCTAAGAAGATGGGAAAAAGTGTGTTTGTGTGCTGGTAGTGGGGTGTGTGTGTGTGTGTGTGTGTGTGTGTGTGTGTGTGTGTTGGTGATGGTGGTGGGTGTGTGTATGGAATGTTTTCTACCCAATTACCTCCTGCTGCTTCTCTGCATCCTACTGGCTGCCACAGTCTGGGCAGCAGGGGGCAGTATTGAGCTTCGCAGAGCCCAGACACTTCCTACCTTCTTACTGGCAGATGCTGGGTCATCAGGACTTTTCCAGTCAAAGCCATATCCAAACTCCCTTGCACAGATGGGGAAACTAGAGGTTGAGGAGCTGGTGATAGAAATAAGCTGAGTGTTTTGGCTTTGGGGTAAACGTTAGTATTTTAGAATTCTCTCTTTCTCTCTCTCTCTTTTTTTTTTTTTTTTTTTGGATGAGATTGACCTGGGGCAGATTCCACCCCAAGGGCCTGAGTGAATGGGAACCTCCACCTGGGGCCAGACTTCCCTCCAGACCTCTCTCCAGTTTCTCCTGAGCTGATATTCGGGCTCAACAGCTCCTTTCCTCCCCACCCCCAGCGCCAGCCCCTGCTGACCTCTACCCTCCCACTGCCGGTGAGGCCAGCTGAAATCACTCCCTGCTCTGTGTGACTGTGGGTAAGTCTTTGGCTTCTCAGAGCTCCTCACAGAAGGGCAACTCTGGGTCCATGTGTGGGTGCATATGGGACCAGGCATCACCTGCTCCCCCTCGCACTCCTATTCTTTCCCCCAGGGAGGGCTTGAACGAGGCCCTCAGCTTGGCTAAGCCTCAGTTTCTTCCTCTGTAGGATGGCAATGATTACATCTGCCACGGCCCTAGGTTAAGACAGAGTCACAGAAGGTGAAAGCGAGGTGAGGAGGACTTGAACTGCTCTCCCCAGTTTGGGAGTCACTGTGAGGTGAGAGGCCGCTCAGGTCTGGGAGTCTGTGTCCGGAATATGCAGGCAGAGATGAGCCAGGTCCTCTGGGGGCACCTGTCTGAGAATGATAGAACCGTCACTTCACGGGAGGAATTTAACTCAGAAAATCCCTAGGCCGTGGACGATTCTACAGAAGTGGGTAACTGAGGCCCCAGATGAGGGCCCTTTGGGAGAGACACCTTGAGTTCTGGTTTCATTTCTGTGCCGCGGGATGCAGGTAGGTCCTGTCTGGTTCTGAGCCTCAGTTCTCCTGCGGCTGCACGGGGAAGGGGTGCCGGTCAGTCTCCCCTCCTGTCTGTCCATCCCTCAAGCATTTCCCAGGCTCCCTCGATCAGCCCCGCGTGGCTCCCCCCAGCCGCCACACTCCCCTTTCTTAACCCGCGGGTCTCTGCTAGCTGGACAGACAGACCCCGGGGAGGACCCCTCCTCTCGGCGCACTGACGGACAGACGGCCGGGGCCCCGAACCCGCCGGAGTCCAGCTCCCCGCCGGGCCGCTCGGCCGCTCGCGCCGCGCCCCGGCCGCCCCGCCCCGCGCCTCCCCGGGCGCCCGCATTAAAGCGCATATGCAAGCCATGAATTATCAACTGAAAGGAGTCAATTACCGGCTCTAAAAACGAGTGTCTGCGCCCGGAGCGCCCGGGGCCATCCGCCTATTTACGGAGCGATTTCCCCCGCCCGGCCTCGGGAGGGAGAGCGGCGCGGAGGCGCGGGAGACGGGGCCGGAGAGCAGGAGGGAGCGCGCCGGGGAGCGGTGGGGAGCGGCGGGGAGACAGCGCAGAGCCCTGCGGAGGCGCGGGAGAGGGGACCCCGGGCGGGAGGCAGAGACGGTGCGACTAGTCCAGAGAAAGGCGCAGAGACACCCCGTCTGCCTGCGCCTTCCGGGCCAGTAGCCGGGAGCCGGGAGCCCCTAAGACCTCAAAGGGTCGTTCCCTCTTCCCCGGCGCGTGTGTGGGCACCTAACCACCTGGACTGGGACTCGGGAATGACAGGATGGGGAGGGGCCTGTCCTGACCCAAACGAGGGGCCAGGTGCGGTGCTGTCCAGGGTCAACCCAGCTGGACAGCGTGGCCGTGAGAAAAGGGAGGAGGCACAGGGACAAGTGAGGATGCAGCGTGATGTGGGGCGTCTGTGCAGCCTCTCAGCATTGAGAGAAGTGGCTAAACCATCCCCAGTGGATGCTGGAAGACCTGTCCGCCCCCCCACCCAGGTGTTGTCCCCGCTGGACCACTTTTCCTCCTGGTTCCGAGGCGGTGGCACCCAGGCGCCCCGCTGCTGAGCCTGCCTTTGGTGCTGCACACACTGTTCTTTTCCACTGTCCAGGCTGGACTTCTGCACCGGTGAGGACCACAGAGGCGGGGTTGCCTGCTTGGTTAGTAGACTGCCCTGCAGAGGGAGCTACAGAAGCACTGGAGGAAGGCAGGGAGGGAGCCCTTGGCTTCTTCTGGAGGTGGTGAAAAAGGAGACCCCAGGAACTCTGAGGAACGGGCAGGATTTAAACTGTGGCCGAGAGAAACTGAGACTCAAATCTCTTCTAGCTGTGTGTGACCTCAGGCGAGACTCTTAGCTTCCGAGCCTCAGATTTCTTAACTATAAGATGGGGACCGAGCCTCCCTGGTGGCGCAAGGGGTTAACATGCAACCTGTGAAGCTGTTCACAGCCTCTGCAGCACAAGCTGGCCAGCATGGCGCAGCAGACCTCTCCTGACTCACCCGCTGCTCCCCTCAGCAGTGTATTTCAGTCAGTCTGCCTGTTCTGTTCCCTACTCTGTCTCTGGTGATCCTCTCACCTCCCCCCCCCCATCTCTGACCTGAACCCCAGCTATTGTATGCATAAATAAATAAATCTTTAAAAAAAAACAAGATGGGGACAATGCTATCCACTTTTATGTATGTGGCCTCATATGTGCTCAGCACTTTCCCCAAAAGGGAAAGACCTTGTTTTTAGTAAGACTAATATTAACACCACTTATTGAGGCTTACGAGTTGCCAGGCTGGAGTGTCAAACACCCTTCCTCCCAATAGCTTTCTGAGGCTGTGAAATCACTTTACTGACAAGAAAACTAGAGGGGCAGGGACTGGGAAGTGGTGGCATTAAGTTTTGAAGCCAGGTCTGACTTCAGTGCCTCCTTAATCCCTGCACCATGGGGCCCCCAGACTTGGTCCATGTACCCCTTCCCTGCTCCTTTCATTGTGGGGGCAGCCACAAGGCAGGCAGGACAGCGGAGAGGTGGCCCCTGGGGTCTTGTTCCCACCATACTAAGGTCTGTGTCCAGCCTGACACGTCTGCAGCCCCGCACCATGCCATTAGCAGGCAGCCAGAGGGGGTGTCTGCATACGCCAATGCTGGGGTTCCTGAGGCCGCTCGCCTATTAGTGGCTGGTGGCTTCACAGTGATTTATTGGGGCTTCTTCATTTCCCCTTGGTCCGCTATAAACATATTTATACCACCAGAGTGACCGATAAATTTCCCTTATGAATCCCGTTATCTCCCCCATTAACCATCCGTCACCTTTTATGCGGCCACGATGGGCTGGGCCAGGGCACGGGGGTTGGGTGGGAGGCCTGTGGCCTGCAGCCCGTGGGCCCAGTGAACTCTTCACCTCCCCCACTGCTCCCCAGACAGAGCAGCCGCTGCTGCCTCCAAGCTGCTTCTAGGATAAGGATATGAAACTGCACCAGGTGGGCCCTTTGAAATGAGATTTCCTCCCAGGGCCTCAGAATGGGAAGTCCCTCGGAGGCTAACTTAAGTCTCTCCCACTGTATCTCTGGCTTCGTTTCTTCCAAGGGAGCAGAGTGCTTCTGAAGCGGCTGCTGCTAGTCTTTCTCCCCACCCTCAGCTTTCACCTTCATCTTTCTAAGTGCAGCAGAGAGCTGGGCACAGTCAGGTGGCAGTAGGGGGCCAGATGCCAGCCAGCATTTACCAAGTACCTCCCTGTGCCAGTCATTTTACACCTGTGATTTCCTGTGGTCCTCTCCACAATCCTGGAGCCAAACATTTATAGCTTCATTTGCCAGATAATTTTGAAGTGAGGTTTAAAGACATTAAATGGAGAGCCCAAAGTCACCCAGCCAAGGAGCTGGGATCTGGGGCCTTTGTAACCCTAAAGCTTGTGCTTTCAGCCATTGCGCTCACCCACCACTTCAGATGCCCTGGGCTAGGAGAGGTGAAGCTAAGAAAGTTTTCTAGCAGAGAGGGCTACAGAGCACAGGAGGGACAGGGGAAAGAAGGGGCCTAGGGGAAGGCAGGCAGGGAGCAAGGTGCAGAACTACGGAGGAGGGAGTAAACTCTTTTTTGTTCCAGTTGGGGAAATTTGAACACCTGTTTGGAGTCAGGCCCCAATCTATTGGGGATGGTGGGGCAGGGTCTGTGAACCCTAAGACACACTGGCTAGACAAATGGGCCCCACCCTTCTCTATGCCTCAGGCTTCTGCCTGTCCCCGGGCACATGAAGGAGGCTGCCCTGTGAATACCTGACATATCCACTTCCTTGGGAGATGCCTATTTCTGTGTAGGTGGAGGTGTCTGGTAATTCTGCTTCCCCACAAGACCATCCAGAACTGCTGCACACTCCCCTGGAGGTAAGATACAGATCTAGCTCCAGACTTAGGTAGACCAGGTCCACGCTGAGCCCCACATTGCTTTGGAGGATCGGCATAGGTGGGTGTCATATCCCCATTTTACAGATGAGCAAAGGAGCCCTGGGTTAATGTATGGTGACCTAGAGTTGGAGCCAAGAGTGGGGCTGAGGTGGGCTGGAGTGGGGCTGAGGTGGGCGATGGCGTGTAGTCTTCTGAGTGTGGAGGGCTCTGCAATCTGAAGGAGATCTAATCCCTCCTATTTCCAGTGATGGTATCGTGGAGGGCCTGGGTGGGGGGGGGGGGGATTGGGCAGAAGGAATTATGAGCTTAACACCTAAGGAAACGGATTTTTCTGTGACTTCAAGAGGATATGATGAAGTCATTCTGGCCATTCCCCTGCCTCCCAGAGGAGCTGTTGGGGTGTCTACAGGATCCAGTCTGGCTACTTCCCAGATCCTATGACCCACACCCAGCACCTCTGGGGGAATAGCCATGCTGGGTGGAGGGAGCCTTGCTGTGCCACAGGGAGTGTTTTCTGGTCCTTTCTGGGCCTCACCAATCAGATAATCTCCAACTTAGATTCCAAACTCTCTGGAGACAGCCCTCCTCTCAGGCTGGAGCTCCTGAATTGGGGACGAGAGCTGTGAGAAGTAGGCACTGTGGCAGACGGGCTCTCTCCCACAGTGGCTCTCAGCCTCGCTGCCTCTGGTCTCACTACTTTTCTCCTCCCCTCCTTCCACTTGCCCTCTCTGTCCTATGGACGGTTCTGTCAGTCTGTCTGACTCTGGGTTAGCAGCCCCTCCCGCATGTCCTCTCCTCTTTGCAAGGTTGGCGGGAGGGGTAGGCCCTGCAGCCTTGTGCGAGAGCCCAGGAGCTCCCTCCACCCCCTTCCGCCCCTCCTGCTCGCTCCTCTCTCCACACTCACACACACACTCTCTCTCAGTCATTTTCAATGTCATAAATTTCCACGTCTCTCTCCTCCACTCGGCTATTACCTGCGCCTCCGTCACCGGCGCTCTCGCTCCCAGATGGGCTAGGCCATCTCCGCTCTGCAAATGACTCAGGGAGGGAGAGGCGGAAGGAGGGAGAGAAAGGAGCAGAGAGAGAGAGAGAGAGAGAGAGAGAGAGAGACTAGGAGAGATTGCAAGAGAAGGCGAGCGAGAAGACGAGGCTGAAGGAGAGAGGTCGAGAGATGCAGCTTCAGAGAAGCCTACATACAGGCCTCTTCCTTCTCCAAATAGAAAAGTCACCACCATGGGGATCCTGCTGGCCTGGAGCCACTGACCTGGGCAGAAGGGGGCGGTGCAGAGTGTAGGGGTGGAGTCAGGTCACCTAGCTCTACTCCCTGCCCCTGCCATGCCCCCCAAAATATGCCAGGCCAGTGCCTTGCGCAGAAGAACCAGACACCTAGTGTTCCACCCTGGTGGCTCACAGCCTGGGGGCAGAGAGACAGCCCAGCCTCACGGGATGTGCCAGCACCCTGGGGGTTTCATGGTTCCCAGTGCTGCCCTGGGAACTGTGCCTCTCCCTTCAGAACTGGAGATCTGGTGGTACAGAGGCTGCTCCTTAACCAGGACCTTCTCACCAGCAGCAAGAAGCTCCCTCTGCTCCCACCTTCACAGGAGCTCCCCGCTTTCTCAGGACTGCTTCTTCAGGGGAGGGCAAGTTCCGAAAACTCGGTGGTTTTGGAGAAAGAGCATTTCAGGAGCGCCCACAAGACAGAGAAGAGAGTGAGGCAGAGTGAGGACCTGGGGAGGAGTAGAGGGGCAGGCCTGGGGAGAGTGGGCACAGGGAACCGAAGCCCCCAAGATGCTGGGGGGACTCGGAAGCACAAGCTATACTGCCGCTGTGTGGTGTTAATGATAGTAGCGTGGGTGCAAGCTGCTGGAGGCACAGGGAGACGTGGACCCTGGGCCTGGTGCTGATGCCAGAACTTCCTAAATGGTGCACCGCATGTGCACTCAATAGCTCCTACTTAAGAAAATATCAACAAGCAATGCAGATAGATCTTGTCATTCCCTTGGTTCAATCTTCCAGTAGCTCTACATCCCACTGAAAACAAAACCTGAGCCCTTACCCAGTCCCTTCTGGCCTGACCCCCTCCTGCGTCTCCCCTGACTTCTTTTTCCCGACAGGGCCTAGAATATGCCCAGGGCCTTTGCAATGACTGTTCTCTTTCTACAAGGCTGACTCCTCATCCCAAATGTCACCTGCACAGAGAAAACCACACTGACCACCCCATCTCATGATGGGTCACCCCTTTAACTTTATTATGGCCTCCTGAGTTTTGTGGCACTTTTTACACTCTGTCCTTATTTGTTATCTTATCTGTTTACTTGTTTAGGGTCTGTCTCCTCTGATCGACTGGACTACCCATGAAGTCAGGAACCAATCACGTTCATCTAAGACAGTGCCTGTCACATCAGGAGCCCACAAGAGGTAACTGTTGAGAGAATGATGTTGATATAGGCACATCCTCCTGACCTTGGTTAGGATTGGGGCTGAAGTTGGGTGGATGTTCCGGCCAGGTCAATGATCACAGGGTTGCTGTCCACCTGACAAGTTTGTTGAAATCCCGGTATGACGGATTCCATCCAGCTGGGAAGGGCATCTTGTCCGAATGTTGGGAGTTTAGCTTGCAACCAGGGTTAGGTTTCATTAATGAGTTTTCCTTGACTAAAGTCCATATATTGGAGTCCTTCTAACAACATGCACCACACACACACACTCTCACCCCTGCACAGAGTGGTCTAAAATAAACCACACTCACACACATACAAGAAGCTCTCCCCCACCCCTGTAAGCCTCTGTACACTAAGGCTTTCAGAGGGACCAGCCTACTCACAACCCCCAGACAACCCTCCAGGTTTATTGGGAAAGATGCATGCATGCACACACACACCCCTGCAAATATGGGCAGAGACAGTCATAAAACCCAGCATAATTAAACACTTAAAATGACATCGGTGGAGAGGACACCTGTTCACGTGCTTACTGACCCAGTAGTCTCACCGTGGAGGGTCAGACTGGTCCTGCGCCCTGAGCTGCCAGCCAGCAGGGGTGCACGAGCCCAGTGGGCTGTGCCCTCCTGCCTCTCCCTGCACCTGCTTCTGTTCCACTACCCCAGTCCTCGTGGTCTCGTGAGAGGCTCAGGCTCCAGCAGACTCAATCTGTGGCCAGAGGCAGGGCTCAGCTGGAACTGGGGTCAGGGCTTGGTCTGTGGCCAAGGTCAAGGTTCACTGGGTGACTCGGTTCAGACTCATCTGGGACTGAAGTCAAAGGTCAGTCCGGGGCTAAGATTTCCTTGACGCCCTGCATCTCTGCTGGAAGGTGTACCCCTCACCCATCATGTGCCCTCCCAAGTTGCTGCTGGTGGGAATGAGACTGAAGGTCCTCATCATGTGTGGGCCTCTGCGGCTGGTGCAGGGTGGGGGGGCAGGTGGGGGCCGGGCCCGGGCAGATAGCTGTGAGGTACGTTTCCATCTCCGCGGGTCGGGCGGGCGAAGCCATTTCCAATCTGCTCTCTATCATTTTCAATATCATTAATCCCAGACACTCTATTTTCCATGCCTGCGCAGCCAGGCCCCCGAGTGTGCGCCGTGTAAAGTGACACATATTCATCACCAGCTCGTGGCGCCGGCGCCGACGCTGATACAATATTAGTGTTGCCCCCCCGCTTGGGGCCCGCTCCGCCCGGCTCCCCGATGGCACGAATCCATCACCTGGAGCCCGTGTCACTTTCCCCAGCAGCCACATTTGTTTGGGCACTTAGGAGGTAATTGTGGCACATTAGCTGGGGCGGGGAAGGGCGCAGGGCCCGGGAGGAGGAGAGACCGAGGCATCTTCTTCCTCAGTCCAAGCCTATGCTGACCTGGTGCCACTCCTGGGCTCAGCTGGGATCCCAGAAACATGGGTTCTGGCTCAGCCTGAGACGGGGTGGCCTGAGGAAAGACTCCAAGTTGGCAAGGTCAGCTTGGGCCCATCAGGAAGTCTCAGTAGGGGCCACCAGCTCCTCTGAGAGCCCCAACCTTGGCGTTTGGTCTAGACGGGGCCCCAACATTTGGACTTGGAGATGATGGTTTTGAAACCTTTTCTAGACAACCAGTTCATATCCCAGCACTGAAACGCAGCACGTGCAATGCCAGCCCTCTGGCTCCACTTCAAATCCCATATGGGAGAGGTGGCAGGAGGGTGGAGGGCACAGAAGGCTCTTGGGAGCCCAACTGTCCCAAGACTGACCCTGTCTTGGGAACCTGACTGAAAGGGGAAGCCCCTAGCCTGGGAGGAGATGACACGGCCCAGTGTTCAGGAGCCCTGAGTCCAGGCAGAGGGGCTGTCACCCCATCTGGGCAGTAGACAGTGGCCCAGGGAAGGGTGCTTTTGGGAAGACTGCTTGGAGGAGGTGAGCCAGACATGTGGACAGCCCTGGACACTGCGTGCAGGGAGGAGAAGCAGCCGGGGTCATTGATCTGGGCAGAGGCCAGGTTGTGGGGGCGTGGGTTCTCCCGCCTAGGTCCGCAGGGCTAACACCCATTAACCTCGTCAGCAGACAAATTGCCCGTCTTGTCAAATTCCCATTTAAAATGCAAACTCGATTTGACAGAGTAAACTGAGCGGAGGTGGGAGCGGATAATCCAGTGGAAGCTCATTAGCAGGGCCCAATGAGAGGGGCCTGCCAGGATGGCCTAACGAACCTGCCATGATGAACCTTCCAGCCTTTCAACACCCCACCACCAGCTCGATACCCTGAATCACCTGCCCAATAGCCCAGTCCCCTTGAAGGCGTCTGGGGACCCCAGCTGCTTCCCACCACTCTGGAAAGGCACATGGAGAGCTTTGAAAGCAGACAGAAATGGGGAGCAGCCTGCGCCCCTGTGCCTGTCCACTCAGCAGTCTTGGGCAGGACACCAGCAATCCTGCCCCCGCGGCTCCCCCAGGACACCACATACATATTCTCCCACCCAGCCCTCACCGCGGGAATTGGCATTATTAAGTCATTGACAAATGAGAAACCTGGGACCCAAAGAGGTTACCCAGCTATAAATAGGCAGGCAGAGCTTGGATTTGAACTCCAATCCATCAGACTCCCCAGAGTCACACTTGTAACCACTCCACTACGCTGCCTTCCGAGCTGGTAGCCGGTTGGCCTGCCCGCTTCGCTTCCTGGTTTCTGTGCTGTCCCTGGCTCTGTGGGCCGAGGAGAAGGGACTTACCTTTGAGAGTCATTTTTCTCATCTGTAAAAAAGGGCAAAAAGCCGCCCAGCCGTAGGGGTAGGAGGGTAAGGAGAATCTTACTAAGTACTTGGTTTAACAAATACCAATAACCACCCAAGAAAGATCTGCAGACCACCTAGCCCGGGACGGGGTGGGCGAGTAGGTGTTAAGGGGAGAGAAAGAAGCAGGATTTTCACAAGTTTACCACAGGACCCTCCTGCTTCTAGGACCTACGCAGCCCCGGATTTGCACCCCCTCCTGGCTTCTCACTCTCTGTTCTGTCCCCTCACAGAGGAAAGGCGACCACATTCACTCTCACTGGTTTGGGGTGAGGCTGATGGGTCCCCTACCCCTCAGAGGGAGAGGTCTTGGGGCAGGTGAACATTCTGCCCACCTGACCACTCCTTCAGCCAGGCTGCTGCTACCTGCTTCAAATGGTTGGAATAATGGGCTATGAAGAGGCCCAAGGGGCAGCCGCTAACTGACAATGGGCTGAGCTTCTACCTTGCCTACCACCTCCCCGTTACCCCCAGCTCCCCACCTTCACAGGTACATTTGGAGCCCCCAACCAGGCTGGGCTGTACCTGGCCCTCCCACCATACTGGGACCTTTACTGTTGGGTGTTCTCTTTGGGTCTTATCACCTGTCCCTGGCATCACAGCAAGAGACCCCACCCCCTGCCAGCCCTTCACAGGCACCGAAGCAATTGCTCTAAACTCTACACTTTCCCATTGTGTCCTCTGACTAGTCCAAGGTAAAGTCCAAACTTCTCAGTTGGTATCCAAGACCCTATATGATCTGGCCTCAGTTTACCCTTCCACTCTCTCGTGAACTTTCCTGATGCCCTTTTGCAAGGCTGTGAGTTACCCTCATATTATTGTCTGGCACCACCTCTACACTCGAAACCCACCCTGAAGAATAGGACCCTCTTCTTCTTCAACCCCTGTAACCCCACCCTCACCTGGCTCTAGCAGAGAGTTGGAAGACCTCGGGCCCTGTCTGGGGTGGGCTGCAGCAGAGAAGCTGGAGTGGGGGTTTTCTCAGCCTACCTCTAGTTGTCTGCAGAGCCAGCCTCTGAGGCTGGCCTAATTCCCTTCAGAGCCCAGCTTCCATCTTCAGGGTGGTGCTTAGGGAGCTGAGAGCCCAACGTTAATGCCTAAGAAAGTCGTAGGTGGATTAGAAAGCGAGGGGGATTAGGGCCAGAGCTGGTGGCTGATGCAGGAGTGGAGCCCCTCCTCTTGAGGAAGAGGAGGCTAATCCTGCTTAGCTACTGAGGAGATGGCAGTGCTGAGGGGGGGGGCCTTTTTCTCATCTACTCGGGCTGCCCAAGCCTGTTCACCCCACCAGGCCCCTGCCTGCGCCCAGGCAGGAGCAGCGTGAAGAAGACCCACCCACTCCCTCTATCCTATAAATTTTAGTATGCTGGTATCCCTCACATTACCCCTCCATGTGCCCCATACTGTCTCATCCTGCTATGTCCACCCCAAATACCCTGCCTAGCCACATCTCTGCAACTTCCATGACTACCCACCTCTCCATGAACTGAGCCAGCGCCCACCCCCACCCCGCTGAGATTTTCAGTCCCTCATCCATCGATGCTACCCAGAAAGCCCATAGTGGATACCAGGGTGCTGCCCAGATCCTCCTTGAGGGCCAAGGCCTCCTTCCTGTAGCTGCTGGGGTTGGCTATGAATGGCTTATGGTCAATTTCCTTGATCTTGCCCTCTGCTCTCTCCCCCAAGGTTATGCTCTTCTCCTGGGGGCAGGCCACGGGATGAACGGCCAGTGTAGGCGTAAAAAGGGCTGGCCTCCTCACTTCAATCCAGGACAAGTCTAAAATGCCAGCTCTGCCCCAGAGCTTCCTGTGGGCTTGCTGAGGCCCCAGTCACAATCTCATCCAGTCCAACCTCTCCCTCTACCCGGTCCTGCTCCCCTGCTGCTTTGTAGGTGTTGTTCCCTGATGCACCCCCTGCATACTCCCTCCTTGAGCTCTATAAGAAGCCTTACCCTTCACTTTCTGTTTCAAGTCCTGAGATTGACAATGGAAGATTAGGTTGGTCAGTGAAGTGCCTGGATTCAGGAGCTCCTGACCTAGATGCCCACAGCTCAGCTGGGCAAGACCTAGAAGTCCTTTTCCTGGGGATTAATCCTTGGGCCCCTTTGGATTTCAAAAGTGTGTCTCGAGGGCAGGTGGGGGGTAGGGCCTGCCCTCGAGACCCAGTCTGGGGTCCTAGACTAAAAGATGGAGTCTGCCTGAGGAGTTGATAGGGGGAGAGTTTAATCTGAGAGAGGAGGCAGGTCACTCTGGTCTGACAGGAGAAGCAGAACTCTGGGTTGGGAGCCTACGTGAGGGGGTGCTGAGTGCAAGGAAGCAAACTGGTCTCGGGATGGAGACGAGGTAGGATCCCACCCAGACTGCTAGGTGACCGCATCCCTCTACCTACCATCCATCCAGGTCTTCCCTTACCAGACTTGGCTCACCCCCCAAGGGGTCAACCAGTGTGACTCCTGAATGGGGGTGGGCTAAGTTAATGGTAGGGGTGAGGGTGGGAAGAATAGAAGGATGCCCATGCCCTGGTCCTGAGGTCCAATAATATACTCTTAGCTGTGGCAAATGAGTATAGGGAACTTTCTGGGTACAGGGCCTGAGAAATCCTGGTCCTAGAGTAACTTGAGACTAGGGGCAGGCCACTGGACAGATTAACCTTTGAGAGTCAGTTTGGGGTATGGGGGTCGGTGGGAAGGGACCACTCCCACTCTGTTCCCTACCCTTGATGGACAAATGCTAATGACATTACCAGCAATTGACCAGAAACGAATAAATAATTCAGTCTGGCCTGAAAATGGGAGAAAAGTACTTAAATGCTATTGACAAGCCAGTCCCAGGCCTCATTACCCATGCAGACTCAGGCCTTCACATCGACCGTGCCCCCCATTCCTTCAAACCCCACTGTGGGCAGCCTCAGGCCTCCCTCCCACCAACCTGGCTGAGCGTGTAGAGGGTGACCTGAGGAGAGTAGGTCGAGGGTGGAGGCTCGTGGCTAGAGGTCCCCCCAGAAAGGGCAGTAGTCCCCCAAATCCTTTCCTTTCCCCCAAACACAGTGGTTTCTGTTCACAGCAAGGGAGTCCCTGGCCAGCCCCTCTCCAGCCCAGCCCCAGGTGCACATACACCGGGGCACAGACGCACACTCACACGCACGCAGGGCCCAGCAGCTGCCGCGGCCTCTTCCAGGACAAGAAGAGTGGCGACCCCCGGGCGGCTGTCAGTCACTGTGCTCTCGGGGAATACAAACTCATTAAACGTTTCCCTGCCTTGTCACAGGGGCCCGAGTCCCTAGGTCAGGCCTGAGGAGGAGGAGGAGGAACAAATGCGCAGCTGATCCTTTAAAAGCACATCTTGTATTTCTGACCCCTGGAGAAGAGCCGGGATTACCAAGGGTGGGGGTTACTCATGGAAGGGCCTCACCCTGGGTTCCTTGGGAGGGAGTCGGGATTTCCGGCTCCTATAGCAACAGAGCTCCCCACAAGCAGCAACTCTGAAAAACAAAACATGTTCATGTTCCTCAGGCATCCTCCCCCATCCTCATAGCTGCCTGGGCCTGATTCCCCTTCATGGTGCCTCCTCTGCATCATCTGGGCTCTTCAGGGGAAAAAAGAGGCCACCCTTCCCTGCTGCCAGCATGTTTATGCTAGAGACACAGAGCCTCCGTGAGGTCTGACAGCCAGAAACCAACAACCGTCACTGGTTGGAGAACAGGGAGCCGCAGAGGCCCTCCAGCCCAGGCAGCCAGCTGCCTCCTCGCTGGACAGCTCCTGAGCAGGACTCAGAGATGGAGAATTTGGGGGGAGGGCTGTGACCCTGCAGATGCTGGGCGCCAGAGGCCCTCTTTGGCCCATCAGGGAAATAGCTCTAAAAGGGACACCATCCCTTTGTGAGCCAAATGACCTGCTCCCTGATATGGAAAGAGGCCCTGTGGCCCGCCCTGCATTGCCCGTCACTGGTAGCTAGAGTGATCTTCTTTTTCCCTTTGGAGCTCAGACCCCCACCTGCAGTCTGAAAGGTTGGGACTGGAGTCCTGGCCTCCTGACTGCTGCCCCCCAGAATCCTGCCTCCACTAGCGACCAGCCTCTCTCTTCTACCCCATAGAAATGCAGGTGGTCCTCAGCTTTCCTAAGTGCCCATCTCCCACCCTGCCATCCACACACACACCCTGGAGTGGGCCAAAAAAATTCTATTTTCCTGCTCACATCCATAAGGCCTGCCCTCAGTGTCTCCCCCACCAAGACCCACCGGGAGTCATTTATCCGGATCGACTGGCTCTCTTCAGTGCAAACATTTGCAGGAGCATTAACAAGCCTAAAACCCAATTAGCCTTCAATTACTCAAGTCTCAGCCAGACTTTTCATGATGGGGACAAGGGTGAGGAATGTGGACACTTTAGGGCACTCCGTGGGCGGTTGCCCCCATTGTCCTGTGGGTCAGACACCTCCACCCTGCACTACTATTTCTGTCCCAGCCAGTCCTCGCTCCACCGCTCCCTCCTGCCCTATACCACCTTCTTTCCTCTCTCTCCTTTCCTTCCCTATCCTCTTAAGAAATTATTTATTCTTAATTTTACATAATTACCACAAGCTTCAAAGAAAACCTCACTGAAAAACAAAGCAGAAGAATACAAAGTGAAAAGTCACTGTCAGTAATTTAGGGGTTTACCTTCCTTCCAGACATTTGATTCTACACATTTACACACATACCCCACATAGTTTTAAGTATTTTTTTTAACATTTCAGATAGGGACTCTACTGTTTATCTTGTTTAATGACCTATTCTATACATCTTTCCATGTCAATGCACTCAGATCTCTCTTCCTTCTTCCTGGATATGTAGTATTCCACTGCACAGCTGCACCATAATGTATTTAATCCTTTTTTTAAATTATTTATGGGGTATAAGCCAGAGGTGTGAGGGGTGAGAGGGGGGTGAGAGGACTCACCAGAGACAGAGTGAGGAACAGAACAGGAGAGGTCTGCTGCACCATGTGGGTTAGCTCCCTGGCTGGGGATCGAACTCGTGCAGTGGCTGTGGATAGGTTGCATCCCAACCCCTTGTGCCACCAGGGAGTGTCCTTAATCCTTCTTCATGGACAACTGAGTTGCCATGTTTGGCAACAAGTGCTATTGCAGCAGCCACCTCTGTCCATGCACTGCTGTGCACAGAGGCCAGGGTTTCTGTGGGAAACATGCCTAGAAGTGGAATTATTTGGCCCCAGTTGCTACACATTTAACATTTCGATAATTATTGCCAAAATGCTGTCTACCTCCCAGACCTCCATAGTTATGTTATTCTGTACTCCCAAGTCTCTATTTCCCTCTACTTCATCAACACTGGGTATTATCTTTTTAAAAATTATTATTATTTTTCAACAAAAGGGAACATGACAACTTGTTATTTCATTTGAACTCCATTGTTTCTCATTTGCTGTCTCTCTTCAGTTCTCTCCTACTCCATGTCTCTCTCCTCTTCCTCAGTTCCCTCCTGTCTGCCTTTCCCATCCTCCTCCCTGCAGCTCCTCTCTTTTCTCACCCCGCATCCCCTGTCCACATCTTTCTCTTTCCCTTCCCTTCTCGAGCCTTCCGCACCCTCCTCTCCTGGGGACTATACTCCTGGGGGAGGGACATTTAGAGAAGCTATTAGCTCTGCCCCCCCTAATACTTTGAGTCCCACTCGCCTCTTAACACTTCCCTCAGCCTGGGCCTCTAAGCCCCATCTCACTCGTCTCCCTCTAATCACTAAGGCTTATTTCTGATTTTCTGAAGTGACAAGACTCTGGGTTTGGGGGAGGGAAGGCTGTCAGCTAGCTCTCCCAGGACTGAGGGAGGGAAGACGCAGGAGGGAAGCTTGGCTGTTGGGATGTGGCAGAATATGTCAGCTGTGCCCTCCTTACTCTGTATAGACCCAAATGTCCAGACTTTTCTGTCTTTGCTCACTGGTACATATACTTTCACCTTAAGTGTCTTCTTTCAGGTTATTTTCTCTGTTTTTATTTTGAGAAGGAAAGTATCTCTCCTCTTTCCCCTAAGGAAGCTCTCACCCCCCACAGAGCCTCAGTCCTCATTGTTCCTTACTGTTCTCCATTCCCTGCCACCTCCCTGCCCACAGGATGATGACCCATGTCCCCTGCCCCCCCTTCTGTTCCTGAAGGTGGCAGAGGTCTCATGTTGCAAACCCCTTGTCTTCAGCTTCCTACACCCTGGAAATCCAGTCTCACTCACATCCCTTGTCCCAAATTCATCCTCCAAAAGCTCAATGAACTTGGCATAAATTGAATTAAGGACAGCAGCAAATCTCTTGTCATTTTAAAGATATTTAAGGTTTAAAATATGTGCTGAGAGTAGAGGGCTCATGAGTGGTGGAATGAGGGGCCAAAATTAGTATCGGGGGGTTACACTTGAGCCCCAATGTTAGGCCTGGATGTTCCCTTTGGTGACTTGAAGTCTTTCCTCATCAGCCCCCCAGAACTTCTAAAAGGCCCAGTAGGAGTACCTTGCTTCTGCCTGGAAGTATTCTCCTGCACTAATTTAATTACATGGCCTTACTGGGCCCAGGCTGGGGAGGTGGTTAATGGCAGCTGCAGAGACAGTGGGTAATCAAGAATTAATTAAGCGTTTCTGGGGATTCCCAAGTCTGGGCCCAGGATTCCTGGGAGCTTGGCTATGGCTGGGTGGTTGTGGGGCCCCTCCAGCTTCCCCACTGCCTCTTCAGGGGTTGGGGAGGCAACAGACCCTAATTTCAGAAAGGCTCTGGGTACAGGGATGCCAACAAGGCAGTGTCTGACCAATGGGGTAGGGACCACGAAGGCACTGGCACTGACAGCCCAATCCAGGAGCTAGTTTGGGGTGGGCCACTGGACAGGTGCCTGTGCCAGGGGTTCTGGACTTTTCTGTTAAGGGTTCAGCCTGTGGTGAGGTGGAGGCTCAGTCTAGTCTGGGCGGGAGAAGACAATGTGGGACTTCAGCCTCTGGACTTTGGAGCCAGGCTGCCCTGAGTTTCTATCTCGGTTTTACACTTGCTGGTGGCCTGCTCTCCAACGGTTGGAGGGGTGGGAGGCTCCCCACCTGCCTTTCCTCCTCTGTCCACACACCTTTCTCCTTAGCATTCAGCTTTAAGCTAAAACATCTACTCCTTAAGAAGCCTTCCCGACCACTCAGTGTAGTTTATCTCCCACCCCAAGTCACTCTGCCTGAATTTTTGTTCTTGTGCCCACCTGCCTCCTTCCCTGGAGCCAGCTTTCATCTGGAGGGGGGCAGAAGTGGGGTCAGTTCTGGGACATCTGGATTCCCAGAACTGAAAACGGTGCTGGGTGGGTAGAAGGCGTTCGGAGCACGAAGAAATCTTTCTGAACCTGTTTCCTCACCTGTAAAATGGGGCGTTAATACCCCGCAGGCTTTAGGGTTCCAGGGGGGATTTAAAGGTGGGGACTCAGGAGGCGCCAAGGGCCCTGCCTGGCCGGGACCTAAATGGCGGCGGTCGTGACATGGTCAAGTCGTCAGCGTCGCTACCGTCACCGCTGGCGAGTTCCACGCCCCAAGCCCCGAGCGCAGGCCGGGCTGCGGGGCAGAAGGCGCCCTCCGGGGCAGGGCCTCCGCCCGCCGGCCCGGCGACCCGCCGCGGGCCCCGCTCCTTCCCAGGCGCCCCCGCGCCGCCGGCGCTTTGAAGTCCCAATCCGGCAAATAGAGTCAATCAATTATGAAGGGAACAATCTGGCGGCCCCTCGGGGAGCGGCGGCCGAGCGATCCCGGGGGATTAGGCCGCAAATCGCGCTGAGCCTCCCTAAGTGACAGCGAGAGAATCGCGCGCCGCGGCGGCGGCGGGAGCGGGAGGGAGCGCGGCCGCTAACCCGATTATGCAGATCCGCAGGGGGCGCGGATTAGGCCGCGGGGGCGGCTGCGCCCTAAGCGGCTCGGGGATTTGGGAAAAGTTTACTCGGGCGGAGGGGGCGGGGACTTCCCCGGGCGGGCGGCCGCGCCGCTCCCAGCCGGGTGAGTGGCCCGCGGGCCGGGGGAGAAGCCTGAGGAGAAGCCTGAGGAGAAGCCTGAGGTGGGGCGGGCGCCCGGGCGCCGGCGACGCAGGCGCAGCCACACGTCGCCAGGCACAGCTCGAGCTCTGTTTCTCTGTCTCTGTCTCTCACTCACTATCACTCACTCACTCACTCACTCACACTCACCCTCCTCAACTGCAGTCACACACAAGCCAGGCCCACGATTCCACACACACTTCACACAGCACTGGTCTTGGCCCCACAAATATGCACATCCTCACAAACACATCATTCCAGCAGACAGCCCCAATGGCACAGTGTCCCGGGAAGACCTAAGGTCGGGTGCACGGTCCTCCTGGCCCCTCTCCTCTGGAAGGACTACTGGGTGTCAGCGTCTGTGAGCCTGTGTGTTTTGCGTGTGAGCCTGTCAGGATGGTCCATATCCGGAGTCTGGGCCTGCTCTGGGTTTCAGCGATGATGCCTTCTCACCACAGGTGGGACCCACTGAGACTGGGCACCGGGCTGGGAAACAGGCTGTCTCCTTGGGCACTCTGGCTGTGGGGGAGGTCCTGATGCAGGGTTGGAGGCCCAAGATGTTCCTCATCAGGTAGTGTGAGGCTGCTCTTCCCCTGGGTACATACAGTCAAGGAGGAGACTGGGGAGATGGCTTCTTCAGAGCCATCTGGGGAGAGGGCGCAGAACCCAGCTCCAAGCCAACCCAAGGCTGGATTTCATCTGTAAAATGTTCAGTGTGTATCCATGGAACAAATGTGTGTTCGTGCGCCATATTTGTTTGTCGTGTGTTTGTCATGTGTCTGTTGTTATATACATGATAGACTGTGTGTCCGTTGTAGTATATATGCTTAGACAGGGTGTGTTTGTGGTCACTGGTGAATGTATCCCTGGCCTCACACCTCTCCACAACCATCACAGCCATGCATAGTAACTGTGGACACATGCTGACCGCACCTCAGACACTCATCCTGTACACACAAAATGACCCCACACACCCCCTTAACACTCACACTCTAACACTCTCTCACATATGCATATACATACATACATACACAGACAGGCCCAGTCCTCTGAGAGAGGCCAATCCTTTGCATGGACCATGGACACTACATGAAGTCATCTCCTCAGTCTGCACAGATGCTGCCAGGGTGGCAGAGGACAATTGCTGTGGTGTGGAGGGCACCCCACCCCATGCCCCAGGCAGTGGTCAAATGACCTTGTGGCTGACTCACTCAATGGGGAAGAGGGTCATGGTTAGCAAGTCTTTAAGCAGAGCACTGTCTGCTGTCCCTTGCCCCTGTGCTGTGTGCTCATGCGTGTCTCCTGTGTCCCCCCAACACTGACTAGGAAGAGCGTATGTGTATGGTGTTATCCTCAGAATCCACTTTGAGGAGGTTGGGCTGATTCTTGGGGGTTCTATGGTAGGGTCAGGATGTGCTCTGGTATTTCAGGCTGTTGAGGGTGTTGGGGGGATAGTCCCCTCCCTGCAGAGTCATAGCCAAGCCTCATCCTATCTGGGCCTGCTGCTCTCATTGACCTTTCCTGCTCCTGAATCCCTTTGGAGGAGAAACTGGAGGTGTCAGACCCTCAAGAAGAAATTCTCCTAGGCATATCTGACCTACTGGTCAGGACCCATTAGTTGATCTGGCCCCTCACCCCCATCAAGGCACCTGCCTGCCCTCCCTCCCCTCCCCATGAGGCAATCAGGCCTGATTTCAGGCTCAGGAAGGATTTCTCTGGCTGCCAATGGGGCAGATCTGATTACTCAGCTGGAGAGAGGGTTCAGTTACAATTTATCAGCAAGCAAGCTATGGGAAGCAGCCCCCTAGGCAGTTGCCCACTTTAGGGGTACATAGTGGGAGACTTGTGGGACTAGATGGGAAAAAGCACCCCCTACACACACCCAGGAAACTTCCAGGTGGGGGCTCAAGGGCATCGCAGTGGTTCTTAGCTGGGCCGGGCCCTCCTTCCAGGATTTGTTCTGGTCTAAATCTTGCTGTATTACTTACTGGATGTGGATCCTTGGGCAAGATATTAAGCCTCAGTCCCCATCTTTAAAATGGGCATCAAATAATACCTTCCTTATAGGATTTTAAAAATTTATTTTTTTCTGCTTACAACTGGCAGATAGTCATTCAAATGTCTATTATTGTTAATGTTATTATTAGTTCAGAAGAGGCAGACTGCAGAAAGAGTCCAACCGTCAATGATATCTTTACACCTTCCCCCCAAAGGAGGGCAGCTGGCGAGAAGGGAGACCCTTGGATCCACCAAAATCCCCCTCCCTGATCGTGCTTATCACTTAGGAGAGCAGAGAGACTTGATTCAGTCTGTGTCCTCTGCCCTGGGGAGAGAGGAGCCAGAACCCCAACCCTCCAGCAACCAAGTACTGGTGTGTGAGGAGAGGTGGGGGGAGGGGAGAGGCTGAATCTGAAGCGGTGCAGAGGCTCAGTTGTTTCAGGCCAAAAGCCATTATCTTCCTGGAGAGAGGCGCCCGGGACCCATCTGAGGCTGAGGGCGGGGGGAGAGGGGAGACTCCGGTCTGGCTGGGCCTCCCTGCCTTCCCCCTTCCCCTTCCCCGAGCAGGTGAGGAAGCACACGCAGCCACTCCTCCAGTATTTAGTCATGTTCCCTGCTGGCCCTGGGCTGGGGGAAGGGGACTGCGTGGGGGGCTTGGGGGTGTGGAGGTGGGGGGATTGCAAAGGGAAAGGCGTCCTCCCCACAGCACCTCCATAATTGATGGCACCTACTGTGTGCTAGGCCCTAAGCATCTCCTGTTTACTTTGTACCCTCGACACAGCTGGAAACCAGCAGGGCTCTTTTCAAGAAAGTCATCCAATTATCTAGCCTGGGGGGCCTGACTTGGTGCTAGCATCAGAGGACAGAGGATTTCCATAGTGGGGATTGTCTGAGTGACTGACTGGAGGGCTGGAAGGAATGGAGCTGGAAACAGGGTCGGGATGGGGGTGGGGCGGGGCGGGTAGTGTCCCAAACCTGCCTGCTGGGTTTGCACAGCCAGTGTGCTGTTTTAGGAAGACTGCCTGCCTATTTGGGTGGCTCAGGATTGCTGTAGATTGAGGAGGTATCTCAAGCCCCACAAATCACCCTGTGCCACCACCACGGGGTTCAAGCCCAGGGAGAGCATTCATGTATCAAATTCCAGATCCAGAATCCATTCAAGCTGAAGGTGACAATCTTTTTGAGTCACCCCCAAGGTGGGTAAAGGGGGACAGAGATGAGCTAGAATCCTGGACTTGGGCAAGAATTTCTCCAGGAAGGAGGCTGTGTCCAGCAGATTCTTTTCTAGGCTGCATGCGGAGCATCCCGGAAGGGCTTCTCTTGCCTCTTTATTAAGAGCCTTCCCCACCTGAGCCAGGTGCTGGGGCCCTTCTGCGTTGGGCCATGGAGGGAGCCCTCTTCCATCTCGTGCGCTTCCAGCTCCTCTCCCCTGCCTCTGCGGTGCTTGGTCTCTTCATCTCCGATTCCACACCTCGGGCTCTCCCCATCCCTGTCTCTGTCTCTATCTGATTCTGTACCTCTACCTGTCACTCTCGGGCTCTGTCTCTCTTGGGCTCTGATTCTCTGTCCCCGAATCCAGGTGTTTCTCAGTCTGTGTCTTTGTCTCCAAATCGGCTTTTCTCAGTAGAAATAAGCCTGAAGAAGCTTCTCTGTGTCTGTGTCCTTGTACTCAGGTTTGAAGGCCGTGGTAACTCAATAACTGAATTTGGGGAGGGGACGTTGGCCAGGATGCTGAGGGGCACAGTGTACTGGATAGTCACTGGCCCCTCTGGGGGGATTTGCATCCAGAATCTGCACTTGGATCTGATGTGTAGGCCAGACCAGGAACACTGGGAAAGCTTTCTTAGGCTTATCCCCCAACCCCCTGCTTTAGGTAGGGCTTTGTTGCTATTCAGAGAGGGAGACAAGCGCTCCATCTCCTCCCATCTCTTTTCTTCCATTTTCTATGCCACGAGAAGTAGTAGATATGGATTTTGGAGTTAAACAAACCCAGGCTCAAGTTCTGAACTGACTATGATCAGATAAGTAGTTATTTGATCTCTCCTAGTCAGGGACACCCTCCTCATCTGTTGAATAGGGATAGGAACAGTCTCTATTGCTCTGTATTGTAGTGAAGATAAAATGAGATAATGATTGTAAAGTGGTTAGCACAGAGCCCTACTCAAGGACTGGAAGTAATTTTTATTGTATTTTCCCATTTATTTGTTTACAGCGCCCAACACAGGTCTAGGCCCACAAGAATTTTATTGAATGGATCTAGATTTCTCTGTTGTTCATTTCCTTTCTTCCTTCTGGTTCCATTTCCTTCTCTCCTTATCTCTGTGTTTGGAGAGGATGGGTTATAAGAGCCTCTTGAACACCCTTTATGTACTCAGCCCTGATCCTGGCTCTGCAAATGGTAGCAGGCTCTGTAAACCATAATGAGATCTAAATGTGCAGTTTGGCTCCACAAATAGGGACCATCTTTGAAAATAGTCACATACTCTGCAAATTATCATGGGATCAGTGACAGGTTCAGAAATCAGTAATGGGATATGCTCTGTAGATGGTAATGGGCTCTGCAAACAGATGAGCTTGGCATATAGTCTAAGACTCTGCAAATAATAATGAGCCTTGTAAATAGGGACAGGCTCTGCAAATGGTAATGGGCTTTGTAAACAGTGATAGGAGTGGCAAGTGGTGATGGACTCTGGAAAAATTGAAGAAGAGTTCTTACCTGTAAAGGACAAGAGGGGAACTGCGGGTCCTGAATGAGCAAGCCTATCTCAGTACCATGGACAGCAAGATCCTTCCTTCTCTTCAAGGCCCACGCAGAGTTCATCTGTCCATTTACGCACTGATGTTGGCCTTGTCCGGAGGAGGTGGGGTGGAAGAGACCCTAGGAAAGAAGTGGGACAAGGTGAGGGACGAGGCTGTGTCCCTGCCCTCAAGACTTTTAGTAGGTTGAGAAGACTTCTAAGTAACCAAGTGGGGGATTTTGTCTGTGTTGACAAATCTGTTCTCAGCCCAGCTATTTGTGAGTTAGAAGGTGTCTTTCCACATCAGAGGCTCTCAGAATGCTAAAAGGGTGTTTAAACCACACCAGGCCTCCGAGGGGAACTGAGAAGTCAGCTTTTCAAAGCACGTATTACAGGCTCCAGCCGACCTTAAATTCTAGCTGGCACCTGAGAGCTCTGTAGCAATTTAAATTTTTCTGTCCTTCCTTTCCAGATCTGACCACATTAACAGGTCTGTATCAAGGGGGAACACTCATACCTCTCAGAAAACAGGGCCTAGCAAAGGAAGATGCAAGAATCTATTTGGGGAGGTCCTAAGAAACAGTGCTGAGGATCTGATGGTGGCTGAGCTTCACAGGGGGATGGTAATGGGATGTGCAGGTGTCTGGTGTTGATGTGCTAATGGAGGTGGGGAGGGAGCCTGGCATCCATAATGGTGGAGATAATGGGGAATGATAGCAACCTTCAACAGGTGGCAATACTTAGGGCAAAAAGTAGGGTAGGCCCTGATGGGAAGTAACTTGGCATAGTAGTTAAAAATTTGGTTTGGGTTTGATTCTGGTTCTGGTATTTGCTAGGTTTGCAATCTTAGATTAGTTATTTAACTTTTCTGTGCTTCAGTCTCCTCATCTGTAAAGTAGGGGTGCTAATAGCCCCTCCCTTATAGGGTTGTCATGGGGATTAAATGAGTCAATATATGTAAAATACTTAGAACAGTGCCAGGCACGTGGTGAACATTATGGAAGTGATAGCTGTTGTTCCTATTTTCTTAAAGATTTATTTATTTATGCATTCAAGAACTGGGGTGCAGGCCAGAGATGGGGGGGAGGTGGTGGTGGTGAGAGGATTCACCAGAGACAGAGTGGGGTACAGAACAGGCAGACTGACTGAAATACACTGCTGAGGGGAGCAGCAGGAGAGACAGGAGAGGTCTGCTGAACCATGTGGGTCACCTCCCTGGCTGGAATTGAACTCATGCTGCAGTGGCTGGTGATAGCTTGATAGCTCTGTGTCTTTAACCCCTGCGCCACCAAGAAGGCCCTGTTGTTACTATTAAGGAAGGCAGTGGAGGTGGTGATGATGAGGGTGATGAAATTGATAGTGAGAACAGGGGTAATATTAGCAATGATCCGATTTATGGAGTCCTATGTGCCCTGTACTATCCTAACACTTTCTGTGTAGCAACTTTTTTTATTATAATAATCCTATGAGGTTGCTAATATATCCTGAATTTAAAGATGATGAGACTTAGGCAGAGGGATTGAAATACATGATGAAAAGTAACACGGATAGTAATTGGAGGAGCTCCAGAGCCTGTCGCCTGAAGATGCTTGCTGAGATGGTGAGGATGAGGGGGATAGAGAAGTGATGTGCGGTGAATGGTCCAGAGGGGCCCTGGGCTGCGGTGGTGGTCCAGGAGGAGGCTGCTGAAGGGAGGCTCCACCAGGTTTCCCTGGGCAGGGGGTGAGGGGGTTATGGCCTTCTGTAAGGTTCTGCTCTGAATGCAGGCAGAAGAACAAGGACCACCATTTCTGTGCCACGAGGGATGGGTGGGGGGAGGCGGCTTAGGGTCCCAGGCAGTGAAGAGGGATAGAAACAGGCAGACTCGGGCCTCTCTGGTGGCGCAAGGGGTTAAGGCACAACCTATGAAGCTATCCACAGCCACTGCAGCACGAGTTTGATTCCAGCCAGGGAGCTACCCACATGGCGCAGCAGACTTCTCCTGTCTCGCTGGCTGCTCCCCTCAGCAGTGTATTTCAGTCAGTCTGCCTGTTCTGCTCCCCACTCTGTCCCTGGTGAATCCTCTCATCCCCCATGCCTCTGACTTGTACCCCCAGTTCTTGTGTGTATAGACAAATAAATCTTAAAAGAAGAAGAAGAAGAAGAAGAAGAAGAAACAGGAAGACTCTTGGGGGAGTGTGTGGCAAAAGCATGGGCTGGGGCTTCCCAATGACCCTCCACTCTGTTCCCGGTGGATGGCATCCTCTGACCCCGTAACTACCCGTCTGCCCGGCCAGTGCCGGGTCTGCAGAAGGAGCCCACGGAGCAGAGGCATAAGGAGCCCACGGAGCAGAGGCAGGCCGCCCGGGCGTGGCGTGTCCCAGCGCGGGCGGGACTCTGCGGGCCGCGCTCGCCCAGCGCCGGCTCGGCCTGCCTCCCGCTCGCTGCCGCGCTGAGGGGGAAGCCTTAATAGAGAATCCGCCTCTGCGCTGCCGCTCCCCGCCCGCCAGCCCGTCCCTATTATCAGCACCATCAACGGCGGCAAATGACACTCTCGGAATCTTGACTCCAATCTGATGCCTGGTCCCCGGGGCCGCGGAGAGGCGCAGGCCGGCCAGGCTGGGGGGCTGGGGAGGGGCTGTGCAGTAATAGGATGTGGCCGAGGACGGTCTATTAGCAGCGCTGCAACTGCTGATGAACCCCCCCCCCCACCTTAGCGTCCCCATCCCCGCTCAGCCAGGCACAGCAAGAGGCCACTGGGGGTGGGAGCGGGGAGAGAGGGGAAGGCTGTGGGGGTTGGGCTGGGCCATCTTTAAGCCTGGACACCGGGCCCCCTGGGGGAACCTGAGGAGGCAGGCCACTCAGATATTCCCTTCTGACCCTGTACCTGGAGAGAAAGAGGAGTGGGGAGTTGGTCTGAGGTTCCGCCACCTTTCCCATGCCTACCTGGGAGCATTCTGGGGCTCCATGCCCAAAGAGCGAGTCATCCCAACTCCCTTCTGTAGCCTCTTCTTTTTTTTTTTTTTTTTTATAAATGTGGCAGAACCACTTTATTTTTTTTATAGAGGCATGTTTATTTATTTATTTGTTTGTTTTGTTTTGTTTATACATGCACTGGGTACAGTCAGAAGCGCGGGAGGGTGAGAGAATTCACCAGAGCCAGAGCGGGGAGCAGAGCAGGCAGAAGGACCGAAGTACACTGCTGAGGGGAGCAGCGGGCAGCAGGAGAGGTCTGCGCGCCATGTGGGACCCTCCTCTGGTGGCCGGGGAGCAGCTGGGGAGCGAACCGGTGCTGCAGGGCCGCAGGCAGCTTCGCAACCCAGCGCTCAAACACTGCGCCACCGGGGAGGCCCTGTAGCCTCTTCTTGAACCCCCTTAGCTATGGGAAACTCAGCACCTCCCTGGCCACCTCATTTCTCACTGCCTCTTCATTGGGGGTCCTGATTAAGCTTTCTTGGTATCAGGGTCCTGAGAGACCTTAGGGGAATGCGCCCCACAACCAAGACAATCTCATAGGATCTAGAGACAGAAGGCAAGTCTCAAATCTGCTCCTCTGGGTCCTCACTTCTCAAGGCCACCAATCTTCTTGTTTTCAGGTAATGTGTGTATGTGGAGGTTTAAGAGGCTGGGGCAGCTGGACAGACCCATCACTGGCCTCAGTGAGCGAGGAAAGGGAGAGGGTGCACAGGCCTGGGTAGTGCAGGACACTCAGATCCTAACCCAGATTGTCTGCTGGTGACACGGGACAGTTACACGTTGTCCACCTTAGCCTGCTTCCTCCCGCCCCCCTCTCCCCACCAAGGACTCTTGCTGAGAAAGGGAGGTAAGAAGCCAGCTTTCTCCCTCTGGGGGCTTGGCAGGTAAATGCTTTGGGAGGCAGAATGTAAGTATGGTCTAATCTCCCCCCTCCCCCCAGTGTACAGCAGCAAGGGATGCTGAAATGATACTAGGAGTAGAAAGAACGCTGGCCCTTTCCTTCTCTGAGCCTGATCATGCTGGGGTGCACCTTAGAGGGGCAGCAGGGAGGATCTGGCTGGCTAGGAGCCTGAACACTGGACTCCCCCTAGCAAGAGAGGACTCCCTTCTGGGTTTCACAACAGGTGAGAAGTGCTGGGCTGCCTGAGCAAGGACGTCTAGGCCAGTCAGATATGGAGGAGAAAGGAGGAAAGTGGAGAACAGGGAGGGAAGAGGAGGAGAGGAGGCCAAGACTTGGCTCACAACCACCCCCAATCCCCCTCCCCACCTCCCCCCAGATCTGGGCCTCTGACCACAGCGCTGAACTCAATCTGTTCTGCCCGCTGCCCCCACCATGGCCCATAGTCCAGAGGCCACAGACATCCAGGCTGTTTGCCACTGCTGAGTGCCTGTTCTCTGTGCCCCCAGCAGGGGCCTGGCCATCAGTCACAGGGCTGGCTGGACACGCAGGGCTGGCTGTGGACCAGCAGGTGGCAGACAGCAGGCGTCATCCACTCCTGCTCATGACGCTCTTGGTGGCTTCTGTTTACTCTGAACCTTCCCTGCCTCCTTTGCTCTTCCCACAGGCACACCTGTGTCCTTACCCGTGTACATTTCTCTTTCCCCCTCACCTGTGCCCACTTCACTGTCCTATCTACTCTACCTCTCACCTGTGCCCTGACCTGTCTCCTCTCCCTGCACCAGATTCCTTTCCTCTGGGTCCTGCTCTGCAGCCTCGGGGTAGGTCTTTTCTTCATTTAACCAGTCTCTTCCCTCTCAGTCTCTTGGGGGCTAAAAAGCCAAGATTCAGCCATTCAGCTCCTGAAACTCCATCTCCCCAACAACTACTCCATTCTCAGCCAGCCGTCCCCCTTTCCAGCTAGCTGCCAGTGAGAGAATTGGGATTCCAAAGCTGGATAGGTTCTTTGGTCCAACCAGGGGCATCTGGAGTCGGGAGGTGAGAGGAAGGGGCCTCCTGTGGTTAGAGGATAAAGGATCCTGGCTGGGGTAACCTGGGGAGAAGGCGCAGTTCTAGAGGTCAGACAGCAGGGGGCGCACAATCCTTGCTCTCTGCTGGGAAGCCAGAGCCATTCTTACCCTTTGGCGGGAATAACGCATAGGAACAAGGGTTGAACACGCCGCGGGTGGGAACCCACGGGAGGAGGCAAGCACTGTCTCAGTCTGAAGTTGGCCTTGTGCGTTAGCTTTTTAAAGAAACACTAACTTGTTCCCCAGAATAACTTCTCCATGGTAAAGGCTGCAGTGGAGAAATGAACTTGGAGCTTTACCACTCTGGGGGAGAGGAAGGAAGAGGCACCTCCACTCACTCAAGCCTCCCAGATGCCGGCGCGCCAGTCACTGGCCCCGTTTGGGAGAGTTAGAGAGTAGGAGCCACCTCTCTGGCCCCGCTAAGGGCTCTCCTTTCTTCTCTATGGGCAGTGACCCCCTTCAAATGGACTTTAACCCCTGTACCAGCTGGGGGGTGGGGGAAGCAGGCATGCATCCCTGCAGATCTGTGTTCAGTGTCTCAGAGGAGAGGGTTGGGGCTGCTTGAGGTGTCTTTCCCTGTGTGACAGCGTGACTATGTGACTATGGGCGCACTGATTAATAATGCATGCATGTGTGGGTACAGGGGTGTGTGTGTGTGTGTGTGTGTGTGTGTGTGTGAGAGAGAGAGAGAGAGAGAGAGAGAGAGAGAGAGAGAGAGAGAGAGAGAGAGCAGCCACAGGTTTGTTCATTAGTGAAACCTGAGAGGTGCTGCACTGTCCCCTCCCCACCCAACAATCCTGGAAGGGGCTGAGCTTGGATGTGAGGTCAATGCCAGTATGTGTGACATTGACTTCAACTCAGTTCCTGCACCACCACCCTCTTTATCCTCAGCACCTAAAATCTCCCTGCTCCAGACTTGAGTAATATAATAATTATGGCTCTGATGGGACAGCATGAGGGGCTCAGAAGTGGCTTAGAAACATCCAGGCATCTGGAGAACCAGGGGCAGGGGCATCGTCCTGAAGAAGGCTGGGCTTGATGGGGAGGGGTCTTTCAAAGAGCCCTGCAACCTGGCCAGTGGGAGGGATGACCTGGTGCAGTCATTTCAGGGCTCATAAACACCTTTCTGGGCCTCCCATTATCCTGGGAACTGGAGCTGAGATCCTCAGTGTAACACCCCCATGCCCCAAGAAGGCCATGGGAGGTTGGTAAATATCGTAATCAGATTAGTGGAGTGGAGACAGCAGAGGCTATGGTGGGAAAATGCTCTGGGCTGGCCTGGCCCCCACCCTTCTCCTGGGAATCCAGCCCTCTTGCCTTGCCCAATCACTCCCCTGTGGGCCCCAAGGCCATCCTGGCTCCTCAGTCAGTGGCCTCTGCTGGCCTGGGTGACCCCCATGTACCTGACTGTCTTTGGGTCTGGTGTAGATTTCTGCAGCCAGGGTCTCCTCAGCTGCGGGGTGGGGGGAGCAGACATGCCCTCCCTCCAAAGCTAGCCCTCTGCTTTTCTCAGATCACTGTGCTCAACAGGTGCCCTCCGCCCTCCTTTCCTCTGGCCCTGATGATGTGCTCACCTGGGCCACTGGAATGAAGAGCCTCGGGATGCAGGGCGATTGTGGTTGAAGGGAGTGTCTGGTGGGAGGCGCAGGCTTAATCAGGGTTGAGTGGGGCTCATTTCCCCCCTCAAGCTTCTTGCTGGCGCACTAGGTACTGGGAAGCTAGGTCAGATGGAATGGGCCGGGCAGCAGCCCTTCCTGTGCAACAGCAGAGGCTGGGGGAGCAGGGCTTAGTGTTCTATGGCGGCTGGAGGGGCGAAGTGGGGGATGAGAGCAGGAGGGCTGGAGATTGGGGACTTCAGGACTGGGGCTAAGAATCTGAAGAAGTGGACGCTGGAAGAGTGAGGGCTTGGGGTTTTGAGGGCTGGGAATGGGGGTGAGAAATGAGGGCACAGAAGATTGGGAGCTAAGGAATAGTGCCTGGAATTCTGAGGATCAGGACGGGGGTGGAGGGGGAGGTTGAGGACTTGGGATATTAGGGGAGTTAGGGACTAAAGGTTAAGAACTAGGGTTTTGTGGGGCTAGGGTATCAGAACCTGATAAGAGGTTGAGGTGTTTTGGGGGCTGAGGAGCTAGGGGGCCAGTGGAGGTGGGGAAACATACCCTTGGAGACAGGGCGAGGTGTGCATGGGTGGACGGAGGACGTGCAGAAGGTCCCAGGCCGGGCCTCCTCAGCCCCTATGCCCAGCTGGGGCCACTAGGGCAGGCAGCAGGCTTCTCCTTTTGGGCTGTCATAGTGGGTTAGACTCGAGGAATTGGTTCTCTGGATCATCTCCTGGGAGCCAGCCCCTCCTGGCAGCTTTGTTTGGCGAAAGCACAGGGATTAGTGGGGCTGCCCCCACACCACCTCCCAACCGCCAGCTCCTGGCGCTTTCATCCCTGAAGGTCGCTAAAGCTGCAGTGCTTTGAGATTAGGCCCCACAAAGGGGCCCCTTGTGCTCTAGCCAAGCCTTGGGGGCAGGGAGGGGAGAGGGTCCCGAGAATTCAGTGCAGGCTGAGCCCCTGAGACAAATCCTTCTCTCATTCCCAGCACATCGAGCAGGGTCCTCCTGGCAAAGGCTGGAGACCCCTCCCATCTCCATGCACCCAGCCCAGGGTAGTGACTGCTCCCAATGGAGCTTAGCCCAGGGGCATCTCAGGTTGGTGGAGGTGACCCCCAGGCCTAGCCTGCCTCCCCAGCCTCTGGTCCTCCAGGGTGGGGAGGAGGGACAGGGAAATAGGACTGGAGCGCTGAGGGGGCCACGGCAGGTACCAGAGTAGGCCTAGGTCATAGACTAAGAAAGAACATCTGTCCAACCCACAGACTGAGCAGATGGGGAGACAACCAGGGCTGGGGACAGGAAAGGGTCTCTCTGGACCCCACTTCCTTACCTTGTTATTGTCAGATCCAGGCAGGAATGTGGGGGATCCCCCTTTTCACCAGGTATTGGAGCCCAGGCTAGGGCCAGCAGGTGTTCTCAGTGATGTGGTGATGGTATGGGGCTTCCTGCATTGAAGACAGTGAGAGTTTGAACATGTGGGTTCTGGCATAAAGGTACCAGCTATTCTGCCATATAAGGGCACTGAGGAAAAACTATCCACTGCTGTCAGCATCATTTCATAAAAGAAAGGATATTTTAACATCAAAAGTTGAAAAGACATAATCTCAAAATAGAGAGGATAGAGCTTTGGGTTGAATTGCTGTAGTTTTGTGAACAGTTTCCTACAAACACATTATTTTTCTCTTTCTAGGATGTTTAGGTGAAATGTCCTAGAAAGGCCAGGTTTCCTGGGATGCGGTCCCTGCCCCAAGGACGTGCTATCAGGCCTGTATGTCCAGGCTTCTTCTTGATCTCCCACGCCGGGGGCCACAGTTGTTTCAGGTCTGCGCTGCAGAGGCTAGGGGAAGGGCCCCTGAGACTGGGCTGCTTCTCTGGGGCTCTGCGGAGAGCAGTCTTCTCCTTTGCCCCCTCATTGCTGAGGAGACTCACAAGGAGGAGGGGGAGGAAGCAGGCCTGACTGCGGGTCGATAGAGGAAAATTTCTTCCTGTCCTCTTGCTCATAAAATGTTTGTGGTCAACATATTGCACAACATTCCCAGAGAGGCCACAAAAGGCAGTGCTGGGCTGGCAGGGTCAAATGGAGCTCATGAACTCCAGCCCCTCTGCCTTGCCTCTTGCTGGGGGGCCAGGATTCCGGAGGCGCCCGGGGTGATTGAGGTGGTGGCCGTGGGCCTCTGGGGCTAGCTGGAGGAACATAGAAGGTGCTCAATAAATCTCTTTCAAGAAAGTGTCCATAGACTGTCAATGAGCGGTAGGAAATGATAGTATTAGCTGACACTTCCGTGGCATTGACCCCACATGAGGCACTATGTTAAATGTTAACGCATTTAATTCTTACACTAACCCAGGGGGAAGTACTATTATTTCCCTATTTTACAAATAAGAAAATCAATATTGACACAAGTAAGTTAAGTGACTTGCCCAAGGCCACACAGCTAGTAAGTGGCAGAGCCTGGACTTGAACCCAGGCAGTCTGGCTCCAGGGTCATGCACTGAATTACTGTGCAATAGTGTGATCCTGAACAAGGGTGACCGCTGAGTCCCTGACATCACCTGGTCATGCTCTCCCCACTTCAGGATACTCCATGGTTTTCCTGGGGTTTGGAGCCATCAGGAGGTGCTCGCCATCTTGCAGACACTGCGGGAAGGAGACTCCTCTTGCCTAGTTGTGGTGGTTTAAAAACAAGCCTGCAAATTGATACTTTTTCCTTTGGGTGGTGGAGCTTAACTCTCCTCTTTGTGAGTATGGGCTGGACTTAGTGACTTGCTTATAATAACTAGAATATGGCAGAAGTGATGGGGTGTCACTTTTGAGATTAGCTTATAAAAAGCTAATCTGTTTGACCTCTCTCTCTGGTTTTCTCTCTTGCAGCCCAGACCCCCTATAAGGAAGCTGAGTCTACCTGCTGCAGAGGCCTCCGGGAGGAGAGCTGAGGACAAGCTGACGACCACATAACTGCATCATGTGAAGAACTTTCTTGAACGAGGAGCTGCCAGCTCCGTTCAAGATGGCAGATTATGTGATATAAGAAATGTTTGTTTTAAGGTCTCCCTGGTGGCACAGGGGTTAAGTCTCGGTGCTATCAAGCTATTGCCTGTCACTGTGGCATGGGGGCATAAGATCGATCCCCTGCCAGGGAGCTAAGCCACATGGCACAGCAGACCTCTACTGTCTTGCCCGCTGCTCCCCTCAGCAGTGTATTTCAGTAGATCTGCCTGTTCTGCTCCCCACTCTGTCTCTGGTGAATCCTCTCACCCCCTTGTACCTCTGGTCTACACCCCAGCACTTATATGCATAAATAAATAAAATAAATCTTTTTTGGGCCTCTCTGGTGGCACAAGGGGCTAAGACACAACCTATGAAGCTGTCCACAGCCACTGCAGCACGAATTCAATCCCCGGCCAGGGAGCAACCCACATGGCACAGCAGACCTCTCCTGACTCGCCCGCTCCTCCCCTCAGCAGTATATTTCAGTCAATCCACCTGTTCTGTTCCCTACTCTGTCTCCGGGGAATCCTCTTACTTCCCACACTTCTGGTCTGTACCCCAGTTCTTGTATGCATAAATAAATAAATCTTTTTTTTTTTTTAAAGAAAATAAACCTTTTTTTTTTTTTTTTAAGAAAGGTTTGTTTTAAGTTGCTAACCTTAGGGGTAATTTCTTGTGCAGTAGTAGATAATTAATACACCTAACTGGTCTCTGTCTGGTATCTCACAAATGGGACTTCAACTATGGGTCTGTTTTTTTTTTTTTTAAGATTTATTTATTTATGTATACAAGAACTAGGGTGTAGGCCAGAGGGGCAGGGGGTGAGCAGACTCACCAGAGACAGAGTGGGGAATAGAACAGGTGGATCTACTGAAATACACTGCTGAGGGGAGCAGTGGGCGAGATAGGAGAGGTCTGCTGTGCCATGTGGGGACCTCTCTGGCTGGGGATTGAACTCAGGCTGTGGGGGTGATAGCTCTGAGCCTAACCCCTGAATCACCAGGGAGGATCTATGGGTCTGTTAAACCACTGTCTCCTCCATGACCCTCCCCAACTCTGAGATAAATAAAAACTGCCTAATGCTGATTTGCTGACTCAGATAATGGCTACCGGATACCTCTAATCTGGTTAAGTGATGTCATTCAGGGATTGGTATGTGGTCAATTATTCTGAACCCATCCAGGCCAGGAGTGGTCACTGTGACAGAGTCATATGATTTTACAGCTTTCTTATATGACGGCTTCCAGAAAAACCACCCCTTGCTTAGTTGACAGCAAAGGGGCAGGTCTATTGTGGGGATGAGGGCTTGAAGTAGATTGGGCTCTGACCTGAGTAGGGACCATCTCTGGGCCCTGGTATTCCTGGGCTCTCTCCATACATGGTAGTGGCCGCAGCTATATTCATGAGACCCCTCCCCTGATGTCATCCAGCCTCCTCTCAGAATCCCCATCCCTGGCAGGCCATTGACTCAGAGTCAGAAGTTAGCACAGTGTGACTGTCCTTTCAGTACATTCGGAGTCCCAGGGTGGGGGTGTGTGAGGACATGAGGCAGAGCATATTTATGTGCAGAAGTACACACTGGTGATCATACATTTGTGCATATGTGCATCTGATTTGTGGGCTTCTGGGTGGGAAGGCGTACATATACAGCTCTACTTCTGTGGGTACCTGGGAGAGTGGATACAAATTGGAGACTGTATCTGCATGATGGCTTTATTGGAGTGGAGCCGATGCACTTCAGTCCGTGTGTCTGTTTCCTGCAGTTAGGATGTGTGTCTGTGTGGCTGGCTTTCCATGGGCAGGTGCCGAGGCTAAGAGAGCCTGGGCTGCGGTCCTTGAAGGGTTAAGGGAAACAGGCGCCACCATAACTCTTAATCATAGCTTTGCAAGCTTAGCCAGTGCCCCTGTTGAAAAATGTTTCAAAAAGCAAAATAAATGATCTTTTAGTTACAGAAGTATTGATTTTGCCCACATCTAGTAATAAAGAGCAAGTCACCTGTAGCTAAAACTCTTGTAAAATATATTTTATACTCTAATAGTCTGCAGATAGAGTCACCCGCTGAGCACAGATGACAAATCTCCCCAGCGCGGCCTGCGCCCCCCATATTTCACGTCAGGGACGCAGTGGTGGCGCAGCAGCAACAGAGCTGGGCCTCCCTGCGGGTGAAGACAGGGTCTGGTTGGCCAGAGGAAAAGAAAAAAGGCAGATTCCTGGCACAGGGTCCATTTCCCTGCCCCCAGTTGCACACCCCCCCCTCCAACTGGGTTGTGGTAGAGGTTCAAGACCTCCTGCCCTGAAGATCATGCTCTCTCTCCTCCTTCCATACCCCTCAGAAGTGCTCCCCCAGACTCTGGAAACCACCAGTCTCTCAGCCATCCAGCGTCAGAGGCTGACAGTTTGGGAATGTGGAGGCTGAATATAAGGAAAGCATGAACAAGGGTCTGGGGGGTCCTCCCTGGTGGAAAGCCTAGTTGTCCTAGATGTGCAGAGACAGGCTCACACATGTGCCACACGCTGGCCCCTGCCAGACCTGCATGGACACATAGAGGGACATAATTTGGCCCCAAGCACACATATGCAGAGTAAGAATTCCCACATATATTCAGAGGGATACACATGACACCACCACTTGTGCACATAAACAACAGGGCTGTATGCATGCACGCAGACACACACCCAGCAACACACGTAGTGCACATCCAGTCCCTTTACACAGACCTGAGATATATCTAAAGAATCAGAATGCATGCATTCTACCCAGAGAATTCTCTCCAGAAATAGACTTCTGTCTGAAATGACCAAATAGTTACTTTGCTTTTGGGGATCTGAATATATGACACCCTCTTCTCCTGCATTATAGTAATTACACACACACATACACACACAAATATGGATAGATCTGGCAACACACACACACACACACACAGAGCAAACCTCTGTTTGGATGGGATCTAACATTTCCTCCTGGCATTCACCTGCTCCCTTCAGAGAAAGTCCACCAAACTCACCACATCCCTGGCCACCGCACCCTTGGCGTGTCCTCCCACTCCTGTAGCCACCAAACTGGCTTTGCCACGCCCAGGCCTCTCCCAGTAAGGTCACCTGGGGGCAAAGTGGTTAGGGGAAGCTGGGTTGGCTCAAAGGAACCGTATGCGGAGCCCCTCCTCCAAAGCTAGGGATAAACCCGGGTTTGCAGTCCTGATGGCAAAGGGGTGGCAAGAGGAGGTGAGGGTGGAAAATCAAAGTGGGGAAGCTGCTGGGAATAAGGATGTGAGGGGGTAATTTGGTAGTATGGGGCGGGGAAGGACGGAAGCCAAGAGACGAACACCGTCAGGAATATGTGGGGGGTTTGGCAAGCTGTGGAGGACTGTCGCCAGTTGGAGGGGGGGGCAGAAAAGGCAGTAACCCCAGGTAGGGGAGGCTGGAATCGAGGGTACTGCCAACAAGGGTGTGTGTGTGTGTGTGTGTGTGTGTGTGTGTAAGGGTTCTTTGGGGTGGTCGCCGAGGACCAGGAATATGCCGGGGTACCGTTGAGCGGAGGGGAGCAGCCAGTCAGAGGGAGGGGGCCGCGCAGGTAGCTGCCCGCGCTGGGGGTGGGGTGGCAGGGAGGCTCTTTAAGCGGCGGCCGCGCTAATAACCTGTCCAGGAGATGGCTCGTGGCAAATTGCTTTGTTAGTCTTGTCAGCGCGGCCGGGGCCGCCGTCAGCGCGCGCCATGGATCAAGATGATGAATCGCCGCGGACCGCGCAGATGCGGGCGGCCCGCGGCCCTGCCCGGGGGTGAGGGTGGGGGTGGGGGTGGGGGGGCCGCGGGGGGCCGGGCCGCTGCCATTAACTCTCGAATTAGCTCTAAGCCGCCCGCCACCTAGCCGCTGCCCCCCCCCACCCCGAGCGTCAGCCACGGGGGCTGCAGCGGCCCCGGGATCAGGCGTGGGGCCCGCGCCGCGCACCCCATCCTGAGCCGGGACTCTGGGTGTCCGACCCCCGCTCCTCAGGACGCGGCGGCGCGCGGGCCTGCGGGAAGGAGCGTGGAGGGCACGGCCCCCAGGCTCCGGGAGAGCCTTTTCTGTCGCAGCCTTGGCGGGCATTCCTCTCCCACTCCTGGAGGGCATTCCTTTCCCATCTGGGGGCGCATCTAGAGTGGACCCACCTTCCGGCATCCCCCTCCGTCCTTTTCTCGCTGTGAGTGACCAGGGATGCTGCTAGTTCTCTCTCAGTGCTCGGTGTGTTTGGAGGGGGCTAGGTGTGTGGGTTTGGCATTGCTACTCTAAATTTAGTCCAGAACCCAGAAATGGCACTACGGGGGACTTCCTTGGGACTTTAGGGGAACCTCAGACCCACACTTTCCAGATATTTCTGCACAGACTCCTGGAACCTGGTGGCCTGGAGTTTCGAGGCCTTTCCTGTGAGACCTGGTTTTCGGAAGTTACCAAGTTAACCCACCTGAACCTACCTACCTCCTCAGTCCAGTTTGGAAACATCTTCCCAAACACCCCCTTACACAATCCACATAGGCACAGTTTAAGCGTGCACACGCAGATGTCACACACAGGGGTCTATACACGTAACTATTCATATACACATTCCGCACAGGATAATGAATGTGCACAAACGTACAAGCACATCCCGAAATGCACTGCTACCTCCACTCCCAGCCCAGCAGCCCTGGAAAGTCTATTGGGGCGGGTCCCCAGCCAGTCTGGGGACGCCTTCCTTTTAAGCCCTTTGAAGGTGTTAGCCACAGCCCCAGGGCGGGTAGGTGGGGAGGCTCCAGAAGCAGGCTAGGGAGGGAGGTCTTGAATCATTTCCACTTCTTAGCTCCTGTCTAGACGGTGGCACCTTCAGAATCATTTTGTTAAATCAGTAAAACCCACCCACATTGTGGCGTGCCAAGCTCTCCATTGCCCCAGGCCTCTCTAAAGGACACCTTCCCCTTAGCGTTCCCACCTTGTTTTCCTTTTGGACTTTCTGTCTCAGTCTGTGCCAGGGATTTTGTACTCCCCTTGCCATAAGAATCTACAATCAACCCAGAGCCCAGCCCTGGGCAGCAATGTCTGCAGGGGGGTGGGGATGTGACTGAGAGATGGTTCGCTGTCTGCCCACTGTGTTCCACGTGTGGAGGAGACCCCTGAATCCCTGGGAGGCTGGGTCAGGCCTGGTAGTGTGCACCTCTCCAGGTGTCCGGGAATCCCAGTCTCTGAGGCCCAGTGTGTACCCTGAACCTTGGGGCATACTGAGCACTCAGTCACCACCTCTGGGTTTCCCCAGCACAAGTTCCTCAAAGAGCAGATGCCCAGTTGGGCCCTGTGCACCACTGGCTCAGAGCCCCCAGCAGCCCTCAGCTCACCAGCAGAACCTGCATAATCCTAAATAGCTCTATGCCCCCCAAGTCTGGGTTTTGCCAGCCCTGTCCCAAGTCAGGCCCAGGCTGGGTTGGGGTACTTACCCCTCCACTTTGTGCAGCAGCCCTTGTCTTGTCTGAGACACAAACAAGAAGGGATGGACTAGAGTTGGGTTCCTGGACAAAGAAAGATGTTTCTGCCTCCTGCTGGAAGGGGAGCCCCCATTGAAGCCAGGATTCCTCCTGGGGGGTTGTGCCCTCAGCAAACCTTCCTGACACCACCAAGAAGGACGGCTAGGGGCAGTGAGGGATTCCACATCTATGCTACCACGGAAGGGACTTGGGTACCCCCCCCCACACACTTTGTTTATGTGTCTCTGTATGTACCCTCCATTTGTGCACCTGTATTCAGCCACACGTGTGACTGAATTTCTCTCTCCCCCCACTGTGTGTGTGTGAGTGTGTGTGTGTGTGTGTGTGTGAGAGAGAGAGAGAGAGAGAGAGAGAGAGAGAGAATGTGTGTGGGATTACAATTTTCCCCAGGATGGTCTGTGTGCACATTTGTGCGTGCAGGGCAGCCAGGTGGGGGCGCAGCGCTCCTCCCACTGTTTCTGCAGCCAGAGTGGAGTGCCAGTTCACTGGCCAGGTATGTAAACGCTGGACTGAGACTTCGCTCTTCCCTTCTCTTCCCTTCCTTGCTCTCCTCTCCTCTCCCTTCCCTGCCCCTCCTCTCTCCACCCCTCCCACCCTCATGGGGCTGAATCCCTGAAGGGAAATTAAAAGGTTATTTAAAGCCCCCGCCTCCACCTTTCTTGTCCCTTTAAATGGAGCCTAAACGATTTTGCTTTGGCAGAAAAAATCTTTTCTGGAGCTTTGGGGTGGGGGTGGGGGATCCTGGTGGGAGAGAAGGGTCTAAGCGGCCTAATCCTCTTACAGCCCCCTTCTCTCCCCTCCCTTCAGAGGCCCACTGATCCCCTCCTCCCCTCCAGAGGGCTCAGCCCCTACCTCAGCCTGGGGATCGATCCTCAAATCTGTCAATGGCCCCTTCTAACCCGTCGGGGCCAAAATTCCTGACCTCCTCCACCCAGGCCAAGACTCTAAAATCTACTGGCAGCTTCGGATGGCAGACAGCCAACACCTCCCGCCTCCCCATGCCTTTGCCCTTAAGCAAACAGCCCAGCTTCCTGGAGTTAGAGCCGGGAGCTTCGTTTACAGTCTAAAAGGGGGTACCAGACCCAAGTGTAAGACCATGTGCCTGTCTGTGTCTGCACCCAGCCACCTGGTTCCAAACACTTAAACTCACGGCTGTACGAGATTTGGATATGCACCTGCAAAGGACTACACGATTACATGCAAGCGTGTGGTCGTGGGAACACCTGTCACAAGGACACATTCCACATGTGACTCTCAATTGCTGCCACTGTGGCCAAAGGTAGACAGCACGGAGTCCCAGCCATATCGGGACACACTCCACATACTCCACCACCCGATGCGCACTTGGTCAATCACCTGTGCAGTCGCCTCCATACTGCCACACATTCAGGGCTTCAATGCAATCGATTGCCACTCTGGGACCGCTAGCAGTGTGAACTTTCACCTGCCCCTCTGGCATACACCTCAGACACACATCTTTCAAGAAGACCAGCACCATCTCCACTTGGCCCCAGAGCCAGCTCCAGAACCCTGTCTTCCCTTGAACAGGTCCTGCCTGGAGGGAGTCGGGCCCTTGCAGGAACTCGAAGGCAGGCTGTGGATTTTCCCTGTTTGGGCCACCCACCTTGCCTCTGTCCACCTGGACAGGTGGGTGTGCTGCGTGTGAAGCCGAATTCCCTGCAGCGAGCTCTCCCAGCGACATCCAGCTGCCAGACAGGCCATCCGCTGTTAGGAGAGCCGTCCTGCGTATGGGCTGAGTGTGTGGGCGGTGAGTTCTGGTTGCCGGTTGTGGAGTGGTGTGAGGCAGGGGGTGGTAGGGCTGCGGGGGTGTGGGGCTGATAGGAAAAGGGTGTTTGTGTGTGTGTGTGTGTGTATGTGTGCGCGCGCGCGCGCGCGCACGTGTCTCTGTGTGTGTGCGCGCGCGCGCGTGCGTGTGACTCTGGACTAACCTTGCAGGAATAGTGAAGGTGGGGAGTCAATTAGGGACCCCCACACCATCCGCGCTGACCCTAGTGCTAAGCCTTTCGCCAAGGATGTGGTCTCTGGAGGGGAAGGTTCCTTCAGACCCATGTTGGCACTAGGTGCCCGCTTGCAGCTTCTGCAGACCCAAGAAAGACAGATTCCGGGACCGGGAAACCAAGGGATGGAGATTCAGAGGAGGTGACGGACACCGGCCGGGCGCGCACCCCCACCGACGGTGGGACCCTGGCAACCTAGGCCGAAAGCCGCCCTGCAGCACCGGCGGGGCGGGGCGGAGCGGGGGCGGGAGCGCGCGTGATTGGCAGCTACCGGGGCCATTAGGGTGCGCCCGGGCCCGCGCCGGGCGCCCGGGAAACGCTGTTTAAAACTCCAGTCCCGGCCGCGGCGCGCGTAGATGGCTGTGGCGGCGACGGTGCGGGCCCGGGAGACCAGGTGCGAGCGGGCGGGGCCGGGGGGGCCGGGGGGCCGGGGGGGGGGCCGGCGCGGGGGCGGGCGGGCCGAGCGCCCTGGGGACCGCCTTCGCGCTTGCGGTCCCGCAGTCCCGAGTGCGGAGAATCGGAAAGTTTGCAGGGGTCGGGGACTTGGAGGGCGACGGGCAGGCAGGCTGCGCGTGGACGGGGGCGCAGAGGGCCAGGCCAGGAGACTCTGGGCGACGCAGGGGAGGCGCGCGAGGCGAGGCCGAGGGCGCGCGACCCGGAGCGGAGACGCAGGCAGAGCGCGAGCGGCCCGAGGACACGGAGCGCGGAGCTCGGGATTCCGAGGCAGAAGCGCGAGGGGCGCGGGCCGGAGACGGGAGCCTCGGCCGCGGAGACGCAGGCACCCGCCGAGAACGCTTCGGATCCGTCACGGTTTTGCCTCATTTGGAAGATATTACTTCGCCCCTGAAAAAAAAATAAATACAAAAAAGGTTTGGATATTACGCGGAGACAAATCCTTCTCAGTTTGGAGGGGGCGGGGAGGAGGTGGCCGGGGTAATGCGGAGCAGATGCGGCCCCGGGCGTCGCGAAGCCCCGGGCCGGGGCTGGGGAGGGGGCGCGGCGCGCAGCCCGGGTCCCCGCCCGGGGATCGTGGTGGGGGTGGGGGGCGCCCCAGCTTCCGCGTCCAAGCCGCGGGGCGAACCCCGCGGTGCCTCCGGCGTTGCTGGGGATCCCGCTCGGGTCTGGTCCGCGTCGTTCCCGCTCAAACTCCGCCACCGGCGAGTGCGCCTTTTCTCTCGGGACTGCGGTTCTGCACGAATTCCCCAGCCGGGGGTGGTTCAGCCTCCAGCCAGCCTCTGTCCCCGAAAACGCGGCCTCGGGCTAGGGTCCCCCAGCTGGGTGTTCGGGGCGCAGCGGGCCTAGTCTCCTGGAATTCGTTGCGTCTCGCGCGGCCTCTGCCAGCGTGGGTCGGGTGCGCGCGGGCGGGGAGCCGCGGGCGGGGGCCGGTCCCTGGAGCCGCCGGGTTTCGGGTGGCGAGGCCAAGGGCTGGGGGAACCGCCAGGGTCTCTCCGGTTAGGGCCTCCCCCCATTGTTGGCCCAGATCCTGACCCTGGCCTTGGACTGGAACAGGCGGTGTTCGAGACACCGCGGGCTGAACTTTCTCGTCGGCTGCCACAAGTTACCCGACTCCGCGCGGGAGCCGCTGGCAGCCCTGGTGGCGGCGTGCAGGGCCGGAGCAGAATCTCCCCTCCAGACTCGCTGCGAATCTGGGGCCCGGAGCTGCTCCCCATTCCGGTTAAACTCGGTGTGGGGAGAGGGCCTCCTCGGGGGTGTGATTTGTACGACGGGGGCGTCCCGGATCGGGGAGTTAGGGAAGGCCGGAATGCGCGGCCTTTTATCAACCCTTCGCTCTTTGGGATCCCCCAAAGCAAGGCGCCCGCACAACCTCGAGCGCAGCCTCAGGGCCAGTTCGCCCCGGGGCGCGGGACCATCCTTTTCGTTTTAGGAAGGTCTGCAGATGCCCTGGGCCAGCTGGGCCGGTGCTAGTGATCAGCGGTGGCTCCTGGTAAAGGACGTCGGGGAGAGAGGAGGGACTCTGACTCCTCTGGGCCTTGAGACTGATCCACCGCGAAGGTTGTTCGTGGCGCAGCAGCGGAAATTGTGCAAGTTCCCAGCTCGCCGCAGACGGGAGGTGCTGGTGTCTCTGCCCTCACCAGAGCTGGGATACCCGTGCGCTGCAGGCGGGTTGACCCGGCCCAGCCGTCTTGCTCGGGAAGTCCTGTCGCTTATTAGTTTTAGCGGGGGTGGAGCGGGAGTTGTTTTCAATTTTGAAGGGATTTTCGTTTTGCTTCCCTGGATGGCCTGTCCTCCCCCACAAGGGGAGATGCTGACCTAAGGATCGGGGAATTTAGTCCCTGCCTCCCTTCTCCGCAACCCAACTGTGCTAATGCGTGTGTAGGCGGTCAGAAAAAATCGAATTTACTGCCTAGTGAGAGCAAATTATCCGGTTAATTGGCTCAAATTTCTCTCTTCTGTGGCTGGGGGTAGACACCGTCTGTGGACAAGAAGCTGGGAATCGCTACTCAGGAGGGAGGTAAACAGCTCCCTGCCACTCCTGCAAATCTTAGGGGCTCAGACTCCTGCAAAGACTGTGGAACCCCGCCGCCTCTCAGACCCTGTGTGGAAATCAGAACAGAAGGGCAAAGGTGCGGAGGCGTGGAAACCCGCCCTGGGCGAAGGCAACCGCAAGGCGAGGACTCGGAGCCAAAGACTGGGCCCACTGGCACCTCACAGGTCAGCTCACTGCGTGATCCTTAAGTGTAGGGAGACCCCTGCACCCCCACCACTTTCACACAGGAGCGCTCCAGCGGTCATAATATTGGAGTTTTTCGGCTCAGATGCAAACATAACTTGCACTGTGGACGCTGTGCTCCACCTTCATTCCTAGAGGATCGTGGGAAGGAAACCAAGTTTCCAGAGGACTCCCAGCTGACAGTGCTCTGACCAGGTGGACCTGGGTGGGGCACCCCTCTGCACTCCCCAAGTTTCAGGAAACCTGTATCCTGGAGGACACCTGGATCCCAGCGGCAGGTTTCCTGGTGCAAAGGGGATGTCACTCTCCATTTCTATGCTAAGCCAGCACACACATATTTCAGGCAGTATAGAGTGAGGGACACACACAGACACACGTGCACATGCTCCCAGCCACACAGGGTCGCAGGGATGCACTGGAGTTACTTGGCTTTGGGTAACCCTGAAACACCCAGGTGAGGAGTAACACAGCACGCACACACAGGGGCACACAGAACGATCAGCTCGCTGGATCCACGCTCACAGTGCCCGGCTGACAGACACAGTTAAATACACACTAGTTAGGCTCTCGCGGACAATCACGCCATCCGGCGCCGACACCCTCAGGGCCACGCTCTGAGGCGCAACAGCCCCATCTCGCGCTTTCGCTGGGCACAGCCCTAGGGCCCGCGTGTCTGCAACTCGCGCGGCCCTCTCTGGGCCTCCTGCTCTCTCCCCCTCCCGGGTCCGGGTCCTCGCGGAGCCAGCCCCCACTTATCCCCCTCTGCAGGCCTCCCCCCTTCCCCCCCACCGTCCCGCTCGGCCGCCCCGCGGTGCCCATGTAAATGACAGCAATAAATATCTAATCAAGGCCCCAGGCGACGCCAGCACAGCCCGCCAAAGCCCATTACTGAGCGGGCGGGTGGGGTGGGGGGTGCTGGGAGGGGGGCGGGTGAGCACCGCGCTCCTAGTCGGGTCTGGAAATTCGTCCTGAATTTAAGTGCCCCTCGTCTCTGACCTCGGGCCACTCATTGTCCCTCCCTGCGCCTCAGTTTCTCCTTCGGTAAGAGGGACACTCCTCTGGGCTCTCGGCTCTGCTGTCCGGCCCTGCGGCCACCGGCGATCTCTAAGTTTAGTCAGCCGTCTCTTCACCCCACAACTTATTTGACTCGGCTCCAGGGCTACCCAATGGGCGGACTTCTCTGCGCGCACAGCTCCGGAACCCCATCTTTGGCCCCTACTGTGCTTCGGGCTGTCGCCGGCGTCTAGCAGCGGTGGAGGGCAGAGGCCCTGGCTCCGCGGTCTCGAGGCCGGAGTGATGTCCCGGAGGGGGCTTCTCCTTGCGGCCAGTCCTTCGCTCCCTCGGAAGCAGCTTCAGAGAGCCCCAAGTTCACCGGGGCCAGGGTCTCTCGGGCCCTCCCCAACTCTATCCGACAGAGTGTGTTAGCATCCCCACCGATGGCCGTTGGTCTGCTTAGGAGTGTCTGCTCCTGCGCTGCCTGCACCGACTCTCAGAGCCCGAAAGACACTTTCCCGAGCTCCCCCAGCGGCCCTGAGGCCGGGACCTAGGCCTGGAACAGCGGCTCTGTGGGGACTCTGCTGTCCCTGTTTATGGACTCCGGTGCCAGCCTTGATCTCATTGAGCCTGGAGCCGCAGGACTCCAGTCCGGGTGGACCTGGTGAACGAGGCCCTCCTCTGAGCCAGTGAGAGCCGGGGAACCTGTTGGTGGCCGCCCCTGGCCCCTGCTCCACCCCGGCTTCCTTTCGGTCTCCTTAGTCTTCGTCTCTGGCGCTCTAGCTGCATCTTTGCTGGAAGGGAAGCCGAGAATTAAGCAATTACCCGGCGGCTTCTGCTCGCAGGGCCTGATGTCAGGTCTCCGGGTCCAGGCTTCCCTAAAAGCCGAAGCTGGAGGAGACTCGAGAAAAAACAAATCCCGGGCACTCTCCTTTCTCTCCCTCCCCCTGCTGCATTTCACAGTCTTAAAAAAAATGTAACCCCAGTCGCCTGATTTCCTTGCAGCCCCCCAACATTAAGCACCTCAGAAAACCCGAGGATGTAGGGTAGGCGGAGGGGCCTCCCTTGGTCTCGGCCCATTAGCCTGCGGGGGGCTAATTACCCCAATTAGCGGCTGATTTATAATTAATGGCTCGGACCGAGGGATAATTGGATGTTAATGGATAACAGTTTGTGTAGGGAACTAAGCGTCCCGACTACACAAGAGGGCCGCAGGGGCGGGGTCTGTCCTGAGACCCACCCTAAACCCGGGAGCTCTCAGGGCTGGCTTCCTGGGGAGGAGAGGGGGGACCCGCCCCCCCCCCCCATCATTCCCCATTCCTGAGCCAGGAGGGAGAGCTAGAAACTCCTTCGAGGAAGCCGTGAGCTCTAGGTGAATGGCATCCAGCACCCTATCTGATCTGACTGTTGCAAAGTCACACACTCTGAAGCCTACCTGTGTGAGGTCTTTGGCTCCGATTCCAGAACATTTTGGAAGCCCTCAGCTGAACTGGAACCAAGATGCCAGATTCTGTATCTGAACAACAGCCCATGCCCTCCTGGCATGGATCAGGCAGTGTGGGTTGGGTTAATCGTAGCAATTTGGAGATTATGATACCTGTATCAAATGCCACTGGGGTGAAGGTGAGAGCAGGACGCACAGGGGCATGGGACCAGGGCTCAGTTTGTGAGCAGCTATGGCCCCTGCTTCTGGTGGGGACGTGTTGTCTTCTCTGATGGCGTGGGCCTGGGCAGGCAGGTGAGAAGAGACTTTGGGCCTTGACTCACTCAGCAATGGACTCTGATGTCCTTGTCAAATCCCCCAGAGCTGGTATCCCCATTATTCAAGGCATCTGACCACCTGACTGTCTCCTAGAATCTGAGCCCTGGCATTGGAACTAACTCCACTACCCCAGAGTCCATTCCCAACAAACAGTGGCTCTACCTTTACTAGGGTCCCCTGTGCTGGGTACTGAGTGCTGGCTCGGAAGGCAGGTCCTGTCCCGCAGAAACTCAGAACTGGTGAGGTGAAGGCCTCTTGGTGAGTGGACAGAGCTCGCACTTTGGAGTTAGACTCCCTGGATTCTGTCTTGGCTTAGCTGCTCAGCTGTGTGGCTTCGGACATGTGACTTTAACTCTGGATTTCAGTTTCTTTATCAGTCAAATGGGATTTTTGAGATTGTGAGAATTAAACGAGATGCTTGCCGCCTGTCAGTTCTGTTATCTGGACAGCCAGTAAAATTATTTATGTGTCTCTGGGGAAGGGCAGGCAAACGGAGAGCTACAATTTGGTAAGGTAATGCTATGGTTAGAGTGCAAAGAAGTCACCTGACCTAGCTTCAGACGCGCCAGGGGCGGCTTCCTGGAGCACTGGGTGCCAAAGCCTGGCTAGAGGGATCAGGAGTTCTCCAGGGAAAGTGAGGGGGAGGGACAGTGTTCCTACAGGAGGAGGCAGCCCCGCTGTGACTTTGGAGAACAAGCAAGAAGAGGAGAAGTGGAGATAAATTTGGAAGTTTTTTTTTTTTTTTTAAAGAAATTTGGCTTTGAAGGGATCACAGGCAAATGTTCTGAGAGATGGGGTCATCTGGGGAGATGGAAATGGATTTAGATGCGCAGTGGGTCAGAAGTTGGCAACCCAGAGGTGAGGGTTTGAGGGAGATGGATGTACCCCAGATTTCTTAGCTCCTAGTACCGCAGAAATGAATGATGCCATGCTTCCAGCCATTAGCCCCTATATGTCTTTAGAATGTGTCCTTGTCCCTATGACCTTGTTCGCCACATTGAATCACTGAATTGTTGGTGCCCTGGCTCACCCCCCTCAGTGGGAGAAGTGCCTGGGGGAAATCTGTCCCCTGGCAAGGGAAGAGGCTGCTTCCTGAGCTTTCTGCACCTTCGAATGCCAGATGCTGAGCGTAGAGATCTGAGGATATTGGAGGTTCTGCAGTGACCTGAGAATGGGTCTGGTGCTCTTGGGGTCTTCATAAAATAAATAGCATCTGAGGAGCAGGTGGGATAGCCTCATCTCAAGTCTGCATGCAGGGTGGTTGGTCAGAGTAGGGCAGGGGTCTTGGTATCCCCTTACATCACAGACACTGCTGATTCCTGGCAACTCAGCACTAAGGGCATACGTAGGAGCACGTGTATGCATCAGAATGGGGGCTCACTCTTCCTAGTTTCCAAACAGGTTTGCCAAGGTTGATTCACCCTCTTTGAGCCATAGTTCCTCTTTTGTACAGTAGAGATAATCATAGAGCCTCCTTCAGAGTCGGAGTTAGAAATCAGTAATGTCACCAAAGTTGATTATCTGACAGGGGCCAAGCACAGAACTTTTCCTAAAATCTTGGACTGACTAGCTCAGAAGACTGTTGGGGCATTTTGTTCATCTCCCCCTGAAACCACACACTCACACACACGTGCACACACACACACACACACAGAGAAAGAGAGAGAGAGAGAGAGAGAGAGAGAGAGGAATCTTTCCTCCTCCCTCAGGTGGCTAACCAGCTCTAACTCACACAATTCTTGTGACCAAGAGTTCTCTGCCTCTGGAGACAGTCGCTGGGTCAGTGTTGTATTACAAGATGCCAGCGGTGGTTAGAACCTTGCCAAGATCACACAGCAGCCTGGGGTTGGGGTGGCATCCTGGGCTGGTGCTTTGGGCTCATGTACTCCTGTTCTTCTACCTGTTGACTGAAAGTCCTTTCGGTCTCCAAATTGCTAAGTAGAAGGGACAGCTGCGAGGATCTCGTCCCCCAGAGGGCTGCCAGGAAACCTCCAGGACTTGAAGGGACAGAGGCATGTTCCTTGGAAGTCATGGCAGCAGCAATCCCTCCCTCCCACCCTCCCTCCCGGGGCCTGTCTCTTGGCCACACTGGCAATAAATGTCAAGTAGATCCTCCGTGACCTGGGGTCCTGCCCTTCCCCTACCAGGTACTAACTGTTGGTCTTGGGCAGGTGACTCCGTTCCTGAGTCTCAGTTTCCTCACTCGTGTAAAGGGAATTACAGTTCCTCCCTAGCAGGGGGTGGTGCAGTAGCTGGAGTGGAAGAGGTTTGGACGCCTGGTAACGGGCAGCACAAGTGGCTGCCCTTGATAATGGACAAAGTGGCCAGGCGGGCTTGGAACCCAGAGAAGGTGGGCTCCCTTCCCCGCTGCTTTCTCTCCTTCCCTTTAAGCCAAGTTACTCTGCCTTGTTCCTCTTCGGATGTGCGAATAAGGAGAAATGGAAGGAGAATTAGAAGTTCAGGGAAAGAGAGGGAGAAGTAAGGGAGATGGGGCGGGCAGGCTGACGGTGGCCGGGCTGGGCGGGACTGAAGGCAGGGGCCACTTTCCTTTTCATCAAAGACGCCTTGCGTGCGGTTTCCTAGCAGGGCTGCTGTTAATTTATAAAAAATGCCCCCTAATAAAATTCTGCTTGATTCTTCGATTGGCTGGGCATTAGGCCGCAGCCAGCAGCGACGCGGGGACATAACGGATGCATTTGCAGATTTGGAAAATTAAAGCCATCTATATGGCGCCTGTGGCGGGAGATCCGCCGATCTGCTTGCTTAATGAAATATAAAGATTCTTTTAACCAATGTAAGCACAATTCGACAGCTTGTGAAACGCGGCCGCACCATGATGGATGGCTCTCCTGGCTCGCCAGGAATTGCGGGGCGGCACCTTTTAAATATATAATTGATTCTGTTTGGAGTGTGCAGTGGGCTGAGCCCACGCAGGGCCCGGCCTGGGGCCAGCCTTGCAGGGCCCTGCTTGGAGGCTCTCGCAGGCCTTGCAGGACTCCAGTTTGGCGGCTCTTGGCCTCCCCCTAGGACCTGCAGCACTCAGAACTGGATGTGGATGGGGTCCAGCTGCAGATCTGACCGAGGACCCCTGGGGGGGAGGTCTCAGCTGCTCCAATTGCTGGAAAAGGGCCACTGGGCAGAGTTCTCCCCAAACCCCTGCGCATGGTCCTAGAGACACAGCAGGCGATTGGGCCTGGGTTCTGAGTATCCTTTCCTCCCCAAAGACCATGCTGGGTGCTGGCCCTGCCTCCCTCGCCATCCCTCAGCTAGTGACTTTTCTTACCTTAGCTATTTAAGAACTAATGCAGAGATAAGATTGCTTTTAAAAAGCATCACACCCTCTTCCCATTGCACTTTTGTTTATTTTCCATTCAGGTTTTTGCCTTGGGGATAGGAGAATGAAGTTAATGTTAATTCAGCATTTATGATTTACTTATTAATTTTAATACTGGCTGTGTACTGGGCTCTGTGCTAGGCATTGCAGAAACAAAAAGTGAATGACAGCTCTATTTATGTTCTCCGTGTTGATCTGTTTTTCTATCTCTGCATTACTCAGTTCTTTCCCCACCCTTTCTTTCTCTTTGTATTTCCCTCTTGTTCCTTCTCAAAACCTGTTCAGGACCATATAATTTCTGAGGGTACCATGTGTTCCTCTGGTCTGTCTGTCTGTCTCTCTCTCTGTCTCTCTCTCTCTCTCTCTCTCTCTCTCTCTCACACACACACACACACACACACACACACTGGCTCACAGACATGCACCTCCACAGAGACATACAAATAATCACAGATACCCACACAAACACAGATGCGCACACAGCTGTGACTGGCTGCCGTGGGGCTGCACACCCGTGGCTGCACATGAATACTGGAGTGAGGGGTAGACATGCGATTGTTTGTGTCACATGTGTGCAGCTGGATGGTAAACACCACAGACAAGGGCCCTTGCCCTGTGGGCTCACAGGAGAGCTGGGATGCTGATGTCCACCTGGAGTGATAAGAGTGTGAGAAGTAACAGAAGATTCAGGGAGAGAGGAGCTCAGCTGGGAAGAGTCAGGCTCCCACACAGCCTCACCACACGCACGCGCACGCATGCACACACACACACACACGTGCATACCAGCATGCATGGGGGAGGGAGTGGGGATGTGCTTTCATCTTTGCTGTCATCCTGCTGCCTTGGATTCAGTCAGAAATGCCTCCCTGGTGGTGCAACGGGTTAAGCATTGGCACTATGAAGCTATCCGCAGCCCTTGCAGCATGAGTTTGATCCCTGGCCAGGGAGCTACCCACATGGGGCAGCAGACCTCTCCTGTCTCAGCAGTGTATTTCAGTGTGTCTGTTCTGCTCCCCACTCCATCTCTGGTGAATCCTCTCACCCCCTGGAATCTCTGGCCTGCACCCCAGCTCTTGTATGCATAGATAAATAAATCTTTTTTTTTTTTTTTTTTTTAAAGAAACAGCGGACATCAGGGACTGGAACAGCCTGGAGTGAGAGCCTGTGTCTGGGATTAGGAAACACTAGCTGCTGGGGAGACCCTCATTTGTGGAAACCTGTTCCACCACTTCCTGGCTGTGTGGCCTTTAACAAATGATTCTGTTTCTCTCACCTTCCATTTCCACATCCGTAGATGGGGAAGATGATAGTTCCTACCTCAGGACAGCAGGAGGGTTGATGGAGAGGTGCCCGAGACACTTAACAAATAGTTATTATTAATTCACTTGTCCAGTTCTTATCTCCTGAGCTCTGTGCCAGACCCGTGATTTGGTCTGGGGTAGGGAGTCCAGAATCACTTTCTGCCCCAAGGAGTTCAGCCCAGTGGGAGTGGGGACGCAGAAGGGTCATCACATTCTTCTGACCAGGCTCAGTGAGTATGTTCAGTAAGTGGTAGGTCTTATTATTGTCTTAGTGGCGGTGGCTGGCAGTCACTAGCTAGAAAGCGCCCGATCTGGACCCTGGCAAGGGGAGAGAGGCCTTCTCAGGGGTAGCTGGGGCCAGCCCCATTTCAGAGGTGTCAGTTGTTCTAGACCTTGATGGAGAGGGAGGGACCGTCAGGTGAAGGGGAAGGGGGAGTGTTTCAGATGCAGGGTCCAGTGGGAGCAAAGGCAAGGAGGTGAGAAGTGGCGGGTGATCTGGTATTGCTGGGTGCTTGGAAGGAGAAGGGCGCTGGGCTGCACTGGTGGACAGAGGCCAGACTGGGGAGGGCTTGGAGAACTTCGGAGGGCCAGTGGGTTGAGGCAGTTGTTTGTCAGCTGAGAGAGGTCCCGCTCCTGTCTCCAGTTAATAAAGAATTGTCGTGCATCAAAAACGGTGAGATCAGCAATAATTAAGGCAATTAAAATGCCACTTACCACATTAACAGCAGAGAGTTTTAAAGCAACAAAGCCCCTGAGTTTGGTGGGAGAGGGGGAGGAGAAGGGTAAAATAACTTCTAAACTCTTCGCTCCTCCCCACCTGGAGCTTGTGGCTCTTGGGAAGCCTAGCTCCACCCCCGCATCCAAGGAAGCACACATCACCCTGCTCGCCCCTGCCCTCCAAAAAGGCAAGGAAGAACAACTCTAAATGTGAGAGTCGCCTGTCATCCAATCTGCCATCTCCCAGAGATCACCTCTGTTAACATTTCAAGGTATAACCTTTCAGCCTTTTTTCCCTATGCATATTTATACATACATTACAAAAATGGCCTCGCATCAAGCACACCTATTTCTTCTACTCAACCATATATTGGGAGCATCAGCACATGCAGAGACACGTCATTACTTTAAGCTGTGACCCGTCTTCCATTGCGGGCACACCGTCCCCTCATTTGCCGAACTAATCCTCTCTCGATGGACAGTGAGGTTTCCGGTTGTTGGCTGTCACAAGCAAAGCTGTGATAAATATTTCTGTACACATCTCTCTGCATACTTAAGGCTACATTTTTGGAAATGGAATCACTGAGTCAGATGATGCTTTTTCTAAAGGCTTCTTATGCAGGGAGTAAAGACTCCTTTGTCAGCAAGGTAGGGGAAGGGCCACTTCTCACTGCCCTGGGTAACCCCAGGTTGTCATTCTTCACATTCCAATATTTGCTGATCTAACTGGTGAAAAAATGATATGTAATCATCTCTATTTTTGTTTCTTCGGTTACAAGGAAGGCTGAGATTTTTGTCATATGACAGTGGTTATTTGTATTTTGTCCTTAATAAGTTGTCTCTTCCTCTAGTTGGCCTGTCTCTTATTAAGGTGTCCATTATTTTGTTTCTGTGTGAAGGCTCTTAATATAGTGTGGATCCTTTTTTTTTTTTTTATAGAGGCATGTTTTTTATTTATTTGTTTGTTTGTTTATATACGTACTGGGTACAGTCAGAAGCATGCGGGAGGGTGAGAGAATTCACCAGAGCCAGAGCGGGGAGCAGAGCAGGCAGAAGGCCCGAAGTACACTGCTGAGGGGAGCAGCGGGCGGCAGGAGAGGTCTGTGCGCCATGTGGGACCCTCCTCTGGTGGCCGGGGAGCAGCCGGGGATCGAACCGGCGCCGCAGAGGCCGCGGGCAGCTTCGCAACCCAGCGCTCAACCGCTGCGCCACCGGGGAGGCCCTGGATCCTCTTTTTGATGTGTGTTATTTATTTTAATCAAGTTTGCTGCGTCATATGTATGGTAAGGTTTTTCCAGGGGTTGTGATCTGTCTTTTAGTTTAGTTTGTCATAGATTCTGATACACAGATGATGAAACTCAGTTTGCTCTATCTTCTTTTCCCTTAGGTCTCTGCCTTTGGGGTTGTGGTTGTGGTGCATTGAATGGACTTCTGGGAGTGAATGATGTCGGCAGGTGTTCTGTGGGAGTGTTGACTCAGAAATCTTTAAATCCAACCCTCACGCCCCAATTCATATACAACTGCTAATGCAACTTCTCACTTGGAAGTTCCATCCATATTTCACAGCCGCCATGTCCCCAAAAACCCATCCTCCCACTTGTTCCCAGTGCACCGGAGTCAGGAAAAGACCCATCTTGACTCTGTTGCTCAGGCCAAAACCTTGAATCTTGCTTATTTGCCTGCTTTTCTTCACCTCTGATAACTGACCTATCAGTGGTCATGTCAACTGTACCCTCAGTGGTCCTGCGTCTCACCTCATCTCACCACCTCCACATTCACCGCCCTGGTGGGAGGTACCTTGGCCACTGGCCCAGACTTTGCAGAAGGCTGGTCGCTCGGCTTTGCTTCTTGATACAGCAGCCAAAGTCAACTTTTAACCACAAATTGTATCATGCTACCGCCGTTCAAGACCCTCCAGGAGCTTCCCATCACACTCAGCATAAAATTCAAGCTCCTTTCAATGGGCCATGAAGGTCTGACCCCTCTTCTCTTCCAAACTCATCCTTCCACCCCATCCCCCCTTCTCTGTTTCAGAGACCCTGGCTTTCGTGCTGTTGAACACAACATACCAAGTGTGTTCATGCCTCAGGTCCTTTGCAGGGGAAGCCTTCTCCCAGGGCCTCCCTTAGCAGTGGGCCTTTCCTGACCACATGGTCTAAGGCGATCTGCCTTTTTTTAATTTATTTTATTTTATTTATTTATTTAATATAGAGGCATTATTTATTTATTTATTTGTTTGTTTGTTTGTTTGTTTATATAAGCACTGGGTACAGTCAGAAGCGCGGGAGGGTGAGAGAATTCACCAGAGCCAGAGCGGGGAGCAGAGCAGGCAGAAGGACCGAAGTACACTGCTGAGGGGAGCAGCGGGTGCCAGGAGAGGTCTGCGCGCCATGTGGGACCCTCCTCTGGTGGCCGGGGAGCAGCCGGGGATCGAACCGGCGCTGCAGAGGCGGCAGGCAGCTTTGCAACCCAGCGCTCAACCGCTGCGCCACCGGGGAGGCCCCCGATCTGCCTTTTTACTCTTGGTATTCCTCCACCTCTGCCTTCTTTTTCTTCAGAGCACTTATTCCTGTCTGACACGGGTCCGTATATCTATTTGTTGTTACATAGCCCTCGTCCCCTGGGATGTAAATTCTACGTAGGGAGGGACTTTGTTACTCAGTAAGTTGGTGCTTAATAAATATTCGTGGAACAAATACGTGTTATATATGAATGTGAGTGACCGTAATGTTTGTGTGTGGATAGATCTCCTGCATGGATGGATTCTGCGAGAACGTCTGTGTGAGGAACTGGGAATAATGACATTGGATTTGCGAATTCTGCTGAGTCTGTAGGTGAATGTGACTGCCTCTGTGAATGCCTTGCTGGGAATGTATCGTCATGTGTGTGTCTGTTTGTGAAACTTGTGTGTGCTTGCCTGGGGGTGTGTGTGTGTGCATGTGTGTGTGTGCGCATGTGTGTATGGATGCTGTGGAGCTTGTGTCTGTTTCAGTGAGGGTGGGAGCTGGGACACCTGGGCGCATTCTCCCTCTTGTCAAATGGACCTGCCGTGGCCTTCCTCCACCCCGCTCCCGGCTAAGAAGTAGGCAACACTGTGTGTCTTTGGGAGCCCACAGACATTGAATCACGTTCCAAAAATGGTATCTTGGACTCATGCAGTCCAAGGTTGGTGCTCAGACCGGGACTGAGAGTGTCTGGGGAGACGCGGGCTGATGGGGCTTTGGCAGCCTGGCTGAGCGGAGCCCTCTCGGCAGGAGGAAGGTGCTCTCTGATGAAGTGGCCCCCAAGGAATGAGCACGTGGGGACGGGCAGGTCGTGGCTTGGCTGTGCTGCCCCAGCATGTCACTGCTCCTCCTTTCGCCTTGGCACGCTCATCTGCAGACAGGGCTCGCTGCTCTCGGCCTGCTTGCTTTGGGGAATATGTAAGACTAGAAGATGGTAACGGCAGCAAATTTGTAACAGTCAGAGTCGGGTTCTCATGTCTGTGCAGCACGTTAGGGTTTTAGTTTGCGATCTCATCAGCATGAATGCCTCGGAGTCCTCAGTCCTGTCTGGACTGGACCCCACAGGGGTATTCGTGAGGGTAAATCGATGAATGTACAAATGCAAGCACCTGGGTGAAATGAAGAGGTGCTTAGAGCCACAAATACCGATAATGCACAATGACTAATATATTAAAATTTTTTAAAATTTATTTTATTTTTAAATTTTCTTATGTTGTTCATTTTTGCACAATATTTGATTTCTCCCCTTGTTTGTAGTCCCCATGATCTCCTGTCACCATAGCACTCATGAACAGGACAATGACTAGTATATTTTTTTAAAGATTTATTTATTTATTTATACAAGCACTGGGTACAGTCAGAAGCGTGAGAGGGTGAGAGGATTCACCAGAGCCAGAGCGGGAAGCAGAACAGGCAGACTGAGGAAGTACACTGCTGAGGGGAGCAGCCGGTGAGACAGGAGAGGTCTGTCGCGCCATGTGGGACCTTGGCCGGCAGCCGGGGATCGAACCAGCGCTGCAGAGGCTGCGGGCAGGTTTGCAGCCCAGTGCTCAACCGCTGCGCCACCGGGGAGGCCCCAATGACTAGTATTTTTGAGCACATGCTGTGTGCCAGCTCTATTGTAAAGGTGTCTCTTAATTCTTGCAACAGTCCCATGAGATACATATTATTATAAATCCCATTTTGCAAATGGAGAAAGTGAGAGTCAGACAAGTGCAGTGGCTTGCCCAGAGCCACAAAGCTCCTAGAGGGCAGGGTTAAGATGCCAGCCCTCATCGTCTGATTTGAGAGCCCCGAGAATCAAGCCCTCTACAGTTCCTACCGAGTGGCTCGTGAGTGAGTGGGTGAATGGATAAATTAGGCAGGAGCCCTCACTCTTAGCCGTGGGTAACACAGGCCACATTCTGATGGGGAGGCAGACATTCTTGGGGGTGAGGTTGGCATCCAAGGACTGGGCTGAGGAAGGTGTCTCCCCAGGGTAGAGGGTGCCCCTCGCCTCATGTCCCCTCTCCTTCTTCCCTGTCTGCAGGCGCATGCCGCGATGCAGCACTACGGGGTGAACGGCTACTCTCTGCACGCCATGAACTCGCTCAGTGCCATGTACAACCTGCACCAGCAGGCGGCCCAGCAGGCCCAGCACGCCCCTGACTACCGGCCCTCGGTGCATGCTCTTACGCTGGCTGAGCGCCTGGCTGGTAAGGGCGTGGAGCCGGGGACCTCGTGGACAGGACTGTGGGGAATGGGAGTGGAGGAGAGGTCTGGGGAGGAGACTTTGAAAGATGAAGGGGCGGAGGACACGGGGCAAGTTTTCTCTGGGAGGCGCAGAAAGACCTGGATCACTTAGACACAGGAAGATGTCAATTCAAAATGCGTGGCGGTCCTACCAGTACCGTGCAGGGCATTGGAGGCGGCCCTGTGCCTTCCCGTCCCCAAAACAACCCTGTGAGGGGGGATTCATTAGCTGACCTCACAGATGAAATTGAGGTAGGAAGGGAAGAGATTAACTCAGAGTATTATAGCTCGAAGAGGGCTGTCACGCCTAACAAGGCTATTTCAGGTACCGGGAGTCATATGAATAACAACAGCTCATGCGTTTTGATGGCCAATTGTGTGCCAGGCACTGTGTGAGGCTCTCTCTCCATGTGCATCAGCTGTTCAACTCCGTTATTGGGAAGGTTACTACCTTCATTTCATGGGCAAGGAAACAGGCCCAGAAAGGTTAAATCCAGATGGGGGTGGGGGGTGGATTAGACTGTGACATGTGGCTTAAAATATGGGCTTAGAAGTCATAGACTCGAGGGCCTGCCTACTCACCTCTCTTCTCTGAGCCTTAGTTTCCCTCTTTATAAATGGGCCAGGGCCAGGGCCATTGCATAGGATGGCTGGGAATTATCTGAGATAACATGCAAAGGATTCAGCAGAGACTGGCAGGTGCTCCAAGTCCCATGAGGGAGCTGCAGCCTGGCTCCCTCTCCTGGTTCAACAGCCTTCCTGACAGCCTCTCAGTGTGCACGGCAAGGATTTAACATTGGAGAGTGTGATTTCCTGGGAGATCATGCCACCTCTCCCATCCTGCCCCAGGCCAAACCTTGAGCAGCTGGAGAGCTCATGTGGGCCCAGCCCGGTGCCAGGTGTTCCTCAGAGGACTCCATGGAATCCCCAGGTAGACCAGGTGCCACAGACATATCAGAGGGCATGGCAGGGAGAATATGACTGGCCAAATGGGCAGCTCAGAGCAGCATAGTCAGGAGAGCTTCCTGGAGGCCCTGGTGGGGGGCCAGACCTTAAAAGACATAGCAAGAAGGGGGACAGCATGAGCTAAGGCACAATTTGGGATGGGAAATGAGGACCCTGCCTGGGTAGCGGCGCTGACTTGCCAGGGAGGTGGGTCAGCCACCCCCATTCCTTTAGACATTGCCAGGCCTCTGGGCAGGGCTCAGTGGGTAAAACGGAGCCATTGGACACTGGCTGTAGATCATCATGGGGACATCTGTCTCCCTTGAGGGAGTATGGTGCAGTCCTGTTCTGGCTTTGGCTGTTCTGGCTTTTCCCTGGTTTGGTGTGAATTCCCTCTGCCCAGCCTTGGTGGTGACATCATGTTCCAGGGCCCAGAGAGGAGGAGTCAGGGAGAGAGTCTCACCTCTGCAGAGGAACTGTGATAGCTTCCACAGCTTCCCTGCCCCCCAGTTCTCTAATCCTTGAGGAGGAGGGTCATGGGCTCCAGACAGACCTCAGTGTGGAGGCATGGCCTTCCAGCAGCAGGTCTTGCTGATGGTACAGACAGCTGTGACCACCATCCTTGTAGTCCCTGGAGCCAGCATCAGGATACTGAGCAGTTGCTCCCCCAAACAGGGGTCAGCTGACTGAGAGGGTCCCTATTCCTTCCCCTGCCCCAGGGTGACCAGCATAAGCTCAGTCTGGGCTAGAATTAGCCCTGGTTTATGAGGGACTTAGGGTTTCCTCTTTAAACAGAAGAAGGAACAGACCAAAGTCTGTGGCTTCCTGGACACCAGTTTCCACCTTCTTCCACATTTGAAGTGTGTGGATTACTCCCCCACCCTTGGAGCGCAGGGAGCCTTGTGCAGGGGCTGATGGGGCGACAGCTCAGGATCCACTTCAGGGTGATGGCAGGCAGTGGGGAGAGGGTCCATCCTCCAGGGATGGGTCAAGTAAAAGGGCTGGAGGCTAGACACCAGCCCTGTGCAGACATCGGTCTTGGGTGGTTTCCGTGTTGCCATCATGGGAGGGATCCTGCCATCAGCCTGTCTCCCCACTGAGCCCTGGTGGTTAGAACCAGGTTTCTGTCCTTCTCTCCTAGAGGAAACATCCAGAAGAGTTAAGACTGGATGCACCAAGTCTCTCCTGTGCTCTGAGGGCCCTGCCAGAGCCAGGCTTTCTGTTGAGGAGACATAAGAGCAGGAGCCGCAGGTCCTGCCACCAAGGACTCATAGGCCAGCTGGGATGGTGAGATTCGTACCGAAAGGACAGAGAACCAAGTGCCAGTGGATGCTGTCTGCCCAGCAGGCCTCTCCTAAGTAGACCTGCAGATAAGGACCAGCTCAGGGCCTGGCTTCTTGTGCTCAGAGGCCAGTATTCTGTTGGTATCCAGATGCGAAGGGTTGGAGGATATTAGAACCTTTGTGACATGGCTTTACAGAGTCCTGGCCTCATGCAGTCTCAGAATATTATCCTCATGGTGTCCTAGGACTTTGAGGCTCTTAGGGCAATGTCTACTCACCTCTCCACCCATCCCCGAGCCAAATAAGAAGAGCCCCTTGAGTCACATTCCTCACAGTGGTGCATGGAGATGCGTTAGACTTCTGGAGGACTGACAGCGAGTAAGGGGGTGGTGCAATCTTGAAAACTCAGTCATGTGAACAAGGGTTGGGTGATTTTTAAGGGAAAAGGCCAGAGTTCAGTTCTGGCAGGAGCCTAGGTGTCTGGAGTGGGTCAGAGCAGGGTACGATACAAAAGTGAGTTCCCATAATTAAATGGGCCCCCTCTGCTTGTCCTCCAACGGCTGTACATTTCAAGACATCATCTTGGAGGCCCGCTATGGCTCCCAGCACCGCAAACAGCGTCGCAGCCGCACCGCGTTTACGGCTCAACAATTGGAGGCCCTGGAAAAGACCTTCCAGAAGACTCACTATCCGGATGTGGTGATGCGTGAGAGGCTGGCCATGTGTACCAACCTGCCTGAGGCCCGGGTGCAGGTAGGGCGCAGCTCCTCCAATAGACCTTGCAGACAAGCACAGCCCAGCGGCAGGATGGGGGCCACGCTGCTTTCCTCCCCAGCAGAGTGCAGCTGGTGTCCCCACAGATGCCAGCAGTGAGAGGAGGGGCTTTTGGAAGGGGTCGAGTGTGTGTTTCCTAGGGGCGGGCCCATGTCCTCTTGCACATCCCTTCCCAGAGCACCCTGCCCGACACCAATTCCTATTCTTTCCTTCCCACCTCCTGCTGCTCCTCTCGATACCCCCAGGTGTGGTTCAAGAACCGTCGGGCCAAGTTCCGGAAGAAGCAGCGCAGCCTGCAGAAAGAGCAGCTCCAGAAGCAGAAGGAGGCCGAGGGCTCCCATGGGGAAGGCAAGACCGAGGCCCCAATCTCAGACACCCCACTGGAGACTGACCAGCCCCCCAGCCTGCCCAATGGTGACCCTCCTGCTGAGCTTCACCTGAGCCTGTCTGAGCAGTCGGCCAGTGAGTCAGCCCCAGAGGACCAGCCTGATCGGGAGGAGGACCCCCGGGCAGGGGTCGAGGATCCCAAAACTGAGAAGAGTCCTGGGGCTGAGAGCAAGGGAATGGGCTGCAAGAGAGGCAGCCCCAAGGCAGGTGAGACTCGGGAGATGCTAGGGTGGGCAGGGACCCAGCCTGGGACGGGAGCCAGGGCCACCGACGGGGACTGGGTATATGAGGGGGTCGTAAGCCTTTCACACATGGCACTCGGGCCCATTAGAAGGGATTCGGCCACAGCAGGCCTGCGCAGGATGTTGCCCCTTTGGTTACTAACTCTGGGAATCTAGAACGTTCTGGGGGAGAGGCTGGGTGGCGGGGGAGGGGTTCTCAGGGAGTTCAGGGCAGAAATTATTCATCAGCCATTATGGAAATATTCCGGTATGTTTACAGACATACTGGGTGCCGCATCAGCGGAGACTTGGGGTCCTATCTTGAAGGAAAGGGGATCTGGCGTGAAGGGGATCTCAGATGCAAACTCTGGACCCGGGCAGGGAGGGCACGGGCTGTGAGCTGAGAGCTGGAGGGGAATGAGAGCCACAGGCAGGAGAGGGGAAGGTGAGGCCCTTGAAAAGGAAAGGAGTCTCCCCAAGAAGTCAGACTTGAGGGCCTTTCAGGGCCCTTGGGCTCCCCCAGGAAGCCTGGGTCCTCGCCTCCCATGACTATGACCGGTGCTGCTGGGGCTCTCTGAGTGAGACAGGTGGGCCTGATGTTAGTCAAAGCCTGTCTTGTCTGCAGCGCCGAGGGGTGGGAAGGCTGAGGGAGGCAGACAGATGCAGACAGACGCCCTGGTCTTGAGTTCTTGGTTCTCTGCTTGCAGATTCCCCAGGCAGCCTGGCTCTAGCTCCTGTAGCCCCCGGGGGCGGCCTCCTGGGCCCCTCCCACTCCTACTCCTCATCCCCGCTGAGCCTCTTCCGCCTGCAGGAGCAGTTCCGCCAGCACATGGCAGCCACCAACAACCTGGTGCACTATTCATCCTTCGAGGTGGGGGGCCCGGCCCCTGCTGCTGCCGCGGCTGCCGCTGCTGCAGTGCCCTACCTGGGGGTCAACATGGCCCCGCTGGGCTCACTGCACTGCCAGTCCTACTACCAGTCCCTGTCTGCAGCTGCTGCTGCCCACCAGGGCGTGTGGGGGTCCCCACTGCTGCCCGCACCCCCGGCTGGCCTGGCACCTGCCTCGGCTGCCCTGAACAGTAAAACCACGAGCATCGAGAACCTGCGGCTCCGGGCCAAGCAGCATGCGGCCTCCCTGGGACTTGATACGCTGCCCAACTGACTGCTGGCCTCTGACCAGGCCAGGGGAGCAGGTGCCCCCCAGCCCTATGGTTATCCCCAAATGGCTCTCAAGGAGTTACCTCTATGAGCCCAGGGACCCTGGGGCTTGGCGTCCTCTCCCTGGCCCCCTCCCCAGAGCCCCGGCCCCAGCTGGAGCCCACACCCACACACCCTCTGCATGGCCCTGCTTGGATCCTGTAGAGGCCTCATGGGGAGGAGGTGAGAGGCGGGGGGGCCATGAGAGGCTCTCGCTGCTAGCCCCCTACCTCAGTGTTGCCTCTTCCCTTCCCTCCGCCTCCCTCCCCCTTCACCCCCTAGTAAGTTGATGTGTGGAATGTGAGATATAAATATAAATATATAAAGCTATATTTTCAGGCCCTGCCTGCCCCAGGCCCCTGTCCTGCTCATCTCCTCACTGCCACCCCTGCCTCCATGGACAGCTTCCCTTCTCAGCCCCTTGGCTCTCCCTGCTCTCCCCGCCTCGCTCTCCCCTTTCCTCCTCCCTGACCTCCTCTCCCTGCCTCTGCTGCTTCCCTCTCCCTCTCTCCCCAGCTGCTTTCTGCCCCATCACATTCTTTCCCCTGCTCCTGTTTGCTCTCTTCGGTGCTGACTGTGTTGGTGTTGTCAGTTCCCGAGCTAGGTCTTGTTGAGGGATGCGGGTTTCAGTTTTAGTAATTTTGCTTCTTCCTCTTCCTCTCCCTCTGCTTTTCCCCTCCCCGCCGGCCTCTGTTTCCCTATTCTTATGCTTTCTAGGAAATCTTCCTTTCCGTCTCTGACAGAGGTGCCAAGGCCCCAGCCCGAGGCCCTGTGGTCACGGAGCTGCAGGCAGGAGGTGGCATCGGCCCCATGACTATCTCCCTGGGGCCTGCCATCTAGAAGGGGCCGGGAGTTGCATTCTCTCCTCTTTACTCAGCTTCAAGACCCCAGTTCTCAGGATTGGGGAGCAGGGAGTGGAGGCAGGAGTCTGGCTGGAGTGGGCAGTAAGATGGCATCCCTGCCTGTGAGCCTGTAGGACAGAGGTCGGCTGCCCTGTTCACACAGGATGGGCCCCAGGGCTCTCGACCCCCTGGAGAGGCGCCCCTGGCTGGAGGGTGCTCCCAGAGAGCGGTGTTTTCAGAGCAATGGCGGGTCTCCCTCTCCCACAGCAGCCTCCCATTTCAGCAGTTGGTGGCCATGGCAGGGGTGCACTGAGCAGGCAGGCGGGCTGGCCGCCAGCTCCTAATCACAGAGACTGCAAACGACACAGTGGTATGTGGTCTCAGGCTTCTGCTGGGCTTCTGTCCAGCTGGTCATGGCCCGGGAAGGAGCGTTCCTGCGTATGGCTTGGAACTCAGCTCAGCCAGCTCCCTGTTAAAGCCCTGGGACCTTGGACCAGTCTGCGGCCTCTCTGGGCCTCTCCTAGCATTTGGATTAGCTGGCCAGCGACCGCCGTCAGCTCTACACCCGCAAGTCTGGGAGCACAGTCTTGCAGGGCCGCGGTTGCTAGTTGCCCCGCCGTGGAGGAAGGGATGTTGCTCCGGCCTCTGCAGAGGACAGGGAGGCCGCTGTCTCTGGAGCCCCAGATTTCCAGTACGTTTGCTGGGTCCCTTCTCGTGGAGACAATTTGGGTTTGATCCTGCTTTTCTTGAGTTCCAGTGCCAGCCTCTGGTCACACCACCTCCTTCCCACAGCTCCGGGGCTCAGGGCAGGGCAGGGGGACGGCTGTGATCCCTGTCCCCTTGTGGCTCACCGCCGCCCCCTCCACCCACTGCAGAGAGACACAGCACTTGCAAGCTGGATTCCTAAGGCTTGAAGATGCCTGTGGCGGGGGTGGGGTGCGGTGTGTGTCTGTTGGTGCCTCAGTAGAATTGCTTGTGCAACAGTCCCTGCCCGTCATCCTTGGGGTTCCGTCTGGCTGGGGCAGATGGAAAATGCTTTGGACGGGAAAAAAGTGTGGGGGCTGGTAGCCCGGGTCAGGAAAGCTGGGTGAACAAAGCAATGGAAGGAGACGAAGTGGACAGTGGGGAAGGGTGGTTGGCTTCATGACAGGTGGGCTGTGGCCTCTGAAGCTGCATTACAGGCCTCACCCCCATGTGGCACATACCCAAGACAGTCAGTCAGGGTTTCTCAACAGGAGAACAGTGAAGCCAGGATCTGGAATCTGGCATTTGGAAGGTGAATCTGCAGCCATTGGAGCATCAGAAGAAGGAAGGCAGGCATGAGGTCGGGAGGGTGCCGAGACTCTAGGAGACAGAAGGGATTTTTGGTTTTCATCTAGAATCAGCTCCAGGAAGGTTTGTTTTAAGACAAAAATGTCTTGACTGGGCATGGGGACTGAAGCTTTTTGCCTGTCCCTGGATGCAAATGTGTGCCGCTTGTCTTGGAATTCAACAGGGCTAGACATTACCACTTCCTCCAGGAAGGCTCCCCGACCTCCAAAAGGGGTGTGCTCCTGAGTCCTGGCAGAGCCATGCCACCTTGGGCTCAAACCAGTCTCCCTCGGATCTTTGTCCACACTTCCTCATCCAACTGAGCCCATTCCACAAGCCCAGGGAAGGCAGGGGACGTGTGCGTGGTCCTGCTCGGAGGCAGATCTCAGCCTAGTTTGGGGACCAGCCTCAGTTACTACAAGTGCTCGAGAGCAAGAGGGGCATGTATTTGTAGGTGACACCAGGCATCTTCCCCAGGAGCGGGGCGGGGGTCTGTGTCTCTGGGGTGACTTCTGCACCTGAGACTGTAGCTGAAACCCTCCCAGGCTTATTAGCCTTAAGGTCTAAGAGTCAAGGCTCTGACTGTCCCTTCCAGGAAAGCCTCATTCCTCACCTTGCCCTCTTATTTGAGGTCTCCACTCCCTGCTTCCTCACTTCCCCAGAGCATAGTCAGGACCCGGGCCCTCTGCCCCCACCACTGGCCGGTGGCCTGTATACACTGCTTTCCAAACCAGCTGTTTTGTGACCACTTGTGCTTAGAGGTCGTGCCAGCCCATAGCAAAAACACTGTGTACCGTATTTATTTATTCTGTTAGTTGAAAAAACAAGACTCAAGCCCCCCACTTCTCCCCCGCGCCCCCTGTGTAGTGCAGCATGACACTCTGTCCTGTGTATCTGTCTGTTTGACTTTCTGTGACGTTGTGACCTGTTCCTTGTCCTACTTGACTAATAAAAGAGAATCTGGCAGCACGGCCTTTGTCCAGGTTCATTCAGGAGGCACCTGCAGTGGGGTGAGCGGGCAGGGGCTCCAGGACAGCCAGCGCAGGAAGCAGGGCGGGGAGGCAGCCTCACCTCTGGCCACTCCTGCACCAGCCTCTGCTCCTCCACAGCCCTACAGAGCCGCCTGTTCTGCTCCTCTGGGGGAGCTTAGGGGGCAGAAGGACCAGGAAATGGAGGACCCACTTACCTCTACTGCTAGAGCCTCACCCAGCACATGGGGTATTCAGGTAGCCTGGGGGGATGGTTCTGTCAGACAGGGTGGGCCCAGGGTTCTGTGGGAAACAGCAAGCGAGCGAGCGGAGGCCAAGGGGAGTGGCGTGGCTGGACCTAAAGCTGCTCTCCAGGCTGGATGACCACAGGAGGGAGTGAGCTCTCTGTCCTCAGAGATGAGCAAGCAGAGGAAGAAGAAAGTGTTCCTGCTCGGGGAGGCAGGATGGGTCAAGATTTACGCGGCCCCTCAGCTCAGTTGAGGTTGTCACCTGCGTGTCTGCAGGTGCATGTGAGCGCTGCGCCACCAATCCAGACGTGTGCGTGCACTGGTGCATGAGCAGGAGGGAGCGGGAGATGAAGGCATCAAATGCAGAAAAAGCACACAACAAATTGCTTGCTATAAAATCTGGGTTCCTCCTGCTGCATTTCCAGAAAAAGATGACAGGCGATCTCCCTTGCTCAGGCTCAGCCTTTGGCTGCACCTCCTTTCCCTGGGGTTCAGAGTGCCTGCACTGGGGCCAGGGAGCCAGAAGGGGGGGTTAGAGCCTAGGGCTGAGGATGGGGTGGGTGAGGACCCCCTGGGGGTTTCCTGGGTGGGGGGAGAGCCTGGGAGGCTTGAGGGAGGACTGTGCAGCTGGGCTTCCCAGGGGCAGTACCTCAGGCTGCAGGGGCTGCGGAGGGCCCTTACCTCCCCACTTCCCTGGTAGCTGCAGGCCCCAGGAGACACATTCCTCTCTCCCAGTGGGACTGAGGATTAGGGCGGGGAGCAACCCCCTTGCCTAGCCTTCCCACCTCCCTGGGAGGGGCCCGTGGATCAAATGTCTGCCCCCAGTCCCCAGTGCTCCCCCACAGCTGCCTCCTACATACCTCAGCCCCACAGCCCACACTGTCCTTGAGCCAGGGCGTCCACTGGGCACCTGCTGTGTGTCTGGCCCTGTGCTGGGCGCTGGGGACATAGAAGCAAGTTAGGAGAACGAGAACGTGGCCTCTGCTCAGGACGCAGCTACAACACAGGGAGACTGGGGTTCAAAAAACAGAAACGAATGGCGGACAGACAGGGGTCCCTAGCTCAGCCCTGGAGAACAGAAAGGCCTGTGGGGAGGGAGACTTTTGAACAGAGCCCCATCAGCCCAGTGTTCAGCAGGAGAGAAGGGTGTCAGGAGGGGAGCTGCCCTCTGGGTGCCGGGGCTGAGGATGCACAGGGAAACCAGTAACTTGGATTGAAGCCTGAGGCCGGGGTGGGGTGGAGGAGGAGCCCTGGAAGCCTCTGGGGAGGTGGGTGATCAGACTGGCATTTTAGGAAATCCTGCTCTCCCCCACCCGTACCTGTGCTTCGTGGTGCTCCCGGAGGAGGCAGAGGGGACAGGGAGGGGGGCTCCTTCCGGTCTGGTAGGCTGGGGGAAGGGGAGGGGAGGAGAGAGTTAGGAAGTTGAAGTACTCTGGTGACTCCAGGCCTGGGAGGAGGTGGGGGGCCCTGAGTCTCTGACTTGGGAAGAGGGTAGATGGGGACCCCTGGGCTGGGGTGAATATGGGGGCATGAGTCTGAGCTCAGGCTGGTCTGATTTGCTGCATTTGAGGAAGCTTCAGTCTCCTCAAGGGAAGAGGGTGGGGTGTATGGCATCAGGCCTCAAGAGAAAGGTCAGACTCACTGCCCAATTAGACTTGAGTTTTTTTTTTAACTCAACACTTGCGTAGTATGTTCTCCATGGCTGGCACTTAACAAATATTAAGCTACTTAGTCTTTACACAACTCTACAAGGTAGGTACTATCATTACCCCTATTTTATAGAAGTGGAAACTGAGGCACAGAGAGATAAATAACTTGTCCATGGCCACAGCTAGGAGCAGGTATAAACCCGGCCAGCCTCGGAATCCCTGCTCTTGACCTTCGACCTGGTGAACGAAGCCACGTTACTGAATGCGCTCACGCCGGGAGACGCTGAGGATGGACTTACTCACCGTGAAGCAAAGAAGGGTCTACTGTGGCGGTGGGACAAGCGACTCACAGCTTGTCTTTGCTGTGGGCAAACCCCTGTCCCTCTCCCACCCTCAGTGTCTTCTTCTGTTGAATGGGAAGCATTAACCAAGGCCTTTGCTTCCTGGGAGGCTCGGATGAGACAAAGGAGAAGGCCTGGTTGGAGGCTGAGGTGGCTGTCTGCCTGGCGCGCAGTAGGTGCTCAGACATTCGTGGTGGGTGGGACAGGAAGGGAGGGGGGTCCCTGAAGCTTCTGCTTGAACCCTCCTTTTCTTAGGCTTTCAGTCCAGGGGTCTGGCTCCTTAGGGGCCCTTATGGAAGGGGCGCCTGCTGAGATGATCCTGGAGGATGGACCCCTTTGGGGACTGGTAGGCCTGCCCCTCCCCCTTTTCCCATAGATCTGCTCCCCCCCCAATCTCTTATTCTCTTCTCCTTTCTGGGAAAGCCGATTAGGAGGCGGCCTCCTGCCCGCCCCCCTGACAAGTTTGTCTGAACTTCCAACAAAGGCCCTCAGAGGGCTGCAGAGGGAGGGCTGGGCACCAGGAACCTGACACCACTGGCCCAGGATCACCCCATCAGCCTAGGAGGCTGCTCTGTGGCTTTGCATACCCCATGGCAGGCAGGAATGTCTCTGAGTGGGGGACCTGGCCCCACAAAGGCCTGGGGGCTTGGCTGGGGTAGGTTGGGGTTGGGGTAGGGGCATTTTCACCTGGGAGCCCAGGTCAGCACCCAGGAAAGTGGGCGTAGACAGGCATACCTTCTCTCACAGTCTGTTCCCTCCCCCCCCACACTCCTATACACTCACAACCACACAGGTGCATACTCTCTGACTTTTGCTCTGGTCCTGCACACACACACAATCTGTCTGTCCTAATCATGCACACACCCTGTCTACACCCTCAGACGCACAGCCCATTGTCTATCACCTGGATGCTGCCCACACACCCGCTCCACCCCCCAGACACTTCCCGCTGGCCCCACAGATAGGCTCCCAAGCCCTGGGTGGCACCAACTCTCCTTCATGTACAGGGTCACTAGCCACACTGCCATGCTGGGGCCCGGAGCTGCCCCATGGTTGCTGCCCTGTTGGAGATCCTGCCCCAAGGCCCGCATGAGAGTCAGACCCCAGGCCTAGCTGCCATGTCTCCCGATCCACATATCCATCCCAAGGGGCTGCCTTAAGCCCACACTCCACTTTCTCTTGTGGGGTCAACAACACGGACATGTGACCTGTGCCATCACACGGGGCCTTGGGCTCAAGCCTGTAAAATCTGTCTGTCACCATCTTGAAAGCCTTCATTTTTTTTTAAAAAAGATTTATTTATGCATACAAAAACTGGGGTACAGGCCAGAAGTGTGTGTGTGTGGGGGGGGGAGTGAGAAGATTCATCAGAGACAGCATAGGGAACAGAACAGGCGGATTGACTGAAGTACACTGCTGAGGGGAGCAGCGGGCGAGGCACGAGAGGTCTGCTGCGCCATGTGGGTTGCTCCCTGGCCAGCCAGGGATCGAACTCGTGCTGCAGAGGCTGCGGACAGCTTCATAGTTTGCATCTTAACCCCTTACACCACCAGGGAGACCCTCTAAAGCCTTCATTTTTTTAAGATTTATTTATTTATGCATGCAAGAGCTGAGGTACAGGCCAGAGATGTGGGGGGTGAGAGGATCCACCAGAGACAGAGTAGGGAACAGAACAGGCAGATCTACTGAAATACACTGCTGAGGGGAGCAGTGGGGAGACAGGAGATGTCTGCTTTGCCATGTGGGTTTCTCCCTGGCCAGCCAGGGATTGAACTCGTGCTGCAGAGGCTGCGGATTGCTTCATAGTGCGGTGCTTAACCCCTTGCGCCACCAGGGAGGCCCTTTTTTTTTTTTTTTTTTTAAGATTTATTTATCTATACAAGCACAGGGGTACAGGCCAGAGGCACGGGAGGGTCAGAGAATTCACCAGAGACAGAGAGAGGAGCAGAACAGGCAGAGGGACCGAAGACACTGCTGAGGGGAGCAGCGGGCGAGACAGGAGAGGTCTGCTGCTCCCTGTGGGGATATCCCTGGCTGGAAATCGAACCTGCACTGCACAGGCTGCTCTATGGACAGCTTCACAGCACTGTGCTCAACCCGCTGCGCCACAGGGGAGACCCTTCCCCAAATAGAGAGAGACCCGGTCTTCAGTCAGTCGAGGGTATATGAGTAGCTGTGCTTCCCTGCTAGAACCTCCAAACAAGCTCTCAAGGTCCATTTTAAAACATTCATTTCAGGGCCTCCCAGGTGGCGCAGCGGTTGAGCGCTGGGTTGCGAAGCTGCCCGCGGCCTCTGCGGCGCCGGTTCGATCCCCAGCTGCTCCCCGGCTACCAGAGGAGGGTCCCACATGGCGCGCAGACCTCCCCTGCCGCCCGCTGCTCCCCTCAGCAGTGTACTTCGGTCGTTCTGCCTGCTCTGCTCCCCGCTCTGGCTCTGGTGAATTCTCTCACCCTCCCGCGCTTCTGACTGTACCCAGTGCATGTATAAACAAAACAAACAAACAAATAAATAAAAATAAAACATGCCTCTATTTAAAAAAAAAAAATAAAACATTCATTTCATTTTGAACTGGTTCCACAAATTAAGGACCTGGTCTCACTCCCTCAGCACAATTTACCTCAGTCTGACTCACCTGGCTCTTCTGTGGCTTCAGAAACACAGAGGCCCTGGGTTCTCCCACCGGCCCAAATGCCTCCCACCTCTACGTCTCACCGGGCAAGTGATTGTGATGGACGCACACAACACTTCTCCACACCTCTGGTGGGACCTTGGGGTTCCTGGCCTCATCTGTAAAATGGGGCTGGTGATAACACCTATTTGAGGGTTCTTGGTGAGGATTAAAGGAGATAACATCTGTTAAACACAGCACAAGGCCCAGTATTTGGTAATTGCTCAATAAATGCTAATTATTACACTATAGATGCTGGCAAACAAAAATAGACTCAGCCCCCGGTCCTATACATAGTAGGTAAAATGGAGATTGTTCAGTCACATGTACAGAAATCTAAAGTGGTTGGAGTGAATGGGCAGCACAGGTCTCTGCCCTTCCAAGGATTATCGCTAATAGGCGAGGCAGCTGGAGGGGAGGCTCAGGGACCAGTGTGAGGCTAAGATCCAGCCTAAGACTGGGATCAGGGTCTGCTCCTCCGGGGCAAGAGGCCAGGATCAGGGGCTGCTCTGAGGTGGGTCACAGCTCTGTTAGGGGCCACAGGTGGCATTCAGAACGGGATCAGGCTCAAAGCTCTGTTTGTGTCTGGAGTCAGGGATGGGTTGGAGCCAGGAACAGGGCTCAGTCCAGGAAAAGCCACGGCTCCCCTGGAGGAGACCAGCGTTGGGGCTCACAGTGGGGCTGGTACAGGACACAGTTTGGAGCAGGGCTGACTCAGTCACGGCAGTTCCTCTTCTAGCATCAACTCACTGTGGGACCCCTAGTAAGCTGCTAGGTCTCTGTGAACCTCTGTTTTATGATCTGTAAAAGGGGAGATCCCTGCCCTCCTCCCAGGCTGTTGGAAATTGAGCGAGCTAATAATGGAAGTGATGGATTAAAGTCCTGCACTGCCACTAATGACACCAAGCTCGGCCCCCTGGGGCTCCCACCTTTGCCAGGTTGGGGGGGAGGGGCTGCACCCACACCCACGTCTCCAGTTGTGGGAGACCCGCCACCTCAGCCCGGGATCCTTTCCAAGAGGAGTCTGGAGATTTCACAAAGCCCTTTGAACAACAAAGGCCACAGGAGCGATATTTCCTCCTGGGGGCTGACCGCCCGGTGGCTCCTTTATCTTGGAAGAGTCGTTCTTGGAAAGAGCCTGTGTGGGCGTGTGCTGGTGCATGTGAGTGTGAGCGTGTGTGCACAAAGCCGGGCATTGTTGCCGTTGTGGGCAACAACACCTGAGCAGCCCCGCAGACCTGGAAGCCTGGGTCCTTCCCAGGTCACCCCATCCAGCGCTCACCTCCAAGCCGGGAGGTAGGGAACACTTTTTTGCTTTAAGATTCTCTCAGAGGAGGGAACTCAGGAGGCAGGAGCCCCAAAGCCGCAGGAAGAATCCAGATTAGGCTGAGGTGGGTACTTGACAACACTGGAGAGATGAAAGGGCATTTGGGTTCTTTTAGAAATTACGGGCATCCCTCAGCCCCCCAGGGGCGCTCCCCAGCAGACACAACCCCTCTGGAGGCAGGCTGAGTGGGAGGGCCTGACAGACTTGGCCACTAGCAGTCTGAGGCGGCCTGCAGCCTGCACCCCAGCTGCCTCTCCTGCTGCGGACCATGGGGAAAGTCCCCTCCAGGGCTTCAGTCCCTGTTTAAAAGTCACACTAGAACTTAAGTCCCTCCGACTGCACTGGGGGCTACAGAGCCACAGGCAGCACACTGAGGGGCCAGAACTGTGAAAGGAGTCATTCTGGCTGTCTCCTCATCCCCCACTCCATCCCCCACTCCCCATTCTAGGCCCCGAATCCTGCCAACCTCCAGCCACTGGACAAGGGTGCGGTGGAGGGTTACCTCCTGGAAGGCCAGGCCAGTGGGTAGTCTGGACTTTTCTGCTACAGGTTCATAGGACATCCTTGGGGGTCTCTAGTTCAGCCTGTATTCAGACAGGCGTCACTACTGTCCAGCCCCTGCCCACCAGCCTCAGGGACGGGTGGTTCATTACCTGGCAGGGCAGCTTGTCTAGTTTGACTTTCAGGTAGTTCTTCCCCATATTGATCTGAAACTTGCCATTTCCTCATCAGGCCTGGCCTGGCCTGGAAGGGAGAGGTAGGCACACAGAACTTGTCTATTCGTGGGTCTGGAATACCTAACCAAACTGGACGTGGTTCCTCACACTCGTACTGTGCCCTTTTCCACCTGTCTTAGTTTTCCTTCTGGGGAAGGCCTATTCACTCAGAACACGCCACCCTCTCCACAAAGCCTTGCCCGATTGCCCCAGGGGAGGGGGGTCTACTTCCACTCTTGGCCACCAGGTACAGTTCTTATCTATCCCTGAGCAGGACTTGGCATAACCCAGAGCCTGGCTCAGAGTTGGTGTTCAACCAATACTGTGCTTGTCAAGTTGAATTGGTTCCTGCGTGGCCTTTCTGTGTGGCCTTGGGCAAGTCGTGGCTTTTTCTGGGGCCCCCCATTTCTGGGCCTCTGTAGATGTTAGAGGGTCTCTACCTGCCTGCCTTGAACAGCATGGGTTTCTGAATGTCCTGCTGAGTTTTCTCTTTCATGAGATATTCACTGACTGTTTCTTCAACTACCTCAGGACCTCTTCGCACACTAGATCTGCCTAGCTGTGAGCACAGGCACATATGTGTGACAAAGGCCCAGCAGAGGCCCAAGGAAATGGGGTGAAAGGGTCTCCAGGGTTGGTACCCAAGGACGACTGAGCACCCTTTGACTATGCAGTGCCTCTCTCTTTTCTGGTCTAGCTCATTAATGGCGTCATGAGATGAGGCTGGGCCTGACTGAGGCAGAGGCCTGTAAGGGCAGGAATGACATGGAGCAGGTTTTCTGATCCAACAGACCCGGTAAAGGAGGAGTCCTGGAGCCCTCAGTGGCTTTTGCAGGCTTTTATTGGGATTTTGCAGGATTTTATTGGGATTTACCAGGTACACAGCAGGCCAGGTACACAGGCCTCCCAGCCCCTGGCAAGTCTTCCCTCTGTCTGGGCTCTCCAGCATTTTCTCGTGGCCTTGCTTCTCTGCTGTCTCGTGGTTCTCTCTCTCTTGGCTTCTGTTGGCGTCCCTGTGACGCTGCCCTTAAAAGCCCAGTCTTAGCCCGGGTGAATCCCATCTACCTATGCCCACACCCTACTCCAGGTGCCCGCCATCAGGCATGCATTCGGGACCACAGTGTTCTGTCATCTATCCTAATGGCAGGAGGGCAGAAAAGCCTGATACTTTTTATCTTACCTTACAGGCCACACCACAGCCCCAATCTCCCTGAGGACCTGTCTCTGTCCTGGCACAGACTTGAGCTCCCTCCTCTGTTGGGAACACCCATGTCAGGTGGAACTATACCTCAGTCTTTGTGAAGTGGATGGGAGGGGCCTTGGCCAGCTAATGCTCATTGAGCAGATTCAACCTGGGCACCAAGGGGTTCAGTGCAGAGAAGTCCCTGCTAGTGGGGAGACAGCAGGTAAGTGACAATGAAACAGATATGTTTGGGTGCTGATTAAAGGTTATGAAGAAACTAAAATAAGGAGTGTGTTTAGGATTCAGTGTGGGACTGGGGTCAGGGTTCAGCTCAGGAGACAGATGGAATGACCAGACCAAGAATAAGGCCAGAGATGACCAGAGAGATTGACAGTCATGTGGAAGGCCAGTGAGGAAAGAGGCTGGCTGGGGCTAGAGGCTGGACTGAAGGCTTGGGGTGGGCGGGGAGAGACTAGGGAGGAGAGGTGGGATCTATTAAGTTGATGACTCCAGGCCCTAATCCCATGCCAGGCCTAGGCAGGGACTATGTGTGTGTGGGGGGGAGGGGAGCACACCCGCTGGGGTGTAATTTCACGCTGAAGGGCCTGATGGGGCGTCCCAGGGACTGATCCTTTCTGGATCAGAAAACCCACTTCCCTTTGTCGCATGCAGGGCGATTAACGCCTTAACCCTTTGTGGACTGGCCTAGGGCCAACCCCGCCCCCTCTCACTTCCAACCCCTTGGGATGTAGCCTTCAGTCTAGCCAACTCTTGGATCTGGTCACATCTGCAGGTCTGCAGCGAGGAGAAGATAGCCCAAGGCTGGATTCCCAAACAACTTGTCCGTGTCCAGGCTTCCTCTCGCAGCTGCCCAGGCCCTTGTGTCCCTAGAGAAGTGAGCTCCCCGCCCCTCCCTGCAGTGTCTTCTAGATCAGCTCTAGTGTAGCCTCCTTCAGGAAGCAGGGGTCTAGTCTAACCCAGCACTCCAGCTCACTGGCAGGCTGGCAGCTCACGTTCCCACACACCCTGTGACGGGGGCTCAGGACGGCCCCAGAATCCGGCCACTGGCAATAAGCAATAAAGTCATGAGGTCCTGGTTCTACTGACCTCTCAATAAGAATGACCACTGGGTACCCCAGCAGGCCAGGACCCCTGAACACTCACAAGCTGTGCCTCCAGTCAAACCCCAGAGACAGCGCTGGCCATTTCGTCCAACGGTGGGATTCCAGGCCTGGGCAGGTCATCACAATCAGTCCCCTCTCCGGCTCTGTTAAAAGACCCACCGGAAATCTCTTACTTTCCATCAGTCCCTTCACGGCTCCCAGCCTAACTTTAAGGCATCCAGTGGCTCTCTCCTCCCAAGCTCCCCTGAGGTGGGGGAGAGGGTCAGGTACCAAGTGAGCTGGGCCTCCTCTAAGCTCCCAGGGTCTCTAAAACCCCAGCCCCATTAAAAGAAAGCCCCTAAATGTTATTTACACTTCGGAGTCTTAAAAACCATTAACAAAAGCCACTTAATTCAATTATCTTCCCGGCTGGCTCGCTTCTCAGCGCTGAGCTGGGGCCTCCCCTTGCCGCCCCCTCCCTCTGCCCCCCCCCCCACTGTCATTGTGTCGGGCTAATGAGGTAAACTGAAGCGAGCCCTGTCCCCCCTGACAGGTTTATGAGAATTTAATAAAGCGTGGCCGGGACCAAATGAGTTGCCTCAGCCTCGGAGAGCTCATTGTCTTCCGCGTCAGCGTTTTTTGACTCGAGCAGCCCCCCTCCCCCGCCCCGGTTCCTGCCTGCCTCTGCCCCCACCCCTGCCCTCGGTGCCTCCCAAGGTGAGCTGGAAGGGGAGGACCTGGCAGAGGAGAGCTTGGTTAGCAGGGGCAAGGCACCCAGGCTGCAGCAGAAACTAAATGGGTCGTGTTGCACTTTGACCCCCCAGCCCCTACCCACCCAGGGCCTGTGTGGTCCCTTGTGGACTTCCTCTCCTCACACATACAGACCCCAGGAATGTACAGGGACCTCTCAGATGTCCTGCTTCCTGACTCACACACCACTTTGCTCCTGTCTTACGAGCCCTGACGACCTGAGGCATCTGGGGCAGGTTCACTTTTCTTGCCTATTTGGTGTGACCAGCCAGAGTGAGGGGGCTTCTCTTCCTGCCAAGGCACAGAGTGGGGACATGGGCCCACTCTCTCTGCAAGGAATGTCACCTTCCCTCACATTTAGGGGAACATAGCCCAGTAAGCAGAAGGGATGTGCCCAGGTTCCTGGAGAGTCTGAAGTGCAGGTGGAAGACACTCAAGGCCTGGAGGCCCCCAGATGCAAAGCCAGGCAGAGGGCCTGGAGCTCCAAGGATACCTGGGGAAGGCCCAGCTGTCCTCCCTCCCTTATGTCCTGGACAGCCTAGTACTGACCTTTCTATCGCTTCTTGGCCTTTTGGCTAAGATCAAGTATAGTACTGGCCTTTCTCTGCCTGGTCTCCCTGCCTGGTCCACTGTGTAGGAACTTCTAGACCATTCAAAGACCTAGAATTCCTTCTCTTCTCCTCAAAAGTGATCCTGGGAATTGCTTCCTTTTGGGGCTGGAGCCTGACCTGACATGGGAACCTCATCTGGGAGGTCCTTAAGTCAATCAAGCAAGTTTGGGAGAACAAGTTTTAGAGATCAAGGTGACCGAGATAAAAGCTCAGTCTTTGTCTAGGGTCAGAGTTCAATGTATGGATTAGTGTCAAAGTTCAGGTTGGGACCAGATTCAGGGCTCTTGGACCAGGGTCAGGCTGTCTGTTATCAGAAACGGGGCTCAGTGTTTGGAATCAGAGTCAGGGCTCAGCCTCTGACCAGAATTAGGGCTTAGTGTATGTCCATGATCAAGACTCAGTCTATTTCCATGTCAGAGTTCAATCTTTGACAAAAGTCAGGATTCAGTGCTGCTTTCCTCAGTCTTAGTTCAGGATCAGGGTTCAGTGTATGGACCAGGCAGGGTCAAAGCTCAGAATGTGACCAGGATCAAGATCAGTCTATGATCAAGGTCAAGACTCAGCATTGACTAGGGTCAGGCTCAGTGCACTTAACACTGTTAAGCCCAAGACTTAACAGTGAGGGTTTAATCTATGATTGGATACAGGACTTAACCGTGAACTTGATAAAGACTAAATTCTACGTTTAGGGTCAGGACTCTGTTATAAGGTCAAGTTCCAGGGTTGAAGGTGTCCCTTAGTAAATTTAGGTGACTAAACATCAGCATCCTTGTACACCCACTGCTCACTCTCCCCGTTCCTCACCACCATGGCTCTCCAAGAGGAAAAGTCAAAGTTGTGCAGTCTGGCTAGGCTGGCACCTCTATCCCCTGTCATGTGCCCACACTGCCCTCTAGTGGCGATCCCTAGCAATGCAGCTGTCCTCCAGCCTAGCCTATCTACCCCGCTGGCTCCTAAACCTAACGATGCCATCTAGCCAGTTCTATGTATCGGCTTCATCCCACCTCCTCACTAAGTAGGAATTGGCGAGGGGGACTCCCCCCCCCACAAGGATCTTTTCCCTTCCTGCCCGATTATCTTGATAATTCCCTGTGACTGGGGACCTGGCATCTCAGGTGAGATAAGATTTACACCTTTTCCTCACTCAGTCACACACCAAACATTTATTCACTGCCAGGTAAACATTTATTTGAGCCAGGTAAGCACTGAGTGCATACCTGTGAGCGGAAGCTTCTTGAAGCTCACCTCCCATTCACTTCTCCCTAACTTCCAAGCCCTAGTCCATAGACCTCATCAGAAAGGCGCTGGCAGCAGCAGAAGGCTGGGTGAGATTCAGAAGTGGAAAACTGGTTCTCTTCTCTCCTTTAGATTCAGAGGTTAGACTATTCTAGATTCTGGGTTTTCTGTTTTCATGTCTCCTCATACACCTCACCTGGCGTCACAGCTCAGCCACCACCCACATGCCAACAGCTTCTCAGCTGGCCTCCACAAGATGCTCCTCCTTCCAGAACTCCAGCTCCTGCAGGACAGTTTCACTGGGTTACAGAGCCCTGGCTTTTCCTCCACGATATGCTCAATTTCTCAAACCAAAACTCTGGAACTTCCTCCTGTGTACCTGCATTCTCTCCTCTTAAGCTCCCCCAGCAGGAGACCTTAAAATTAAGTATAGAATCTGTCCACTTGGCAGCCACCACTCCAGTCCCAGCCCCTAGCGCATCTCACCGCTGTGGTGATCACCTCCTAACCTGCCCCCGCGTCTCTCTTGCCCCTCAACACTCTATTTTCCACACAGCAGGCAGAAGGATCTCTACAATCATAAATCAGACCATGTCACTTCCCTGCTTAAAACCCTCCAGTGGCTCCCACCTCACTGAGAATAAAACCTCAGCGTCTCCCTTGGTTTACTAAGTCACATAGGAGCTGAACAATATGCATCCACACCTTCTCCAACTTCATCCCTCCCTCTCTCAGCCCTTCTTTCTCCGCCTGACACACAGAGGCCAAGTTCATTCTCATTTTTGGGCTTTTCCTGAGCTTGTAATCTTCTTGCTCCAGACCTCTGCATGGCTGACTCTTACCAATCAGAGCTCAGCTTCGACTCAGAAGACCTCCGTGGCCACCCCAAAAGTCCCTCCAGCATGCCTCCCTGTGACAATTTTCTGCAGAGTGTTGCCCACTAACATTTACTGTCTGGCTGCTTACCTATTTCTTCATTGTCTGTCCCCTCCGGAAGGATATAAGCTCCACCAGAATTAATTCACCACTCTATTCCCAGTGCTGGACACACAGTAGGGTTCAGGGATTATTTATTGAATTATTTCATAAAAAATGGTGCTAAATGTTTGACTGACCTCATTTCTTCTAGTGGGAAGAGAGGGGGGAATCTGAGCACCTGCCCCATAATAGGTTCCCGTGGCCAGGTCATCAGCAGTTCCCTCTGGGAGGCAGGTCTCACTGTGCCACCCCTGAGTTACCCAGGGCTCTAAGGAGTACCCCTCCTTCTGGAAGGCCCAGCTGTGTGTCTTCCACTGCAGTCCCTGGGCCTCTGGGAACAGGGCCAGTGGGAATGGGAGGGCTTAGCCCTCAGGGGCCTTCTGCAGTATCCCTGCAGAGCCCCTGCTTCTTGCTCAGACTCCTCAAGGGCAGGGAGCCTGACACCCCTGTGCTGTCATATTCAGAATTGTGTCTTCACCTTCAAGAAAAACTTGCCCTCCACCTCCATGGGCTCCCTGGAACCCAGATCTGCTCAGGGGCTGCAGCCCGTCTGAGAGGGGCCTGTCCCTCTGTTCTCACCCAAGAGGGAGTGTGAGGTGAGGAATCCCCCATGTGGTGGGCCCCCAGAGATATGGGGGAGGGGGCTGGCTGATTGGATAGTGACCCTGAGGTATAGAGACCCTCTCCTGGTATACCTGAGGTGATCTTCAGCTGGGGGGCCAGTAAAAGGGAGGGTCCAGGGAGGTCATGTCCCCTCATGTCTATTCTACTCACGCACACCATGGATCTACAGCTTACAACCTCCAGCCCTTGCAACATGCTCAGTCCCTCCCCAGCTGGCATCATCCCAGAACTGGATCTGGATCTTTTGAGAGGGGGGTGTGGGGAGCGGAAGGAGCCCTGGTGGTGTAATTCCAGATCTCTGCCAACAGTGCAAAGGGCTGGGGCTAGCACCCTAGGGCTAGAAGCTAGAGTATCTCCTAAGAAAGTGAAGGGGTGAAGGGTAGTCCATACCACACCAGGGGCAGCGTCAGCAGTGCCCCCCCCCCCCACCCCTCAGTTCACCTGAGGCTACAGGCCAATGGACCAGAAGAGATAGAACTGGAGCTTGGGGAGGTGGCTTTCCTTACACACACACACACACCGTCAGTGTGACCTAAATATTCCCACACCCCCCACCTCATACCACAGGAGACAACCTCACCCACAGGAGACAACCTCACGCGCAGGCAGGCTCTTATCTTCACCTGGGGCCCCAATTCGGCATACCTGTTCCCACAGACATTCACAGACACGTTCAGTATGACGGTCTTTTGCTCAGTCACACACCTCTCTCCCCTGGGCGCCCTTCTAGGTCTCCTAGAGGGGTTGGTGCTAGGACAATGATGCACTCAGCCACAGGCCAGGAGGACCCCAGGTCTGAGGTTGTCCCCCCAGAGACCCCCAGTCAGCCTCTCCTTCCTCTGCTGACCATCACAGAGGACTCGACTTCAAAGTTGCTTTATTGAGGAGTGAGGCACAGCAGGAACACAAAGCAAGGAGCACACTGAGACCTTCAGGGCTAGAGGAGCCCCCTCACCACTCACTTCTGTGGGTTCAGTCTCAGCACCCCTGCTCTGGTCAGGCAGAGAGGGTGCTCTGTGCTCAGCCCAGCTCTACCTAGGGACTCTACGGGCTCAAATGGAGATACCCACCTCCCCATAAATGCCTAAGGGTCTTAGTGGGGGCGAGACAGGGAGGGCTGGAAGGGACAGAAGGGGGAGCCGGTGTGCTGGTGGCCTCTCCAGGCTCCAGGGACAGGAGCCAGCCCAGCCTGACATTCCTCTCCGTCTCCCTCTTCCTTCCCTCCTTGGGAACGCAACCCTGCGCGGAGTCAGCCCCTCTCAAGAGTGGACGCTCCTTAGTTCCCGGTGGCCGAAGGCCATGGGGTCGCGGTGGTGGTGCTGGGGCCTGAAAGCCTGCGGGCCCAGTTCCATCCAGCCTGGGGCGTGAGGTCAAGCGGGGTCCGGCAGGCCCTGAGCTCCCTCGGGGAGGCGGCCAGGTGCGCTGTGACACCACCTTCCCCTCTGAGGACGCCCCAGAGACGGGCCGCCTCGTGTCTGTCCAGCAGCGGCCTCTCGCGAAGCGCTCTCTTCCCTTCTCCCCTCTCTTCCCCGGAGGGCACCAAGCGCGGGAAGGCGCGCGGGGGCGTCGGGGCGGGGGCCACGGCCCGCTAGGGGGCGCCGCGCTCCCGGGGCAGGACGAGCTGGACGCCTTCGGTGCGGGGCGCGCAGGCGGCCGCGGGCTCGGGCGCGTCCAGGGCGAAGGGGCCGGCGCCGGGGCCGGGGCTGGAGCGGCCGGAGGACGCGGCCGAGGCGGCGGGGCTGAGCTGCACGGCCGTGGTGTCCTGCGCCGTGCGCTCGCTGCTCTCCATCTCCAGCGCCACCGGCCCCGCGCCGCCGCCGCCCGGCCCCGGGCCCGAGGAGGCCGCCGAGCGGGCGCGGCGCGCGGGGCCCCGGCGGCTACACGCGCAGCAGGCGGCGAAGAGGCCGAGCGCCAGCGCCAGCAGCGCGGGCCCCACGACCAGGGGCGCGTTGTGCCCGGGCAGGAAGGCGGCGAAGGCGCCCACCAGCGTCACGTTCACGCCCGCCAGCAGCACGCACAGGCCGCAGGCGCAGAGCAGCGCCGGCGAGGGCAGGCGGGCCAGTCGGCTTCGAGAGCGAGAGCGGCCCTGGCCCTGTTTCTTTTCCTGGGGCGCCATGGGCCTGGGGACCCCGAGCAGTCATCCAGCTCCCTCCTGCAGCCGGCCCGGACCAGCCCACAGGCAGGGCCGAGCTCACAGCCCTCCTGTGGACACAGAAGGACACAGGGTCAGCAGGACATCTGTGCTCCCCACCAGCTCTGTTCTGTAGCTACATTCTGGGCCTGGCAGGTTTGCAGAGTTGTCTGAAGCAGCCCCCTGCACTTGCCTCTGGGAAGCAACAGCCCACCGCCTATGGCAAGTCTGCCCATTGCTTCCCCAACCACCTGGGCCCCTTATAGCCAACCTTGCCATCCTCCCTCTTGTCCTTGGTCCTTCCCCACTTATTCTTGTCCCCCCGAGAAAAAAAGCCCCTCTGCCTCACCGCCTCCAGGAAGCCTTCTTGGGCTAATTGAGCAAATGGCTGTAAAGTGCCCAGCTAGGTGCTCATTAAATGATACTTAGCATTATCAGTCGTTCTACTTAGGGGCAGGGGCTGCTCTTGGGATTGAGACAACTGCTTCCCCCACATGGATTAGGCATCTGGCCTAGTTCCTCCTTGTCCAAATGAAGAAACAAACCTGGAGTGGCCTAGCAGTTGGTCCATGGCCTCAATGGACCAGGGCCTTAAATGTCTTGCCATGTGGCCTGGGCTTCCCCACTCTAGGCTCTAGCAGGCATAGCAGTGACGTTAACTTTCCGGGACATCAGGTGAGCGACAATTGAGTGATGATGTGAGATTGAGGAGCTCCTCATGTTTCAGATGGCCAGTGAGGAGTGGTCTCTACAAGGCTGGGTTCGGCTGGGACAGACCAAGGCCCTTGGGTCCTTTCTAGCCTGAGCATTCTACTAGATTCTAATCCTACCCCCATTCCATTTCCCAGGATTCTTTTCTTGAACCTGGATTCAAAAATCCAATCACTGGATACTAGAATTCCTTTCTAGGATCCTCTAGTTGTGTCCGGTTCAGGAATCTTTCCCTGGATTCTAGAATTCTGGGGATGCCTGCAGAGCCAGGAAAATATAATCAGAAGCCAGGGATTTAAGACTTCGATTTGAGAATTCTGTAAACATGATATCACAGGTATCAAGGCCTTCAAAGGATAAGATCACAGCCTTGTAGCTGTGTTAGAATTGTGATAACATGTCAGAAAAGGGCCCTGAATGGGGATGAGAGGGAAGGAAGCAGGTGGTCCCCTGAGTGAGAGCAAAGCACGCAGGAGCATGACCTGGACAAGTGCACTCTCTGCTTCAGTGTTAACGCCTGTAATGGAGCACTAGGAAGAGAACTTACCTCATGGGGTATAGTGATAGTGAAATGCTTTAAGCTAAATAAGTGTTTAGTGCCTGGAACATAACGAGAACTCAATAAATGCAAGCTGTGTTGTCGTGGTGCTTGATGGAGAAGGGGGCTATAAGGCCTCAGATGTGGGAGATGGTTCAGTCGGGTCTGTCCCTCAGGTGGAGGTGCCAGGCTCTCAGTTGTCCTTCCTAAGCGTCTCAAAGCCTGCACGCCGTGGGGTTGCAGAGAATTTGATGACTAGGTAAGTGAAAATGAGGCCAGTGTCAGGAAGGGGCAGGTTAGGATCAGCCTGGCAGGAGCAGTTCAGAGGACCTGGTGGGCCCTCCATTCCTGCCCAGATCTGATGTCACCATGTGAGAGGTGGCTGTTCTACTTGGACTCCAGCCAGAAGCCGTTTGTGGCACACCACCCTGGCAGGAAGTCAGGAACCACCAATCCTGGCAGAGCAAGCACATGCTGACCCCTGAGGGCAGGTACAGACTACAAGAAACTCCATATTTGCACAGACCACCTGCTCTCTAGACTTCAGGCAGAAACAGCAACGACTATAGGGGTACAGCAATTTATCTTAGCAACTAGAATTTGCAAGGCATGGTGACACCAGGACATCACGGAATCCTAACAACTGCTTGATACAGTCAGATTTCACACCAGGGGAAGTGGGCTCTTGTGCTTGAAAGGGAAAAGACTTCCCTAGACCTGAGTCAGAACACAGGATTTGGTGCACCATCGGATTGGCAATCTTGTTTCATGAGTAACAGAAGGGTTAGATGTGTGGAAGTCAATGGGGAGGTAAGTTTCCAAACCTCTTTCCTGTTACTCTCAGAAGGGTCTATGAGTTTCCTCTCCTCTCCTTCTTAAGCTCCTCCCCACTCCACCAATATCTGAAATGAACCCACAAACAAAGGCAGGTTCTTCCCTCCTGTAGGGAAGGCTAGCCTGGGCCTGACAGGGACGGCGTCCAGTCCCCCACGACAGAATCTTGACAAGGGTGTACGGTTCACTAATTATCCCTTTATCGGTGTCTTCTCTGTTGTAAAATCCATCTATTCAGTTCTTAATTTTAGTTGCTATAGCTTTAATTTTTTCAGTTATAGTTTTTCAGTTTGAGAATGTCCACTTGATTATTTTTGTAGATTCTAATTTTCTATGGAATGACTCCCTCTTCTTATTTTCTTGAACATACTAAATCGAACATCTTGGCCTTTAGTTTCTGTCGTCTATGTCACTGCTTTTGGTTTTTGGTCATGTAGTCTTATTTATTTATATATATATATTTATTTATTTATACAAGCACTGGGAACAGTCAGAAGCGCAGGAGGGTGAGAGAATTCACCAGAGCCAGAGGGGAGAGCAGAGCAGGCAGACTGACAAAATACACTGCTGAGGGGAGCAGAGGGCAGCAGGAGAGGTCTGCGCGCCATGTGGGACCCTCCTCTGGTGGCCGGGGAGCAGCCGGGGATCGAACTGGCGCTGCAGAGGCTGCGGGCAGCTTCGCAACCCAGCGCTCAACCGCTGCGCCACCGGGGAGGCCCAGTCATGTAGTCTTATATCCTGGGAGACCAGGTAATTTTTTGTTGACTGTCCAACATTGTGTATGAAAAATTGTAGAGACAGCATGTGGCACTGGGTAATGTTCTCTTCCTCCAGAGAAGATTTACTTTTGCTTCTGACAGGCAGTTAGAGAAGGGAGCTTCTCCTCTCTGGGTGCCCGCCTGGAAGCTGTCTTTCAGTCTTCTCGAGTCTTTTCTAGAGCTGCTATTCCTAGAAAATAGCCCTTTGTCTCCCAGCCCCCGACAAATAGGCATTAAAGAAAATGTCTTAAGAGGAAAAAATAATGAAACCATGTATTCCTTCTCTTCTCTCCAAGATCTTGGTCCCCTCAAGTCCTCCCTGCCTTGGCAGCTTTCCTGTGCCTTTAAACAGATTTATTAAACATTAAATGCAGCCTTTTTAAGTCCTCAGTGAGTGTGTTGTCTGATACAAGCTAGTCTATTTTAGCCAGAAACAAGTCTAGATGAGACAATGAAATTAGCACTTTCAGACTACTAACTAAGTGAAGCTAAAGAGATCACTACCTTGTAACAATATCTAATGTAACTTTCACAGCATGAGATCATGACTAGTATCGCCCCATTTTATAGAGGAAGCTACTGAGGCAGAGAAAGATGACCTAAACTCACCCAAGACCACTGGGTGGCAGTGGTGGAGTCAGGATTTGAAACCCAGTGTCCTGACCCTGAAACCTGAGCTCTCAGCCTAGCCTGGTGCTAGATTTGTTAATGCCTGTTGAATGACTAAAGTAGGGAGCCTCAGCTTTCCTCAAGACCCTAAAGACAACCTCCTGTAATTAGCGCTTATTCAGCTCAAATGTCAACAGAAGACAGGGTGTGTTTTGTATGTTTTCAAAGAAGGCAAACTCTACTTTGCTCCTTCCTCACTTAGCACAAGTAGTTCAAACAAAAGCCCATAGGCAGAGCTTCTAAGTGCTGTCCATGGATGATTCTTTTCTGCTTCTGGGAAGTAGAGCTGACCTGGAAGACGAAACTACTCTGAGTCTCTGCCCCAAGCAGAGGAAGAGCTAAGGGCAGATGGCTACTGGGTTTATTCTAGAAGTTGTCTCTGCCCTGGTTAATTGGGATCTGGGCTGTACAAGGGTGAGATGTTGAAACCTTCCTGCTGTTGCACTTCAATTTCCCTTTGAGGGACTGGGGCCGCCATTTGGAGCTGTTGCAATTGGATACTGTTTTGTTTTGGGTGCTCTGGCTTGCTCTGTTGTGGGGTGTCACGGGGGGGGGGGGGGGGCTATTCACTGTATCTTTTTCATTCTCTGGCCTTTCTGAACAGGTAAAGATTGCATTTCCTGGCTAATTTGTGATTAGGTGGAAACTTGTGTCTAGTTCTGGCCAATGAGTTGTAACATGCATCATTTTAGGCTGCAGCATTTGATTCTGAAAGAAAGCAGGACTGTCCAAGTTGAGGTTATTATTAACCCAAGGTTACAGAAATGGAGATCATATGTGGCAGAGCTGGGATTCAGACCTAGGCTCTGTGTCTTCCAAGTCTGTGTTCTTCCCCAGGACTCCACAATGCCTCTTGCCATAACAGTAGGTCAGAGGACCTAGCGCAACCCTGGAATCCTCTACTTTTCTCCACGAGCCTCTTGCCTATGCTTCTGCCTTACTCCCTGCCCACCCCCCCATACGTCCTCACTCCAGTTATTCTCTTGGCAATTTACCTTGTCTTCCAAGTTGTTCCTTGTCTTTCTGCCGAAGCTGCCCAGTAAAGTCTCCACCCTACCTTAATCTGGCTTTTTAGCTCCTCCAAGTCTGTGCCCAGGCTGCTAAGCCTGGTAGAGGAAAAGAAAATCACCAGCCAGCATGTCTCTGCCATCACTGGGGCCCTCACGACTGGGGGGATGGGCAGCTTGTCCTTCCTAGTCAGTGCTCACCGGCCCCTCACCGAGCCTGCATCTCCTCCTAGAGGTACTCAAATCCTTCTTGTCTGAAAACAAAACCCTCCTCCAACCCCATGTCTACCTTCATCTAACACGTTTTCCCTTCTTTAAAGCCCGGTCTACCTCCCCTTTACTGTTCTTTCAAGAGTCAATCCACTCCAGTCTGGTTTCTGCCCCCATCATGTCAGACTCTGCTCTCTCCAAGGCCACTGGCAGCGCCTGGTTGGCAGGATTCAGTGGGTGCTGTTCGGTCCTCAGCTAACTTCACCTTTCCACAGCCTGGACCCTGAACCTTTCTCTTCTACTTGGAAACAGGTTCCTTAAACTTCATCTTCTCCCACAATGCCCAGTCTCCCAGCCAGCACCCGGAGCTCCCTGTCCCCCCTCCCTCGGGCTTTCCCCCCACATTTCCTATCCAACTGTCTCTAAGCCCTGCAGTTTTCCCTTTGAACATCTAGAATCCATCCCTTCCTTGCTGCTCTCACTGCTTTCCCACCCGGCTCCCCTCCCCCACCCCTCCCTGCTGGTTAAATCCCCCCTGCCCGCTCACTGTGGAAGCCCAGGCCTGGCTCCCTCCAGATGGTCCTCTTTGATTTTGCTCAAGTGGAGCTGAACTCACCAGATGCTGCCCCCATGTCCCAAGGTGCGTGCACTTGACCTTAACCTGGCTAACTCCAGTGCCAGGTTCTGGGTGCAGCTGGGGCTCACTTTCTTCAGGAAGCCTTCCTAACTCCCCAAATCAGCTCAGTGACCCCTGTGTCCAGGTCTCACCCCCCAGTGATCATCCTGCAGGACCAGGATTCTGTTGCCTTTTGCTGCTGCCTCCCCGGGGCAGTGCCAGCCTCCCTGCGTGCCCAGGACCCCTGGTTGAACAGCCTGGTTAAGTGAAAGGGAGGAAACTGGCCAGAGGGGTGACCACCTCTCCTACCTGCCTGGCTCCATCCGTCCTAAGCTGGGAAGTGGCTCTGTGCTTCTCTGGGCCCTGGGAGGGTGTAGTGGGCAGGCAGCTGGGGACTGGAGGTGGTTCTAGGGGAGCTTCTCAGTGAGTTAAAGAGGAGGGAGGGATCAGGATAGCCAGAGGGGCCCTGGACACCCTCTCTCCCCTGGGGCTTTGGGCCCTACGGAGTGTCTCCTCCATTCCCTAAGGCGTTCGCTGGACACCCCCTCTCCTCATCCCATCCCCTTGTCTTCTGTGCATCCTCCCGCAGCTCCCACGGCCTTCGCTTGCCGGAGCAGGTCGGGTGGACACTTGTCCGCCCGTCCCGCCCTGGCGGACCCCTGAGCTCCCGGGTGGGGTGGGGTGGGGGTGGCGCAGAGGGCTGGGGCGGGGGCGCGGCAGCAGCTGGCCCCCTCACTCACCCGCGCGCGGCTTGGAGATCCCAGGCTGGGGCTCGGCGGCGGGTGGAGGGCGCGCTCGGGCGGGCAGGCGCTAAGAGGCGGCGACCCGGGCTGGGCGCCCCAGGAGCAGCCCCTCGCGGCCGCACGCGGGGAGGGCCCCGGCGCGGGGGTGGGGGCCCCTCTCTCGCCGCAGCGTTAGCCCCCCGCGCCCCTTTGACCCCGGAGGAGCGGCGTTGTCGGAACGATCCTTCCTTCTCCCGCGCCGCACCTCCCCTCGCCCCTTCTCCTCCAGGCTCCGCGGGTGTCGGGCGCCTGGCAGTGCACCCCGCGCCGCGCATGTGGCCTCAGCCTGGGCTTCGCGAGTTCAGGACGGCGCTTTGCCGCTCCCTGCGGAGCGCGGGTCTGGGCTCCGCGGGCTCTGCCTGCTGCCTCGGAGGCTCCCCCACCCCCCGGGAGGGGCGGGGGAGAGGGGCCTGGGGGGCGGGTAGGGAGGTTTCCGGGGCCCGGGGCTGGTTCTCAGCACCCCTTCCCCAGCCAGCCCTCGCCAATCCTGCCCCCTTGAAAGGGGTGTGGCCACGAGCCCCTTCCCGGGACGGCTGGAAATCCTGGGGGATTCCTGGGGACCTGTTGCGGGCGAGGAGAGGAGAAAACGCGGGCACCAAGCCCACCTGTAGGCTGGGCTGGTAGAGGCCTGGGTGGGAGTCTGAGGTCCCGACTTCCCGGAACCTCGGACAAGTGTCTCCTTCGACCTCCGCCGTGTTCGTTGGCTCGTCAGCTCCCCCATTCGCAAGCTCCTGCCGGGCCCTGGCCAGGAAGCCTTGACCCTGAGGGCCAAGGAGGTGCTCGCTCATCCTCGCTCTGCAGATGCAAGGAGGCGGCTCAGGGCTGCTGCCTCTATCTAGGCCAGCACTTGGGGAGGTGGGGTGGGGGGCGCAGGACCGGGGTGAGTCTATGCCTGGTCTCCTCCAGCTTGGCCCGTGAGGAATGTGACTTCCAGGGCGCAGCCTGATCAGCGCCCCCCATCTTTGGGTCACAGGTGTGTTGTTTCCAGCACTCAGCTTCCCCCCTACACCCCCGACGCCCCCCACCTCCCCGCAAAGCGTGGGTGAAGTCAGAGCAGCTCCGTTATTGGACAGAACTGGTTTCATTTATTGAGCAGACAGCTGAAAGGGAGGACCTGGTGACCAGGGCCTGCCCATGTCCCTCCCAGGCTGAAATACTGGAGGGTTCTGGAGCTGCTTAGAGGTGAGAGGTCACTTTCAACCCCACAAGGAAATGGGGAAAATGGGGAGATTGATTTCCCTCAGGCTGGGGGAAACCACAGTCCTCACAGCTGGCTCATACTTGTGAAACTGAGCCCCTTCATGGAGGTGTGTCCACTGCGGTCAGGGATTTAGTTCCTGAGGTCTGTGCAAAGGACATGGAGGGTAGAGCCTTGGATGGGGCTCCCCAGCTTTCTCTGTGGGACTCAGTGAGCCCCATCTGTACAGTGAATGACCTCTCCCGCTTTTGCTTTGGGAGAGACCTGCTGTGAGCCTGGCCCTCTGCCCCCACCCTTGACAGGGGGAAAATAGTCAAGGGTCACTTAGAGTGGTGTGGGCTATGACAGGGTTGGGGGGAAGCACTGGGGCTGTGGGAGCACAGGGAAGTCAGGGGAGGCTTCTGAGAAGAGGTGTATCAGCACTGATGCTTGGAGAACGAAACTCTTACTAGCTTGTCTTTGGTTCATCAAACCAAGACAGGTCACGAGGGGCAGATGTCCCCGGAGAGTGCGTGAGAAGCAGTGCTTTCTGCATAGCCATATGCACCTGGGCCCGGCCCTCCCTGCCCCAACCCTGTGAGTATGTGGGGCCTTGAGGTGGCTCTCCAGGGAAAGTCTGGGGAATTGCTTCTCCATTAAATTTAAGCCTTTAACATTTATTGTACACCTACTGTGTGCTCTGATGGTGCTCAGTACTGGAAAAAAACCACCACACAGTAAGCTTAAATAGGATTGATTATTTATTTTGTGACAAAGACAACTTCAACCTCCCTAGGGGGGTCAAGAGAAGGGGACACAGGTGGCAGAAGAGGATGAGAGTGCGTGTGGTTAAGGGTGTTCTTGGAATGGGCCTCTAAAGGCGAAGAGTCTTGATAGGCAGAGAGTAGTGGGGGCAGGGAGAGAGCCTCCAGAGGAACACAAGGCAAAACTTGGAGACTGGGAGTCTCGATTGTTCAGGAACAACGAGTAGGTTGGGAAGAAAAGGGAAAATTGGAGGTCTCCCTTGGAGCCAGATCACAAAAAGCCTTGAATGGTGGAGTCAAACACCAAGTGTCTCAGGGCAGCGTTCTGCTCAGGAGCCACCTCCTCCCGGAAGCCTCCAGGTTCAAGCCTCACCTGGGCTGCTGTCCTGGCAATGACCATTTGGTCTGCTGGGGGACCAGGAGCCCCTCAAGGCTCTGTCTCTGTCTGGTTCACTGTTGCCTGGGGTGTATCACCGAGGAGTTGCTGTTGTTTTTGATATTCTGAAATGAATATGCTGATATTCTGAAAAGTTTTTGATATTGTGAAAAGAATCTGCTAAGTTCTAGAGACCCAGATCCCGGTCTTAGGGACTGAGGGGCGTAGCTAGAGTTCTACGCATGGTTCCTGCAGGCCTGTGCTTCACTTCTCTAGCCAGGCTGAAGTAAGGGACGGGTGTCCCTGGGCCCCAAATTCCAGAGAAAGTAGTCAGTAGATAAAAAAGGGAAGGAAGTGGAGCTGCAATCCAGAAAGAAAACCCAGGTCAAGAACCTGAAACAAGAGGTTCCCCCTGGGGAACCAGCGACACCTTGCTTCAGGCCAGGACTGAAGCAGAGCCACGTGGAATCCGTCTCCTGAGCCTTGGTCCCCGCGAATGTAGGTCTGGTGTCTCCAGGGCCTGGCTCACCTCTGGTTTAGACCCCAGGAGGGTGGTGGGCTGGAAGGGGCAGACCCTTACACCTCAGCCCTCCCCAGCCCCCCGGCCTCCTGGCTTCAGCTTCTCCAGGGTCCTGCTCACGGTGGACAGGCTGCTGCGGGCTCCTGTGGGGAAGACCAGGATGGGGCTGTCTGAGGTGATTATTTGGTGACTCAGAGCGAACCAGAGGGGTCCGAGCAGGATGGAAGATGCCCAGTTTCAGCAACCAGCTTTGAGAGCTGGCTTCCACCATGGGAGAGGATTGTGAGAAGCCGAACTGGGATGTGAGACCGAGGGAAAGGAAGGGGCACCGAGGTGGCCTCTGTTCTGGTGTCTGTGCTGGGCACCAGAGTGAAGCCCCGAGGACAAACAGGAGCTCAGCTTGGCTTGGAGCAAGAGGGTTTTGATTAAATACGTGGAAGGAAACCAGCTATGATGGGAAGCCCCTTCCGCGTGTCCCTCAAGACTTCTCCCTGGGCCCCACAAAGCTGCTGAGTCAGACAGGGAAGATGGAAGACATGCTCTGGAATTTCTGGAACTTACCCTCTTTATTGCCATTAGTGCTGGATCTTCCCTCCCCATGATCTGGCCCTGGATGGGGGTGGATCCTCAGGCTCCCTGAGGGATAAGACCCACCCCCCCCACCAAGCCCTTTGGTTACTAAATCGTTCCCAAGTCAAGTCCAGCTCTGGGAAGGAAAGTCCTTCCTGCTGTCTAATCTAGTCTCCATCTCCTGCTATCTTTTCTCTTCAGGCCCCCCGTGAAGAAATGGGCCCTTGAAGGTGAAAATGGTAGCTTTTTAAAAGGGGGTGGGGTTTCTGGGGTATAATAAAGTAGGGGTATAATAAAGCCCCACTGGATTGCTGGAGATGGGAGTATGTGTGAAGGAAGCTGAGGTAAGGTGGGGAGCTGTTCAGAAAGGGAAACAGAGGGTCTTCATGGGGGCTCAGAGATGAAGTGGGGTTATTTGAATATCTTGGAGGGTTTGGGGGAGATGGAGTATCTCTTAGGGGAGATGGGAGCTCAGAGCAGGCACCTTTGTGGTGACAAGCAGCAGGTTGGAGTGGCTGCTCTGTTGTCATGGCAACACCTGCACGCCCATGTGTGAGCGCGCGCACATGTATACAGAACCAGGAGCAGTTGTGTACATGGGTTCAGCTCCACTGCACATGGGTCACAGACTTACCCACGGGGTCTCCCACAGGCCTTGGCAGGGGCTCAGCAGGGCGGGAGAGGACTCACCTAGTGTAGGCAGGATGTGGTCCAGGTTGAGCCGATCCTTCAGGAAGGGGTAGGCCAACATGAGGAGCCCTGAGAAGTGAGACAGAGGGGTTCTGTGATGGGAGGGACCTGGCTAGTGCCAGCTGAGTGAAGCTGCGGGTGTGCTGCGAGGGGGGTAGGTTTTTGAGGGTGCATGGGAGGAGCAGGAGTGGGCAGGGCTGTTGGTGCAAATGTGAGCTTGAGAGTGTGTGTCCCCAAAACCCAGTGCCAAGAGCGGGTGGGGATCAGTGTCTATCTGGAATAGCAGCTACAGGCTATGAAGGCCCAGACTCCGGCTCCACCCTGCCCAGGTGACTAGCAGGTTAGCTTCCTGCCTTCTCAGCTGCCTGGAGATGGGCCCAGCGACGACACCACCACCGACACCACCGACACCACCGACACCTCTCTCTTGCTCCACCCTCCTCTAGAGTCCCCAGGGCCAGACTGGGGGCTCCTTGGGGTGCTCCTTTCCACCCAGGCCTGGAGAGAGGGAGACAGGAGGGCAGATCCTGCCCTGCCCACTCCCGCTTCAACCCCAGACCAAGCAGCTGTGGTCTTGGCGCAGTTCCCAGGGTCAGAGGCCCAGAGCCCCGGGCTGCTTTTGGCGTAGGGTGGTGGACTGGGGTGAGGGATGGTCCTTGACTTCACAGGGGGAATGAAAGTGGGACTGGCACAGAGGTCTGGGCAGAAGCTGCTGAGACACACAGGAAAGAAGGGAAACGTCTCTGAGCTGGCAGCCGTCTTGGCTCAAGGAGAGTGCCGCTGGGTGCCTGTCTTTTTCCTAACCCCACCCACTCACCCTCATCACACTTATGAATCCCACCAGAAACTCAAGAGCCCGAGGCTCTGGCCTGGGCAGTGTGTGGGGGGACATTCAGAGAGGAGTGGGGTAACCAGCCGCCTCCTCCACATCTCCTCACCCCCACTAGCCCATGGAGGGAGCCACACCCCGACCTTCAGCTCCCTCCCCGTATCCTCTGACTCACTCTTCTGTGTTCCATCCTCCCCAACCAATTCCTGTGGACCCAGCCCTTCCCTCCATTTCCTGTTCACCCGAGGGTGCCCTGCTCCCTCTCAAGCCCAGCACCTGCTCACCCAGACCAGCGGCACCAATAAAGATACCACCCACGGCAGCTGCAGCTTTGGACACCGAGACGCCGATGATGATGCTGCCGGCCGCCAGGCCGAGGCCCACACAGGCCAGCTGCAGGCAGCGGAAGTCTCTGCTGCTGATAGGGTTGTCCATGCAGGCCTACGGGGCGCCGCCTCCAGCCACCGGGACCAGTCCCCCGAAAAGCCCTCAAGGTCTGTCTTCTCGGATGACCCCTTTGTTGAAGTTCAACCTTCAGGCTGGGAGTTTCTGAACAGTGAACTTCTGCGCCGGTACCTCTGGATTTGTCTGTAACCCTGTCCCACAGCTCTCTAGCCAGCCCCCAGAACCCCTTAACTAAGGGCTCGACCAGAGAGCCCAGCTCACTGGTTCTCCACGAAAGGCTTCTGCAGCTGGAGACTACACTCGGGACTCCTTCCTGTCCACGTCCTGCCGAGGCTGCCAGCGTTGTCAAGAGCTGGGCCTGCCCCTCAGGGTCCTCCCCTGCCAGCCTCCTCTTAGGAGAGCTCAGCCTACGCTCCCCTGCCCAGGACATCCCGCCCCAGCTCCCTGGAGCCGGCTCAGCTGCCACGGAGCCTCGGAGCCTCGCCTATTAAAGTTTAAAACAAGGAGGGGCGGGCAGGGGGCCGTTGGTCCAGGGGACAGGGCTCCTTGGTGCTGCAGGCAGCTGGGTTATTCATGAGGCTGCAACATGAGCTCTGCCTGGGCCCCAGAGGCCCCCAGGGGCGCTCAGACCAGGTTCCACTGTTGGCTTCTGAGGGCATAGGAGGAGCTGGTGGCTTTGTGGGAGGAGACTCCCCGGCCACGCGCTGAGGGCCCACTCTGCTGTCCTCTGCCCTGTGGCTTGGAGGCGCACCTGGGCCTCTACTAGGGGACTTGGGGACAGAAGCATGGAGGACACCCCGGGGGAGGCTCAGGAAACAGGAACAGCGCCTGGGCCAGGAGGAGGAGAGGGGGAGGTGTTCCTCCAAGTCCAGTCTCTCCCTGCCCGCCTTCCCCTCCTGCTCCCCATCCCAACCACCTCTGGACTCTTGAGCAGGGCTGAAGGGCCCTAGCTTGAGGTTGAGCTCAAGGGAAGCCCTTCTCAGCCTGATTTGGTGCTCAGCTAAGCCCCTTCCGGCTGCTAATGGCTGAGACGTTGAAGCCCTTCCAGCTGTCCGGCATCCTTGGTGGGGGGCAAGGGGAGCTGACGGGGAAGAACAGCGGTCGTGGGGGTATGGGGAGGAGGAAGGTTGGTTCAGGTTAGAGGCTCAGGAAGAGGGATCAGCAAGGCCTGGGTGCTGGGCAGCGGCAAGCAGGAAACCAGATCAGTTGGGTGCATCCGGACCCAGGACTGAGGTCCTTTGCCAGCCGTCTGACCTGCTCGCAGGATTCACCCCTCAAGCTGGGGGGCGGTGACCCAGCCCAGCTCAGCCCAGCCCTGTGCCACCCCCCAGGTCATCCTTGACCCCAGAATATGGCCCTGGCCCCAGCCCTTTGGCACCAAGGTACAGTTCCCAGGGTTCCATCACCAGCTCCCTGGCCTCCCTTCAGAGCCCCTATCTTTCTCCGCTGCATCTGCAGGCCACACAGCCGGACCCAAGGCCTTCTACTTCCCCTGCCTCCACAGCCACCCCCTCGGGCCACCCCCACCTCCGTGGCCCTCCGCTGTGTCTTCCTGGCCTCTGTGTTTAGAGAACACCTTTGCTCCGGCAGGATTCTGCTCGGCCGGCTGCCACCCTGCCAAAATTCCTGGTGGCCCCTGAGCGGGTGGGCTGTCGACCACGGCTGCCGTGACCCCATGCTAAGTGCCCACCGTCTGTCCTTGTTTCCGTCTCCCCTATACCATGTCATGGGCAGGTTCAGGGAGTGAGCTCGACGGGCCGCCATGGCTAGAAGGGAGCTGGGCTAGGCTGCTGGTCACAAGCACAGAACTCGGAGGCTTGGGCCACTACCACCACCTTGGGTCAGCAGGAGAGGGCTGTGGGCCCCAGGGGGGCTCTGTCTCTAATAGGCACTTCCCTTGGCTGTGGGTTGGGGGCCCAAGGCGACCAGGGTTCCTCAGCCTCACCTGAGGGAAGGCCAGGATGTGTGGGGACAGGTGTGTAGAGAGGAGGTGTCGACTCGGGTTGAGTTTCTGGTCCCAATAAGACTCCTGGAGCTGGACATCCCCCAGCACAGCTGCTGCCACCGACATCCCTGTGCCTCCCGCCAGGATGAGGTCTGATTATCCCTTCAATTAGGCATCAAATGACAGCCCATGTCTCTGTCACACGTAATTGATCCCCCACTGACTAGTTTTAGAAGGAACCCTTGATATAATTGTCTATGAAAATGTGTTCCTAGAAGTGACACTCTGGGAGGCCGAGCACCCTCCACACAGCCTCTCGTCCCCACTGGGTGCTGGTGCTGGACGGCCAGGGCCTATGATGGCGCCTCCAAGGGTGTGACTCCCACGTCAGCAGCATCGCAGGCTTTGGGCCTCGCCTCCCACCTTGCACTGTGGGACCTGGACCAGCCCTGCCTAAGCTTCTCTTCCCTCGTCTGGTGACTGCGGATGGCGGAGACTGGAGTTAGGGAGGCTTGTGCACTTGAGTTCCAGATTCCAGAAGAACACTCCGACCTCCAAACTCTGGAGACCAAATTCTAAATTAGTTTTCTTTGACATTGTAAATCCCTCAGGGCAGAGTCAGAGGAGAAAATATGGAGGAGAGACACATTAAATCATTATCAGTTACAAGCTCACAGGCCCCCGGAACCAGCTCAGCTCATCATAGAGTGGACGGGGAAACCAAGGCACAGGGAGGCACTTCCCCAGTGCTCCAGGCAGGGCCTCTAGCTCAGCTGGGAAGTCCTCTAGCATATCTCTGGTCCTGAATTTCTAACTTGTCTTTTTTGAGGTGGGAGGAATTGGCAGCCCCACCATCAAAAGGAGGCATTGTGTTCAAAAGAATCATTCCAGCCTTCATCTTTTCGTTCATGACAGGAGGGTGTCATTAAAAACTGCTCAAAACTTTTGTGATGCCTGCTTCTCCTTTGATTACAAATATAGAGAGCGAGGCTTGCCAATTCTTTCCTCAATATAGGCTGTATCATTTCTGAAAAATAAAATACATGCTTGTCCTTGGGTGCTGCGTTTATTCTAATAGGTAAATGAGTTAAAAGAACCCATCTATGTGGGTGATGGAGCTGGAAGCCAAGGCACTGGAGCCTGACCACCCATACACTCCCCCTCACAAGCCTCAGAGCCCTCCTCCCTGAGGCCTGGCCCCCCACCCCCCCACTCCCTCCCCCAACCCCAGCTCAGGGTGTGGTTAGACCCTGGGTCAGGCCGAGCTGTCACAAAATCTCTCTTTGTCTCTGGGAGAGGCCAGGGCTGGAAGGTGCCTGCCAGGTTCTTTCCCTCCCATAAGCACCAAGTCCCAGTGCGGGTGGGGGTAGAGTGGGTGAAAAGTACTCGGCTTGGTTTAGTTCTGTTTATTTTCCTTGAGGGTTGAGGACCCTGGAAGAGCGTGATTAATTCACTGATCCCCCGGGGCCAGGGCTTTCCTGACTGCTCTGAAGCTGAAGTCAGGAAGCGGCTTCCAAGGCAACTGCTACCATGGCAACAAGAGTGCCAGCTATGGTGGGGGGTTGCTCCTCACTCCCCTCCAAACGGAAACAATCGGAGCAGTGGGCACAGGACCAAGGCACCCCTGGTCTCGCAGCTGGCCTGGGGCGGGAGAGTCGGCCAGCAGGTGGACACCAGAGTCTTGCTCCCTGTGCCTGGGGCCCCAGAGGTGGCTCAGACAGGAGTCCTCAGGGTCCATTTGAACCAGGAGGGGCTGCGGCCAAGGTCCGCTGACTAGATTTGAGGCAAGAGACCTAAGGTCTGGAACATTCCAGCCAGGTGGAACCAGCTCTCCCTTAAGTCTCAGTCCAAGAGATGGAAGCCCTAGAGACAGGAACTGGTTGCCATGGTTCTAGGTGCCACAGCCTCCTGCAGTGTGTCTGCCACACCTGCCTCTGCCCAGCAGTCAGACATACAGCCTGGTTCTCAGAAAGGTCACCTAGTGGACAGTGGCAGGACTAGAGAACCCAATCAGGCTCTTGCCTGGCACCACCACTGCCCCTGGAGGACAGGGGCTCCGGCCCACAGGAGCCGAGCAGCCAGTCAGCAGCAGCAGCCCGCAAAGGACAGAGGCCAGCCCATCTGCAAAGTCCCTATCCATTTCCACCCACACAGCCCTTCTGTAGACAGAGGGCTCTGGGAGCCAGAGGAGGCAGAGCTCGTCTCCATGACAGCAGGAGCTGAGTAATTCTGCCCCAGGATACAATAAAAACCACCATAGCTAACATTTACCAAGCACTCACTGTGTGTGCCTGGAATTGCTCTAAACACTTACTAATTTGCAATTTTCACAACAGCGCCATGAGGTAAGCATGGTGAGTCACTCAGAGATTAAGTGACTTGGTCAAGGCTTAAAGTTAGTAGTGAGAGAGCCGGGATTTGAATGTAGGCCACTGGGTGCTGCGATTCTCTGGGAACTCTATTTCTCCCATCTTTAGGTGTAGAGCCCCGGCAAGCTGTTTCTCCTTTCTCTACTTGGTTTCTATGTCAAGCGGGATAATAGTGCCTTACCTTAAGACCGCTGTGAGAATTAAAGCCAATGAACTTCTCAGAATGGACCTTTTATCTAGTAAGTGCTAGCAAAGCCAGAGGGCACAGTGGCGTTCAAACAGTGCCTTGGAGCAAGTGAGTGGACAAGATGGGGGAGGCCAAGTGGTAGAGGGCACAGCCTAGAGAAAGCAGAGGCAGGAGAGCCTGCTGCAGCCCCACACAGGGCAGGGAGTGGGGAGGGCTCGGTCCAGGCAGCTCTTGGAAGGCACATTCCTGCTGGGCCAACCTGGACGAGGACTGAGCCGTGGCTGGAGTCTGGAGACAAAACTCATAGCCTGGTTCTGATTCGCCAGGGACTAGATTTTGCGCCAAAGGCTCGGATCCCACAGGCGTATCTTTCCAGCCCATCCCGCTCCAGGTAGATAAAGAAGGGAGGTGAGGGTTACTGCAGAGGGGGGTCGGTCACCAGAAACGATGCCATCGCCAACAGGGAGGCACCACGGTGGAGAAGAGCAGTGGCCCAGTGCCCCGCCTGCCCTCAGAGCCAAGAGCGCCAGCCCCGTCTCCCCTGCGCTCTCCAGGGAGAAGGGCTGCCAGCAGGGCCCAGTCTACTGCCCCCTCAGACCTTTCTTGCCGCCTCCTTGAGAACAAATGAAGGTCCTCCCCACTCCAGCCCTCTCCCCTGGCTATTTGGCGCCACACAGGAGTTGTCTGCCGTGCACACGGGGCTGTGGATGTGAGGCGCTCTTTCCCGGGCACACAACATCGCCTCAGGAAAGGCTGTGTGCCTGCCAGGCAGGGCCCGTCTGCTGACGCGCTTTTTAAAGCTGGTCTGTGAGATGGTGGCTGCACTGCCTGGTCCAGCACTTGGTGGGGAGATCCTGAAGGGCGGAAGGAAGCCCATTCTCATTCATCTCTGAGCCCTGACCCGGAATAGGAGATTGATAAATGTTTGATGAATTTCATGTCCTCATCTGAAAAAGAAAAGCAGTGATGTCTCCTTCACCTTGTTTTATGGATCCAGTGAAGTGCTATATTTAGAGGGTCCTGACAGGGGCACCTTCTCCCCGCCCAGCTGGTCTTGGCCCCTCTCTGGAAGGTCTGTCTCCTCCTCAGCTCTGCTGGTAAAGAAAGGACTGCCAGGAAGACCAAAGCTGGAATTTAAAACAGTTTTATTAAAACAAGCACAGTGTACACTAGCATCACGGTGTTACACAAACTTCTGTCTGACTTCTGTGGATCAGTTTTCTCCAGGCCACTGGGCAGGGCAGCTAATCTGCATGGATGTGCCCTCGGGCTCCCTGGTAGCGAACGGTTCCCCTAGCGGGCGCCACATTGCTCAGACCAGGCAGCCAGGCTGCCTCTGACCTGGCTCCACATCTGGCACAGAGGCCTTGCACTGCCCCTGGCAGGTCCCACCCTGTACACCAGACCTGAGGGACATGGCAGACATGGCCTCTCAGTTGCCTATCTTCTTAATAACTTAAAATCCGGGTAAGAGGGAAGACCTGATTAAAACCCCGATGCAAGAAAGTCCAGGAAAGAGTGACCTACATGCTCTGGAAAGTCTGGGCTTGCAGTGGGAGTTTAAAGTCTCATCTTGACTGGAAAAGCATGGTTTAAAAAAAAAAACAAAACAAAACAAAACGAAGTAATACTGACTTTAGCAGCAATCCCAAACAAGGGAGATGATGATAAATGAGGGATTCATTCTGGTCACGGCAAAGAAAGATTATGTGCTTCTCCGTGCTACAGACTGGAAGACTGATCTGGCTTCCGGAACGCAGATGCTCCCTGCCCTTCCCTGAATTGAGGGTAGCTTTGCTCGGCAGAGGGGGAGGACATCCAGAGGACAGAGGAAGGTGGAAAGACTGGAGGGGGGCAGGCTGTGTGACAGCAACGAGAGAGGGAAGAGGCCTCTGTCGGACTTCTCAAGTCCAGCTCCCTGAAGGCTGCGGGCGCAGCCCGCCACTGCCCTGAGCACAGGCTCCATTCTGGATCTACGGGCAGGCAGGCGAGCTGGTGGGCAGAAGCCTAGCACAGACAACACTGCTGCAGGCGATTATGCAAAGTGACAAGTGATTGCTTTCCTTTTCAGAGACAATCCCTTTGGAAAAAGCCTTTTCCTGAAGGTCTCTGGGGCCTTTGTGGACAAAAAGGCCTGAAAGGTGTTATGGACCAGGTCTTTCTGCCTGCTCTGCAGACTCTGACCACACAGTTTTCCAGAAGGGCAATGCCTGGACGGGCCTAGGGCCTGGAAGGTGCGAAGGAGTGTGTCAGAGGGCTGGGGGTGTCGGGCACGGTGACTGCCGTGTCTCCGCTGCGGCCTGCCTGGGCCAGGGCTCTCCGGCGGGCCAGGCGTGACTTCGAAGGAGGGGAAAGTTTCACAGAGCAGAAGCCCTCAGTCAGTGCCTCTGACTCTTCTGCCAGTTCGTTCTCCTCGTGCTGAGATAGCTGGCGGTTAAGGGCTATGGCCTCAGCTGCAAAGAGAGTCAGGTCCATTGTGCTGCTGTTTCTGCAGGGGCAGGGCAAGGGCACAGAAAAGAGGCGATGGGGCTCAGTGGGGTCAGCCGGGTCAAATCCTGACACCACCACCAGCTGCTGCTTTTCATACTCCCACCAGATTTGTCTGAGCTGGCACAGACTGCCCTGCAAAGTAGTTCTTTCATGGGGTTGACTCTCACTTCACTGAGGCTGAAGTGGCTTTGGGCCTTAAGTACAGTCCTTAGCCTGGGGAGTCAGGCCAAATGCCCCCTTCTGTTTCACGCACCCGCCTCTGAGCTCCCGTGGTTGTGCACACAGCTCTGCCCAAGGAAGGGCCCTGGCAATTGAAACTCACCAGGTATGCCCTGCTCCTCACCAGGGAGGGAGTGCCAAGAGCTGGGGCTGTGCCTTTGTGTCTGTGTCTCCAGAACCCAGGTCAGGGCCAGCATATAACAGGCACGTTGGACTCAGCGAGTAAATTTTCTAAGGTGGATCTGAGGTTTGGGGTCTTAGGATATCCGGAGGTGTAGCTCTAGAGAATTAGGTGGGAACCCAAGCAGGGCAGTGGCATTTTGGCTCAAATGAAATTGGAAATGTAAAGGTGTAAGACTTCTCTGTGTAGAAACTGGCTATGAGGTTGGTTCCCACAAAGCTTTAGCCTTGGCCCTTTGGGATTAGGGCACTGCAAGCTGGAAACACAGTCTAGTGTTAGAAGGCACCAGAGTCAAACAGATCTGGGTTCAAAGTTTAGCTCTCCAGACTAGTGTGTGGCTTTGAGTAAGTTAGCTGGAGCTCTCTCTGGTTCGCTTTTCTCATCTATAGGAGGGATAAATGTGCTGTAAACACCACAGAGGTAATGTATGCAAAGCCCTGAGCCCCACATCTGGCATGTGCTCTATGCTGTACAGTGGCCAGCGTTATTGTCTAGCAGTGTCTCTAACAATTGGTCCCAGTGGCTTCTACGTTCCTGTTTCCTGCTGCTTTCACCAACCCAACGCAGAAGACAGCTTCAGTGTCAGTAGCCAGAGAGGCCTCTCTTTGGGTGTAAATGCTGATTAATAGTTAGGATTCAAGTGGATATACACCACAGCACAAAGAGAGGCCTGAGAAGTACTGGAAGGCAGGGGAACCAACCAAGTAGAAGAGAGGGCGACAGATCTGTTATAGAGAGAGGAAGAGAAACGGGCAGAGAGGCAGGGAGCCCCTTCAGGAGGAGGGTATCTGAGCGTAGTGATGTGTTCTCTGCCCCCACCTCCACCCCAGTGTGTCTGAGAGCAGGAGGGTAAGTCACAGCCAAAGAAAGAAGAGTGCTGAGTGTCGTGGGAACATTTACCTCTGGAGGACTTGCGGCGTGGGGAGTCCCCTTTCTGGAGCTTGCTAGAATGGGAAGGATAGATGTGTGGGTCAGCAAGGCTTCCTCTTCAAGAGCTGCCCCCACCCAAGTCAGCACAGAGGGGGTAGAGGCCCTGGCCCAGCACCAGCCTTAGGCCACATGTGCTCCAGGTCAGACCTTCCAAGGAGGGAGGGAGCAAGGTACATCTCCAAGCCACCTGCCCCTGCCTGCAGAGCATCTCTTTGCCAGGCAAGGTCCTGCTCCAAGATCCAGCTCAAGGGTCACTTCCCCTGTGACATATTCCCTCTTCCCTGCTACCTCCCTAGATCCTGGTCCTTTGGGGCCCCTAGGACTTTTGATGAGCATCTGTCATGTCCGTCCTGTCATTTATCCCTCGTCTCCTTCTCCCCATAAGAACATGAAGGCAGGGGCAGGGTCTTACTCATCCCAATGTCTGGCATGTGGTTGCTGCTCAGTAAAGAGAATAACTCCGGGGTGGCTGGGAATGAGCTGCTAAGAGACTCTTGGATTGGGTCCGCATCGGGTTGTAACACAGGGCAGGTGATGCTTGCTTTCTTCCACTGGCGGGGCCACAAGACAGGCTAGGGCCAGGAGACACAATAAACCACAGCAGGTCTGGCACACCCCCTGGAAGGGCTGAGGCCAGGAATAATGATTAACCAAGGAGGGATGGTTAACATGGTTTCTAGTGAAGAACTGGAGGCTTAATTTGGGGATAATATAACGTGTCCTTCAGGAATGATGTACCCAGACCCACAGGATGAGAAGAGCCAACATGCCCACAGTGTAGCCACACAGCAGGGCAGCAAGGCCGTGCTTCTGGATGTCCCCAGCTAATGATATTTTTGCATGAAGGAATGGTACTACAGGCCTCAAATATTGAAGCCACGCAGTTTTCTGGGCTGTGTGCCTCTACCAAAGTGTGATGGACATGCCAATTCCCCAGAGACCTCTGTCCATTCCAGAGAAGCAAGGTTAGAGCCAAGTCTGTCACAGCAAGGGGATCTGCCTGGGCTAGGTTAGTCCCCAGTCCACCCAGGTGCCCAGGAATGGAAGCTGCTACAAGATTTCCCTCAGTTCAGCTGATATCAGCCACCTGGGCTACTGGTCAGCGCTCCCTGGTATGCGACTTCCTCATGGCTGTGCCACAGGCCTGAAGAGGTGGACCATCACCCCTCCCTGAGTCACTCACCCCCTGCACCCATGGGTGCTGCAGAACTTGGGCAGCACTCAGTCTCTGCTTTGCATCGCGAACCAGTAGCTTGGAGATGAGATCTTTGGCCTCCTTGGAGATATGTGCCCAGTCCTTGTCAGGAAACTCATACTTGCCTTCTTGGATGCTCTCAAACAGCTTGTCCTAGGTAAAGAAGATTCCTCCTGAGGCCAGACTGCCAGGGACTGGGCAGCTGACCTCGGCTGAAGCTGCAGCTCATGTCTTGGGTGCCTTCCCTGACACCCACCCCCCAAGTCATCAACCATACAGCACACCCTCGGAGGGCCAGGGTGGTCATGCCACTTGGTGAGTGAGGTATCGGGACTAGAGAAGAAAGCCTACACTCCTTGGCCCTTCGTGCTGGCCCACCATGAGAGGGCCGTGGCCTCCTCCCAGGTCTCGTCTCCCACCATTAGCTTTATCCCACTCTTCTTCCTGCACGCATGCAGCTGTTGACATCTCTGTGCCTCTGCTGTTCCTTCTTGTATTTCTCACTCCTTCCTGGGGCCAAGACTCATTCTTTACGACTCAGCTCAGGTGTGATCCTCTTGAACAATCCTCCCCTGAACAACCAGATGGGTGGAGGGCACGATTATCTCGACTTTGCAGCTGTCCTCGGATAGCAAAGGGAAGTGGCACTATAAACCCCCTTCCAGATCAGGAACAATTCCCAGTCCTGTCTGACATTGGACAACCGCACTGAACGCCCCTCCAGGCCCCCCACTTTCCCCCACGCAGGCCTATGCAGTAGGGTCCCGGGGCTGCACTCACCTGGCACACCCTGCAGACCTCTCCCCGGTCCCAGCCACAGTCAGCCCCACAGTGGCCCACGAAGGGGGGGTAGCCGCTCAGCATGATGTAGAGGACCACGCCCAGGCTCCACAGGTCACAGCGCTTGTCATAAAAAGTGGCCTCGTCCCTGAAAACCTCCACCACCTCGGGGGCCATGTATTCCGCAGAACCGCACTGTGGAGGTTAGGGTTGGGAAAGGGAAACGGCAGAGACGAGAGAGGCTTAGTCACAGGGGGAGGACATGGCAAAAAGCAGAATGTCACAGGACTTGAACAAGGGGATGGCGCTGCAGAGGAAGCTGACAGGAAAGTCAGAGTCTGCCTGTTACCCCAAAGCACTTAGAAAAGTTGGATCGGCTCGACATTTGTAAACTGAGTCCTATGATGCCCCACAACTGGCGATCTTGTCTTGTCCAGTCCTTCCCCTAAGTAGGCGAGACTTAGTCAAGAAGCTCTAGGAATCTGTCCCTGCCCCAGTTCTCGGTAAGCAGATACTTCCTGTCCAGGTACCTCAACAAACCAGGGGCATGGCTCTGGGAGGGAGATCTGCAGACACCCAATTCCGTAAGGCAAGGGTTTCTTAAAGTGACGTTCTGCTAAGTTTCCCTGCTAGCTCAGAGCAAGGAAGTATATGAATTTAAATTTGAGGCTATCAAAGCTAGGTGAGCTCTTGGAACAAATCCAATCTCCCACTCTTCTCACTTACAGATGGGGAAAACCCAGGCCTATGAGGAAACAAGGCAATTGGCTCAAGCATGTCAGTGGCAGACCCAGGACTGGAATCCAGGATTCTTTCCTTCCACCCTTGCAGAGAAAAATACTAAGATGAAAAATCCAATTCTTTTTGCTCACCTCTTCATTATTTCACCAAGAGATATCTTCCTCTCCCACCTACCCAACTAATGTGATGGGAGGATGGTAAGTGGAGAAAGGACGTTTTCTTTGTTATTGGCAATTAGAGTTAATAACTTTGAGAACAGGGCCTCCCCGGTGGCGCAGCGGGTGGAGCACAGTGTTGTGGAGCTGTACACAGCCTCTTCAGCACCAGTTTGATTCCCAGCCAGCCAGGGAACAACCCACATGGTGCAGCCGACCTCTCCTGACTCTCCCGCTCAGCAGTGTACTTCGGTCAATCTGCCTGTTCTGTTCCCCACTCTGTCTCTGGTGAATCCTCTCACCCCCCACATCTTGGGCCTGTACCCTAGCTCTTGTATGCATAAATAAATAAATCTTTAAAAAAATAACTTTGAGAACAACGTAGCTCAGTATAAAAGCTAATACAGAAACATTTCTAATAATGTTGTTCAGAATAAAAATACGGGCACATTTAAATGCATGCCTTAAATAAAAATTATCAGGAAAATTTACTTATGAAGCATATGAATCTCAAAGAATCATGATAATTATAGTGTATCGAGCATGTACAAGAGATGTCTTAGGATGAAGGAGCCCCCAGCAGCACTGTGTGAGTGTGAAATGTGAACTGAAAGCAGCATTGGATTGGAGCAAAGATAACAGCCAAGCAATCCTGCATGCATGGAGCCTGGGAACTCAGTTCCCACCACAGAGAGACCATGCGCTCCGTGCCCCACACAGGTGGATGTGCCATTTGTCTGAACGTGAAGAGGACCTGGAGCTGTCTGCATGCTTGTATGTGAAAGGGCTGGCCTGGGAGCAGGGCCTGTCTTTACCTGGTCAGGAGTCAGAGCTCAGCCTCTTCTGAGAGGCACAGTTTGTCCGGTCATTGCCAGAGGACCCACCCCCACCTAAAAGCTCTAATGTCAGTTTCACTAGCAATGAACCACTTAGGAGGAAGGGTTTTACCAACATAAAGCAGTGAGTCAAATAACCCAGGTACCAGGAAGCGATGAAGATACACCTGATTTTCCTTCTTTAGCCCACTGTCTGGGCTCCGAAGCTTGGGTCAGGGGTGCTCTAAATGCACAGGAGCCCAGAAGAAAGTGGCCCAGAGGGCACGGCCATACATACTGGTGTAGTCAGCTCTGGTGTGGTGATGGGGGTGCAGGAATTGTTCAGTTTCACCTCACTACCCAAGTCAAAGTCACAGATTTTCACTGGAGACACCTAAAAAAGAAAGCCGAAAACAAAGATTACAAATAAAAGAAACTAAAGGGCTTAAGGAGCCCAGCATGACCCTGGGGGCTCAGGACTGCATGCAGCCACTGCAGCTTCCTGTCACATCACCGCTCCCCTCTCTGGGTTGACTAGAATCACCTGCGGGTTTATCCTAAGTCCTCTTCCCCACACTCTTTACTTCCTATGCTGTGTGAGCTCATGGTGTCAGACTGCTGCGAATTTAGTATGAAACGTAGCAAACCTATGGAACTCTTGCTGACCAACAACTTGTAAGCAGAGAAATTAATACATATTCCTGAAAGGTGCACTCCTACAGCCCATTCAGTGGAGGGCAGAAGAATCTGAGTAAAACCCCTGACCATCTCAAGTGGCTTAGTGTGACTGACTCATTCTGGTTTGCTTGCTTGGCATTTTGTGGGTTTAAGCATGGAATGTCCTGAGGTCCAGGAAACCCCTTGGCTGCAGGCAAACTGGGATGGTTGATATCCAGGTGATATCAACACAGCGGCCAACCCCCCAGAATTGGATGTGTGCTGCCCACAGACAGCAAGATTCATCTCTGGGGCCAAGTGGGAAGGCAGTTTGTGTGCACAGAAAAGTTGGAAGCTATATAGTGAGTCAAAAATGCTGGTTCTGTGAGTCCCAGCTCAGCTATTTACCTGCTGGGGAAGCCTGGACAAGTCTCTCAATTACTCTTTCTTTCCTTCCTTTCTCCCTCCCTCCCTTCTCTCCCTGACATTCTTTCTCTTTCACCAAGCTTCTCTTTTAAAAAAGAAATTGGTAAGGGCCTCCCCGGTGGCGCAGCGGTTGAGCGCTGGGTTGCGAAGCTCCCCGCGGCCTCTGAGATGCCGGTTCGATCCCCGGCTGCTCCCCGCCCACCGGAGGAGGGTCCCACATGGCGCGCAGACCTCTCCTGCCGCCCGCTGCTACCCTCAGCAGTGTGCTTCGGTCCTTCTGCCTGCTCTGCTCCCCGCTCTGGCTCTGGTGAATTCTCTCACCCTCCCGCGCTTCTGACTGTACCCAGTGCTTGTATAAACAAACAAACAAACAAATAAATAAAAAAAAAAGTAAAAAAAATTGGTAAAATATCAATATACAGAACATAAAATATAGCATATTTCACCATTTTTGGTGTACAACTCACTGTTGTATAACTTGTACCACTGTCTGTTTCCAAAACTTTCTATCACTCTAAACAGAAACCCTGGATCCATGAAGCAACAACTCCCCATGCCTCTTTCCCCAGTCTCAGTAACATCGAATCAACTTTCCACCTCTATAAATGTGCCTATTCCAGATATTTCATACAACATTTGTCCTTTTGTGTGTAGCTTTTTTCACGTAGCACACTGTTTTCAAGATTCCTCCATGTTGTAGCTTGTATCAGAACTTCATTTTGTTTTATGGCTGAATAATGTTCCATTGTGTGGTTATACCACATTTTGTTTATCCATTCATCTGTTGATGGACATAGGTTATTTCTAGCCTTTGGCTATTGTGATTCATGCTGCAGCGAACACTGGTGTTTAAGTCTGTTTTCAAGTCTTCTGGGCATATACACAGGTGTGGATTGCTCAGTGCTGTGCAATACTGTGTTTAGTATTTTTTTTTATAAAGTTGGGGCCCCAACCCCATAAGACTGGTATCCTTTTTTTTTTTTTTAAAGATTTATTTATTTATGCATACGACAGCTGGGGTATATAGGCCAGAGATGCGGGGTGGTGAGAGGATGCACCAGAGACAGAGTGGGGTACAGAACAGGCAGACTGACTGAAATACACTGCTGAGGGGAGCAGCAGCGAGACAAGAGAGGTATGCTGTGCCATGTGGGTTGCTCCCAGCATGCTCCTCATGCTGCAGAGGCTGCGGATTGCTTCATAGTGTGGTGCTTAACCCCTTGCACCACTAGAGTGGCCCTATGTTTAGTTTTTTGAGGAACTTACAACCTCCACACAGATTATACCATTTCATGTTCCCACAAGCAATGTACCAGGGTTCTAATTTCTCCACATCCTTATCAACACTTGTTATTTTCTATTTTTCTAATTATAATCTAACTAGTAGGTGTGAAGTGGTATCTCATTGTGGTTTTGATTTGTATTTCCCAAATGACTAAGGATGTCAAACATCTTTTCATATGATTATCAGTCATTTGGATATTTTCTGGAGAAATGTCTATTCAAGTACTTTGTTTTTAAATTGGATTTGTTCTTTCGATGTTGAGATTTAGAAGTTCTTTCTTTATTTTGGATATTAAATTCTTACAGATAGATGATTTCCATATATTTTCTCCCTTTCTATGGATGGCCTTTTCACTTACTTGATAACGCCCTTTGACACTCAGTCTCTCTTTATTTGTTTTTCAACCACAAGAAAAGGGCACCAAACCTGTGCTATGAGGATCAAATGAAACAAAGGACAAGAAAGTCCACTGGCAACCAGGTAACATAGTAGTTTAAAGCACCTCTGGAGTTCTGGGGCTAGACTGTCTTAGTTTTAATCTTTATTCTACAACTGGCCAGTTGAGGTGACTTTGGGTGCATTTCTTTTTTTTTTTTTTAAAGATTTATTTATTTATGCATACAAGAGCTGGGGCACAGGCCAGAGATGCGGGGGGATAAGAGGATTCACCAGAGACAGAGTGGGGAACAGAACAGGCAGACTGACTTAAATACACTGCTGAGGGGAGCAGAGGGCGAGACAGGAGAGGTCTGCTTGGCCATGTGGGTTTCTCCCTGGCTGGATAGGGATCAAACTTGCGCTGCAGAAGCTGTGGATTGCTTCATAGTGTGGTGCTTAACCCCTGGCACCACCAGGGAGGCCCTGGGTGCATTTCTTAATCCACCTGAACTTCAGTTTCCTCATTCATAAGAGGAAGATGATAATCATAACTACACCATGAGATTTTACAAGTACTGAGTAAAATGAGTGCTGGGCACAATGAAAACATTCAAGAAAATGTTAGCTATAATAATCATTAATGATCATCATGATGATAAGGATAAATCATACAGTTATATATGCTGGAGTCACTGACAGGAAGTCATAAGATCTTATTTGAACCAGCACATTACTGTTCCCTAAAAAAGGGTCTTGAGCACCAGATGGCTCACACATCTATGCAGTCATTCCTGATTTAAGAGGTATCTCTAAGTCCAGACCAAGATGTGTGTGTTCATGCACTGGCACATGTATACACACACAGAGCTATGAATATGGGCTATGGGAACCGCCACGGCCTACCAAACAGAATTGTTGAATTCACACATGCTAATGGAAATACAAACACTCCCATTTACTACCAGACTGAGTTAAAGTTTAAAATAGGTTGCATTTGTTCAATACCAAGTATAAGTGTTTGTTTGTTTATTTATTTATTTACTTAGATTTATTTATTTATGCATATGAGAAAGGGGGTACAGGCCAGAGGTGCGGGGGCTGAGAGGATTCACCAGAGACAGAGGGAAACAGAACAGGTAGACTGACTGAAATTCACTGGTGAGGGAAGCAGTGGGTGAGTCAGGAGAGGCCTGCTGTGCCTGGCCCGGGATCGAACTCATGCTGCAGTGGCTGCGGATAGCTTAACAAGCTGCATCTTAACCCCTTGCACCAACAGGGAGGCCCAAGTGTTTTTTTTTTTTTTTAATGAAGGAAAAGATAAACAGCTGGGACTACATTAAAGTAAAAAGCTTCTGCACAGCAAAAGAGACAATAACCAAGATGAAGAGACACCCCACAGATTAGGAGAAAATATTTGCACTCCTATGTTCATTGCAGCATTATTTATAATAGCTAAAATGTGGAAACAACCTAAATGCCCCAAAACAGATGACTGGATCAAGAAAATGTGATATATATATATATATATATATATATATATATATATATATATATATATTTACACAATGGAATACTATTCAGCAATCAAAAAAGATAAATTTATGCCATTTAAAGCAACATGGATGGAGCTGGAGGGGATTATCCTCAGTAAAATAAATCAGAAGGAAAAAAAATCAGATGGTTTCACTTATAGGAGGAAAATAGGGAAACCATACAAGGGATTGGAAAAAAAATGACAAAACTAGCAGGGAAACTATAAATCGAGACATTCATCAGGGGAGGGGGAAGGAGAGGGATAAAAACAGGAGGGAAGAGCACAAGAATCTGTGGTGATGGTTCACGGGTGCCTTGGTGTGGTAATTTTATGGGGACAACACCTGAGAGGAGAAATCAAACACTGCATAAAAATGAACAATGATGTAAAATTATAGAAATGAAAATGGGGAAAAAAGTTTTCTTATTAATAGGTCACTTTGAAAACAAACCCTTCTCAAGAAACTGCTTCCTAATTATTACTTCTGGTGGTAGACACCACCTGGCATATATACTACAACAAAAACATCATTTATAGGCAGAGATTTGTTTAATATAAGGTTGGGTGATTTCTTTGTGACACACATCAACCGCTCTAGGTAGATGCCTTGGACTAGAAAACATTCATTTTGTGAAGGTCTCGTATATTTTAGAAACTCTCAGACTTAAGCCAATCACACTGCTGCTAAAGAGCAAAGAAAGGACAAAGATTAGCCCTGCTTGGAATGTAGAAACACTATACATCAGGCATAATGTTCCCACGTATTATTGCCATGATACTCAGTCAAGTTGGTCACTGAGGCTGAGAACTGCTAATGGCCTAACACTGAAAGCAACGGTGGCTTCCCTGCATCGGTGTAAACTGTAACATCCCAAATCGGGCCCCAGGTACCTTTTCTGGAGATTCACATAATATATTTTCTGGCTTCAGATCACGGTGAGCAATGCCTGAGAGGACAAAGAGCAAAGAAATGGTTAACATATGCACATAATTATCAAACATTCCACACACAATTAATTTTTTCCAAATGCTGCTGTTCGCAGATTAATTCCCAATTATGGTACATTAAAAAATCAACGAGCTGCAGGAGGCAGAAGGAGCCAGAGACACAAACCAAAAGCACAGTTGATTCTGCAAGTTCTTGAAGCAGAAGCTTTAGAAGCCTGGCAGGGATAAGAAAGCTAAATGAATCCCAGCCAGTCTACCTTTCAGCAATGTCAACCAAGAACAAGAAAGCCTAATACAATGACACAGAGCAAAACGCTCTGCAAATGGCAATGCTTGGAACAGCAATGCAGAAATAATTAGTGCCTTGTTTGAGAGCATCTCAGGGGGCTGAGGCTGCTCTACCTCATTTCTTCTTGTGTGGCCGATTAAAAAAAAAAGATTCCTTCAGTGGGACTCCCTGAATGTTCAGAGGATCAAGTGTTAGTTAACAAATGCCCCAAAGCTTGTCTGATTCCCTTTCTCACCTGCTCTGCAAGTCCAGGACAGTTCTGCCAGAAGCTCAGCAAGGACAGCTTTGGCCTGAGAGTGCTGTTCTTAAGAGAGGCCACCCCTGCATTTTGGCCAGAGACCTCTGAAGGAGTGGGCAAATAGCAGCTTACCCTGTGAGGGGTTTAAAAGCTACTGATCTGACTAAGGTGGCACCTGGGGTAAATCACCTTCTAGACAAAGACAGGGAAAAAGAATCGACTCATAGGGTCATGGTGATCAACTGGCAGACACAGGAACCTCCAATTCCTCTTTCTTCCTGCAGAATGTACAGCTCAGAGACAGAAGGGTGGGAAGGTTGAGCAAAAGCCAAAGAGCTACTGCCTGGGAGTGCTGGAAAGCAGTAAGGGTTTCCTGGGCTAACAGGAAAAGCAGAATCTGTTTTATGAAAACTCCCTCATTCAACTTCTCAGGCAGCCCTCCCATTCCCTACAGGAGGGCAGCGGCCCAGCCCACCTGAGGCACTTCACTAGAGAGGAAAAACCTGAGCTCCAGCAGCTAAGTAACTTCATCAGTCACCTAATTGAATGAGAACCCAGAGCAACTCTGCCCAGGCTGCACAAATTGAGTCAGGCTACAGCTCGCCGCACTAAAAGTGAAAGATATTTTCCATTACAGCAAGTGCTCCCACAGAAGGATCACGAGCCACACATGGCGCCTTACTCTCCAAATAGGTGCCGATGGCCCAGTCGGCCTCCAGCCGGAGAACTGAGAGCCACGCTGTAATAATGGGCCTGCCTCGGTGAGCATACCAGCCATCGAGCGGCTCTGGTTCATTTCCCAGAGGTTAAGCTGCAGTGTGTCCAGTATTTAAAAGTATGGAACTTGTTTCAGGGCTGACCCATTCTTGCCCAATTCATCTTCCCAGCGTGAAGTTATTTAGAAAACAGCCAAGTTCGGCTAGAAATCGTTTTTCATCCCCTCCAACTTCTAGTCACGTGGGCGGCTGGCCAGCTAAATGTTAACAAGCACTTCAGAACTCCTAAGACACCACCAGCCTCGTTCCCTTTAGTGCATTATTGTAAAAAAATAAATAAATAAAAAATAAAACCGCCTTTACCCCCCTCCGAGGTATGGATCTTGTAAAAAGCGTGACCCAGTTTTGCAATCTACAGAGGCAGCTCGGGGAGCAGTTGTAAATCTTTGTCAGGCAGGTGTTACCTACATGCATCCCAGCTTTCAGAAACAGAACTACTGCTATTCATCATGCTGTGGAAAGTACAGGCACCCCCTTCTAGGAATTTTCATCCCATGTGCAAGTCAGGCCCCCAATGTGGGTGCTGTCAATATGGAGATCTCTTTCAGCCACTGGAGGAAACAAGATGGAACCAATGAACGTGAGCCCCCTGCCCACATGCCGCATCAGCCTGCACCATGGGGCTGGCACAGGCGGGACACACCAACAGCCTGTCTGCCAGCTGCACTGAGCATGCACACCTAGGGCGGCTGCCAACATCCACAGTCGTGAAGGGGACAGAGCTAAGTTACAGGTTATTTGCTCCATCCCACCCCTTACCAGGTAGAGTGCTTTATTCTAAGGGAATCTGTGTAAAGAATAAAAATGCTGGGCCTCCACTGGTGGCACAGTGGTTGAGCACTGGGCTGCGAGGCTGCCTGCAGCCTCTGCAGCACTGGTTCGTTCCCCCGCCTCCGGCGAGGGTCCCACAAAAAAAAAAAAAAAAAAAAAAAAAAGAATAAAAATGCTTTCTGCCTGTAGGGATGAGGGTGGAGGAGATGACGTTATTGAAGAACTACTATGTGCCGGGCACATAGTGCTAAACAAAGCAATACATGTGTATGATGCACACAAGGATAAAAGGGTTAGAACAGAGCATTGCACATCACAAGGGTGACTAAGTGTTAACTACTGCCCATGATTGATGTTATCATCTCTCCTAATTCCCATCATAACTCTGTGGAGCAGGCATTATTACTGAGTAAGCACACAGCTGGTAAAAAGGTGAAGCCAGAATTCACTTTTTTTCCCTGAGAGTGCTGTTGGGTGAGTTTTAAAAAAAATGCATGGAACAGTCCAACATATTTATGAAAAAGTAAATATGTCTATCTTGCAAAAAAGATTTAATTTACCACACAAATACATATATAATCAGTTCTGGATAAGAGATTGTAAACCTAAGTGTATCTCAAACTATAGCAGTTTGCTAGTTACTATCATGATAGTCAACGGACATCTCTAACTTTACCTTGTTAGTAGAAAAATGCATTTTCTATTTATTGTGAACAGCTATGGAACTACATATATACCATCATGTCAATTTTGAAAAAGGAGATAAAGGTGATGTATTTTAACAGACTAGGAGGAATAACACCCAAGTAGTTATATTAGAAAAGTCGCATTATGCACAGGTTTGCAGTCCTCGTTTGGCAAGGAAAAGGAGATCATCTATATATGCGCACATGCACATATACCTTGTTCAACACAAAATTTATTCATTCTCTTACCTGCCCTTTCTCCTGTGTTTCTACCCTGCTCATTAGCTCCACATCTAGCCACCATCAACACCAGAAACCTAGGTCTTCCCTTGCTCTCAGGGGTGGTCTGCCAGCTGCACCAGTTCCCAGTCTAGCTGAGCCTGTCCCTCTCCCGGGGGCCCTGGAAGCTGGCCAGCCCGACCCACCAAGCAAGGCAGAGGCTTGGCTCACCTTTGGTGTGCAGGAAGTCAAGGGCAGCAGCAACATCCCGTACCACTCGGCTGGCTTCTCGTTCATTGAAGTGCTTCCGCTTCTGGATGTGGGTTAGGATGGAGCCTGGAGAGCAGAGGGCACAGGAATGCCTCTTCTGGTTCTAGGCAGTATGACTTCTCAGAGGCCAGGCATTCACAAGTTTGGGATGGGGACATAGGTTTATTCATCTCTAAATGTCCAGCACCAAGTGCGGTATCTGGCACAGAGGAGGTGCCAGCACAAAACTGTACTGAACAGATCTGGACTGCTATCTTCTGCTATCTATCTGGTATCAGCTATGAAGAACACAGAAGGGAGAGAGAACAACTATTTAAATGACCAAAAAATATAAATGTCATTGGGGTACATTTGAATTCTGAAATTAAAAAGAACTAAAAGCGAATCCACACAGGGTTGGGGGACCTTAGGAACTTTTCCTCCTCTGCATCTGATCTTAGATGCACACAACAGTACAAATTTCTAAACCGAAATATGAGAACCTCACTGGATATGTAAGACTCTAGAAAAGAGAAAAAAGCTATGTTTCCCTCAACTTTCTCATATTGTTATCACTATCATCATTATGTTAACAATGACTAACATTTAGATAGTTACTATGTGCCAAGTACTACATAATACTCTTTAAATAGATTATCTTATCCTTACAACTGTACAAAATATAGTTATCCTCATTTTATATGGAGAACCTGAAGCCATGAATGGCTAGGCAACTTGCTCAAGATCACACACCAGTCAGTGGTGGCATCAGGACTCAAGCCCATTAAGACCAGCCTCTGTGAAGATGGCCCTCAGCGGATTTGTGCCCTGATTGCTGGGGGGAAAGGTTGCCTTGAGCCAACCACATTCCCTTTGCCCACTGGGTATGGCCTCAGTGGAACTGTACTCTAAGCGATAAGCTCCCAGATAACCCCGTTGCATCTCGTATTCAGACACATCATTCACAATCCTAGTGCTGCTGGGCTGGGTGGAGGCGGACCCAGGAGTGAACATATGGTTCGTTCTGTGGCCTTTGCTCACGACCAAAAGTCAGGGTTCTTATCTCTGTATCCTAGAAATGGCACACGTTTACTTATTATCTCTGGTTCTTGACATAGGAAGGAGATGAAAGATCTTTCATGTGTCATATTAATTAATCAAAGGACCCAACATGCTAGGGAACATTTGGGGGAAACAAGCTCTTGGCTAGTTCTCAGGCCTAGAGTCTCTTGTTTCCAGCATACCCAATTGGTTTAAAAATGTTAAAGGCTAATGTGTCACTATACAAAGGATTTCACGTAAACTATCTTCTTTCATCTCCACAGCAACCCAGGGAGGTAGGTGCTGTCATCATCCCTATGTTACAGATGAGAATACTGTTTAGAAAGATTACATACTTGCCCAAGGTCACACAGCTGGAGTTAGACTTAAACTTAGCTTTGATGGTTTCCAAAGCATGCTCTGCACCGAGCCCCTCTGCAGCCCTCCACTCAGCCCCAGACATCCTCCTTAACATTCACCTTGCAAACATGTCCTAGGGGTTGGGTGAGTGATGAGGAAGAAAAGGGCATTTCTATCCCTTTCTCTGTGTCAGGAAAGCAACTTTAATATCCATCCCAGTGATTACATATGTGGGGGTGACAGCAATGGTGGTGGTGAAGAATGGCAGCTCCCATCTGAAGGATGGCGCATTCTCAGGCCTCCTCCCTACTCTGGGTCTGTGTCCTAAACAATGGGACCTTCCTCCCCTCTGGTGAGCCTTCCTGGACTTCGCAAAGTATGCAAGAGCTTCCGGCCCATAATTAATTTAGTTAAATAGTGAACACACCAAAACAATGGATTGATAAATTGATGACTGAATGTATCTATATATGAGCTCTATTGTAATGAGAAGGTTTTTGTAGAATGCCCACACAGGTGACATTCTAAGCTCTGCAAAATGCTAATTATCATCCTTGCCTCCGGCCTCCCTTCTCCCAAATCAAGGGCAGTTTTAAGTCCTTCATCCTTTTTATTAGCTTGACTCGTTTTAGAAGTCTCTGGGATTCATGATGGATGATCTCCATCCTGGATCTTAATCAGAAGTCCAAACACATACTCAACAGTAAGTACCTCCTTGCAATTTCTCAAAGACCAAGTAAAACCTTGTATCATCTTCAAAGAACTCAATCAGCTCCAAAATGTTCCTTAAATAGGGGAAAATAGGAGGAAGGGGAGAAATGGTATTACATATTAAAGCTTAGAAATATGCAATGAAAATATACAACACCCTATAGCAGGGCAGAAAACAACTTAGAATCAAAATGCTTATTAAAGGCCCATGTTTGAGAAGTAGCCAGTGGTGTTAGCAAGATTCAGGTCACCTTATCTTTCCATAATGTTTAGTCTCTGGTGTTTTCACCAAGTCTGTGCTGTCAAACCCCAACCCTAAAACCCACTAGGTAGAGTTATAAAAAAGTCTCGGTCACATTAAACTGAATAAAATCTGCAGCCGACTGGAAGCAATTGCGGCTAATAACACTGAATAGTAGGTGTGTGTCCTGGAGGCAAGCAGCAAATAATTACTTGCCCTCCCTCTTGCCCATAAATCACGGGGCAGTATTTACATTGCCTGGAGAAAATGGAAACATCTGTCAAATAGACTTGGGGCCTAACGTGGGCACCGCTAGACCCTAACTGCTAAGCGCTGCTTAATGAAACAGCCGCGTTCTGGCCACCACAGCACTTGTGGCCTTCCCCCGTGAGCACTCTCTGTCTGCCTGAGCATTACCGTGCTCTGCCAACAAGGTCGTCTTGTAACTCAGTAGGGAAGTCACCAGCCTGGATATCGGAGGTGTTGGGGGCTTTTTTCTTTTAAAGAATGAAATAAACCAAGTAGAGTCTCTAATGCTGAACTCAGAAGCTGCAGGGTTGAAAATAAAAATCTGTCCCTCATAAAAAAATGCTGACCACTTTGGGAGATACCAGGCTTTTACTAGTGTGAAGGCGTCCAAATAAGATGGCCAAAATGGCCTAATTTGAAAGAAGATTGTAGAGGCACTGCCTGGAGTTAAATCAACAGCAGCCCCCATCCTCCAAGCTTAATGACAAAGCCATCAATACTGGGCAGGGCCACTGGCTCCCTGCTGACCCTGCTGTGGAGGGAGAGGGAGTGGGAAGCAGAGTCTTAGAGGTGACCCTGATTTAAAGCCACAGTGGGAGAGCCACTCATTTGGAGCTGGAGGTGAACAGACTAAGAGTGGGCTAAAACTACCTTGGCCCAGTTATTGAGTACAGGGTGTTACACAAGGGTTCCTAACTCGGCAGTAGATGCACGTATGTATATATTCTAGGGACAGAAAACATCAAATACTTTTAATGGTTCTTTACATTCCAACTTATTAAAACAGGTCCCAAAAGATTTCTACCAGGTAATACTTAGTCTCATTTCCAGAGACACTTGAAAGAAATAAAAGCCAATTCTGCCCCCAAACAGACACCAATTCAGATTCCTCACTCCTTTAACTTGCCTGAATTGTTAATACTTACAGTATCTCGGCCTAAAGAGTTCCTTTGCTGCTGCTGCTTTTCTCCATCTCTCATTGAAAGATGAAAGGAGCTATATGCATTTGGGGCGGTGTGGGGGGAGGATCTAAATGCTAGAGTAAGCAGGTGGTAATAAATAACCTTTTCTGTGTCCAAGCATCCCCTCAGAGATGCACAAGTTACCCAAAATTGTACTCACTCGTTTCCTTGACACTGATAGAGCGTCTCCACCTCTCGAAATACCCTGCTCCGGCTGTGCCCTGCTTGTTTTTCGATGATCTGTGGGAAGAATAAAATTTGTCATATACACTCACCTGACCTCAAAACACCCCCCAGCAGGGGCCCTCTGGGAGAAAACATGGCCAAATTCAGGCCAAACCCTGAGTAGGCTTGGAGTAGCCTGGAGTAGGCCTGGGTGACATGGCACTGTGGCTCCCTCAGCAGAGCAAGAGACTGTCCGGAGGGCTTTCCAATCTGTTCTACTCTGAAAAGTTACAGAGAAAATTCAGGATCAGATTACCTTGAAATTCCCTCCCAACCCTGAGACTCTAGGATTCTTCAGTTGGATGCTGGTAGGGAAGACCCTAACAAGACCAAGAACTGGGGAGTCATGCTGGGAGAAGAAGCCTGTCTCCAGGGAGCTTTCAAAGACCAGGAAAGGCATAGACAGAACTTCTAAAACCAAAGAATGGTCAAGTCAGGGGTCAGTGTTTGCACAAAGAAGCTAGAGGGCAAGGAGGAAGATTTTACTCTTGTGATTCAACTTTGAAGAAAAGGTCTATCATCCATAAATGTATTCAGATCTTTGAAAAACAATTCATATTTTTAAAATGTGCTTTTTACCATGCTGACGCATATTTTAAAAATAAATTAGTAATTTATACTAATCTGTTTCCAAAAAGGAATTGAGATGACATATATTTTTTTTAACCTATGAAGCAACGGCTTCAGCAAAAAGGAACACAGCTCATCAGAAGTGTTCTCCTTTATAAATCCATAGCTAGAACGATGGCCACTTGGTTAAAAGGAGAAAAAAAATGCCTCTTTTAGGAGCTGAAATTTGGCTGTGCTTCGACCTGGTGGATTTGAAATAGCATGAACCCTTCAATTCTAGTTCAGTGGTTCCCATACTTTGGTGGGCATCAGAGTCTCCTGGAGAGCTTGGTGAAAATAGACTTCAAGCTCTATTAAGCCTCAGTTCCCACATCTCTAAAATGAAGATACTAATACCCGCCTTCCTACTATTTCATGCAGTGGTTTCAGAGATGAAGATAAAGTGAACTGGTTGAAGTAGAAATATTTTACAAATTACAAAGTGCTATATTCTATATCAAGAAACCAGGGCCTCTGTGGGCTGTGTTAGCATTCCAGGTAATTCTGATATACATGCAAAGTTTAAAACTGCTCTACACCTGGGACTCTCAAACTTTAGTGATTATCAGAATCATCCAGGGAGCTTGTTAAAATTCATATTTCTGGGCCCACCCCTAGTTTCTGATTCAGTAGGGTTGGGACAGGGCCAGACTCCCAGTACTTCTAGTCAGTTCCCAGGCAATGCTGATACTGCTGGTGCTGGGGCCACCCTTTAAGAACCACTGCTCTAGCTCCATCCCTTCTTCCATGGGGAGTTGGCAAATGGGAGCACAGAGGGGCCAAGTGAGCCACTCCAAAAAAGCCATGCAGCTAGAAGCCACCTTCCTGACCCAAAGCGGAGTGCTGGGTGCTCATTATCATGATTCTGCACTTCATTTGTACAGCAATTTGTAATTTGTAAAATGTTTCTACTTCTACCAGTTCACTTTATCTTCATCTTCAAAACCACTGCATGAAACAGGGAAGGAGGGTATTATTATCTTCATTGTAGAGATGTGGGAACTGAGGCTCAAGTCAGTGACTTGCTCAAACTCAAAGAATAGTAGTTTGTCCGAACACATATTCATTCTAATTCCACATCTGGTTTTCTGTTCCCTGAAGCTGACTTCATCTGTCAGAATAATAAACAGCAGCTTACCATGAGTCAGGCACTTTATACATACTAACTTACTAAATACCCACAAAAATACTATGTAGATTCTATTATCATGACTGTTTTACAGATGAGGAAACTGAAGGACAGAGAGGTTAAACACATTAATTTGTCCAATGTTACACAGTAAATGATTACAGAAACCAAGATTTGAAGCCAGTGAATATAGCTTTGGAGCTCTCGTTCTTTCTGGCCACTGTATTATGAAATACTAAATTTATCTGGCTTAGAATGAGCTAGGACTGATCATTTTCAAAGTGAAGCCTGGCATCCAGGGAGACACTCACTTTGACAGCATACTCTTTGCCATTCTGCAGGCTCACTGCACCTTGAACTTTGGCATAGGCTCCCTCTCCAAGCAATTCAGAGGTCAGCTTGTACACATCTAGAGTTGAAATGGATGAGAGGAATAACAAGGTGAGTCACCCTTTTGTAAGCTAAGATGGAAATAAGAGTTTCTGTCACTCAGCTTCCCTGGCCTGACAACACAGGCACAGGGTAACTCCACTACACTCTTAGACCAAAGATGACTAGGTCTTCCAGCCTCTCAGAACCCCGCTTCTCAACAACCAGACCACATGGTAGGCATCTTGTTCCTCATGTCAGAAATGAGGTCAGTGGAAGGGTTTCAACTTGACACACACATCCTGAGCACCTACCATGTGCCAGAAAACATATTAACCTCATACTAGGGACAGAGTGAAAAATAAAACATAGTCCTACCTTTGAGGGTCATAGTCCACTGGGGAAGATAGATAAATACAGAGGTGACCCCAGAATAAACCAGGCTGGGGTAGGTACTACCACACAGGGATAAGACACAGTAAAAAGAGCAGGGGGTGGGAGAAGTTATATCTCTTCAGGGAATCTGGAAGATCCTCATTGATGGGGTATGATCAGTTGAGCTCTGTACTAGCATTGGTGACACAAAGGGGGATAAATCACCATTTTATTTTATATTACACTCAAATGAAGTCATTGGAGATTTTTAAGAAGTTTCTAGAAATCAACCACAGGAAACAAGAGACAGAAGATGCAAACAGATGCTTTGAGGTTTTTAGGGTACTGAGTCAGAGGTTTTAACAGAGTAATAGGTCTGGGTTGAAAGAACATTTAGGTGACCTGTCCAAGCTCACAAACAACACAAGATCTTTGAGTTCCCTCCAAAGGCAGTCACATTTCCATCATGGCCTCGGGGGAGCTGACCTCTTCTCCTCCTTTGGCCTCCATTCTTCAATGTTTTCCTCTGGAGGTGGCCTAGCTTTTAAACCCACAGACTGAGCAGAGTACTTTTTGACCAAGAAATTAGATTTTATCACTCTTAGTCATGGGAAGTACTATAATTGCAAAAGCTTTCCTTGAATAACAGGAAATACTCTTGTGTTCATCAAAAAAGAAAGACCTGTTGATTTGGAAACCATTCTAGAAACCTTTGGGTGTTTGTACAATCCCCTGCATCTTTCCCTGCTCCAGCTACTATTTAAGTGAAACACAGGCAGCCAGACAGACAAATGCTGCACTATCTTCTTGGTTCCATCACAGTTTGGTCTTGCAGCTGTTTATAAGAACATACTACTATTTGTGAAGTATTTTAAATCACATGCTTCTCTCACCAATGAGATATGAGCCTTTGATATGTCAGGATAGGCTGGTGGTTGAAGGGCCAATATTTCTGACTCATAAGAGGTTTGTTATTAGAATAACTCTACAAAATAATCCATTCATGGCTGGAGAGTGAAGAGATTCAGGAAATTTACAAGCTGTACCTTTACAGTGGGGAAGACTTTTGGGTCACCAGCTAGTCATCCCCCTGATAGTCCTTATCTCTAAAGGGAGTAAAACTGTGGACTAGAGGATGACATGCGACATGACTTGGGGATACAGGTGCTACTGTATTGAAGGACTGACTGGCAGCTTGCTTTTACACTTAAAAGCATTTGTCTAATAAGGCCTGCTCTCACCTGAGAAGGCATCCACCCACTAAATCGTAGGGCCATCCACCAGGTGCTTCTCAGTTCTGAACTGTAACATGCCCCCTTAGTGTCTGTGCTTTCCTATCATCTACATTTTTTGGGCATCTGCTCCTACCTGTTCTTCTTTAACCACACTTGGGGACCTGACTGAATGCCACTGTTTAGGAAGAAACACAGCCCCTCCTCCAAAGGAAGGGTCTTTTCTGACAGCAACTGAGCATGAGGTTCCTTCCCCCACAATTTCCAAACTGTGACCCAATACCTCCTATATCTCATTTTTTGTCCTGACTTCTTTCCTCAGTTTCACCTACCTGCCAGGCACCCCCTTCTTTATGTTCCACTTCCTGTTCCCTGCATCAGCAGGCAGCACCTGCCCTCCAGTGATCCGTGCACAATCCTCCCCATGCACCAGCCTCACCAGGATGAGGGGAGGGCGGAAGATAAGAGAAGGTCTTGACTGTGAACTGTAAGGGCCCCTGTCTGGCCATTCTTGTAGCCCCTACTTCTGGCATGGAGCCAGAGAACACAAAACTAAACATTTACTAAGTGAGTGCAGAAACCAACCAACCAACCCAATCAATTCACTAGTGTACCTGCAGAAGAGGGACCACAGAGGGAAGCTATTTCAGGTCTCACAATGAAAAAAAAAACCAAAAGAGATGAAGGGGATGTCACATCTAGGAGATGAAGGGGCTTGTCACAGCAGTGCTTTGCAGGAGTGGCTGGCGATTCACTTTACCTATCACATGTCCAGTGATAAGAGGACCACCACTGGCTCTGGTGCCTCCCACAAAGAGAGAGTTCAAAATATCTGAAGACCCAACATCATGTCCCCCCAACACGACATATATTCTTAAAATGGAGTCAAACTCACAGCACAAGTTGCTACAATCTCTAGAAGCCAAATCCTCTGATTATAGAAGACTAAAATTTTATTTGCATCATGGCGCATGCTATCCTCCTCTTATAAGGTTTCAGCAGCCCCTCCAGGAACAGCTGAGGAAAAGATCACTTTATATACGAATCTGATAGATTGGTCTTACTGTCACTGATGAAGGGCTCGAACCATTTAAAGGAGGCCTGTGCATCACATGAGAGCTTTTCCCATCCCTGCTCTCTCTCTGCCACTCCCTCGTATAAACACTCTGACCCTTGTCACACAGATAACCATGAACTGACTTTAAGATGGTGCACTCCATGATCTAGGCCCACTGGCTACCAGGATGCTCCTCTCACGCCTGGGGAGTCAGATGTAAGAAAGTTGTGTGACCAACCTTCAAACTTTCCTGGCAAGGAGTCAGTCGCTCGGGCCTTCCGCTTCTTCTTCCTCCTCTTGTCGCTTTGTGTAATGGGGAGAGGTTCACTGCTGCCCATCTCTGTGAGAAAAGAAGAGATGTAAGGGAAATATCACGGCACTGCTCCTGCTATAAATTCACCCAAAAGGGGGAAAAAAAAGTGTGTGTATATGTGTGTGTGTTGGGGGGGGGGCAGGGAGGACCTTTATGCTGATGGTTTTTAAATATCTGTGAAAGGTATTGATTTGTTTTGACCCAGAAGGCAAAACTAAAGGCAAAACCATTATAGAAGATCATTAACTTGTGGAAAGGAACTCAGAAAGACAGGTTGGATTAAAAGAAGATAGCAGAAGTCTGCTTTAATTGAGCTCATCAGCACATGGATTTATCTCTGCTGTTGATCAAACAGCGGCACCTAAACAGAACCACTGGTACTTAAAATGACTCCATAGGCAGAATCCCACCTGTGACATCCTCCAGTCTCAGCACCAGTAAAGCAGCACCCAGGGAGCTAAGCAAAAGCTTGCGTGTACATATCTGTCTTCCTCACTGGCTTGGGAGAGGGGCCACACAATGAAACCATACGTTCAGCACCATCCCTATGGATGTGCACAGGGAAACAAAAGATCTTCGATGTAGACCACCTCTGAGGAGGTACAGGAAGGCAGGGGATGGGTTTGAGAATGGCTCTAAATTACCTTCTGTGGAGACTTGAGTGCCTATGGAGCCTAGAACATACTCTCCCTACCTCAGATCCTTACATAAGAGGAGGCAGGTAGAGTCCCTTCAGAAGTCTGTAGTTAACATGTCTACACTGAATTGCTGGATGAAGTCATATACATATAGCAAAAACATTATTATCTCTCATGGGCAAGCCCCTGGGTCCCCATGTTAAAGGAAGGATTCGTGAGGCAAGTATTCAGACGTCAGGCAGACTGGGCAGGAAAGGTGAGGGACAGAAAAAAAAAAGCAGGAGACTGAGAGGGGGAAAGAGAAAAAGGAATAATGAACCAGTGCCCAATCATAGTACTGTTTCTAAGACACTCTAGTAAGGGCTTTCCCCTGTTAAAGATAAATTACTTATAGAACATGTCATGCCCCTGATCCAGAGTGGTGCCTTAATACTCTTTGCCTGCAGTTAGAAATAATAAGATTTCTCTGAAGTCTCTGGGTCTAAATCCCCACCAGGGTGATTAAACCTTTACATCCTTCTAAAATAGAGGCACTCGAGTGCTGATGGGGCATATGATGTGAGAGACTTTTAGACCAACCTTCAATAAACACAGGCTCTGGATTGTTGAATTTTTTTTTTTCTGAGATTTTGAAATGGAAGCTGGCTCTTTGCCCATGGAGGGGAAAGGCCCACGCTCTTCTCAGAGGACCCCAGCTGAACACGATCAGAGAAATGGCAAGTCTGCTCGGAAGATTGATTAGAGCCGGTGCACGTCTATACACTGTTCTCAGAAGCAAGTACACAACAGCCATTAGGAGAAAGCACACAGGACAGGACTTTCAACACCACAACCCAAAATGCATGGTAGGCAGCCAAGTGTCTGACAGCTCAATTTAGGTGTTCTTTCCTTCCAATTCCTTTTTCCACTTTGGGTACCCGGTGACAGCCGGTTTTCATTTATACTTTAGAGAACAGACAAGCACCCAGATAAAAGGAATCCACAGAGGATCTCAAAATGTTACTCTTACCAACAGCTTTAAGCATATGGTATATCTGGGGACTGCAACACACTATAAATTAAAAGAATTAAACTTAAATATCGGCACTGAACTATCCATGCTCACCAAAGTAAAAGGCAAAAGCTGCCCAACATAGTGAGGAGTCTACAGAAACAAGACACATGGTCACTCATCTCCAGGGGTGACCACTGGGGGAGGGGGCAGAGGCCACTGGGACAGCAGGCTGAGAAGGAGGAGCCACGTCCCTTTGCCTTGCCCTTGCGTGCAGTCTGCGTCAACCCTCGTCCCCATCTATTTTCTCACCAGCCCTGGGAGCCAAGTGCAGAGTGGACAGATTTTGGGTTCACTTCCCATTCTCCTTTCTCTGCCCACACTCTGATGGAGAACCTAAGGACAAGCAAAACAGCCAAAGGCTGGCAGTGTAGACAAGCAGCAAGAGAGCTGGCGGCATTATATTTCACAGGGGATGCTCAGACATACTTATGATTCGAGCTAGAAAACCTGTTAGCGGCAATTTACGCTTGGTTTTTACCACAGCAGGACTGAGGGAGCCTCTTGTGGAAGAAGCATACCTCTGAGCACTGCCATACATTCAACATTAGATTTTATGACTTCACACACAAAAAGATAGAATACCTGGTCTATTCTGCATGGATTTCAATGGAAGAGGGTACGCCAGGAGGGACAAATGGTTAAGACTTTCCTTGGAAACAGAATTTGTTGAAGGAAGAGTTGTGTTGGAAACTAGGAAAAAAAATGTAGGAAGACGGTGAAATGAAATAAACATGTTTAACTTCCTTTTCTAAACATTGGTGGGGAGCAGTTGATAGCTCCCCATCTGGATGCTGTCCACACGCTCTATCTTAACACAGTCCACTAGCAGGGTCTGTGGGACCTTAATTCATTATGCTGCAATCATTTGATAAATGTGTTTTCAAGATGCAAGTCTCCGCAACCAAGCTGGCTCTTAGCTTACCTCCTTCACTTGGCCTAAAACTTCTCAGTCATCAAAACCCAGCTCAAAGTCTCCTCCCCTATGAAGCTCCCTGATAATCCCAGATGAATTAAGGTTTGTGTAAACACTTCAGAAATCATCTAGGTGCTATGCAAATGGATGGTGTTAGTGTACAGAACTAATCCTCTGCTCTCAAACACCCTGTTAGAAGCTATATTAGATCACTAACTTTTTAAAACTTGGCCTTGAACTCGTCCCAATGTTCCTAAAGCACAGGACTGCCTCCTGGTCATCTTCATCTCCCGTAAGTCATGGCATTGTCAGATACATAGCAGCAGCCATCACTAAATGAAAATGATATGAAAGGATGTACTTACTCAGTGCTGGGTGCACTGGATTCACCCAGGTCTTTTAAGTACCAAGTGCACACACTGAAGGAAATATGGGTACATCTTTGCCCTGCAGACAATGCAGAGTGAGGTTATTTGGTTCTATGAATTTCCTGATAAGCTTCCTCTCAAAAAAAAGTCCTATAATCCAGAAAGTTCTTAACTTTCTAGTCAGAAACCTTGTCCTTGCTGGAGGATTGGGCAATGTGTCTGTTATTTCAAAAGAGGAAGTGAGCACTTCTTTTGACACACCCCAGTTGGTGTGGAGGATCCCAGCACTTCCACTGGTCCAGCTCTTGCTTCTTCCTGGGCAGGGCACAGAGGCCTGCATTTGCATATACAAGTGGAGTTAGAACTAGAGAAGAAGCACAATGCCGACAGGAAAGGGCTTGGCACCAGGAAAGGCAAAGTGGAAGTCCTGGTTCGGATACTTCCAGACACAGGACTAAAGTCCACTTACTTTTCTTCTAGAGTTTGTTTCCTTACCTATAGAGTAGGTTTAAAAATAACACCTGCCCTTTTCCAGAAACCTTGTGAGGACCTAGTGATACATTTATTATAAATATGCTGCAAAAAAACGTGTATGTGCACACATATGAACACACAACACAGCAGCAAGGCTACAGAAATAAGCAAAAATGTTGATACTAACACAATTTGAAAGCATGTCAATTGTGTGCCAGGCACTGTGCTGGATATTTTATATGCCTTATCTCTAATTATAACAGAAATCCCAAAAGAAAAATATTTTATCATATTTCAGGTACGGGCAACCGAGGCTCAGAAGTTAAATAACCTATTAAATACTGGACATCTCTTAGAGTTTTAACTGGGATGCAAACTGAATGCTGCTCTTTCAAGTCCAGGTCATTCTAATCAATTGTTTTCTCTGTATGATGAGTGGTCCTTATTTTCAATATTTGTAATATTCTCCAAATTGTATGCAACTGAATTGATTACTTTCATTATGCTATTATAATTTTAGCTGTTTAATTTTTCAATAAAATATACAATACTTTTTCTACAATGCACACTAACAATACAGTTTTTTTTTTAAGATTTATTTATTTATACAAACACTGGAGTACAGGTCAGAGGTGTGGAAGGGTGAGAGAATTCACCAGAGACAGAGCAGAGAGCAGAACAGGCAGAAGGACCGAAATACACTGCTGAGGGGAGCAGCAGGGGGGACAGAAGAGGTCTGCAACACCATGTGGGAATCTCCCTGACCGGCTGGGAATCAAACTGGTGCTGCAGAGGCTGCGGACAGCTTCACAGTGCTTTGCTTAACCCGCTGTGCCACTGGGGAGGCCCCTAACTACACAGTTTTTAATATCTTATCTAAATTTCCTTATAATGAAATTCAACATTCAGCAAAGAAAAACATTTTAGGAATACTGGTGATTTGAAGAAAATATTTTTTTAATCCTGAAAAACAACAGATGCTATTTTTATCTTTTTTAAATGCTATTTTTTAAAAGAAAAACATTTTGTAAAAACAAAATAACACAATGCAACAGTGAACATTCAAGCCTCAGAAATACCAGTTTAAATACTGGCTTTCTACCACTATGTGAGTTTTGGCAAGTTTCTTAGCTTCCCTGAATATCATATACAAAATGAAATTAGTATAAGGCCTGAGTTGTCTACATCATGAGGATCAAATAAGAAACTAGGTGTGAAAGTACTGCAGACGTATTCATTCAGTAAATGCTGTATTTATTGGACACCTACTGATTGCCTGGTGCTAGACAGTGAAACTATAAGAGAGGGTGGGGATGGAGAGGCTGGATTAGGGTCAAAATAAGGGGGGATGCAACTGTATGGGGAATATAACCAAAATAAAAATGCATACATTGTGCAAAAATGAAACATGATGTAAGAATTATACAAAGTAAAATATTAAAAAAATATATAAGAGAAGTCACAATCTCTGTCTTCAACTCTTATGGAGTTGAAATCCACAGGGACAAATGCAGTGACAGGGAAGGGCAGGAGCTGTGGAGCAGAAGAGAGGCATGTAACTCAGTTTGTAACTAAAGGAAGGGACAGCGAGGCTGACAAAGGATGAGTGGGAACTGGCCAGGGTGGGATCTGGGAGAGAAAGAGGAAGAGTATGTGCTAAGGTCTGAAGGAGAGGCAGCAGGGCTGGTTAGCCACTGAAAACCACTGGGGCCAGCTGGAGCACAGAGAATGTGAGGAGAGAGAATGACACATCAGAGGACGTGGTGAGCAAGGGCAGATCATAAGCAGTCTCACCATCATAATATTGTCACCGTCATCAATAATAATAGATATTTCTACCTCTCCACATATGTTCATCTTATTTCTCTATTAAAATAAGAGTAGGGGGCCTCCCTGGTGGTGCAAGGGGTTAAGCACAGCACTGTGAAGCTATCCGCAGCCTCTGTAGCACAAGTTCGATCCCCAGCCTGCCAGGGAGCTACCCACATGGGGCAGCAGACTTCTCCTGTTTCGCCCGCTGTTCCCCTCAGCAGTGTATTTCAGTCAGTCTGCCTGTTCTGTTCCCCGCTGTCTCTGGTGAATCCTCTCACCTCCCTGCATCTCTGGCCTGTGCCCCAGCTCTTGTATACATAAATAAATAAATCTTTAAAAAAAAAAAAGAGTAGGCATGCATGTGCTTCTCTTTTTTGTAAAAATGTTAGCCAACAAATATTGATTGTACTAGAAGTATAAAAGGTGTGAAAGAGACAGATTCAAGAACCAACTTGGCTCCTGCATGGGAAGAGGGTCCCAGGGAACTCACAGGGCAGATGAGGAGGGACCAAGGAGTCTCACCTGTTGGGCTACAACAGCATCAGATATTCCTGACAGGTAAGTATCTATTTACTCTTTTCCCCATAAGGCCTGCTTCCTGAAAGACCAGTGGCATTTCTCCATAAACTCTTGTGAGCCACACTGCCCCCAAAGTTGCCAGATCTGTTCTCCATATTCTGGTAGGGATTTAACCAGCTCCTATATCTGGCACGTGATACCAGATTATCATTTTCCTCTAAGAACATGCCTTGCTGGCTAACTCAGCTCTGCTAACTTAGCTCACGCTCCTCTCCCAACCATTCTAAAGTTGTCTTCAAAGCCTATCATATTCCTCTTCCCAACCTATAAGAGTTATTTCCCCCAGTCATGATAAATTTCTAGAGAAAGATTAGTAGTGAAACCAAGCTGATGAATATAATGATCAATTCAGCTACCTTCTCAGTCATCAGCTGGTTGAGGGACCCAAAACAAGTGAAAAGCTGAGAAAATGAAAGAAAACTGAGGAAATGAGAGGAAGGGGAATAGACACTCTTTTTTTTTTTAAAGATTTATTTTATTTATACAAGAGCTGGGGCACAGGCCAAAGTCATGGGAGGGTTAGAGGATTCACCAGAGACAGAGCAGGGAGCAGAATAGGCAGATGGACCGAAAGCGCTGCTGAGGGGAGCAGCGGGCGTTCTTAAGGAAGAGGCCAAGACTAAAAGGTGTGAGCTAGAGAAGGCCCTGGGGAGACTGAGGCCAAGCCACTTACCTCTTTGAAGTAGTAGCAATAGTAGTTCCACTGTACACTATTACTACTAGTTATAGAGAACACAAAACTTATATGATGCTCACCACATTTTATATAAACTAACAATTCTATGAGATAAGTATAATCATTACCCACATTTTATAGATGAATAAACTAAGGTACAAAGAGATTAAGTAATTTGCCCAGGGTTACACAGCTAGTAAGTAGCAGAGCTGGGATTTAAATCTAGACAGTCCAGCTCAGAATTCAAGTTTTTACTTACTGCACAAAATTTAAACATTAATGTTGACAGGCAGAAGGAGGCAACCAGAGTTAGACAGGCACATGCTAAGATATATAAATCTTGTGATGTGCTGGGATTGAGATATTGATCATCTCATCAGGCTGAACAATATCATTTTCTGTATGTGCTGTGATGTTAAAAGGTTTTGCAGCACTGCAACAGCTTACATAGATATAAGGGCATTGTTACCACATTATCATTACTTCATTAATCTAAAATCTAACCAGAAGTTTCTTCTTGCTCTGTGAAAGCTTTGTACTTGGGGTTTGGGCATATTATTTAGGATGAACTACAAACCAGTCCAACCACACTATTTCATGGCAGTTCTGGTATCACGTACATGGCTACCTTCTTCTTCTGCCTAACGTTTTGGCTGCTTGTGGTTTCTGATGATATCAGTACTAGGTAGGGGACAAGGTCAAAGAAAGGATACACTCACGCAGAAGCTAGTCAAACTTAATGCATGATGGATGAAAGGAGCTACGTGTAAAATAAGCTCAATCAAAGGATGGTCTGTCTGTGATTCCAAGGGGTTAAGATAGCTCACAGTTCTTTCCTGAGAGTTCTGTGTGTAGTGAGACTGGGTGGTAGCTGCAGCTTGCAGTGTCTCACTCAAAAGTGAAAGCGGGTGGTCTGAGGCCTGCTAAGGGGCCAACAGGGTGATGATTCAAACAGGCCTCCGCTAGGGCTTGGACAGAAAGAATCTCAGAAGCCGGTCTTCTCCCTGCTTTCTGATTCTGGGGCTACTAGCTCTAAAGCAGCCTTCAGAGCTGCCACTGCATCTCTTGGTGGAGGAATGGCAAGGAGAAGGACATGGATGGAGCAAAGGAAGTGTGCATTTGGAAAATACCAAGCAGCAGCAGAGGTCTAGGCTTGTGTGAGCAGTATAGTATAAAAATGCCTTAAAAAAGGCAGGCTGAAGTCATATCACCCAAGGTTATTAATATGGCCTACAAGGTCCTCCAACATTTGGTCCCCATCTACTTCCTAGCCTCACCAACCAACAGTCAGTCACTCTTTCAAATAAAAATGAAAACGGTGGCTAGTGCAGCTTGCAATTCAAGCAACTGCACAAGTACTTTTCCTTAAGACAACGACTGTGCTTTAGTATGAGACGTGCTTTGTAAGTACTTCCATTTAGTCACACAGAATATTAAAAAGATATGTACTCAAAGGTTAATATTCAATAAAATTTTTACAGTGTCATCAAAGACATTCTTAAGTGAAATGACATTTCTAGGGAAGAAAACAACAAACTCTAAATGTGTAGCAATAAAGAATACAGTGATGGCTAGTACAGTTCAATGCCACTGCCTTGATTTGTGATAAGGCACCAGCAGTTTACCCACTGTTGCTTTGAAACAACAAATAACATCTTAGTACTATCGTGAAAATAGTTTTGACCTTGCAGATAGCCTGAAAGGATTTCTAGGACCCCTGAAGTCTGCAGAACACATCTGGAAACCACTGTTGCAGGCAATGGAGGAACTGGGTATGACAGGAATCATGCTTTAGGGCCATCACACTGGCTGTGAAGTGCAAAAAAAAACTGGAGACTGGAGAGGGGCTGCAGGGCTGAGTAAGGAAGGCCTATAACTTAGGAGGGATAGAGAAAGAGGTGAGGAGTCTTACAGAAGAATCACTGTGGTCAGAATGAAGCCAGAGAGGCAGAGCTGATCTAGTCCTGCCAAATGATATGATGGTAGAGAAATCACAGACTGCTTGCCTCTTTGAAGGAAGGGATGGTGTCTAATTCTTCTCTATACTCACTAACCAGTATGGAGCTAGGCAGAGTCGAGGACTGGGTATATGATTATAAATATGTGTGTGTGCATGAGTGTGTGTGTGTGTGTGTATGAATATATAACCAAATATATATATATATATATATATATATGGTTAATTTATTAACCATTCTGATAATCAAGAGAGCAGTAGTACCATCAAAGAAGAAGAGAATTCAGGGGTCTCCCTGGTGGCACAAGGGGTTAAATCTCAGCACTACAGAGCTATCCACAGCCACTACAACACGAGTTCAATCCCTGGCCAGGCAGCTACCCACATGGCACAACAGACCTCTCCTGTCTCGCCGGCTGCTCCCCTCAGCAGTGTATTTCAGCCTATCTGCCTGGTTTGCTTCCCACTCTGTCTCTGGTGAATCCTCTCACACGCCCCTCCCCCCCACCTCTGGGCTACACCCCAGCTCTTGTGTGTGTAAATAAATAAATCTTTGGAAAAAAAACTGTGCCTCTGGGAAGCTTCAGAAAAAGAAGGGCAACAGCAAAGGAGTAAGAAGATTCACAGATCAGGTTAAAACCATTTTTACCCAGTCCACATCTGACCCAATCTACAAGTAAGGCATTATTTGTACTTGCCAGGCATGACAAAAACTTAGGTTAGCATGTAAGGTGGAACAGATGATATCAAAATATCATCTATATATTAAAAAAATTTTAATAACCTGAAAAGATGTATCTCAAACTATTATTAACAATGGTTGCTTAGGGGGGATAAAATTGGGGGGATGTGGATGTACAGAATTTTACTTTTCACACTTCTGCTGTATTTGTTTTGTTATGATATATTTCTTTTACTTTTAAAAGTAAATAAATGTTTTACCTTGTGCTCTTCCTTAATACCCTCTCTTTCCTTTTATTCCTGGTAGAAATGTGCTCCTCTGTACTGAGTGACTATCTTAGGCATGTCAGGAAGCCCAGTGAATCCTGTCAAACTGAATACTGAAGTCTCTGACCTACCCCTTCTTCTGGAAATATCAGATCATTTCTTGACTTGAAGTAATCTACATGTTTAAGTAAAAGGTGCATCCACTCTTACCTATAGTGTTGCCAACTTTTGAGAAGTGAATTCTCTGTAAACTTGGAATTCCAGATGAAATAGCACTGGTTGGGGGTTGCTGTCTCCCAGCTAGAGAAGTGTTTCAAAGTCTTTGTATGAAGCAGACATTCTTCAGTCTTCCATTGTCCTCTGCTTCATCATTAACTGGCATGAAAATCTTCAAAATGCAGAAATAGAAAGGATATCAAAATGCTGACTTGTTTAAAAGGACCAGAGAAAAGATCACCCTAAGTGTTCCCAGGCCTATGCCTTATCAAAGTAAATAGATATACAAAAGACAATCACAGATTTCCGAAGTCTTTAAAAAATCACATTTGAGGGCCTCCCCGGTGGTGCAGCGGTTGAGCGCTGGGTTGCGAGGCTGCCCGCAGCCTCTGTGGCGCCGGTTCGATCCCCGGCTGCTCCCCGGCCACCAGAGGAGGGTCCCACATGGCGCGCAGACCTCTCCTGCCGCCCGCTGCTCCCCTCAGCAGTGTACTTCGGTCCTTCTGCCTGCTCTGCTCCCTGCTCTGGCTCTGGTGAATTCTCTCACCCTCCCGCGCTTCTGACTGTACCCAGTGCATGTATAAATAAATAAATAAATCTTTAAAAAAAAATCACATTTGAACATGCCGAGAATATGCATTTGGAGATTTAACAAGGGTCTGGGTTTAAAGTTCTCAGATTCTGTTTCCTTTGTGGGATTCTAGACCCCAAAAGTCATAACTGGACCCAAATGATAAAGACACCCCTGTTCACTGAGGAGTCTCATGCAGAAGGTGAGGTAAAAGCTGACACTTCTGCTGTCCACTTTTAGAGATGAAGGAGCTCTGGCTCTGTCTCCTAGTGCCCAGGTCCAGGTCTCACAGGGAGGAGGGAGCTGAGCCAGAAAGATAAAGTACATGCTGAGAGCCGCAGTCTACCAATAGGAACAAGGTTTCATGCCAAATGCACAATTACTGCTAGTTTTCTACCCGAAGACTTAATTTTCTGTATGTCCACTGCTTTTTTAGAATCTCTTGTCTCTAGCTATCACATGTCAAAATTAACTTGTCGACTTCTCTTCCAAATGAATATGCATGTCCCCTTTTCCCAATGGAAAAGCTCTGAAAATGTGGTTAACATCTGCACTGTGGCCCTTGTGCCAAGATTTCTAAAAAGGTCTTCTAATTGGAAGCAGGATGTGTTTCACCATTAACTCAAGTCACGAGTCTCAAAGTGCACTTGTCCCCAACCCCCACCTACTGATTCCTTCCTCTTTGCTCTTCTTGGTCAGATGATATCATCCACCCAGCCACAGAACCTTTAAATTATTTCCAATGTCTCTTTCTCCTCCAACCTCATAAGCTCCAAACACTCATATGGCCAGATTTTTCTTCAACCTGGAACACAGCTCTTTGAAAAATAATACACATTCACCTTGCAAGACCCACCATCCATTGCTGGAAGTCCCACAAGTCACAGAAGCAGTGTTTGACTCTCCTTTCTACACTATCCGGCATTTAGTCAAACCCATAGGATACTATTCTGATACCTGAAGCTGGCTATACACACAGATATGTGACTCTCCCACCAGACCAGAGGCTTCCCAGAGGCAAGGACTTAACCTTTTTTATCTTTGTATTTATGTCTAATGTAGTATTGGCACAAAAAGGTGCTCCAGTCAATATCTAAACTACTTCATCTGCAAACTATTTCTTTACTGTAGAATAGAGAAGTTAGCACATAGAATGTAATTCTTCTTACTGTGTTTTCTTATCTGTTTTTGTTTATTTTTATCTAAACAAATCCTGCAGTCCAATGGAACTATTTCCCATGCCTAAAAGCAGCTAAGGTCATACTTCTTGTCCTTAAGGCTGCAACACTTCCAGGAACAACTTTAAACACTCTGAACTTTAACTTTTTGTCTTTAGTCTTGCCACAGATTTAACTCTCTTGGTCCCTTCTTGTTGCTTGTAGTAGAGTTTGGCAAGTTTGTTCTGCCAAGGACCAGAGAGTAAATACTTCAGGTTTTATGTGTCACATGGTCTCTGTCCTAACTACCAGATTTTGTTTCTGTAGGATGAAAGCAGTCACAGATAATATGTAAATGAAAAGTTGTAACTATCTTTCAATAAATGTTATTTATGGATACTGAAATTTGAATTTCATGTCACAAAATATTCATCCTCTTTTGATTCACCCCCCAACTATTTAAAAATGTAAAAAATATTCTTAGTTTACAGTGCATACAAAAACAGTCAGTGAGCCAGATATGGCCTGTAGGCCACAGTTTGCCAACCCAGCTCATGTCCAGGCTCACCAACAACATTCCTCCTGCCCACTCCTATTCTTTTCCACCTCTGGTAGGCCCACAGCGAAAATAACCCACATAATTCCTCTATGGACTTTGTGTTCTCACATTTGGAGTCACTCTAGGGCCGAGGACATAGAAAGCTTGTGGACTTTCAAGTCATCAGGAACTAGATTCCAATTCTGGCCTTATCATCTACTAGTGAGGTAGCCTTGGACATAATATTTAACCTCTCTGTGCTTCCCTGGAGGCACTAACACGTCACAATGTTATTGTGAGAATTTAATGGTCTAATATGTGTCAAGTTCATGGTACAACGCTTGTCATTGAGTATGAGCTCAGTAAATAATCACTATTATTCTAATTAGGGACATGGCTTCCCATGACAACTGTGGCCCCAGAAAGAAACCCAGCTACTCTGTATACCACGACTGGGAAGGCGGAACATACTGAGAGCAAAGTACAAAGGCAGAGAAACAGGCTATGAGTAGGAGGTTTTCAGGTATGTGACATAGGATTCCCAGTGCCTGGTCAGTGGTGATTCCTGCTGGCACCATTCCAAAGTCCTCTGACCTCTTTTCCTCCTCCACAAGAACTTCTGATTCTCGTACTACCTAAACCTTCTTAGCATCCCTTATCAAATACACAGATGAGCCCTGGAAACCACTCCTCTCTCTTGCACCTCTTCTTGTTATAGGGCTGGAAGAGGGTACATGGGCCAGACCAAACAGATTGGCCTGCAGTGGGTCTTACATAGGATGGGTGGCCAATTCTCACAATTCTTCATGAATTTTCTGATATATAAAGAATGGAATTTTTCGAGAGCTCAAGAACTACACTTTCTGTAGAAGTTTTATGGCAAAACAAAACAAGTATACAAACAGGGGAACTGTCATACTACTTTTAAGACCAAACATCAATGCAAGACAGATAAGACTAAGGCTTGAGATATCTTGGTCCTTGGTCTAGAAGGTTACATCTGAGCCTCCCACTTCCTTGCTCCAAAATCTCTAAAAGATGTTCACCACCTCTGGAATAGCCAAGCTCCTATCCTCCACAGTCATGGCCCTGGTCCACTCCTCTTGCGTTATATCTTACCACTCCTCCACAGGGCCTTGCCCTATAGTCCAGACAAAATGTACTATTAGTTTCTACCTACCTGCCCTAAACAATTTCTCACTCCCACACTTGTGCATAATTCACTCACAGCACTGTAACATTTTAGTGCATGGTAATAGCTAGTAGTAGGGCAAAGACCGGGTAACCAAAGGTTAAAGAATGAATGGAAACACCTGAAATTATCTTTCCTTAAACTGTTTTAAAAGTTGTACTCTTATTAGCAGGCTAAGCACAGTCTGGGTCACTGCCAAAAGACAGAGAGAGAGAGAGAGAGAGAGAGAGAGAGAGAGAGAGAACGAGAAGAAGCATGACCAATGTGATCCAAGCAATAGAAAATAGATTTTAAGAGTGTAGTAAAAGAAACCACGGCTGTTGTTTAGCCTGGAGAAGAGAAGATGAGGCCTAACTCAGTTCTGGTTTTAAGTACACAAAAGGCTCTTATGAGAAAATCTTGATCTCCTCTTCCCTTTATAATCACCAGGAACTTCTCCATATTCATGGAAAATAGAACAAGAAATTCTTAAGCTAAGGTCAGATGGGTTTATGCTGACAGGAAAGAAGAACCAAAATTAGGTACCATTTTTCCAGAAATACTGCTATTGTACTTTTTGGCAAGTGAACTGGAGGGGGTCTTGCAAGGCACTTTTGTTGAATGCTGTGCAAAAGGGAATAAATATGCTATTGTAGCTCTGTTCCTTTTCTGTGGAAAGAGGTGTGTAAAAACCCAAGCCATGTAAGATTTTCTAATCAACCACTAATTTTTTTTACTGACCCTTTTCCTACCTGTATTTTCTGGCATGTCATGACGGGATAATTTCATATTTCGAAGTTCACTGATGAGTAAATGCAAAGAAGAGAAGGTAACACTATCAGAGTAAGACAGTAGGGAAAAAAGCCTAATACTCTCTATCAAAAACAATACTTAACTGAACATTAGAATTAATATTACTATTAAAGTTAAAACATTCATTGAACCCCTCTTCTGTGTTAATTGTTTAACATAAATTATCTCAATCTTCATAACAACCCCTCATGCAGGTAGTATTTGTACCCCCATTTTATAGATGAAGAAACTGAGACAGGAAGATTAAAAATTTTCCCAAGTCACACAACTAGGGAACATAGAGCCAGGACTCAAACCTGTGCAGGCCAATTCTAGAGGCTATATGCCTACCTGCTGTCTCTAAATAAAAAGGATGAGAGGCTGGAATCTGAACCCTGGTTTCACTGTGTCCAGGTTCATATTCCAAGTCATTTTCTTATACTTTCCCAAGGCAGGAAGAGCACAGCAATGCATGACATTTGCAAGAGAAGAGATCTCAGAACCTATATTGTGGAAAAAGTATCTGAGATTGAGGACTCAGAGATGATAATAAGCAGAACCAGAACCTGAATGCCAGCCTCTTGATTCCAAGTGTAGTCCTCTTTCATTGATTCGTTTGTGGAATTTAAGGGGAGAAATTGAACAGTATGTGCCAAATGGGTTACCTCTCCAGACATTTTCATTATAATCTGCTAATCTCACATTAGAACCTGTGCCTAAAAAGGGTGACAGCAGCCTCTGCAAGCCAATTATAAGATTCCACCAGCTAATAATGACAATGAACTGATTTATGGTACAAAAGGAGCTACTAAAATACATACTAAACCAGTAAGCAGATTTAGACCAGGAAGCCCCCATTCTATGTCAGTGGTTCACAGTTTAAGCCCGAGACTGGACTTTTCCAACAGCCTCCTCACTGATGGTGCCCATTCCGGGACATTCTTTGCTTCAGTCCAGATTCCATTCTATAGCCAGAGTAAACAGTATCCTGGTCATTTGGAGCCTTGCCTAGAACGGGTCTTGAATCCAACACTCAGTTTGGACAGGGCCACTAGTATGCTAGTAAATTATAATCATTTAATAGCGACCTGACCTTGGGCAAGTCTCCTTAATCTTTCTGAGGTCTGCCTTCTTCATTTTAAAATTGGAGCTAAATATCCCCATATTACAAGATTATGAGGATTAAATAAATTATAGTGTGCAAAGCATCTAATGTACTGCAAGCCACAAAGTAGAGCAAACGCTAGATAGATGTTATTTCTGCTCTCCACTTCCCTGCCTACATTGTGGCCACAATCTAACAATTCAGCTTATTTCTCCTCTCCACCAACTGCCTTTGTTTCCTCAAACACACACACTCACACTCACTTCATTTCCACCTCAACACCACTGCTCAAGTTGCTGCTTCTCACAGGACTGAACTATCTCCAAAGCCCAGCATAATTTTTCTACTTTCAGGAATCCTTCTCTAGACCCCCTTAGGTGGTGTCGGGATTGATTTCTCTGTTTCTCAAACTCCCACTTTGTTTACATTCTTTACTACATCTGCTACGGTCAGTCTGATTTCAGTTATTTATGTACTTATCTATCCTCTCAACTACACTGGAGGGAGAAGCTGAGAAGACAACTTCTTATGCGGCAGGAAATGTGTGCTTTCCTCTGTGTATACTTCTCAAAACCAGGGTCTTGTACATAACAAGAGTTCAATTATGTGTTTATTGAAGTGAATCTTTCCACCCTTGTCTGGTAATATTTACAAAAGAATCTTGGACTGAGTTTATTAGAAAATTCTGCATTTGCTGCCTGATTTGATAAACATACAATTTTTAAATGTTCCTAAACTAAGATCCACTAATACTCATGTTTACTCGTTTCATTCCTTCATCCATTCTTTTCAACGTATTCTAGACTCCTCTCAAAACATCCTTCCAGGCTATAGAGACACTGCTAGAGGATGCATCTGACTTATAGAGGCAAGGTGAGCTGGGAGCAAGTTCTCTGGAGAACTGTTTCGCCCCACTAGTTAGGAGGACTACCATTAAAACCATACTGAAAGTCAGAGCTATGGAATCAGAAAGTAGATCCAAATGATTTCTATCTGCCTCAGTTTCCAAGACTATAAAATAACAGTTTTGAGATGATGCATATAAAGTACTGAAAACAGTCTCTGCCACATAGTAAGAACTCAACAAACGCTAGATATGATATTAACAATGTGGAAGAGTAGAAAAAATAGTCAGGACTTCTTACTTCTAGTGCTATCTCCACTGCTGATTCCTTGTATAATCTATTATTGATCATGTCCTTTCCTTCTCTAGGTCTTTCCCGAATGTGTAAAATTAAAGCAGTAGAGCCAGAGGGCTCCCAAGGCCTTCTACCTTGAACAATGTATCTATCTATGATTAACAAAGAGCCCTCTAGTCTCTATGCTAAAGCTGTCAGCAAGGGAAAATGTGAATTTGTAGCTGCTGGACCCCAGATGAGAGTCCCATTCCCAGATGGGATGGCCAAGGCAGCACCTGTGAGCTTTCCCCGTGTGAACTGGCTCACACTCGGTGCAGGTCCCTGAACAGAGCCCCACCTCCCTTTCAGGAAAAGTAGGCAAAGCAAGACAAGAGCCTTAGAGCAAGAACAGCAATAAGAACAGCAATTTAAGTTCTGCCTTGCACAGAACTCCTGCATTTTCTTGCCTTTTATTCTTATAATTAGGGCATCATCAATCTAAAATAGGGTTCTCCTTAGGCACAAAGAGAAGGAAAAATACAAAAGCCCACTCTGAACCTGAAAGCTCATAAAACAAAAACCAAAGCAAGTAAATAAAATATGTCACTGACTCATTCAACTATAAACACTGCGGAGGACTATTATGTGCCAGGCAGAGGAGGGAGGAGAAAGACGTGGGCTCTTGCCACCAGTGTTATCATTATATATGGGGTGACATCCCCAAGGCAGACAGTGATAAGAGTTATATGCTTTGCTATAGAAGATGGAAATTGGAACAACTAACTCAGTAGGAGAGTCAGAGAAGCTTCAAAGATAACAAGGCCATCTGAGACACAGCTCTTGAGAAAGAGGGAACTCGAGGAAGAGGGAATACAAGCAAAGGAACATGTAGGGAGTGTTTGAGAAACAAAAACTAGTTAATTTTGACTGGGGCACAAGGTGCAAGTTTGGGAGAACAAAGGGAAACAATGCAGAATAGAGGTTTGGGAATAGATTATGGAGACACCTGTCTATGAGGCTGAGGAGTCCAGCCTCTACATAGTAGGCAATGAAGCCCTCCAGGGTTTCTGAGTGTATATATATATATGACGAAAACACCATCTCAGCAAGATCACATGGGCACCCACCGAGAAGATGCAAAAGGAACCAGGTTACTAGATTACTGTGGGACCACATAACAGGAGGATCACATGCACTTCCTAAGCACGCACTGGAAACCAACAGTTCACGTTCACAGAGCTTCTCTCTCCCGCTGTTTAGTTTCATGCAATCTGAGTTTAAAGGTACTCACATGCCCCAGACTCTAACCATCAAAATCTGTTAGGGCACTAGAGTGACAGGCCTCCTAGACCAAGTCAAGAACTCAGCTAACCCTTTAGATTACAAAGGGAAGAGCTGAGGTGGGAGAAGTTGAGGGAGGGGACACCAAAATCTCTAGCTGGCCCAGCATCTTATACAAAACCCAAATACTAGGTGTCCTCCTAACATCACATGCAGCCTAGTTCTCTTTAGAGCTAACGCTAAAGGGAGTAGGGCTGAAAGTACCTGGCTGATGGCTCTGAGGATCCAGTGAAACAATATACATCAACTGCCAACCACAGTGGTTGGCACACGGGCAGTTGTCAATGAGCATTACTTCCTTTTCCACCCTGCAAAGTCAAACTGTCAATCCCACACCGGAGCTTCAAGACCTAGATCGCCTCACCCTCCCCCCAGGGCCTCTCTAAAGTACCTCAATCCAAAGTGACCTGATTCCTAGAAGTCACAGCCACCATGTACTCAGCACTCCTTTCATGACAGGTGCTACACTAGGTGACACATGGAATCTTATTCAACCTCCGCGATGACTTCCTATGCCCTTTCCCTTTCCTAAAAGCTCTGTGAAGGGAAATGACTTGCCCCAGAACACACACCTAGGAAAGGTGAAATCTGAAGCCAGGACTGCCTGACCCCAAGGTCAAGCACTTCCAATACTTCATTCCTGTCACCTTGGCCTCTGATCTGCTACTTTCAGAGAGGTAGCCTGCAAACTCCCAAAAAAGAGACTGCATCTGACACTATGATTCCCCCCTCACTGAGCCGCCCACAAGTCAGGAGGTTTTAAATGAAAACGGATAACTTTAAAATTAGGTAGCACACAGATGCTATAAATTCCTCACAGGAAAAATTAATTCATGTTTTGAACTGCCTGAGCCTTAAGCCCAGCCAGAGAGCCCGACAGGGACAGAGCTTCAAACCGGCCCCACACTGAGCTCCGACCTCGGACACCTGTCACAACCCCAGCCCCGGGCTCGGCACACTCGGCGTCGCGGAGACAGCCCTAGGGAAGCGTCCTTCGGCTGTTCCCTGGGCAGCAGAATCGGGTCGTGACCTCGGGCGGCTCTGACGGCCCTGACAGCCCCGTCCCGACTCGCTCACAGAGCCCCCCCAGCCCGGTTTGCTGAGAGGGCTACCTCGCTGGCTCGCCGTTACCTGAGCTGACTCCAGGCGGCACGGGTCGCGCGCACCCCCACCTGCAGCTCCCGCGGCCGAGAACGCGGAAGAGGCGGTCCTAGGCCCGGGGGGTGGGCCCGACCGCAGAAGGGCGTGGGGAGGCGGAGCCGCGCATGCGCCCAGCGGCCACTCCGGGCGAGGTCTCGCTACTGCGCAGGCGTAATCGTTGAGGGGTGGGGCGAGGGGCGGGGCGAGGGGTGGGGCTGGGAATGGGGCTGGGAATGGGGCTGGGCTCCTTTGGACGCTGTCTTTTCGGTGCGAACGTGGGGAAGTTGGGGAAGCGCCTGGAGGGAGGAGACCAGGCAGCAGCAGGTGTAATTAACATTTTCCGAGAGCTTCTGCAAGCCAGGAAGGAATTTTTCAAGTGCCTTTTATCTCTAGGGGCTTCTGCCAGTCTTTTCTAAAGTGAGAGCTGATTCTGTAAAATTTCTCAAAAGGTGTGGGCGCCTGCAGCTTCACTCCTTGAGTAAAACAGTACCTTTAAAAAAATTGTAAGTTCCTTTCTTGGATAAAAACATGCAAATAAATGGATGCCTCAGCCAGCCCCTGTCACGCCCTTAGGCTGCAAGTGTGATGAAGTAATGTGAGTGTTGACTTGGGTTTATTTCAGGTCCTGACTCCAAGTGTGTTTCTTCCTTGGTGAAATGGAAGTAAACATCCCTTCCCTGCCTGTCTCAGGATTGTTGGGGGAGCCTGGTGAGCAGTGCTAGTTAGAGAGACTCTTGGACTTCCTTCCCATTATCCACCTGATGAAAGTTTGTTCCCTTGGGTTTAGCCTTCTCATCTGTGCTATGGAAGGAGGTCTGGAACTTTAGGGAACATGCAGGGCTTTGCTAGATTTCCCAGTCTGGGTGAAGGCTAGAGAAGGAGGCCTCCTGGGCATCTGTTCAATCAGCTCCAGAGTTCCTCCGTCCAACCTAAGGTCCCTGTGTACCCTGACGTCTCCCACCTATCACTTCCAAGCCCACCCAAGCTTCATGTTATTAAGACCATAACAGCCAGATTCCCCCTCTGTCTCAATGTCTCAATAGCCAGCTGGTCCTCAGTCACACATGTCTGTTCCAATCTAGGTTCTCAAAGGTGCTATCTCCTCCACGGGGCTCCCATTAGCCTCTGAGATCAGGGTTCTGGGAGGGCCTCCCAAATCAGGCAAAGCACCAGCCAAGCTGTGACTCCATTTAACACACCACGCAGTTCCCAGGGGTGGGGTAGTGGCAGCAGGACACCTCAAAGAAGCTGCAGGGTTCATGAGGGCCAAGGGTGTTGGGGCATCCTTTACTCAACAGGTGGATGCCCTGCCTAAAGGTGGGGACAGTGGCTTGCTTCCTCATTCCCTGTTCCAATTATTTTTATGGATTTTGAGCCAACAGAAAAACAAAGTCTTCTACAGTCTGTCTTTTTACCCACAACACATAATCTCTCCTGCAACACATAACCCTCCCCTGCCGTTTTCCCATGTGGGAGTTCTTTTCTTTGTATTGCTGAGCCCCAGCTCTCTCCTTTTCCTCTACCTCTGTCCTTTCTAAGCACCCCTCTCTGAGCTTCTCAGAAGAGTTCTGTGATTGGCTTCTTGATGTATTCAGACATCCCCATGTAAGGTACAGATGTTGGCCTCCCAGTTCTGAGAAACCTACCCTTACTGCCAGGTATATTTGAAAACAACCCAGAGCCTGAACTGAGAGTCCAAGCTGCCCAGTAATTGAGGAGGCAGTGAGTGACCTGTCATAGGAGGTCTGTAACCAGAGTTGCCTCTTAGAATGCTGGACTGGGGCCTCTGATGAGCCAGAAAAAGGGACGGCAGAGCGCAGGGCCTTACAGGCCCTAGAACAGTGAAAAAGGGCATACTGGGCACCAGGGAGACAGGCAGATAGTCAAGGCCCAACTTGATTCAGTAAGCTATTTTATGTTGAGCATTTAGAATTATACCGAAAACATAGTGAGCACTAGCTATTATTATTGTCAATGAACCACAGACTTTGAGTAATGGAGGAACTTAAATCAGCTCCTTACCCGTACCTGTCAAAACTAGATAAGAGAAACTGAGGAAAGGCAAGGCAAAGAACCTGCTGTAGTACCTTGGGGGCTGGGCTGTAAATGGAATCCCAGCCTCTGCTTCCCAGGAAGATCACTGCACAAAGCCTGCTGTCTCCTTAAGTAGAGGGGAGAACCTTAGGTTGACCTTGCTGGCTCTTGACAACCAAGTCATTTTTCAACTCCTGTCTGGGTAGCCTGTGGGTTAGGGCAGTGGAGTAGCAACAAAAGCTGAGCTAAGAGAAGCATATATTTGCTGGGGAATAAGCTCAAGGGTCAGCCCCATGTCCAGCCATCCCCATTTTGAACTCTAACAAGTACCCAACAAAGAGCCTTCTCTTAAGCAGGGTATCCTCTGCTGTGATTAGGTATGGGACTGCATTTCAGCCTTGTCCCTTAAACCACTAGCCCCTATAAACCACCCATATTAGGGGATGGGGTGAAAATAGACCATGAGTGGTAAACAAGGGAAGACTCCTCCAAGAGACTGAGTTTCCACAAGGCAAGGGCCAGCCCCCCATGGGTCCTAGCCCAGCCTGGCCCAGAATTTCCCGATCCTTGGGAAAAGCTTGGTGTCTCTACCCTGGAGAGCTGGGCCAGACATGACACACCAGTCAGCCTTTCATGTGGCTTAGGATCTCAGGACAAAAAGCCCTCCCTGCCCAATTCTGCCCAGTTCCTTTCAGGGTCTGCCTGGAGCCATGTGGCACCCAGACCACAGCAGTGTCACTCCAGTTCTCCTCCTTTATTTTACCAAAAATAACAACAAAATCTTCTGTTTCACAAAATTAGCTCATCCTCTCCCCCCTCAAGATTAGCACTGACCACAGCCTAGAGTCTATCATCCAAACCCCAGCCCACCCTGGGGGAATCTGATTCCCCACTCCAGAGCCTCTGACAAAACGACTGGGTCAGTGTGTTTCTGGAAACTTCTCTGGAAGCAGCAGTCCCAAGTCCAGCTGGCTGGTCCCAAGAGTCCCATCTGCTTCCTCAGAGTCAGGCAGTTGCTGGGCCACAAAGAGAGGCATGATTTTGGAGGCATGGGCTCAGCAGACATCCCCTGAAGACCTGAGGGGGTGGTGGGGCTCACTGGCCTCAGGCTCTAAGCAGGAACAGCTGTGTCCTGGAAGGGGGCTGTCAAACCCTCTTTCCATGTGCATCTGATCACCCCATGTGGCATGCTGCAAGCCCTGGGGTGGGAGTCAGATCCCTGGTTTCTATTTCAGTTCCACAAAAAAGCTCTGCTGCGAGGTCTTGGCCAGTTTCTTCCTCCTCTCCTCTTGGCTTCAGTTTCCTCCTCTGCAGGTGGATGATCCTGCGAGTGAGACTGGGTGATCCTCACACATCTTTGCTGGTTCTCCACGCTAGCCTCCCATCATGGAGGCTCTGGAAAGGGAGGGCCCATTCCTGCCCCAGTTTCCCCCATGTGGCTCTGGGCAGTGGGTTGGGCATGGGGTGCTGAGTATTGGAGTGCTGAATGATCATTCCAGTTTCTCTGGGATAGCTATACTCTGATATCCAACCAGTTGATATGCCTCAGGGATGATTGGAAAGGAGGAAACTACTTGTAGCATGGGGCTCTCCAAGCCTAGAAAAGTCCACTTGCTAGCTACAAGGTCCTTGGTGTCCTGAGATGGGAGACAAGACTCTGGCGTTTCCCAATTTCCACTAGCTCCTTGGGTTGGAGGATTATCTTGTGGTAGGCTTCAGATCCTGGGAGCCAGGTCTATAGATTCTGGGAGTTAAAATGGAACACATGCTTCCCAATCGAAGGGTCAGGAACATGAGGGACCACTCCCAAGCCCCAGGAGGCTCTCCATAATCAGGCCTTCCTGGAGGCAGAGGGATGAGTGAAATGACAGTACATACACATCTCTGGCTCAGCAAAATCAGAACCTGTGTCTGTTCTGGGCCAGAGGTTTGATTATTCATGGCAAGGCTCCCTTTTCTATCACCCCACAGCAACCCAGAACTCATGGTGACAGGAGACGGCAGCCAGGAAGGTTAGAACATAGAGATATATCTACAAGCACATCTTATGCACTTACACACATGGTCACACACACCAGGCAGGGTCGCTGACCTGTCATTACTCCCACAGTGGCCATGGTCTAATGGTCCCAGTCACTCCTCCTTCCATCCATCCACTTATGGAGTGCCTACTTGTGCCAGGGAGGGTCTAAGGTGGCTGGCTTTCACAGCTAACACACCTCACAGTCAAGATCTCTCTCTCACACTCCCGCGCATGCACATGCACACACATACACACACACACACACACACACACACACACACACGGACCGCTCACTCATTTGTTCCTTTCTTACCATTACCTCAGCCACATCCAATAGGCTTGGGAAGCCCCATGCAAGGGTCAAATATCAAAGCAAAAACTCCCGAGCCAACCCTGCCCCAGACTTCATGCCAGAGGTTTGACTCCTCCTTCCCTTCTGTTTGCCCACCTTTATGTTCTCCCCTTCTCATTCACAAGTAGTTAGAGGACACGTGGACTCACTCCTGACAACCAAAAGTCCAGGGGCTTTGGGTGTATGGAGGGGTCCCAGGGCATGAGAGTCATCTGCCACCAGATTCCTGAGGGTCCCTGGCCCTAACCACTCTGTATTCGGATGGTCAATCCAACAGGCAACAAGGTCCATGCTTGGTCCATGTCAGTGACAGATCCGTTCTGTCATCTCCTTCTGCAGAGACACAAGGGGGGAGTCGTCAGTTACAGCTCAACTGCCAGGCAGCCCCTTCCCATGCCATAGAGTCTGGCTGCTCTTCTGCCTGAATCTGGCCCCTTCCTGCCCCCAACTCTAACTCCAGTTTGCAGATCTGAGTTTGTAAACTGACACGTGAATGAATTCTCTATTAAGTACTGAATCCATGTTAAGTGAATTGCCTTCAACTAATTCATCATGAGTATTGGATTTTCTTAGAGCAGGTAGCCTTTGGATCTAAAACTCATGGAACTTAGCCCTGCTGGGGGAGGGGAGTGTGGGCTGGGCCTCACCAGTGGCTCCAGCTCCCGCTGGTCCACCAGGCTGAACTCTCGGATGAAGTAGTAGAAGTGCTTGTAGCAGGTGTTGACGTGTGCCTCGGCGCCCATGCTGAGGATGCTGTCAAAGTGGTGGATGTAGACGTGGACAAACACTCGAAAGAGGCGGGTCAGGATCTTGGTGCAGACCTGCTGGAAGTTCTTAGGGAAGGGAACTCCTGGAGATGGGGATGGTCACAAGTAGGGGGATCAGCATCTTAGTGATGAAGCTCCACCCAGCTCTGCCTTCCCCTCTGCTAGGCGGCCTTTACCCAGATGGCCTCTTCCCTAATATACTTCTCTGTGGGAGACACGAGAGATCATGGTTTGCTTTCTCCCACACTTCCCTTTTTTAAGGAAGCAGGCCTCTCCCCTGCTAAAATACAAATCATTGTCCACATTTTCCCATCAAGCAAAGCAGGACTTTATAACCTTGTTGGGGTGACTAATCAACCCTTCTTAGATTATTATGAAAGTTGTGCCTAAACTCTCCCCAGAAATATATGCATCTGCAGGTAAATGCACGTGACACCATTGGATACACTTCCCAGGTGGAGTTCCTCAACACCTGAGGTCCACTTTTTTTTTTTAAAGATTTATTTATTTATACAAGAACCGGGGTACTCGCCAGATATGTGGGAGGGTGAGTGGATTCACCAGAGACAGAGCAGGGAACAGAACAGGTAGACTGATGAAATGCACTGCTGAGGGGAGCAGTGGGCAAGACAGGAGAGGTCTGCTGCTCCATGTGGGTTTCTCCCCACCCCGCCGGGATTTGAACCCGCGCTGCAGAGGCTGCGGACAGCTTCACAGTGCCACGCTCAACCGCCTGCGCCACCAGGGAGGTCCTGAGGTCCATTTTTAAAAACATGGGCCATCAGAATTAAATCCTAATTTCTTCAAGCAATGCCTGATCAAGACTTTCGTGATCTGAGCCTGACCTCCCTCACCAACCCTACCCCAGACCTTCCTCTTTTTCCCTGTTCACACAGAAGGTGCTACACCCCAATCTTAAATATTAATATATCTTCAAGAACTAATTCAGATAGCTCTCATTTCTTCAAATATTCAATTGCACTTACAAAGAACCTTCTATTTATGAACCTGGCCCTGTGTTATGTGCCCTTTGCACCTGTGGCCTCTAATCCTTAAAACCACGCCACTGCTGGAAAAGACAGTCATTCCAGAAATGATAAAACAGCAATGCACAAAGATAAAGCCACTTGTTCAAGGCCACAGGACTATTAATTAGAGAGCATATTTAAGCCTACTTTGACTGCACTGCAGCGCCCCTCAGAGATAAATTATATAAACCCTGCTTGAGAGAAGCTCTAACATCTGAAAAAAAGACACAGTTTTCGTACAGTCCCCCCATTCCTTAGGTTGGGGATCTTTTGGTGACTATGCTTTCTTTTTTGCTGTGGCACAGCCATTCAGGGTTAAAGCACAGAAATCTGGGGTCTCACTGGCCAGGGAGTTAAGGCCAGGAGGGAAAAAGGGCCCAGAAGCAGCCCACACTGGCTCAGCTTGCCCCAGAGGCCTTCCCCTTTCTGACGGAGTCCTGCCTCCCTGTGGGCCCTTCCAAGCTCAGCCCAGATCCCTATGACTCGTCCTGCCCATCAGACCTGGGATCTGAGCTCCAGTTCTGAATCCCTCCTAGTTCGGTTTGCTGTCCTTCTCTTGGCCTCAGTTTCTTCCCATGTGAAATGAAGATACTCATTGTTGGGCATGATAGTGCAGGAAATAGCTGGGGAGGGGCCGTAGGCACTGAATTGTGACTCAGTGCCCGGCTTTCCTCAGCAGGCAGACTTCTCCCCTCTGGGCTTGACCACTCTGCCCCACCTATGTCTGATTCTCATAGCTGTAACAGGGAAAACCAGAGGCCAGATGGGGCTGGGGCAGCTGTGATGCACACAGTGTCATGTCTACTCTGCTCCTGGGCCAACACTCCCTACTGCTGCTCTGGGTTGGGGATGCAAGGCCATCACTCATCTCTCCTCCCCACCCTTACCCGCCTGTGCTGTGCAACTCAGATAAGAAAAGACCTGCGCCTGACAAAGGAAAATTCTGCCCTTCAAGCCCCTAGAGGTGAAGATACCATCCCATCCGGCCCACCCAGTCCCCACCCTTCCTTTTCCCGGGGCCAGGACTCAGAAGGAACTCCCAGGAGGCTGCAAGTCAAACAGCCCAAGCAGGCTAGGAACACACTGAGGCACCTGTACTGGAAGATTCTGAAAATCATAATATACATGGTCTTGCGGGTGGGGGCACACTCAAATTTCAGACAAGAGCCCCAAACTGAGTGTCAGGAAGTCCTAACTCAAGATGCCAGCCCTTAAGCAGGCCACCTGATTGAGCCTCAGTTTCATCTTCTATAAAATGGGGGTGAAAATCACACCCCTTCCCCCATTATAGAATTGTTGCATCATACTACACGCTTCAGCTGACCCCAGCTCCCTCCTGCCTACCCGCCTGCGGGCACTCACCAACACGCGTGGGAAAGACATCCTCATCGTTGATGAGGCCCTCGATCCAGTCCATGAGCAAGGCCATGTAGCGCGGCGCGGAGAGCTTGGCCGGCCGCCGATACTGGCGCTCGTCCTGCCAGCGGTACTCATAGCGGGGCCCTCCGGCCATGACCGGACAGCTGGTCTCGCTGCAGCGCTCGGCCATGGTGCCATAGATGAGGTTAATGCGGTTGAAGAAGTCCACCACGTGCACGGCGATCCAGTCGTCGATGTTCTCCCCAGGAGGCAGCCTCACCACACTGCGCAGGTCCAGGCCGGACTTGAGCGATGCCTGGGCCTTCTTGTACAGCTCAAAGCGCTGCGTGCCCGGCTCGAAGCGCTTCCGAGGCCGGAACGTCTTGTCCTTGGCGAACACCTGCTTCAGGCACAGGGCCATGGCCAGCCAGGGCTGAGGGCCAGGTGTCCAGGGGCAGGACTTGCGGCTGCCCTGTCAGGGACAAGAGCCCGGGAGCATGTTGGTTGGGTTCTTACCAAATGGGCTTCCCACCACACTTCCCTCTCACCTCTCAGCCTTTGGCTAGACTCTGCAGGGAATCTAAGTCCTCCCATCCCTCAGTCCAGCATCTCAGCCTTATTTCCAGGTGACCCTGAGAGTCCCCCACCAAGCACGCAGAGCCCTCCTGCTTTATTTTTTTGCCCTTTCATTGCATCTTACAGAGGCCGGGGCTGGGTTCCAAACAGGTGCTCCTCCACTTGCCATTGACCATTAGAGGCTTCCTGCAGGCCTGCCAGGAGGCAAGGACGGATGAGGTGACCTCTGCAGGCCCCACAGGCCAGCTGGCACAGCGTGGGAGAACCTGGTTGCATTGTACTAGGCGTAAGGAGAGGGTTCTGCCTTCAGCTTCCTCTGGGATATCCCGCAGTCTATCCGGCCACCGGGGATTCCCAAGGAGCGGCAGGGACTTTTCTACCAAAAATGTCCTTTCCTTTCATAACCCTGAAAGAGGAAAGGCCCTCATATGGTCAGCTGGGCAGTCTCTGTGGCTGCAGAAGCTGGAGGAAAGGGGGAGGGTGGTACCACTTCCTCCAGCAGTAGCTGGAGAGCCTTCCCCACAGCCAGCCTCCTCCGGCCTGAAACCAACAAACCATAGGCTCCACCCCCTGCACCTGACCTGTATATTCCTGGAGCACCTACTATTGTGCCTGGCAGTAGGAAGGATGAAAATGCAGTTGATCACCCAGCAGGGACCACCTAGAATTTAGATGAATTTACTTTGCCTCTAGAATTGAAGGCTCTCAGACACAGAGCAGACTTTGGAGCAGAGCCCCAGGCTTGGAGGAAGGTGTCCTGGGTTCCAGTTCCAGCTGAGCCATATAGAGGGAATGGATTTAGCCCATGCAACTTCCTGGGTCACTCCTTTATAGGTCAGGTTCTGGAACTCTCGGGGTAGTCATCTCATCTCCCCGGGAGTGTGTGAGCTTGTGAGAGAAATGCAGCTGCAGGTACTTATGAGACTGGAATTTAGCCACGAACTGAGCATTGATGAGACCCCAGACTGATGCGAAGGCTGAGTGTACCCCAAGCACTGGAGTTCTGGTTGCAGGCTGAACTTTGACCTGGCTCTGACCCTCCTCAGTTTGAGTCCTGAAACCTAGCTCTAGACTGAGGCTTGAATATAGCCACGAAGACTGGCCTTGACCTCAGCTGACACTGGAGCATTTCCTTCCTCACATCTCTAGTACTGCTGGGACAGGACTGGGGAAGAGAGGATGGGATCAAGGTGACAACTGGGGATAACTAAATGTACAGCACGTAGGAAGAGGTGTCCTGTCAGGCAACAAGGCAAGCTAGTGGAGAAGTTTAGAACAAGGATTCTTCCTTGTACTTGCATCAGGAGAGGCCAAGATGGGGGCTGTCAAGTAAAATGGGAGGAGATGAAGAATAGGGGCAGTTCTCCTCACAGGATCTTGTCTCTTGAAAATAACCTCAAAGATGTGGAAGGTCACCTCATCCATCCCCTGTCCTCAGACTGGAACCTGAGCCTCCTGACCCAAGAGAAGGAGGTTTCTCTGCTCTGCTTGCTTCCTCCATTCTAAACTCTGGGGCAAGAGCTTCCAAAATCACTCACACTGCAATTAGGTGGGGTTCCTGGGCTCTCCAGTTTGCAGTTACTAACAGACCCTCACCCTGGCATTTAATACCTCATCTTACCTTTCCTGACCCCTTCCCTGCACCAACCAACCTGGACTTCTTCCTGATTCCTGACTGTACGCCCCACTTTGCTGTGTCTGTTTTTTTTTTTTTTTTTTTTTTTTTTTTTTTTTTACCCTCTGCCTGACTGCACATGGCCAGGATGGATGCTATCCCTTCCCATAGCCCCCTCTACTGAACCCAGGTCTCTATCTCCTTGAGTGGAGGCTGCTCCCCCCAGCCTGAGGGCCTGGCGCATAGCCCATGCTCAGGCTTTAAGGAAAGCTTAGAATCAAGAGCCTTAGAGTTGAAATAGCCCTGAGAAAACAACTGGCCCAACCCACTTCTTGTACAGATGGGGAAAGTGAAGCCCAGAAGAGGACCTGAGGTACCTTCACATAACAAAACCCGTGCAGGGGCTCTCCAATGTCAGAATTGGGAACTGGGACACGGCAGGGCTCAGTAGGACAAGGATCATTTTCTTGCACGGGCTGGCCTCTGGCCTGAGGAAGGGGAAAGGCAGGGAGCAGAGGACGAGAACATCACACACTGATCCTCTCCCACACCCCACAGCAATTTGGGTGTCCTGACTAGTGAACCCCACCTTCCGTTGTAGAACTTCACAGTCTGGGTCTTTCAAACCCAGGAAAAAGTAAGCTCAGCTGGGGTGGGAGTAGAGGGATCTATCTATGCCACTTGTGTCTACAACTTCTCTTCCCACCTGACCTATATGCCCTGAGTTTCTATGCCTCACAGAACCTTTCTGTCCCTTTCCCTGAACCATGGTCATTTCTCCTCTTAGCCCTTGTTTCCTAACTTTGGGGATTCTTTTACTCCTAAAGTGGGCAGTCTCTCGCGGGTGGGCATCTGGATGTCCCAAATGAAGACCCAGAGTGGCCCCGGGCCTGTTTCTGACCTTTAACTCCCTGACAGGGCCACACCTGCCACTCCCAGGGCCTGGCCCCAAATATCTGTAGGGGCTGGCCCCAGTTTGAGCCCAGAATCCAGCCCCAGCGCCGTGCGATGGGGTGACACGGGGGGCAAAGATCCGAGGGAAAAGCGAAGGCGGAGCCCCTGCTCTTGCCTGCCACACTCACCAGCCAGGGCCACCCCTCGCCACCCGCTGCACCCCTTACTCCCGCTCTCCCCCGACAGCCAGCAGGAAGGTCTGGCTGTAGGACCCAGAGGAGCAAATCTGACATTTCCGCTCCTGAGGACACGCCCCCGCAACCACGGCCACCCCCAACTCCAGAGTTTCGCCGCTCGGAGCCCGGGACCTCCGGCCGAGGACCGTGGGCAGCCGCCCCTCGCGCCGAGGCCGCCCCCCCCGACGCCGCGCCGGCGCCGACGAAGAGCTAAAGGGGCAGCCGGGCAGCCGCGCCGTGCGCGCCGCGGGGCGAGTGGGGCCGGCGCTCACTCACCCGGGGCGCCTCGGCGGGTTGGCGCGAGGCCTCGCGCGTCCGCGGGGTCCAGCCCCAGCGCGCCGGGTCGCCTCTGCGAGCGCTCCGGGCCTGCGGGTTCTCTCGCCAGTCCGCGGGTGGCCGGCCTGCCCTGCGGGGCCCGCGGTCCACCTCCCGCCCCGGAGTTGACGCCAGCTCCGCCCCGGCCTGCCCGGCCCCGCCACGCCGCGGCCTCGGGGCGGGGGAAGGGGCGGGGATAGGGGACCCCCACCCCCGGAGTACAGATACACGCCCGCCTTTCCGGAAAGGGCTTATCGTTGTCCCAGCTTCCCTTTGGGTAAACGACTGAGCTTCTGGCTCGTTCCTTGTCTCTGGTTGCTAAGGAAGCCGAGAACACTCAGCTTCCTTGACTGTAGAATGGGGACAAGCCCAGCTCCTCTGGAGCAGAGACAAGAGCTCTGAGCGGTTTCCTTGCTTCCTAGTGTCATCTGTGTCTCACTTGGCCCTGAGGACAGTAAGGGATCAGGTCTGTCCTAGCATATCCCGGTTACTGGCATAGTGCCCGGTACAAATACCCTGTTTGCCGAATGAATGAATGAATGAATGAACGAATGAACGAATGCGTGCTTGCATGCCTTGGGAATGATGAGTGGGTCCTTCTCCCAGAACTGAAGACTGACCCCAAGAGTGCTCAAATCACAGATTCCCACCTCCTTGCCTTCCGGGGCTGGCATATATTCCCAGGCTGAATTGATCCTCCTGATTCCTCACTTGAAGTCACCTATTTCCCACTGCCAGACCTTTGTTACGGCGGTTCCCACTGAATATTTTCTTTCCCTACTTTCCTACCTAGATTCCTCCCCTGAGGACATACATAGATCCTGCACCAGTATTTCGTGCACACTTGTGGGTCTAGGCCCAGGGACCAGTTGGTTCTGTTTTGGGTGGGAGGGAAGGTTGGAGGCAGACAGATGGGTTACAGAAGTCACCCATGGGGTCTGGGAAGAGAACAGGTGGGTTAGGGGAGAGCTGGAGGAGGATGGTGGGCATTTGACTTGGCACAGATGCTGCTAGGGGCTCCTCTTTTGTCTGGATCTTCTGCTTGCTAGCTGGCATGAAAACACACTGGATCCTTCAGGTTCTTAGTTCATGGAACTGAGGATTCATTCTTATGTTGAGTACCTATTTTTTTTCCCAGTCTAAAGTTCTCTTTATTTTGCTGAGTCTTAATGCGGCCCCAAATCCCCTGAAAACAAACATTTGTGTATGCAGAAGGAGTTCAGATCTGGTCCTTCATTTGTTTGATATCCTAATCAATACCCTTGAGAATTAACCCTGCTGTGAGAGCATGGAATCAGGTGATGAAACTGACTCAGTTGTTGACCTCTGCTGACCACAGATCCGTAGGGGGGCGAGGGACAGCGATAACACAAGGTCAGTGCTCAGTCATCCAGCAGTGAGAACATGGTTATGGACTAATGGCCAGCACTTTGTAAGAGTGGGGTTATCTGCAGGAAACACGTGCAACATCCAGTCTGGGCAATTAAAGGGTTTAAAGGTGGCATTATTCAGAGCTATGATCATGGTGTAGTGATACCAAAGGCTAGCAGCGAGGCCCTATGTTGTCTGCTCTAGGCTGAGGCTGTCACCCCTAGGCTGAGGGGTGCTAGGAGGGAGTGATAAAAGTGGAAGCTGTGAGGAAGGGGCTATTAATGGGAACTGTTCCCTAAGCTTGAGGGGCATAGTCAGCTCACAGCAACTATATTGTGAAGAACTGGGTGTATAAAGGGGCCTCATTTCCTTTCCTTTCTCCTTCTTTCCCTCCCTCCAATCTCTGGCCAGGTTTCCCCACTGGCCAGATCCTACCCAAAGTTAAGCATGAGGAAACCTGTTGATTCAGCCATAGAGGTGGGTCTTTGGGAGCCTAGAGCTGGACGGAGGAGGGTAGAGAGTGCAATGGAAGGACAGTGGAAGATACTCAGCACATGTGCTTAAGGGTGACTTTACAAAGGAAATAGAAACGGCTTGTGCTTTCCTTATCATTCAGTTCTAAATATTTCATAATTTCATTGTCATTTCCTCTTTAACTCATGGATTTAGAAGTATGTTTTTCAGTTTCTCAACCTATGGGAGGTTTATGTTTTTCTTGTTGACTTCTAATTATATTGCATTGTGGTCGGAGATCATGGTCTGTAAGATTCTTTGGAATGTGATTTGACTCCCTCTGTGGCTTTATACATGGTCATTTGCTGTACCTCCAGGACGGATAGGAATTCACTGGGTAAAGAGTGGAAAACATAGGATCTTACATGGTGGGAATTACAGATGATACATTTTAAAGACACTTTAGATGTTCCCAGCTCATTCATAGAGTCCCGGGGCATCTGCCTCAGTATAAGCTGATGGGATGGCAAGAGGGGGTTAGGAGAAGCCAGAGATGCCTCAAATACCTGTACCAGCTTCCAGTGGCTATTGGTTTGAGCTGGAGAGATTGTCTTTTTCCAGAAGGCTGTTTTGGCTGAGAATACCCAGACCTTAAGGTCCTGTCTTTCCCACACATTGGCTTTGTGACCTTAGGTTACTCCTGCCTCTCTGATGGCATGCTGTTACCCTGCAGCATGCACTGCACAGGACAGTCACTGTCCCCTGCCACTGTGTCCCGAGATAAGTGGCTCAAATAAGGCCCTCTCTAAGAAGTTTGGTGGGTGCCTTTTGAGGACCTAGGAAGGGAAGCACCCTCTTCCACTGCATAGCCCAGACACCTCAGTTTTATAAAACTATATGCAAAAGGAAAAAAAAAAAAAAGAGAAATGCATGCATATAAAAACAGGCAAAATGTAAATGAAGTCTATAGTTTTAATTAACAGTGTACTAATATCAATTTCCCAACTTTGTTAATTATTTTATAGTTATATAAGAAATAGAGTGAAGAGTACACAGGAACTCTATGTACTATTTTTGCAACTGCTATATGAGTTTTAAATTATTAATATTAAAAATAAAAACTGACAGGAGACATCTCCAACTGTAAGGTTTAGATCTTGTATGGATCTTGATTTGAAACAACTTAAAAGTCATGAGCCAATTGGGGAAATTTGAATATGATGGCACATTTGATAATAGAAACTATTATTTGTTTCAGGATTTTTTTTTAAGTACTTCTCTTTTAGCAATCTATATAGAAGTATGTATGGATGAAACAGTGTGATGTCTAGCATTTGGAGGGAAAGTGGATAGGGTAATAAATGAAACCAGATTAGCATTTGTTGAAAATTTTGGTGTTGGGTGACAGGGACTTGGGGCTCTAATTTTGCAATGTGTGAAAATTTCAACAATAAAAGTTGAAAAAGGAAACACATACAGAATGAAAGATTTTTTGTTTGTAAATGGTCACATTGGTATACACCAATAAATGTAAAATCTCAACAAAAAAGGAAAGAAAAAGGGAACATACAAAGGGAAGATTTCTGGGCCATTCTTTTTTTTTTAAAAAGATTTATTTATTTAATTGTTTGTTTGTTTATTTATTTATGCAAGCAAGCACTGGGTACAGTCAGAAGCGTGGGAGGGTGAGAGAATTCATCAGAGCCAGAGCGGGAAACAGAACAGGCCGAGTGACACTGCTGAGGGGAACAGCGGGCGGCAGGAGAGGTCTGCACGCCACGTGGGACCCTCCTCCATGTGGGACCCTCCTCCATGTGGGACCCTCCTCTGGTGGCTGGGGAGCAGCTGGGGATCGGGGACCGAACCGGCACTGCAGAGGCTGTGGGCAGCTTCGCAACCCAGCGCTCAACCGCTGCGCCACCGGGGAGGCCCTCTGGGCCATTCTTACAGAGATTTTGTTTGAAAGTCTCTGGGGTGTACTAACTAGTAAACTCCCTAAATGATGTTACTACAGAAGGCTAAGGTTTGAGAATCTCTTCTATAGACTAAACGTGTCACCCCAAATTCATGTTGAAATCTGCCCCACAATGTGGTAGTACTTGGAGGTGGGGCCTTTGGGAGGTCATTAGGTAATGAGGGTGGAACCCTCACAAGTGGGATTAGTGCTCTTATAAAGGAGACCCCAGAGCGCTCCCTGACCCCTACCATGTGAGGGAGGACACGAGAAGGCAGTCATCTGTGAATCAAGAAGTGGGCCCTCAGCAGACCCTGAATTTGCCAGTGCCTTGATCTTGGACTTCCAGCCTCCAGAAATGTGAAAAATAAATTTCTGTTGTTTGTAAGTCACTTACTCTATAGTATTTTGTTATGGCAGCCTAAGATAACCTCTCCCTGTTCCCTCTATTACTCATGCGATGGGGTAAAATGGAATACCTCCCAGAGGACTGGGGTGATGTCTCTTAGTAATATTAGTAGTAAATTAATATAGTTTTAACATCTTAGAGAGGCAGTATGGTGGGGTGGAAATAGCACATCTGTCTCATTCATTCATTTCATAGTATTTACTGAGGGCTCATTAAATGTCAGGGGCTGTCTTTGACCAGGTGCAGACCTTGCCCTGGTTTTATGGGTGATGACAAAGGTCCCTATCTTCTGAGGAACTTCCTTCCATCAGGCCCAGGCATCTGAGATTGCAGAAGGTCATAGTAACCAACAGGGCAGGAAGGGTCCTTGGCCATCAGTTTAATCTCCTCAGAGCACATGGGAAAACCAAGGAATAGGGAGAGAAAAGGATAAGTGATGATAATCAAAACCATTCGGTGAACCCTCATTTTATACAGAGGGTTCTTGAATGTGCTTGAAATGTGTTGTCTTATTTCTTCCTGTCATCAGCCCTGGGAGAGAGGGAGGTTTGTTTTTCCAGAGTTGTTGTCTTGTCCTCCAGGGGGAGGGATGGGATACAGAAAAGAAAAAAAGGTGAAGGAACAGGACATGTTAGGATGACAACCCAAAACCTGCCCTGTGGTTCTCTCTGGGAGAACACCTTGGTTTCGTTTTAGCTTCAGTACTTGGAGGTCAGAAAATCATGTCCTCCACAGTCAGGAATCAGCAATCTAGGCAGTGGGTGGAGTCCACTTCCTTGTGGAGACACACACTGCACCCCATGGCATCTGTATGCCACAGTAAGTAGAGCCTGTGACTTCCTGTAGCTGCTATCCAGTTTGTCGGGCTTTTCCAAGAAGCCCCTCTAGGAGCTCAGTTTTGCCCAAAGCCAAGGGAACTCCTTCCAGCAAGTCTTCCGGAATTACATGAACTGCCTGAACCAAATCACCGCAGCATGGGCCCTTGGTACAGAAAGGTCTTAGTGCTTTGCATATACGATCCTTTATTGAGATTCTGGCTTCTCCGACTATGAACTCTGAAAAGTGGGTTTTTGTTTTACTTCTTTCCATGAATCCTGGTAGCCACAACTGACATAAGGAACATTCTGGTTTACAAAGTGCTTTTACCTTTCTGGTCATTTTTGAATCCTGAAACAACCCAGGATTGGTTTCAACAGGTGAAATGACTTGGCCGAGTGGTAGAGCTGGGACTCAAATCCAAGCCTCCTAACTCTAATCATGTGTCTATCCCCAGCCCCCACTGCCTGAGTGCTTAGCAGGTTTTAGAGCTATTGCATATGACCCACCGGTAAGTTAGGGAAAGAATAACAAATCAGTTTGAGAAAGAGGCCTAGACACTTTTCTACAGAAAAAGTACCATCTCCTGGGAAAGTAGATGATAATGCAGACATTTGTGCCTAGATCCATGTTAAAGCAATTAACAGTATTAAGTCCATCGATCATCCAGAGTAAACTTGTCACCACCTTGGATTTCTTGCTTTCCATACCCACGTAAAAGTCTGCTTGGGCAGGCCATAATCCACACTTTCTACAGATAGCACCCAAGAGAAAAGGCCATTTAGTGTGAGCTAAGGGTAGAAGAGGAGAGACAGGAAGGAGACCAAGTACAGAGAAGAGAAGGGGTTCAGGAAGCAAAAGGCTATGAGAAGGTTGCTTGGTTTCGAGAATGGCAGGTTGCCCGCCTCTAAGAAGAAGGCACAAGGAAGATCCCACTGAGACACCCAGAACTTCCTGGACCTTGACAGCAATTTTCTCTTCATAGAGATGCCCAGAGGACACAGTGCAAGGTGCTGGCTCTGAGACAAACTGAGAAGGGCTAGAAAGTTCTAGTCAATCAATCCCAGCTTCCAGCTGAGCTCCGTAGCTGAGTTCCCATCCATTCCCCATCATTGCTGCCTATCTGGCTCTTCAGACGTTATCCCCCTCTGCTCCTCACCAGAGGCAAAGCAAATGCGCCCTGGATGGATGGGGAGCTTCAGCCTATAGAGGCAACACACAATTCTCCGCATGGTGGCAGGGGCCAGGGACAGATAATCCTGGGCAACAGATAACCCAGAATTTGACTCCATGGGTGATGAGCCTGGGAAATTCTCAGTTCTCACAATCAAACAAGGAAGCCATCTGAACTCCAAGAGTCTGGGAAGGTCTCTGCTTTTCTTACGATTCAATGTCCTCACCCTAAGCATGCTGGGAACAGTGAGGCTCAGCCCAGAAATCTTCCCTAAAAGCAGACAATAACCATTTAAATCCTTTCAGATATTTTCCTGTTGGGTTGCCTGGCACCAAAGTGCAAAGAAAATTTGCAACAAAGAGAAGAATATTGCTACCAATACCACATGTGACCTCAGGGAATTCATTTCAGCTGATTTGGGATTTTCTCATGAGCTGTAAAATAAAAGTAAAATCGAGGATTTACTGCAGTGGTTCCCAAAACAGGCCGAGCTTTGGAATTACCTTAAGAATTAAAAAAAAAAAAAAGTTTTCCAGCTCCCATCACAGATCACCAGAATCTGTATTTCAGAAGCAAGGCCCAAGACTCAACATCCTTGACAAGTTCTTTGGGTGGTTTCTCTTAAACTGTAAACTGTTATGTCTGGGGAGTTGACAAGGAATTAAGTAAGGAGAGGGCTAAAGCCAGGAATAACTGGTTTCAGATAAGCCATCCACAGGCAATTAGATGGGTTCTGCACCTTGGTCTGGAACTCCACAAGTGTCCCTGGCTCCTGACCCAGATGTCACTCTCTGGGCCTGCCCATCTGCCTGCTCTTGTTCCTTGCTTCCCTTGCCCAGGTGTGGGCACTGGTCCAGCTGGTGATAGAGGAGAGAAGTAGTGCTCACGCCAACCTATATGATCAGGTCTGGATTTAATCCAGCCTTCCCCTCCCTTGCTCCTACCCACCAGCTGTGAATCCAGTTTTGAGATTTCCATTTTTTTTTTTTTTAAGATTTATTTATTTACGCATACAAGAACTGGGATGTAAGCCAGAGATGTGGAGGGTGGGGAGTGAGAGGATTCACCAGAGAGTAGGGAGCACAACAGGCAGATCTACTAAAATACACTCCTTAGGGGAGCAGTGGGCGAGGCAGGAGAGGTCTGCTGCACCATGTGGGTTGCTCCCTGGCTGGCCCAGGAATGAACTGGTACTTCAGTGGTTGGCAATAGCTTGATAGCACTGTCTTTAACCCTTGTGCCACCAGGGAGGCTCGAGATTTCCAAATGCTTCATGCCAAGCTCTCTGGCATGATTACTACTGTTTGAGCCTCTTTAAATTCCCGGAAAAGAATTTCTGAAAATGGCAACATAGTGCAGGAAAAATAGCACAATAGAAACTTGTGTTCTAGAAGCAGAAAGTCAATGTTCAGAAGTAGAAGGTCCCACATCCTCTACATAGATATGTGCCCTGAAAGGTAAAACACTTAATCTAACAGTTACTATTTTGAATTTTCACTATGTGTGACACACTCTACATAAACTGTATCATTTAATCCTTTTCTTCAATTTTGAGAGAGGACTAATATTTTTAATTCACAGATTAAACACAAAAGCTCAGAGAGCGTGTATAACTGGTCTAAGGTTAGTGAATACAAGGCAGAGCTGGATTCTAATTTAGACCTTACTCTTAACACCCATGATGCTGTCTCTGCAGTGTTGTGTTCTGTAAAATGGGAGTAATAATATCCTCACAGTATTGATGCAAAGATCAAATGAAAGAAATTTAGGTAGTGGAACAAACATCTTAAGAGGGTCTGTTAGGAGTCATTCACCAAGTGAGGGTCAGCAAAACACCTCTATGCTTCCTTGATTTCCCTGCAAAATCAAGAGTCAAAATATAAGATTTGTTAGCTGCTTCCCACGAAGAGGCAAGGTCAAAATGGGAGGATAAATGTGGGTTTAAGAAATAAGAATGCAAGATGGGGATCTGTGACAAATCACGAATGTAGGAACAATACCAACAAAAATGATCTGGGCATCATAGTGGACCACAAGTCAAATATGACTCAGTAGTGGTGTTTCAAACCACGATGTGTGCGTGTGTGTGCGTGCATGTGTGTGTGTGTAAGCAAAGCAAGGGCTGTACCCTTAAATCTGCCCAGAAATAAGTATCCTTAGCTTTAAGGTCTCAGCGCTGGCTGTTCTCTTTACCTGGTACTTTCCCCCAACTCAAGTATTAGCTGTCACCCCTGCAGAGAGGGCTCTCAGACCCATTAAGTTATTGCCTCCACTTCACCTTCTCTCACATTAAAAATTTTTAGCATTGCCATTATCGAAATAATCTTATTGGTTTATTCATGTGTTTTCTTTACAAAAATGTGCTCCAGGAGAACAGGGGCCACATTTGTCCTGTATCCTTCTGTCTCACCCACTTTCCTGTAACTACGCTAGGAATAAAATAGGTGCTGAATAAATGTCAACGCATGCTGAATTGAAGTTAGATCAAATGACTAGGGACCTGGGGATTTATACCTCTACTCGAAGAGCGCGCAAAGGCCAGTAGTGTGGAGAATACAAAAAATAACATGTGGCTCCCACTTCCAAACTGGTTGGAGAAGCAGCAGCAGCATAAACATCCTAAGAAAAAGATGAGGGAAACTCTTAGCAGGCAAAGAATCAGAGGCAAGACAGAAGTGGTGGCAGGAACAGAGTTCGAGAGCAGGAATAATCCTACTATATATTTCTGTGTCTGCACCTAACATGGTGGTTGAAGAGTAGGTTGTGAGCAACTGCTGAATTGCCCTGAGCAGACAGCCCACCAAAGTGATGCCAGCGGATTAGGTGAGAGACAGAGACTTCATGTATAATTTGGTACCTTGGTTTGCAAATATTCATACTAAGTTCATGGTCTATGTGTGTCACGAGATTCTCTTAAATTCATAGTATTAAATATAGGCACACACACAACAAGATAATGTTTTGGCTAAAATCTATGTCATTTTTTTATTCAACAAACAACTGAGTATCTTCTACGTTCTAGGCCATGTCCTTGACACTGAGAATGGAGATTAATCCTGGCCCTCAAGGAGCTCACAGTCTAGTGGGGAAAAGGGACACATAAATAAATAAGTATAATGTAGAGTATGCAGAAGGGACCACTGTGGGAGGCAAAGAGAAAAGGAACACAATCCTAAGGTTAATGTCCACAGGGAAGAAAGATCTGGCTGATGGGGCATTTTTTGTGAGGAATACCTAAGACAATGGTTCTTAGTGTGGCTGGCTCCTTACCTACATCAGAATCAACTGGAGCACATATCAAAATAGATTGCCCAGTGCGTGCTGCAAAAACTGACTCAGCAAATTGAAGGTCTGGGACCTGGCCAAATGCATTTCAAAGTTCTCTAAGCAATTCTACTATGTCTTAGAGCTTGAGAACCTGTGACATAAGGTTTACTCTTTAAACTGGAATCAAGAATGATCGGCACGCCTGAAATGCTAACTTGTATTGTTCTTGCTAACTTGTGTTATGGGAGTAGGGAAGATAAAAAGGGGTTGATATTAAACTCTATTATAGTCTATATATATTAATTTAATTCACACAATAATCCTATGAGGTAGATATCATCCCCATTTTTTACAGATGAAGAAACAGAATCAGAGAATTTAAATAATTTGTTCAACACTATAGAGCTAATGAATCCCAATTCAGTTAACTCTTAACTCACTTATCTAAAGCCTATCCACTTCCTATAACAGCATGTACCAGGAGACAAATTCACTGATTAAATGTTGTAATTTTCATTTGGTTCTGTGCCAGATCTTGCTACTGCTATGGTAAAATATAAAGAATAGCCAGATGGTACTTTGATCTTGTTCAGTGTAATTGTCAAAGGATACATCCATCTTTGGCAAAAGAAAATTTAGGGCAAAGCTGGGAGGAATAATAAAATGAGCAGCCAGTTCTTACTTCTTTTCCAATAATTTTCTCACCTCTGGCAGAGGTGTTATGAAAACATACCATGGCTAGGAACTGGGTCCATCTGGAGGGAAAAGCAAACATAACTGGATACCCACGAAAGCAACTCCATCTGATTTCAAAGATTCCTGCGACTCAATACATCCACACTCAAGTTTCTCAAAAATGAACTGTCAGAGCTAGGGACAGGTCCAGAGTTTACATTAGGAAATAGCTCAGCCTTCAGAGAAACTGTGAAAAATAGCAACTTCTCCAGATTGTTAAACAAATACTATCTGTCTTTCCCTACACATAGACTCCCAAGTACAACAAAATACACAGGTCAGAAAATAATGGTAAGTTCAATTCCATTTAAAGAACTTGGGGAGAGGCGCAACCAATAAAAAGTCTCCTGTGATAAAGAAAACCAACCACAAATATTGGTTAAACTCTTACTCAACATATTGTTACCTATAACCAGATCTTAGGCAGGAACTGCAAAGTGGAACATGACAGATTAAGAAAAGGAAATGCACAGTAAAACATGGTTGACACAATACTTGGGACCTCAGGTTCAGAAGGCTGGTGAGTAACCATCACCCTCTTTTATCTCTGAACTTGGAGTTACAATAGGACATGACAAGCCAAACATGAGTTTGCAGTGTTGGAGAGCTCTGTTCTTATTTTTGGCGTTTCAAGCAACTACTTGAATCCAAAGATGAGTTCTGATCAAATTAGTCCACAGCAGTGACACATGGACAGCACACAACTTAGACTTCACTATGTAGTGTAACAAAGATGGTAAACCAGACTTTATTTTATTGCTACATTTTTCCCACACCCAATCTGGGGACATTTGCTTCCACCCACTTTTTTATATAATACTGGCACAACTTTGAGTTGTTTAAAAAAACAAAACAAAACATGCAAATCTGGGTTGATCCTATCCTTACAAAAGTGTTGTTTATTTACACTGCACGTATTCACTTAGTTCAAATACACTTCCTTCTAACAGGCAGAGTCAAAGAAGCAGGTGCCATAGACTGTGGTTTAATAAAATACAGGCATTATACCTGTGTGGTTAACTATACCTGAAATCTACTGCTACTCTAAATCAGCTACACTTTAAAGGCAACTCTAGGGAGCATAGAGGTGAAGTTATAATCCTGATCTCAATACCTGGTTGTTCTAGAAGCAAATAGGATATTTGGGTTATACTTTTGGCCAGCCAAGTGGTGCACAGGAAGAATTTACAAAGCCTACACCTAACTACAGCAGGTCTTTAAGCTTATTATCGTGTCTTAAATTTATGATGAAGAACTAATCATCTGCAAGCTGTGAAGTCAAAAAAACCAAAATGCAAATGTGTTGTTACACTGTACCATCAAGTCAACCATCTTGTGGATCCTTGGCTTCTCTGGTTAGGAATTTAAACATTTAAAAAAGGAAACTTCAAGTATGCTGGGAGATAATTATCAGAATGTTTGGGTACCTTCATTCCTGAATATCAAGTAATAGGGCTCGCCTCCATGATTAATCCTTAGAGTCTGCTCATTGTAGATGTGGAGCTCCTTCCCCAGAGTTCAGAGGGGTGGGTGCTGTAGATTCTCCAAGGCTGAGCAGACTCTATCAGTAAACCTTTCGGCTTTAGGTTTTATCCTGGTTCTGGACACATTTCAGTTCTGCTCCAAGACCACTTTGCTCCAATTCAGCGATGACAGACATATATTTGAACTCATTTGGTCTGAAGTTAAAGGTTTCCACTAATTCGTAGGTCTCTTTGCGATCAGTAGCATAAAAGAGCTGAACCTGGTTGGCGATACACTGTGCCTCAGCAACACTCTGTAAGATAAAAAGAAGGGTGAGATCTTTCCTAGCACATGGTTGCCAAGTTTGATGTCTGAGTCTTGCAGTGAGCAGGGGCCCTCACCTAAGCGTCGCTGCTTCCAGAAAGCTGCCCTGACTCCTCTATCCCCGATCTTGATTAGATGTCTTTTTTTTTTTTTAAAGATTTATTTATTATTTATTTATACAAGCACTGGGTACAGTCAGAAACACAGGCGGGCGAGAGAATTCACCAGAGCTAGAGCAGAGAGCAGAACAGGCAGAGTGACAAAGTACACTGCTGAGGGGAGCAGCGGGCGGCAGGAGAGGTTTGCACACCATGTGGGCCCCTCGCCCGGCGGGCGGGGATCGAACTGGCGCTGCAGAGGCTGTGGGCAGCTTTGCAACCCAGCACTTAACCGCTGCGCCACGGGGGAGGCCCAATTGATTAGATGTCTTTTTCTGGCATATCCAAGTTACCCAGGCTTAGATCCATCATAGTATTCATCATAACATAATATATTTAAGCATTTTTTTTAAAAATTTATTTATTTATTTATACACGCACTGGGTACAGTCAGAAGCGCGGGAGAGTGAGAGAATTCACCAGAGTCAGAGTGGAGAGTAGAGCAGGCAGACTGACGAAACATACTGCTGAGGGGAGCAGCGGGCGGCAGTAGAGGTCTGCGTGCCATGTGGGACCCTCACCCGGAGGCCGGGGATAGAACTGGTGCTGCAGAGGCTGCAGGCAGCTTAGCAGCCCGGTGCTCAACTGCTGCGCCACTGGGGAGGCCCCTATACTTAAGCATTTTTACTCTTTTTTCTCTGTCTTTCCTAGTGTGAATTCCTCAAAGTATGTGCTTGTTTTACATCCCTGCACATAGTGACATCTGGTGAATGGTTGCTGAATAAATTAATGCTTATATTTAAAATTTCTCTTTCATTCACTTCTTTAAATAACTGTTGTGTTTCAAGGGTGAGGGGGGAAAAAAAGAGCAGAAGAGCAACAGTAACTACCCAGATCCAAGAACCAGTCTGTGAGTAGTAAGTTACGACTAACCAGACAAACTCTTGAATAAAACATGTTTCTGGCACCACCTCAGTCAGAAAACTAGTGTCAAAACCAGGTGTGTTTTGTAAAATTTTAGCTTTAAAATTTGTCCACTTTATGACACACTCCCCTTTGATGGCGCCCACTCTCCCTTTCCTAGAGAGTATGCTATACTGAGCAACTTGCTTGTAACAAAAGGACTATGGTGGAATGATGGAGAATGACTTCTGCTATTAAGTCATAAAAGACATAGCTTCTGTCTTGCCATCGTTCTTGAATCACTTGCTCATGAGGACACACATTCAAGTAATCTTAGGAAGAAGCCAATGTGTCAAAGAAAGGCGGTCTCCTACCCATAGCTGTGTGAGTAAAGTCAGAAGTGGATTCTCAAGTCCAATTAAGCTTCTGATGACCCAAGTCAACACCCTGACAGTGTTTCATAAGAGACTCAAAGTCAGAATCATTTAGTTACATTGCTCCTGCATTTGTGACCCAGATATTTTGAGGTATTAAATGTTTGTTGTTTTGAATTTTGCAGTAATTGCTTTGTGGCTGTTTATAATCCACCAGCAAGGCCCAGGAAAAAGAAGGGGCCACGTTCTCTAAAGCCTAGTAGCAGGTAGTGACCAGACCACTTACTCTGTTACCACAGGAGAGGTGAGCACACACTCAAAACTTGAATTACCTCAAACAACTCTAACTTTTGTTTCCTATATGATTTCCAGTTCCAGTTGGTCAGAAGCACTTTTTCATTGTCCCTGTGTTCAGATGGCCAAAATCAAACCTCAAAAGATATTGGAAAATTCCCACTAAAATGCACTGTCAAAAGTGTGCTGTGTCTAGGTACAGAATGATGGAGACGAGTTTATAAATACCCTATGCTGCTCTCCCTCCATTTCCTCCTGTGGGGCTTTCAGGTCATTTCTTACAAGCAGGCACTAATCTCTGAGACTAGATCTTCAATCAAAAGCCTTTTTCCAAAGTGCTGGCTATTTCAAATTAATAGAATTTTAGAGCTGGAAGGGGCCTCAGAGATCAGCAGTCCTCATTTAATAGGCCTAGAAACCAAAGCAGATGAGGTTCAGGGATAGGCCCAAGGTCATGTGCTAGCAAATGGCAGAGCCAGGACCAGATCTCTGGACTCCCAAGCTGGTACTCCCTCTACTTCATCTGATACTGTGTCTTGTGAGGCAAGATAATTAAGACTGTCAAGGTCAATAACTCTTCATCAAATTTTACTTTTCTTATACTCAAACATGCCTCAAGAACAAATAATTTCTAAAGTGCAATGCTATGATATGAGGCAGATAACCACTACTCTCTGAGCCTCTGCCCTGCAGGGATTCTCATAATCAACTTCTACATGAGGCAGAGGATGGTGGAGGTAGAGGTAATTTTAGCTGTGTTCACTCTAAAATAGTGCAGTTCGAACTATAGTGTCTTATGGGGCTTTGTGTAGATGCTTCAGATGCCTTTACCTGTTTCAGCTGTTATATCCTAGGGTTTTACATACCTAGATTTTGCTTGTGTAAAGACTTCTGACTACTAGCTTGAAGACCATTAGCATGGTGGACAGGAAGAGAAGACAGAGGGAGATGTATGCAGCTAGCTGTCTGTCATGGAGGTTATGGAAAGCATACACTCCTCTCCTTATTCACTCCCGTCTGTTCTCTTAATTCTTAGCATTAAGTAGTGGCCTTAAGGCTTTTCTAAGGTCCAAGATAAACATATTAAATCCCCGTGTTGCTCAGTAAGTTGGAGATACTTTCTGTAAAGGGATGAAGTTTGTATTTTAGGTTTTATGGGCCCTACAGTCTGATGAAATAACTACTCAACTCTCTGTTATAGAGCTAAAGCAATCATAGATAATAATGCATGGCTGTATTCCACTAACACTTTATTTACAGATACTGATATCTGAATTCCAAGCTTTTCACAGGCCACAAAACATTACCATTCTTTAGTTTCATCCTGCAACCAAATAAAGACGTAGAACACATTCTTAACTCATAGGCCTTCTAAAAACAGATAGTGGATTGGATTTGGCTCAGACTATAGTTTGCTGACTTCTGTCCTAGAAAACAATTTCCTATTTTCTCTTTTCAAATGTCTAACACCTATTTATCTATCCTTGTTCTCAGTTGATGACCTTTGTTTCCGAAGAAATCTGGAGAGAATGTCTATAAGCTACTGTCATTTTTATTCATTTAACTGTATTTGTATCCTTATATCCTGATTTCTCTCCTGTTGTTCTATTTCTAGCAAAGATCAACTCCTCATTCCCAGATTTACCCATTCAAAAATACCATTTCAACAATTTCTCCTGCATTACCAGTACTTCCCTCTCTACTGGATCTTTCCATTAATATACAAATATGATGTTATTTCTCTCCTATTTAAAACAAAACAAAAAACACTTTTGTCTTCATGTCTCCCCCTCCACCTAATGCCTTTTTCTCTCTTTTCTTACAGGAGTCGTTTATGCTCACTTTCTAAATTCTTTTCCCATCCTTCCTTAAATGTACCCTAATTATGCTTTTATCCAACCACTCTTCTGAAACTGCTCCCATAAATGTCTTTCATGCTGTGAAATCTAGTAAATTCTCAGTCCTCATCTCATTTGCTTTACCGGCAAGTGAGATTTGGCCAGTTGAGCATTATTTATTCCTTAAAACATTGTATCTTAGCTCTGAGGGCATTCTACTATTTTAGTTCAGCTATTAAAGGAGTTCAAGTGAGATGTAACCAAATGAATTATAAAAAAGCTTTGTTTTTAAAACTTTTGGACTTTTAAATTGCACATAAGTGATTGAGGATCCATACTAACTTGGTTTGGAGGAGCTTGAGCAAGACAAAATTAATGTCAACTTCAAGTAAGAAATAAGTACATGTAGGTCTCTGGAATTTTACCTCTTGTGGATTTTAGTGGAAGAATAACACCTTCAGGGCCACCAGGTATATCCAAAGAGGTAAAAGTCAATTCTTACCAGAAATGTGGAGTCCATTTCTGCTGTCATGAGCACTATGCCTTTTTCATCCTTAAGTTCAGGGTAGTGATATAAAATCAGTTGGCTGGTTGCAGCATCCCCTCGGGTCTGTAAGGAAGAACACTTATCAAGGCTCAATAAGGTACCACCACAAAATACTGCAATTTCAGAGCAATAGAGAGTCTGGAGGAAATTCTGGCTCTTAACAGCCCCTTGGGTGGCTAGTGAGTGGAGGACTGGTATGTGAGGGGAATGGTCAGGTCTGCCAAAGTACTGTGAAACTGACAGTTTGCATGGTGTTATTTGTGTCTTCAACTGAAAAGGTCTGGCTTTTTTCCCAGAAAATGTTTACAGTAGGCAGTGAATCCTTCATCATGGCCATATATTTAAAAACAAAATGGCACAAGCAGCTACCAAATCAAATTCTAAAGAAAGCAATATGCCTATGTAATTGCCACTTTTATGGACTAGTGCATTTCACAGTTGAAATCCAGTCCCCTTGGCTGGCTCTGAAGACTGAGCTCTTTTAAGCTGTAGCAAACAGCTGGAGAGTTTGCACATGGGTCAGATTTGTAATGCGCATTTTAAAAATATAATCTGGGTATGGGTAGAAGGAAGAGAATAGGAACATCATAATTTCATGAGGAATGGACAGGGCAGTGGTTACCAGACCTCAAGTCCAAACTAGGAAGAAGGCTGGTTTCAAAGCTAAGTCCACCTACAGTGTAGAAACAATCATACATCTAAAAAAGATCTCTGGGTTTTATTTCTAAAATTTCAGGAAGAGTCTTTTTAATTATCAATATCATACTATTGCTAGGTTTTTTTTTTTAATAGGGAAGATATGTTTATTTTTCTATGTAAATATCTAGGTGTCACTAGGGCAATCTTAAGAACACATTTCTAACATTATACTGATTGTTATACTGATCATTTAGTCATAAATATATTTCTGGATCTTTTCCTTATATTTGTATCTGAATTTCATGAGGGCAGAGAAATACCACAGATCTCCAGGATCTGGGATAGTCCCCAACATATCAGCACGCTGATTAAGTCCACAGGAGTCAATAACCCAGAATCAAGCCCAGCTCTGTTACTTATTAGCAGTGTGAACCAACTTTTCCAAGTCCATTTTATTCTCTGCAAATAGAAATTATAATAGCAACGATCTCATGGGATATTTGCAAAGATTAAGTAACACTACATATAAAACCTCTGACATGGAGTAAGTACATCAAATATGGGTTATCATAGTATATGCCCAATAAATGATCACTAGCTGAGTTATAAAATAACTAAGTAAAATGTTGCCCTTTCATTCTATTTTCTACTCCCTTTTCCCAACTCCAAAGCCATTATGAAACTAAGGTTAATTTGCCCTCACACCCCTACACCAAAAAAACCCAAACATGTAACTTTCCTTTTAAGGTTTGTTTTAAGCAAAGTTTGAAACTTATATGGAAGAATTCAGATACCACTGATGGAACCAAAAGAGACAAAGGGAGTGGGGGGAGGCTCCACGTTTCTGCCTGCATGGACCACTTCATAACTAACCATCAAATTTTATCAAGCCTCACAGCTCCCTCATACTTAATTCCCCCAACCCATATTCCTCCATTCTTATAAAAACTCCTGCCCAAAAGAGGTTCTCTTCCTGTCTCCTTGACAGGTGACCTTGCAGTAAACCTCTTTTATTTCTCATAATATTGGCTTTTATATACATTGGCAGTGAGCCCACTGATTGACAGCAACTATACGTTTTTGGGGGGTCAGATTTGACCTCCAAATATAGAATATCAATCATACTTATAATCTGATTTTTAACATTTGGGAATAAAACAAGGAAAAAGAAAGGAAGGAGGTAAGCAAACAACAACATCTATGGGATAGAAACTATGCATCTTACAGAGTTAATAAAACATTTGTAAGACACTGAGCCCTCTTTAAGACTTATAGTTCAGGTTAAAAAGACAACTAACCACCATAGCACCCAACATATAAATTATGACAATTTATTGATGCCACAGCAAATACTACTGGGAGTTAGCAGACACTCTGTGCCCTTGAGCCTTAGTAAGGACTCCTATCAAGGGGTAGGCTTTCCTCCAGGGGACAAACACAAGCCACCTACCTGAATATTTATAAGTGCAGTGAAGTGGAGTTCAGTACCTGTCCATTGTCCTACAAAGAACTCATAACCTTCCCTTCTTGGTAGTGCACACAGAAACTATGGGAAATAAATATGAAAGGAGAGATCAATAAATAAAATCATTTGCTCTATGTCCTATACCTGTATTATTCACTACATTTCTTCAATATTTGATTAAAACTTTAAAAATTATGAAATTCCTATGAGATAATATAAAAAATACTTATATGCTTTCCAACTCACCTAAGACAGAAAGCATCAGAGATACAAGTAAAGCTCTCTCATAACCCATCCCAATTACATTCCTATGTGTATTTGTTGCCTGTCACTCCCATCAGGTTTTTATACTTTGAATGTATAGTATATGCATAGTATATGTATATTCACAAGAAAATAAGAAATAGTACTGTTTACATGTTTAAAAACCTCACTTATCAAATCATATGTAATCTTTTGCAATATGCATTTTTCACTTCACATTAATACTTCTGACAGTTAGCCATGTTGATAAATATAATGTGAATTCATTCATTTCATTGCTGTATGAAATTGCATAGAAATCTACCACAATTCACTCTTCTCTTTTTTAAAAAGATTTACTTATTTATGCATACAAGACTTGGGGTGCAGACCAGAGGTGCTAGGAGTGAGAGGACTCACCAGAGACAGAGTGGGGAGCAGAACAGGGAGATCTACTGAAATACACTGCCGAGGGGAGCAGCAGGTACAATAGGAGAGGTCTGCTGCACCATGCGGGCTAGTTCCCTGGCCGTGGATTGAACTCGTGTGCTGCAGTGGCTGGTGATAGCTTCACCAGCTGAGACTTTTAACCCCTGTCCACCAGGGAGGGGCCTACTCTTCTCTCTCTTTTTTTAAAAATAATATAATCTGGTGCCCCTTTTTTTAAAAAAAAAAAAAAGATTTATTTATTTATACAAGAACTGGGGTACAGTCAGAGGTACAGGAAGGCGAGAGATTACACCAGAGACAGTGGGGAGTATAACTGGCAGAACAACAGGAGAGGTCTGCCACGCCATGTGGGTTTCTCCCTGACTGGCTGGGAATCAAACCTGCGCTACAAAGGCTGTGGACAGCTTCACAGCGCTGCACTCAATTTGTTGCACCTCCAGGGAGGCCCCCTACTCTTCTCTTGATGAACATTTGAATCTTTTTCAATTTCTAAACTTTATAGTGCTAGTGAATTTACTTTTGCTCCAAATAATGTAATCACTTCATATTTTATCATCTGAGGCTGATATTGGAGTGAGGCTCTAGACTAAACACTAAGAAAATACTCGTTTTATGGGCAAGATGTTTATAATTGGGAATGAGTAGAGAAAAGAAGAGTGTCAAAACAAAACAAAATATAAGCAGTGTAATATACATTAGTCATAGAATTGTTTCCTTATTGCCAAATTTTCAGACTCCTTCCATTAATAGTATATTAGATAACTTCTATACCTTATTAGGGGTAAAACTTTTTTTGGAGCTTGATTAAAGTATAATTAAGATGTAATGAATTGCACATATTCAAAGTGTACAATTAGATTAGCTTTGACATGTATACTGTGAAAACACTACTAGAAAATAAAGAATATATCTACTACTTCCAAAAGTCTCCACATTAATTCATATCTCTCTCCTCAATTGTCCCAAAATAATCACTGACTTGGTTTCTGTCACTACTGGTCAGTCTACACTCTCTTTAATTTTGTATACAGAATTTGTACTTCTTTGGGATTTAGTTTCTTTCATACAGCATATTTACTTTGTGGTCTATACATGTTATTATACATATACACATGTGAGACAGTATGAAGAGATTGGTAGAAAATATCCCGTTTGGCAACATAGATAAGCAACCCTCATGTGACAGCCAGAAACTTACTGTTGGACATGACTGAGCCCGGTTCCAGATCAAATCAAATTTCTCTTTCTGCAGGTTAGAAGAAAGTAAAATTAATTCACAAATAAGAAAACATAAAAGGCCATAATCACATTTAAATTTACCAAGATTGAACTCTCTAGCACTAAAATATAATGAAACAATTTCAAATTCCATCATTTATAAATTCCTCTTTTGACACAGAAGAAAAACCAGATATGTGCTTTGCTGTTCAATTCTAGACAGAATTGTGTTGTTTCAAATCCTCTAGGGGACTCGCCAAGTGTTGGAGATATAAGGTCACTGAGTATGTCCAAGGGAGAACTAAGAAGGCCTGTTCAATGATTCACCATCAGAAATCTAAAGTATTATGAAAAGTACAGATTCTTTCAGTCATTGAACTCATGAAATACAAGGCTATATATGTATAAGAGGTAGGAAAAAAAGGGCAATATTCTCACAATAACCAAAAGGCTTTACCTTTTTGTCTATATGTTTTCTTTCTTAATTTATACTTACGCATGTAAGCTGAGTATGTATTTGTGTACTTGATATAAACTTAACTTAAGCTACTTCCTTTTCAGGGAAAAAGAACTGAAGAAATAGCTGATAGCCCAGTACCTCAAATGCTTTCTTATGGTATAAGTCAGCAGGAGGACAATTAAGTCAGAAACCTGGCTTTCCAGTCAAAGACTTAATGTTCAAGTAGAAATCACTATCTCCAAGACAGCAATTCAAGAAGGGAAAAACCAAAAAAATAAAAAAATAAAAAAAAATAAAAATAAATTAAAGGCCATATGCTAAGGGGAAATGCCAGAAAAAAGACTTAGCTCAGGTGTAGGTCATTTACAGACAGGGAAAGAAGAAAGTTATGCTAGAGACCCTTTCTTAAATTCCAATAGCTTGGTTGGAAAACACCAAAAAGAAATAAAAGATATTAGAAATTGCTTAGCAACATGAACTTATACCATGCTCCCTTGTCAGAGACTGACTCAAAGAGACATTTCTGAACTAGAAAGAAGGAAAACAAGAGCCATAAATACACCATATGGAGCTTCCAATCTTTGGTGCTCAGGGCATAATAAAAACCCTCAGAGCTATAAATGCAAGTTCTCAAGAGGCAATAAACATAGGAAAAGTAAAGGCAACTGCCTACTAAGGTTAGAGCCCTGACCTTCATGCTATAACACTTTCATTTTCCCTCCAAACTACTTACAGGAATAACTGCGAAGACTGTATCTTTTGTTGCAAAATACTGCTGCCAAATCTGTACAAAAAAAGAGAGGGTGTCTGTGACATGTGGGTAATCTTTTCAACCTGTTCCAAGAAATGGTGACAGCTTTCACTGCTCAGAGTAATATGCTACTTGATAAAAGGGAGGAAAACACAACATAATGCTTTTATTACTAATACATGATTACAAAAAAGATTTAATACCACCTACTCTACTAGATGATTAAACTGTAACTCTTAATAACAAATTCCTGCCAGAGAAATGGATTCCATGACCTTGCTAATCATTTTTCCCAAGAAGGGCCTTGTGTGTAATAGATAATTTCTTTTTTTCACATCTTATTTTCCCCTCTCAAAATCCACACTCCCCAGCCACTGTGGATCTTCTCAGAGCCAGGACATTAATCATTCAGAACCCAGGGTCTGGAGTCAAGCATAACTGGATGCAACTCTCAGCTCCAATCATTTCCTGGCTATGCTATTTCAGGCAAATTGCTAAAACTAAATTACATCCAAAACAATCATTGATAAAATAGCACTAACATCAACCTCATAGAAATGTAAAGATTAGGTAAAATAACATAGGTTTGTATTTAGCACATCATATAACAATGCAAACCAGAGCCCAAGATGCTCTGAGGGCAATAAAGGGACACTTTACGAAATAAGGGAACAAGTACCAGAGGAGATATACCTTGAACAATGATCTGGAGTTAGCCCGGTAAATGGGGAGGCCGGGAAGATAAGCATGCAGGACAGAAGAGAACAGACAAATGCTAAGCAAAGAATGGCAGCATCAGCAAGGCACAGAAGTCAGGGAAGGTACCATAGCTAAAGTGATACCTGAGTTATCTGGTGGTGAAGAATGTTAGAGTTGATTTGAAACCCTTCTAGAGTTACTTTGTCAACTTACCCATTAAAATATAGGACCCTAGCCAAAGATACTAATTAAATTGTAATACCAACATAGGGCACTAGGACCTGGGCAAAACATTTTATCAATGCAGTCTAGGATTGTTTTGCTTTATTTACTTTTGTATGTCAAAATACTTACTTCTTATTTAAGGACAGCGTATCTTGCTTACTTTCATTGAATTTATATTACTTTAGTTTATGAATTAACACTGAAGTTTATGAGACTGATCGATGTTTCCTAACATAGCTGACCTTGGTTACTCAGAATTATCTTTTTTTCTTTTTTGAAGTTTTATTTATTTATGCATACAAGAGCTTGGGAGTAGGCCAGAGGTGCAAGGGTGGGGAGGTGGTGGTGAGAGGATTTACCAGAGGCAAAGTGGGGAACACAACAGGCAGACTGATTCAAATATATTTTGCTGAGGGGAGCAGCAGGAGAGACAGGAGAGGTCTGCTGTGCTATATGGGTCACCTCCCTGGCTGGGGATCAAACTCGTGCTGCAGTGGCTGTGGATTGCTTCAAAGTGCTAATGTTTAATCGCTTGCACCACCAGGGAGGCCCCTCGAAATTATCTTTTTTTTTCCCAAAGATTTATTTATTTTTATTCAAGAACTGGGGTACAGGTCAAATGCGTGGGAGGGTCAGAGGATTCACCAGAGATAGAGTGGGGAGCAGAACAGGCAGACAAACCGAAATACACTACTGAGAGGGAACAGTGGGCGAGACAGGAGAGGTCTGCCACGCCATGTGGGTATCTCCCTGGCCGGCTGGGAATTGAACCTGCGCCGCAGAGGCTGCGGACAGCTCCACAGCGCTGTGTTCAACTTGCTGTGCCACCGGGGAGGCCCCTCAAAATTCTCTTAATGAACACAAACTTGTATCTAAAATTACAGGTCTAAATGTTATTTGTCATATGATCAGGCCTCTTGGGCCTGGCTTCTCTCCTCCCTAAAGGACACGCTTGGTGTCCACTTTCTACTGGCACTTCTTCTCAAAGGCAAAGTTTGAGGTCTCCTTGAGAGTCTATATAAAACTCTATTAACAGAAGCTATTTTTTATTTCTGTCTTTCCACAAGGCTTAAAACTCCTTGAGTGCAGGGGATTCTCTCATTTGTTTCTGTGTCTGGAAGAGTCTGATATTTAATACATGTTCAATATTTGCTGAAATAAATGATAAAATAAAACACTTAAAAAAACTATGGCAAGTGGCACAACTTCATATAAAGGAATATGACGACGCAGAGTCAAACAGACATGGGGTGAGTCCTACCACTACCACTGACCAAGTTACTTAATCTCTTTAAGTTGCAGTTTCTTCAGCACCAACTTTACAAGGTGGTTATGATAGCCTAATGAAATAGTGCATATGAAGCACTAAGTACAGCACCTGACACACAGTTGACTGCTTTTATTATTTTACTTTCTCAATATTCCTATAATATAGTTCAAGGACCTCTAAGAAATGCCAAAAGCTTATGATAGTCTAGAGCAAACAGAATCACAGACATGAAAATGTAAAGAGCAATGCAAATCAAGGCATATGGAATGACTGACAGGACAGATCTTGTCTGAGAAGTTTCCTATAACAAAGGAGGACTCTGAATACCAAGGAACATGGGAAGTCACTGAACATTCATGAAGTTACTAACATAATACTTATTTTTATTCATTTATTTGAAAACATAAATATAGCACTTTCTGTACCATGCATTAGTTTAAGTGTTTTCCACATATTAAGTCATTTAATTCCCCCAAATAACTCTGTAAGTACTATCATTAACTTTACTTTACAGAAAGGGAAATTAACGCCCAGAAAGGTTAACTAACTTATCAAAGTCATTCAGCCAGTAAGTAGCAGAGCTAGGACTTAAAACTGGCAGTTTGGTTTTAGAGTCTGTGTTCTGAAATACACTATTTTCTCCACATGAAAGCATGAAGAGGAGTCAGCTGGTAAGGATATCACAGGGGAAGAGGGAGTGGGCAAAATAAGAGCAGGGAAACGTATTTAGAAAAGCAGTACACTAACCCAGGTACAGAGCAGTGATATTTAAAAAAAATGTGGGCAACAGGAATGAAAGACAAAGTGAGAATGTGAGATGATTAGATATAAGAAGTGAAAACAAGAAAAAGTTTTCTTATGTCACTATTTTCACCACTTTTGCTTTCTGTGGCTACCTTTCATTTTGGGTAGAAAGAAGTGTCAAGAAATGCAGGCTCCTTTCTGCTTTCAGATTTGGTTCACAGAGTACACTTTTTCATAAAGTATGCCACCCATTTTCATTCATTACCTGTTTTATTTCTTCTCCAGTTTTGTCTTTCACCATCTCAATGTTAAAGATTGAACTGAGAGTCTGAATAAGAACATAAAAGGCAATTAACTGTCACAATTAAAAAATGAAACAATAGCACTCTGTAAGTCTTGTGGGAAGCAACATTTCAGGACCATGAAGCAGGTTCTGAATGAACAAAAATAAGGAAACCAGCTTGCTCAGAGGAGTTCCCAAGCCCACGCAGGTCCTCACAGTTCTGTTCCCCAGAGAGTCTCTATGTCACCAGGTACTTCTGGTTATTACTTTCAATTTAACTTCTGTTCTACAAGGGGTGGATTCTTATTAGCAAATTCAGTGACAAATGTTTTTATCTCATTTTTAAAAAACTACTTTCTATAGAAAGGAAGGGCATGACTGCATATTCTTCACACTTTCTCTGGCACATTCAGGACCAATACTATTCTAGGAGTCCTATCAAGACACAAATATTCACAGAAATATTTCTCATTGCTATAGTGGGAAAATCACCTTACACAAAATCACTGAAATATGGTATGTTCAAATTTGCAGCCTCTGGTTACAGACATTTCATGACTTCAGATTTGGATATTGAATTAGAAACCTACCTTATCTTTAGTGAATCCTCTGCTCACAGACTGTTTCCCCAAAGCGTCTGCCTGAAATACATGAGATAGGATATTAATCTATTACTTTCTCTTAACAAAAAGCCCACCTATTTAGGTGCAGTGCCCAGTATCTCATTAAAAATTGCTTGTGGGCTGTTCTAAGCCTCCCACTCAATTTCTTAGTTTGAGACCATGTCTTTCAGAGGGAAGGAGGACAATCTACACCTGGGATTCTGTGACTTTTCTGCATAAACTCTCCTTTCACTACTCTGTGCCAAACCTGTCATAAATGATACCATAGAATTCAGACCCATAAACAAGACAAAAATTTGGTATAGAAAAACTTGCTGGACATACTCAGATCTCTTTGGTCACATTCCTTTTGCAATGGCGGCACCCTAATGGGAGCTGTCCAAAAAGGAGAATTTCATTTTCATAACACTCACTTTCAGGCATTTTCATGGAAACAGAAATCCTCCATTTACACAGCTGCCTTCCACTTTTCGATCACTAATACTGGGTTAGTCTTTCCCCTACAATGTCCCTCTAATCCATTCTTCACTTCCATTTGCACTTATGGAAATAGTAAACTTTAGCTTCAAGTGTAAGCTTATGGCATTTTATCTAATCTAAGACACCACTGATCTTAAGGTGTATCATTAGTTTATGTATCAGAAAACGATGCCAATTAAATATTAACGTAATACTTTCACATAGCATCAATTTTAAGTCAATTTTGGACATGTTAAAAGGTTTTAAAAATGTGGACTTTAGAAACAAAGAAATAAAGTAGTTAAAATACAGTTGAACCTATATGCCAAAGTCTCAAGAGCAGAGTATTTCACAAAAAATTTAACTGGATACTTTACTCCTCCCCTACAGATGTACCATGGGGACAATATTTTTGTTGTCACAATAATAAAATGGATGTATGCATTTATAGATGGGGTAGGGGTGCCAAATAAGCTATAATTTTGCAGATGAGTTCTCATAATGAAGACTATTCTCTCATCTTACACCACTTTTCAATGTTTGGCAAGACATCCTTATAGGTACAAAACCTTTTTTATACTTACCTAGGTCCAGAATCTAATTTGGCTTTGCTTTTATAACATGGCTTTAATAAACACCGAATTTTTCAGAAAGGCAACTATTATGTACCGAGAGAAGATGATACATTGTGGAATCTCATGAGGGCTGCTGCTAACACTGGGTTTGAGAGTTTCTAAACTTACCAATACAATATCCCTGCTCTAGTCAGCACTTGCTGCTTATAAGTTCATGGTGATTTCACATACAGGTGAAAGCATCTGATGACAGCATTAGCTCTCCCAGTGTAATTGTGCCCCAGAATTTACATAAAAACTATGTGTCTTATTATGAACATTGATATTTTCCCTCTGAAATTATGTGTGACGGTGGGTTATAATGTCTACATTTCATTTCAATGTGGGAAAAGGAAAAAAAAAACTTATAACATTTTTTGTAAAAAGTTGATGGTGGATCATTCTGACTCAAAGAAAAGGTTTTGGGAATGGACAGTATGGGTGAGCCATGCTCTTCCATCTAGCTAGATAAGATAGTAAGTGACCATGAAGCCAGGAATTGCCATAATTCAAATTATGTATCTTGTCATTATGAAGTTAAATGTTCTGATTCTGTTTACATAAAGAGGCAAAGAGCTTTTCCATGTAATATTGGAAGTTTATAATACAATAATATTTCCAAGGTTCCAATATATGCAACCTTGACACTATAAATGTTTATAAGAAATTATACTTGTTAAAAATACTTTATAGAGGTGTTTGTAAAGTTGTAACTATGTTTATCATTGGAGGTTGAATTTGCTCCCCAATCTTGTAATGATTTAGCCCACTGACTACTGATCTTGTTGTTAAGTAACTCAACCGGTTAATTCAAGTCTGAGTGGATTCTCTTAAAATTTAGGATATCTAAGGCAAAAATTATTCTCCAATATAAAATAAACATTTCTCATTTTAACACACAGCTTAGGATTCTAATTTTTCACTATAACTCCTTATTTTAGGCCCACCCAGCCCACACCTGGATCACTGCCTATTCTCCCTGCTTCTTTCTTGACTCTCCCATTCCAATATGTTCTAGAAACCACCTAAGATTAGTATCTTTCAAACCACAGTTTATGAAGTCAATTTAGTTGATTGTGGCCAAAGTCTTTTTAAAAATGGGGAGGGGGGTCAATGCACTTGCACTGATTTGTAAAAATTTTCAGTTGTAATCATACACCCACACTGAAGTATGAAGTGAAATATCTTTCTTACTATGGGTTGTGGTCAGAAAGTTTGAAAAATACTGCATTTAGACTGATCATCTTTTACACACCTTTCAATCTGCTTTCCCCCCCGTTTTGATTCTTATTTAAGTATAATGACAGCTAACATGTATTAAGCACTTATTTCCCTCATCCCTACTGTCAAGTGCCATGTGTACTTTGCCTTGACCACTCAACTACACCTCCTGTGAGAAGGGACGACCCTTTTCATCTCTGAATAGCTCCACATGACCACAGTATTTTACCAGAGAGAGCAGGATATGGATGGAGACCAAGCTGAGAAGAGAGTGGCTAGATATGTTCATCTAGCTGACTCATCAATGAGTCCACTCCCAGAAGGGCCAGGGGGTGCAGTGTAGAGCACTGGTGAGTCAGTGACACAAAATGGCAGGTCTTACCTTCTGTTCCACACTTCTGATAAAATCACCTTGCCTGGAGTGCCCCACTGGCTGCTTCCGAAATTCACTGCGCTTCTCCAGTCGTGACTCAAAAGCAGCTGGGTCAGATCTGATCAAAGGTAAAACAAAGGTTAAACTGCTTGGGTCTTTTCGGATTTTGAAATAGCAAAACATGTTCCACTTCCAGAAAGAGAAGACACAGGCATTCAGAAACTGAGATTTGCCTTCAGCTAGTTAGGCCTGAGCATAGACCTACAAATCAAGAAAGCAGAAAAATAAATCCTTATTCAACCACTGTAACATTTTCCTCTTGCATTTTTTCTCTATGGTGACAGAGGGCTTCATCCCTCAGGCACTTACTTAGTTCAAATCCTCAGATTGGAAGGGTACTTTGAGGTCTCCTGTGGGTTACTGCCTCAGGCAGGAATCCTAGGTGTCAAGCTTTTACTTGCACACACCTAGTTCTAAGACACTTCCTCCTCCCTAAACACCACCCTCTCCCAGCAAGTTAAACCTCTGTTTATTCAGAGCCAAGTGATTCAGAGGCTTCAGGAAACCTATTTTGCAGAAGACTTAGCACCTAAGCATCTCCCAGACCCTCTCTCCAGAAAACGTACTCCAGTAGATGGAACATCAGAATTCATCCTTTTATGCCAAAATAGGGTTGGTCTTCAAGTCTGAAGTCCAGGTTGGGGGTGTCTTTTTTAAGAATGTGTCAGACTGTGTAGCCAGTGATATGATACTTTGATGAGGACATCATCCAGGGAATCCAGTTCCTCAACTATGAGACCTGTAGAGTCGTGGGTGAGGTCTGCAGGATCCAAGGACACCCTGGTCACCTCTCGGGTGGAGTCTGTCCTGATCAAGGACTGTAGGTAGTCCCTTTTCCACAAAACTCATTTCTAGAGAGAACATCAAATACTACTTCCTTCACTGCTATGCACAGGGGCACATCTTCCTCCCCTCCAGGCTGATCAGCAGTGCCCTGACTAGCGAAGAGTCAAACCAGGGGTACTGTGTAGCAGGGGTGGTGCCTGCCTGGCCAGGACTGCGGGCACCAGGACCAGGTCAGTGGCTAGAGTCACATCTGGGTCTACAAAGGTGAGCAGATGGAGAGGGCAACGGGTGGCCTAGGCAATATAGCCCATATACTCACACCTTGGGCATCTTTTATTATTAAAAACATCCGTAGACTATATCTCTCTCTCTGTAACTTACATCCTCAGGAATAAGAGGATTGTGAATTCCTTTTATTACATAAGAGGTATAATTTTTTTTTATATGTGTACTTGAAAAATCACTCTTAGGCCACGCCCTAAATTTCTTTTTTCTAGGTTAAATTTCCCATTTTATCTAGTCTTTCTTCATAGATGTGATTTGTGATCTTTCCTCACAATGGACCTGATCTCTGGGCACCCTCTCGTTTTTCTACACTACAGATATAGTGAGCCTGGAGCTAGATTAAATCCTCCCAATTTACCAAAGTAGAGTGTGATGCAAAAACCTAGAGAGCGGACCACAAGGGGGTTAGCAGGGCACAAAGCCTTTTTGTTGTTGGCGTATACTGAACTTGTGCTAGTCCCCCAAGAGGCCAGGTTTTAGTGAGTATGCCCCAGCACTAACCAATCAGGACTGTAAATTCCCTAAAATTATGTCATGAGGGTAGGTATACTGGATGATAGATGGGAACTAGAATTCTGGTGATGAACATAAGGTCGTATATACAGACGTTCAGTTAAAAGGCTATAATTGAAACCTAATATTATAAACCATTCTCCTTCCCCAACCCTGTCTCCAAAAAAAAAAAAAAAAAAAAAAAAAAAGAATCTTATGATATATGATATCTTATCTGTTAGGTTATGGGCCCTAAGGACAGGCCCCCTCCTTTAACTTGGCCCAAGTTCTACTGACCCTTTTTTGGCCTCACTTTCCTATTCCCCTTTCCATTTTCCTCTACCTCAACTTCACCTTCTTTTTCTTTTGTAACCACAAAGCTTTCCCTCCCATCTCCCTGATACTTGTCTCATATCAGCTTATCATCTCCTCTCTCCTTTTCATTGAGTTAACAAACAACTTATTGTCTCTTGCCTGCTGGTTACTTTGCTGGGCTCTGGAGGTACAGAAGTAAGTACAGTACCTACATCAAGATGCTTACTATCCAGTGATAGTATGTAGGTAAGTACATTAGAATATGTAATATAGAGGGCCTCCCCGGTGGCACAGCGGTTGAGCACTGGGTTGAGAAGCTGCCCGCAGCCTCTGTGGCACTGGTTTGATCCCTGGCTGCTCCCCGGCCACCGGAGGAGGGTCCCGTATGGCGCACAGACCTCTCTTGCAGTGCCGCTGCTCCCCTCAGCAGTGTACTTCGGTCCTTCTGCCTGCTCTGCTCCCCGCTCTGGCTCTGGTGAATTCTCTCGCCCTCCCGTGCTTCTGACTGTACCCGGTGCTTGTATAAATAAACAAACAAATAAATAAATCTTTAAAAAAAATATGTAATGTAGAGATTATGGTGGAAATTTGCTCATATGTTCCCAAAAGGTTGAACTAGCTTCATGCCTCGTACCATTGCTGCTGCTGCTGCTCCTCCCTTTATCTGGAACACTCACCCCCAACCCCATTCCTTAATTCCTTTGTGCCAGACCACAGAGCTCAAAGGAGTTTTGGTAATAAAGCCAGAGACTGGCAGGTACTAGAGCATGAGGGTGTTGTGTAGAACACTAAAATGGACATTGTCCAAAGCCAGTGAGTTGCTCCTGTATCAGGAGATAAAGACTGTAAATGTTAATGGGAATCATCTTGTGGGAAGGAGTATAATACCAGCTCATGAATAAGAATGAATGAGAGCTGATGAAGGACAATACTTCAAATGCATTTCTGTGAAAGGGATCAGACGCTGTAGGGTAATGTAAGTAAAAAAAAAGTTTTTAGATGACAAATACTTGAGTATATCTGAATACTGTTAGGAGGGTAAAAATATTCACTTATTCCATCATTCTTTCAAAAAGAGATGAAAGATCATTCCAAAACAGCAGTGAGATGGTGTGGAGTGGAGGGGTCCAATGCTGGAATTGGGGGAGTCTAGCAGGAAGATGCTCTTAATAGTCCAGCCAAAGATGGATGAGTAAATGAAGTCTGTGGAAGCAGAGGTGAGACAGAACTCAAAGAACTTACAGTGTTCATAAGGCAACTGCCTGCCTTCCTTGCCAAGCTCTCTCCCAGTCCCCTTTAACTTTCAACTTTGGTCTTCTTCAGCTCATCCCACTTCAACTCTACAGACTTACCCATGGCCCTGGTGACCCACATCAACCCCTCTAATCTCTAGATCCTTCCCTTTGGAAGCTGAGGAGCAGTGTGGGAGTCAGATGAATGCCAACCAGTTGTGTGCGACTTTTGTTAGTTTTCTCCCTCTCTGACCCTCCAATTTCCTCATCTTAATGCCAGGGTTCAACTGATGATCCCTTCCTACCCCCAATCTCCTTTCCTTACAGTTAGAACCCTCAGCCAGGAAACTGAACGAGTTCTAGGCCAGGCCTCAGCTGACTCAATATGTGACTGTGAGCAAGTCGAGTCTCTTCTCTGGACGCCTCCATTTCTATCATAAGGACAGTAGTCTCTGACCCACCTGCCTCTTAAAGGCTGTCATAAAGAGACCACCTCACAGGATGGAGAACTCAAGCCCAGAGCCGACTGGGCACCTGGGAAAAAGGGGCTGGGCTTTGCAGAGAAGCCCAGCTCTGACACTAGCTGTGTGACCTGAAGCAAGTGACCCAGCCTCTCCGAGCCCAGACACCCCATCTGTAGAGTGGGCCAGTACCAGCGTCCACCTCGCAGGGCTCTGCTAAGGACTCAAGCGCCACATACACCAGAAGCTCGGGCCGCACGCCACCCCTCCTCCCTGGCCGCCGCCGGCTGGCCGGGCCCCGCACCTGCGCAGCTGCTGGATCTTGTCGCGGTAGCGGTCGTAGAAGGGGTTGGCCTCGAGCTCGGCCTGGACCCTATTGGCGTCGGCGCCCCCCGGGGGCTGGCCCGAGGTGGGGCGCACCGGGAACACACGCAGCTGAGCCGGTGACACGAGCCCCAGGCCCAGGGCACGGCTCCGCACCGCGCACAGTCCCCGGTAGAGGCCGGCCACCTGCAGCACTGCCGGGCCCGCGCCGCCCGTCGCCGCCACCACGGCGGCAGCCATGCTCGCCCCCACCTCCTCCTCCTCCTCCTCAGGCACGTCGACCTCGGCCCGCGGCCCGCGCGTCCGCTCCATCGTCCTCCGGGTCCGCCGCGCCTGCGCTCCGGCACCGAGGTTCCGCGCACCCAAAGTTCCGGGTGCCGGGGAGGACGAGGCTGGCGGAGGGGCTCGCCGCTCCCGCCCCGGCCCCGCGCGCCCCGCGGCTCTGGGCGCTGCCGCCCGCTTCCTCCCGCGGCCTGCTGGGGCTCACGCCCTGTCTGTCCCGCGGGACCAGTAGCCTCTGCGCGCCCAGCCTGCTCTTGAAAGCCCTTATGACCCGCGGTCCTCAAGGATCCTGCCCCCCTTTAAATTCTCGGGGCTCTCTCTGTCGCACTTGTGTCCCCCCAGCTATAATCACAGCTTCTCTTTACTGAGCACGTTCACCTGCAGGATAGCATCTGCACCGTGGCCTGTGAGACTGGTGTTAGTCTCATTTTACAGGTAGGAAAACAGGCGTAGGGTCATTAAGAAACCCATCCACGTTCTACCCAAGCTACTCGTTTCAAGACACCAGCTCTTCCAAAGCCTGGTCTCCCTCAGCTTCCTGACATCCACCTTGGACGCAGGCCAAACCACTACTTTTCTCCTCAAAGGGAACCTTAGAATTATTCTTGACAAGTCTTTTTTCAGGCTATTTTTTTTTAAAATATTTATTTATTTATACAAGAGCTGGGGTACAGGCCAGAGGCGTGGGAGGGTGAGAGGATTCACCAGAGACAGAGTGGGGAGCAGAATAGGCAGAAGGACTGAAAGCACTGCAGAGGGGAACGGCGGAGGAGACAGGAGAGGTCTGCCGCACCATGTGGGTATCTTCCTGGTCCGCTGGGAATTGAACCAGCGCTGCAGAGGCTGCAGACAGCTTCACAGCGCTGCGCTCAACCTGCTGCACCACTGGGGAGGCCCTATTCAGCCTATTTTTGATCCCTGGAATGCTCTCTCCTTCCTCTTACTCCACCCAATGTTTCCACCCTTTCATGCCTTGAACCAGGTGTGAGCTCCTCTGAGTAAGGGATAATAACATCAACATTTCTGTCTCATGTGCTCCTAGCACTGGGAAAGTTCTGGCACAAGCCCTCCATGAGGCACTAGTCAGTTAGCTTTCATGGAATTCCTTTGCTGGTCTTACCCGGCAGAACCGTCTCCCGAATGGTGGGCCCCTTAGGGACAGGGACAGAGCCTTCAACTGTGCTAGCCCACCTACACTCACAGAGAGCCCTGGGCCCTGGCCTATGTTGGGAGAGTGTGATAGACTCTTGAGATTACTAAGTCCTTTAAGGGTGCTAGCCTGCACCTACCTCAGATCCCCATGCTTGCTCATCCCTCTGCTTGGGTTTGCTTGCTTAGGGCTCAGTTCACAAGTCAGCATCTCAGAGGGATTTTTTTCTTGATTCACTCACCATCCCCTTATATTCTTTATCCCATTACCTTATTTTATTCTCTTTATAGCAGTTATAACTTATGAAAATGTCAGGTTATTTATTGTTTACATTAATTCATGGGGCTTATATTCTAGTGGGGTGAGGGTGACAGTAAATAAATATATGTTAGGTGATGCTACATGCTATCCCCCAGAACACAAAGCAAGCTTAGACAGAGATAAGGGGACATTTGACAGAGCCCTTAAAGAAAGAAGGGAATGATCTCTCTGGTTATCCTGGGAACAGCCTTCCAGACAGAGGGAAAGGAAGCACAGGCTGATGCAGGAGCATGCCCAGCCTGCTGTGCACCATCGGGGAGGGTAGTGTGTGAAGGAAGTATGGGAAAGGATAGTTAGATGGTTCAGGGCTTCATGCACTTTGTTAAGTATTTTGGTTTTATTTTATTTTTTAAAAGATCCATTCATTTATGCATACAAGAGCTGGAGTACAGGCTAGAGGTGTGGGGGATGGGAGGATTCACCAGAGACAGAGTGGGGAACAGAACAGGCAGATTGAAATACACTGCCGAGGGGAGCAGTGGGCGAGACAGGAGAGGTCTGCTGCACCATGTGGGTAGCTCCCTGGCCAGGGATCAAACTCGTGCTGCAGTGGCTGCAGACAGCTTCATAGGCTGCATCTTAACCCTTTGCGCCACTAGGGAGGCCCCAGGACTTTGGTTTTAAATCTGAGTGAGACGGGAAGTAGGTTTTGAGCAGAAAAGTAACATGATCAGCTTTTAAAACAGATTCTTTTGGTTGCAGGTGGAATATGGGAAATGAGGGGCAAGATGGATGCTCTCCTAAGAGTGACTAATTTGTCCTGGTTTATATCCTATATGCACTATATCCTGGAAAACTCCTCAGTCCCGGGCAAATTAGGATGGTTGGCCTCTCTATAGGAAGACCAGTAATCCAAGTAAGAGGTGGTGGTGCTTAGAATAAAATGATAGTGATAGAAGGTGGTCAGATTCTGGGGATGTTTTGAAAGCTATGTCTAAAGAATTTACTAATGGACTAAATGTAGATGTAGAAGAATGAAAGTCATCAAAGATGACTTACAAGTGTTTAACATGAAGATGTGAAAGGATGGAGTTGCCACTTACGGAAAAGAGGAAGCAGATGTTGGATGATGATGGATGATCAGGAATTACATTTTGGGTATGTTAGAGAGATCTTAACAGACTGGTAAGCAGGCTGTTGTGTGCATGAGGCTAAAGTTCTGAGGAGCAGACTGGGCAAGAGATAAAGTTGTGAGTTGTCAGTGTACATGATATTTAAAGCTATGAATCTGGATGCGATCACTAAGGGGATGATGTAGATAGAGAGTTAAAGACTGAGTCCTAGGGCACACTAACATTTTGAGATAAAGAAAAAGAGGAGAAATTAGTAAAGGAGACTGAAAAGCAGGAGCCAGTGAGGTAAGCAGAGAAAAACTCCAGAGGTCTGAGCAAACAGTTTAAGGGGTCTGGCTGGCCTGGTCAGAAGGGAAAGATATGTGAAGGGTGGAGAAGAAGATGTGGCAGAGAAGAGATGTAGGGCCAGATGGTGGCGAGCTGCCACAGGGCCTGATACCCAGTAAAAATGTACAAACACTTGTTGAAAGTAATGAAACTATAAAGATTGCAAACAAGGAAGGCAGTGTTGACCATTTAGTTTTCTTGAGCAACTTTTCTTCTGGCAACTTGGTCATAGACTTCTTGAGGGCAGAGCTGCCCAAAGCTCTGGTGTCCCCTGCCTCACTCCCTACTGGTGACAGGTATCCATCAACTGTTCCTTAAAGGGACGGGGGTGGGGGGGTGGGGGGGTGAGGGGGGGTTGGCCTTTCTTGGGGGCTGTCTGTGGGTTTCCCCATGGGGTAAAGAGCAGATGACCCAGGTGGTGGGTCAGTCCCTGATAGATGCAGCAGAGATTTTCTATGCTCACGATGCTCAGATGCTTAGATGGAGTCCCTTCCACTAACCAAGACTTCAGAATCACAGCCCCTGGAATGCTCGGTGCTCGGAACCCCAGGTGACTTGGCGGAAACTTTAGGGAACAATGGGCCTGAGCATTCCAAGGACTCCTATTGGCTGGACAGATGGGTAAATGAACTCATTCTCCCCAGAGCTATCAGCCAGGTACCAAGGCTCGAGCTTATGGATTCCCAACGGCAGGACCTGAGCCTCCCTGGCAGTAAGTGTCCTTCAATCACTCCCCCTGGCTTTGTGCCCTCAGGCTCGGGAGCACTGCAGGAAGACCTTTTGCATGGAGGGGGTGGTGGCTGCCTGCATGGTGGAGTGCTCAGCAATTAGGATATAGTTTTTTCTAGAAAATGAAGGATTCCTTGAGAGCAGAGATCATATCTCTCTGGCCAAGCAGTGGAGATACTAGGAATATCTCATCATAGATGAAAGGTTAAAGCATGTAGTAGAATAGGATGGGACACCTGTGATGTCAGCTGGTAAACTTTAATTTCCTTGATGAGCCTTGATTTTAGTGAGGCTTCTCAATCTGATGGGCTGCATGGGTCCAGGACTGGGAGCCAGAGACTTGACTAAGCTTAGGCAGGCCATGGTGCCTCTAGACCTAGCTTTCCTTATCTGTAAAGGTCTAAAGGTGATTCCTTAAGCCTCCTGGAAACCCTGCTTTGACTGAATAAGAGAGGTACATGAGGGAGGAGGGAGGGAACAGAGTGGTTAAGTGATTGGAATAATTTAACTAGGTTTAAGGACAGGAATGTGAAATGGCTTGGATCCTAAGCTAGAGCTATCAACCAGTTTGCCTTTTTTTTTTCTTTCTTATTGCCTTAGTGTGGGTCTCATTGTACTTTGCATTCCTGGGGCTGTGTTCTGTGATAACTGGCTGCTGCATTGTCTTTCTGCACTGGAGGAAGAACTTGCAGCGGGAAGAGCGTGCCCAGGAGTGGGTGGAAGCGATGAGAGTCACCACATTCACCTACAGCCCACTGCTGTACTGGGTTAACAAGCGACGACACCAAGGCATGTCTGCGGCCATCAACATGGGCCCGCCCTCTGCTATCACCAAGCCTGAGGCTGAGGTTCAGAAATCAGAGTCAGAGTTGGACATCCCTGAGAGCAGCTGTGCTGCCCAAGACAGCAGCCCCAAGACAGAAGCCCCTGTCTCTCTGCAACCTGTCTTGCAGCAGGTCCTGCAGCAGCAGTGCCAGCCTTCTGCGATGCCTCAGCCCCATGCAAGCTCCCCACTCTCAATTCCCATCTTTCGGGAGGTGCCCATCACCCTCTCCCTGAGCAACCTACCCCCCTTGCTGAACCACTCAGTCTCCTACCCTTTGGCCACCTGTCCTGAAAGGAGGGCCCACTTCCATTCTCTTCCCACACTGGCCCATGGGGACCACTGCTTTAATGCCAAGCCTTTTGCTTCAGAATTGTAGTCTGCTCTCACTGAGAGTGGGAGCTGGAGGTAACAGCAGAGCCAGATATTAAGCTACCTCAGGAAGGTAACTGTATTAACAGAGGCCAGGGCATTATGAAAGATTAAAAAAAGTTCAAGGCTCCCTTGTGTCTCATTTGTTGTTAGGAGTGCGATGTCCTTCCCAGTTGATGGGGCACTTTGCAAACCAAGGTCGAGTCTCGCCAATACAACCGGGAACTGGAAGGTTGGCTGTGGGGAGATACTTTGAACCAATACTTGTGATGGGCTCAATATTCCTCTATTCAGTATTTACTTAAGACCAGAAATGTGTCAGACCCTGGAATAGGTAACCAAGGCGTTGCCATCTTTGGGGACATTAAGTACAGCTGACATCCAGACAGATCCAGACACAAGAGTGGTAACTGCTGAGTGTGTGTGCGCTATGGTGATTCATAGGCATCACGGTGCAGACAAAGCAAGTCAGCATGGTCTCATGCAGCCACACTGCACTGCCAGTTGAACTGCATCCTCTGACAATATCTATGATGCACTGAGTCCTTACGTGGTGGTTATCTCTACATTATTGCTCATACAAGAACATCGCTGAATATCACCTCTGTTTTCCTACCGATAAAAAGATAGTTTCTAAGGGCATTCACCTTATCATTTTTATGTTGTAGAGCTAGGTCTCACTTACATCTGCCTGGCATCAAGGTCCCTGATATTCCCATCATACACCATGGTGTCCCTTCGCTAACTTGTCTTGTCAGAAAACACTTGGCAAGTGATTTATTAGGTATGTAGGGTATAAATAACCTGGTTCATAGATTGGTCAGTGAGTCCCCTAAATATATATACAGAAATGTATCCTTTGTCCTTTTAAAGGAATTCATGTCACCTCCAAAAGTTAAGATCTAGTAGGTGGGGATTATTTTCTAGTAGCTGGAAATGATACTAAAGACAATAATTTAAACTGGCCCCAATTTAAAAATAAGCCCAGCTCTGCTCCAGGATATACATTTTTGAGAATGAAGAAATCATCTATTTGTGACTAAACTAAGCTCTTCCCTGACGTGAAAGGTCACTCTGATTGTGTAATGTGTATGTATGGATCCCCCACATCTAGCAAATACGTAGTTTCTTTTACCTTGTGTATGTGAAAATGCCCCAGTCCTTCCATGACACTCTTCTTGCAACGGATCACAGGCCTATTTTTTTTTTAAGGCACTGGAAATTTTTTTTTTTGGCAAACATGCTCTTATAACTGAATCTCTAAATACTAAATAGGCCTAAGTGAAGCTATCTGGCTGATAGGGGCTCATTCTTCCCTCACCCTACCCCTCCCACTCCTGAGGATGCTGAAGAACTGTCTTCCCTTCTTCAGGCCATTTTGTGGTTCTTCAGGCAGATTCCTCACCATTACTTTGAGACTACCATCTGTTAGTCTATGCTTTCAAAAGTCAGAAGGAATTAATAAAAATAGGGATCAATGCAGATATATACGTATTTTTCCTTAGTAATCAGTATGGATGGGGGCTTTTATCATAGTGGGAGAAGAAAATGTTTTATTTAGATAAATTAAAAGGGCAGAATTACTGATGAAATAAGCAAAGCTCAAATCAAGTCATGGAAACCTTGAGTTCACTCCCTAAACTGAACCAAAATTGCTTATACATTACCAAAATAGCCCCCCTAAAGCAAAGTAGATTTACATTTCTTAATATGAGAAAACAACAAGGTAGGTTAGGTTCATATAACAAACAATACACGCTCTATAAAGTCTCAGAAACACCCAAATGTGTTCTGGTTTGGATATGAAAGAAGGGACCACATCTATCTGGTGTTGGTAAGCAAGCCAATGAGGTGTGTAGCAAACAAAAGCTGTCACTAAAAACAACTCAACGGCAGGCCATTATGAGTATGAGCCCATCACAGTCAAAGTCTTCAACTGTGACCAGGAAGACCAGCGGGGGTGAGGTGGGTGGGGTGGGGGGTGTGTGTGTGTGACGGGGTCATGTCCAGTAACAGTAGTGAGGAAATGCCAGCAGAAGGGAGAGCTGCAGCAGCAGGTGAAGGCTGTCCACTCAGCTCTGCTGTATCAGACACGGTCTTGGGCGCCACACATTCCTCTCTGCCCTTAGGGACACCACAGTTACAACAACAGGTTCTCTCGTGCTGGTTCTTCTCTTCCAGAGATAACTTTCTGCCTCTGATTTATAGAGAAGCTGTTTAAGTATACATCATGCCAGCTAGTACAAAACAAAAGAAGAAAAGGAACAAGAAGCAGTGCTTTGGGTAACCCAGGAAAGTAGTAGGAGCTGCAAGTGAAAACCTAAAAATACTTGAGGCCAGAGCCAAATTCACCATTACAACCCAACCTTCCTATCAAAGAAGGGATGTGACAGGTGAGGTTTAACTGCAGCTCAACAGGAGTCAAAGGCTGGGTAAGTTAAAACAATTCACAAAACTCCCAAATGAACACTGAAAAATGTGCATATGGGGCTCCTAAGCCAATGCATCTACTCAGCTTTGAAAAGGATTTTAAGATGCCCTAGTTCTGCCTGGAAGACAGAGCACTTTCTTAAGCAGTATGATAAGGGCAGTCACAGGTGTGAGTGCAGCATTCACACCTCTGCCAAATTTGGCAGAGGCAGAGGAAGGTTCCAGACAGCTGCCTCAGGACTGATGCTAGCCAGACAAGCTCAAGGTGGGAAGAACAATGATAAACTAAAAAGCAAAAGTGATTTCTCTATGTACAGCCATCTGATGTGAAAGAAAGGCACACATAACAAAGAGTTAAGGTGTCCTCAAAGTATCTGCCTATGCAGGAGAATTTGAAACAAAAATGACAAGCTACATTACCCTCAAGTATATTTCATATAAATCAGTTCTCAAAAAAATACCTTCCAGGTACAGACATTCTATTTATGGCACAATATATACAAATAGAGCAGTATAATTCAATTTATTGCTAGAATTTTATTTGGTTGTTAAAATCTGTAAGGGCATATATATTAAAAAAAGGTAAGGGAGGGGGGTATGGAAGGCAGCCAAAGAGTAAGAGTTATTTTCAAGTCACCTAAGTGCCAGTCTGATTTTATACGATATTTTAATCTTTCTAAGAAAAGTGAAATAGCTCAGATGGGCAGGGAAAATTTTTTTTCTTCAAAAGAGAAGCATGAGCCATAATGAAGTAAACAGACATGTTTGTGGGAAAACAATTCACTTTGCTTTAAGTAAATTTTAATATTTCTAGAAAAAAATTCAAGGTTAGCCAACACCAAATTGAACATCCCATCAAGAAGAAAAAAGCCCTTAAATGTTTAAGGGTGCTTGACTGCATTCGTGGCTAACAGAGCAACTTGGACAAAGTTAAAATGGAAACGAGATCTAAAGTCTGTGCAATGAAGGCTTTTTTAGTTTCTCCCTGACTTGGCCTACAGCACAGATATGTTTTACAAAGTTTTTCCTTTTATGTTGCCCAAAGACTGCTTCTAAGAACACAGCATACACACAGGGAGAATTCCCTTCAGTCCAGTGCTCTGTTGTATCAGGCCTACAGAAGTGTTTAAAGGGAAAAGTACTGCACCTGCTTGTATGAGATATGGAAAAGCCAGCTATCCATCTTTTGGTATGATCTGGACAGAAAGCCTTAGCTACTTCTGAGCTGGTAATTTTAAGGAGGCCTACTATGATTTCATGATTCCGTCATAGCCTTTTTGGCTTTGGTCAGCCCACAGAGAAATACATTTGGTTCTTGGCTAGCTCCCAGGTAAGGTCTCAAGGAAGTTTCCTGGGTCAAAATAAGAAGCATTAGCTCTTCTCTAGAGTGCCATGGTATCCAGGCTGAGATAGTCTCAGAATGGAGATAGTCTCAGAGGTGGAAGTCAGATACAGCTATAATGAACTCTTGTTCCTTCTGTGGGTTTTTATATTTCTCCGTGCAAATAGAGTGCCTTCCTAATAGAACTATCCCTTCCTTTTAAGGAATTCCTCTCCTTTCTGAGAAATCTTGGTAAAAGAGTAATTTCCGGTGACTTCCCACCACAGAGCCAATGTGCTAGACCCTATTTCTTCCAGTTATAGCATAGCCAGGGGGTGGGCAGACAGTTCCCCTTAACAGGGAAACGAAGGAAAGAAAGACGAACTGGAAGTTGGTCACAGCAGAAGCAGGGATCAAGCAAGGTTCTAGCAGGCCTCTGACATCTGACAAACCCTGGCCAGGGGTGCTCTTGGCTCCATCAGTTTCTCTGTGGGGTTACTCTCCCTCTCCATGATCGTCTCCACAGCTTTAAGATAGACTTGAGTAGGTGGGTGCAGGAAGAGAATCTAATTAACTAGGGGTCGGGGATGGGGGTGGTGAATGTAATTCCTCCCCAGGATGTTTTATGCTTCTGAATCCTGAAAAAAGACTGAAAATGAGAAAAATCCCAACAAAACTTCTCTGGTTCATAGGCTGGGATTAGCTGAGGGAATAGGAACAAAGAGCCAGCATCCTACTTTCCTGAGACTGAAGTCAGCACTGTCTCCACAGTGCCCACTCCCTAAATCTACCCCTAGCTACCAGGCTGAAGCTATGGCAGCACGTAAGGAAATGTGGACATAGTTTCAGCTGCTACCAGATCAGATAAGTGATTTTTAGTAAGTCTTTGTTCACATTCTATTTCAAACCATTCTTACTACTTCCCAGAAAATATGCACAATTCTTTCTTTCAGTTTAAATATTTACAAACAGAAAAGGTCTATCTTTTAAAGGAAAGACATTTTCTGAGTCTGTATAAAGTGCAGCTAATTTAAGGCAAATTTAAGTGAAATATAAAAGGTGGCTTATTCTCTCTATACACATATTTTCCACTTTTAAAAGATAATATCTCTTCCCCTCAAAAAAGGGAAAGAGCAATCAGGGGGCTTTTTCCTATGAATTTTAAAATTAAGATCTTATTAGTTTCAGGAAATCATAGATTTCTTAATATCATATAAGTAAAAGGGTCTTTTTTTTTAAAAAAATAACTTTTATATAGCTTTTTCAAACAAGTTAAAAGGTGGCAATGAGTCTGCTATTGTAGTTTGGAGGACAGGAGGACTGATGTATAAGTAAAAGGGTTGTTTTGTTAGGTGAGTAGGTATTAGGTAGTCCAGGGTATATAGATCCATTTCTAGAACATGCCTGGTGAGGCTAGACACCTAATGCTACTCTTAGCTCCAGGAATGAGTATCTTCCATCTCCATCAGAATCGAATGCTTTTAAGTTCTCTGGTTCTGGCACTGAAGAACCTAAGGAGTTCCAGATTTCCTGGTAGGTCAGTTTCCCATCCACTTCCTGGCCAGTCTTATGGAATAAATCCTGAAGATCTGTTAAAAAGGAATTTCAAAAATGTTTATGTTTAAACACATAACTAAATTTAGTTAAAAGTTAAAAATGTAGCCTCCACTAAATTTAAAGCACTAAAAGAAAAGCTACTTTGCAGACTTTGTTTCTAAAGGTAAAGTTTAGGATCTCACTAAATTAAAAAAAAAAAAAAGAAAAACTACTTCCTGATCCTTTAAGAATGAGAGGGACAGTGTATGGTACTATTTTCTTAAAATATATGGTCTTCCTTTCAGATTTAATTCTTACATTAAAGGGGTGAAAAGGAATACAGAGGTCTAAATGGCTATTTGATAGATGCTGACCTTGTAAAAAAAGACTATGGCATATTGTTGTTTAAATAGAATTATCATATAACTCTGCAATTCCACTCCTAGGTATATAGTCAACAGAAATGGAAGCATGTCAACCCCAAAACTTGCACACACATGCATTACTCCTAATAGCTAAAAAAGTAGAAACAACCCAAGAATCCATCAGCAGATGAATGGACAGCACATGAAAGAGGCACACACAGGACCATATATTACATGATTCCAGTCATACCAAACACCCAGAATAGGCAAATCCAAAGAGACTGTGGTTGAGAGATTAGTGGGTGTCATAGGCTGGGGTCAGGTGAATAGGGAGTAACTGCTTTGTTGGCACAGGGTTTCTTTTGGAGATGATAAAAATATTCTGAAGTTAGTGGAGATGGCTGCACAACTTTGTGGATATGTTAAAAAATAAACACTGAACTGTATATTTTAAAAGGGTGAATATTATGGTACATGAATTATATTGCAATTAAGGAAAAGAGAACCAGAGAACCATCTATCTCTTCAAAGCTTGCTATCTCCTCTTTTTTTTTTTTTAAAGATTTATTTATACATGCATACAAGAACTGGGGTACAGGTCCGATACATGTGAGGGTGAGAGGATTCACCAGAAACAGAGTGGGGAGCAGAACAGGCGGATCGACTGAAATACACTACTGAGGGGAGCAGCAGGCAAGACAGGAGAGGTCTGCCACGCCATGTGGGATTCTCACCGGCCGGGATTGAACCTGCGCTACAGAGGCTGCAGATAGCTTTACAGCAGCGCTCAACAGCCTGAGCCACCAAGGAGGCCCAAAGCCTGCCATCTATCTATCTATCTATCTATCTATCTATCTATCTATCTATCTATCTATCTATCCACCTACCTACCTACTTATCTATCTTTCTATTTTTTCACCAGCTGAGAGAGAGCAATACTACCAGTTAATCTTCTTTATTTTGAAGATATTATTTGAGATAAAAGGACTGGAAAATTTCTATCAATAGTTTCTTCTGGTATTTTCTCAAGGGTCCTAAAATAAACCTTTAGGACAATTATATAAAATTTAAAAAAGACTCCACAGAATGACTTAAGAGACAGTTTCAAATACAAAAGACTGGTCAATGAGGCTCATTTTTCTTTAAAAGTTTCCCTAAATTTCTTTCCTTTCTTCATTCACTCATTTCCATGCCTAAATTCAATAGGTTTCCTGCTATTTGTTATTCAGGAAGAAAGGAAATGGCCTGAAGAAGGGGAAACAGTTGAAGGAGAGGATCCAGTTCAGCATGCAGTTCTGCTGACAAGCTTCTGAATAGTACCCTACTTTTACTCCTAAGATAGTCCCACAAAGCACTCTATAGAGTTAAAAAAACTCTCTAAAGTCTGAAAAGCAGGTGGAATGTTGGTTCCCAATGGCTGCCACCAAGTGGTTAGCTAGAAAATGTTTTTCTTTTGTGTGTGTATATGTATATATGGGGTATAAGTTTATAAAATGTGTTAGGCACTTGGTAGCAATATTTAAATAAAAATCTGATTGCTGCTTCAGGTCATTTGAAAAAATATAGTAATTCAAGTGTGTTGAGGTCTATGTTAGGAATTGAAGTATGAAATCTGATTATTTCTAATCTGCTCTAATAGTTTTCCATTCATTCTCATCAATTCTTGATGTAATAATGGAAAATGGGAGGAGGCAATCTGGTTGCCAATAAAAGCAATTTAACACTCCCACCATGCCAAGAAACAAACAACAACAAAAAAAATTGGGGCTGGGAGAAAAAGTAATTGCATTTAAATGGCAATAAACTTAAATCTCCTATACCTTCAGTTATTACTTGTAAACTGTAGGTAACTCATTCACTTAACAAATATTTATGTACAACAGGCACTGTGCCAGAGGCTGGAAGTTGAATTTTATTCTCTCCCCAGGAAATTACAACAGAGTGACACGTGCAAAATGGGAGGCAAATGCAGAATATTATGAGTACATATACAGAAGGACTCTAATTCAGTCCAGGGAAGTAAGGAGTATTTTCTGATGGACTGTTACCTAAGCTGAGGTGAAGAGCTGACAAAGGCAAGTGAAGAAGGCAGTGATTTTCTAGGCAGTTAGCAAACATACAAGCAAAAGACTAAACATCACAATGGAACACAGACTGTTGAAAGCAAGGTAAACACACCTGTCACTGTTTACCTTGTTGATTTTCAGCAAATGAATCCCTCATTTTTGGAGGGCCCTGGTCAACTTTTTACTTTATTTTGCTATTCTCAATATTGTGTCTGCTTTTTTCTCTACTAGACTGTTACATCCATTAAGAAAGTGAGTCTATATCTTACACTGCATTCCTATTGCTTAGCATTGGGTCTAATTAGGCACTCATTCAATAAGTGGAGATTCTATAAATATTAATAGAGAGAAAATATAGTGCACTGCTTAAGAGTACAAACTGCTGTCGCACTGCCTGAGTAAGAATTTTACCTTAACCAATTATTTGCCATGTGGATAGAATTAGGAAGTTTCCCTGTCAGTAAAATGGGTACAATACATGAATATTTATCTTCTCAGAATCACTATCAGGATTGTATGATAAAATACATGTCAATATTTGGCCTACAGGAAGTGCACAATAAGCGTCAGATATAATTCTTCTACTTATAAGTTAGAACATTCCATGGTATAAAAATTTACCTTTGATGCTAGAAATTCCTGGAAGGGAAACAGGTCTTAGCTGAGCAGCTTTCTCAATTTGGTCTCCAAGAGACAGTGGAAATTTTGGCAATGCTGATGGCTTTGATGTGAAACTTTGTACTTGATCTGTAACAAACATATGGTTTTAGTATTATTGAATCTGATACCAAATTAAACTAGTATTGAAGGTCATCTTGCATATAAATTTCATTTAAGGAAAACAGTTGAGAATGAAGCAGCATAAAGAAATTAAAGGCTTGAATCGAAAAATGTTTTCTTTTTTTTTTTTTTAAGATTTATTTATTTATACAAGAGCTGGGGTACAGGCCAGAGGTGCAGGAAGCATGAGAGGATTCTCCAGAGACAGAGCGGGAAGCAGAACAGGCAGACGGACTGAAAGCACTGCTGAGGGGAGCAGTGGGCGAGACAGGAGAGGTCTGCCGTGCCATGTGGGAATCTCCCTGGTTGGCCAGGAATTGAACCCATGCTGCAGAGGCTGCGGACAGTTTCACAGAGCTGAGTTCAACCCATTGTGCCACCAGGGAGGCCCGATCAAAAAATATTTTCTAAGTGATGATCAATCAACATCATACAACATTAAGGTTTGAAGCTGCAGTCTCACTGGAAGATCCAGTACAAGTTAGTATTATATGTACTTAGATGTAAAGAATTTAAATTGCACATAACAGCAGTGGCTACTGATATCCTAGAGGCATGCTGGGCGTATGTGGCACCAGAGCAGTTGGTGCTGTGAGTGTGACCACATGATTATGCAGCATAATGTCAGGTTTCCCCTGGAGTCTCCCACCCAAAAGAGAGGAAGAGAGGTTGTACTGCTCTCTCCAAAATGAAAAATACTTGGGGGGTGGGGGGGAATGGGGAGGGGGCAGAGGTCAAGGCCAACATAATCCACTGCCTTGGTTACATCCTTATAGAGTTCAAACAGCAGAGGTGGATATTGATTAGGTACATCCCTAGCTAAAGGCAACACCCATCCAACCCAGGGACCCCATCATTACGAATGTTAATTTTCAGAAGCACTAACATTTATTTTTAAATAAATTTTATGCATTTACAGAAATAAAAACACTCCCATAAACAACATTTAGGGCTGGTTTAATATAATATACACTGTGATAGTAACGTTTGTGCCTATAATTGGATGCAGACAGCATGGAGAAGTCTATTTCCAGCTAAACATTACCCATTCTTCCCTTAATAGACTAGAGTACAAATCATGTATAAAATGGGCTTTTTCTAAATGAAAGCAAAGTGTATCAGCTTCATCTCAGTGCGCTCAGGCAGTTCGACCAGTCCTGCTGGAACACCGTTCCCCACTCCCTGTGTGGGAGGCCAGCTGCCCAAGTCTGCGTGAAATGTTCAGAAGCCAGGACTGCTCTCACCTTTGTTAGAGGTTTCTGGAGGCCTGTTGCTCTCAGGTTTGTTTGTGAGAGCACTGATCAGCTGCAGTTTCTCTCTTAGCTTGGATACCTGAGAATCTGAACTATCTTCTTTCTGTCAAAAACAAAGATCAAGGAAGGTTTAAAGGAGAAGACCTCATCTGGTTATTTAGAATATTCCCAGAGCCTATTCAACAAGCAGTGCTTGACCCTCAACAGTTTTCCTATAAAGGCAATGGTGAAGAGAATCAACAAATACCAGAGAGAACTTTGGTAGTCAGTGCTGATGAGGATCTAGCTGGATTTGAGGCTGGACCATTATTGGAGTATTATGCCATGGATGATCTGATTCACTGAGAACATTTGGTGGAAGAGGGAAGACATACATATGTCAGCAGTAAAGGAAATGTATCCTTGTTCAGGTGCCTATATGACTCCCATTTTCTAAATGAGTAGGGTATTATTTTCTAAGAAATACTTCAGACTAATTTTCCTGAGTATCTTACTTTACCTGTGACTAGACCACTTAGGTGTTACCTTAACAAACAAAACAACCAACTGCCCCTTCTCACCCCACACCAAACCACAAGAATTCTTCTGACCTCATTCTCTGCCCTTGTGGTGATGATTAAACTGGTGGCAGGAACTATGAGGAACATGAAGAAGGGGATGCAATACTTCTAATTCAGTCTTAGATCTTTTAAAGCGGTGTTTTCCCTATACCTTGCCTCATCTTCAGGATGATCTAGATTTGCATATAGAAAACTCATTTAACGATGAAAAGAGAGAAATTTGGGTGATATGAGACAGGTTTCTAGCTGCTTTGGCCAGTGTGGCAGGTCCTGATCCTGTGTTTAACTAGAATTCATTGTAGGGCCTCCCTGGTGGTGCAGGGGGTAAAGTCTCAGTGCTATCAAGCTACCACCAGCCACTGCAGCACAAGTTCGATCCCCAGTCAGGTTGCTAACCCACATGGTTAGCAGACTTCTCCTGTCCTACCCGCTGCTCCCTTCAGCAGTGTTTTTTAGTAGATCCGCCTGTTCTGTTCCCCACTCTGTCTCTGGTAAATCCTCTCACCCTTTTGCACTGCTAGCCTACACCTCAGTTCTTGTATGCATAAATAAATAAAAATAAATCTTTAAAAAATATTAGAATTCATTGTACACTTTTTTTTTACTCAGCTTATATTTACTTATTTCTTACCTACCTTTATTTGTACCCTAACAGTTATGATATATTGGAGATCACACCTGGTTTATTTATTTATTAAAAAAAAAAAGATTTATTTATACAAGAACTGAGGTACAGGCCAGATGTGTGGGAGGGTGAGAGGATTCACCAAAGACAGAGTGGGGAGCAGAACAGATAGACTGACAGAAATAAATTGCTGAGGGGAGCAGCAGGCAAGACAGGAGAGGTCTGCTCACCATGTGGGTATCTCCATGGCTGGCGGGGATCGAACCGGCACTGCAGAGGCTGCGGACAGCTTCACAGCACTGTGCTCAACCACCTGCGCCACCAGGGAGGCCCCACACCTCGTTTATTTAGGGATCTGCATATATGTAACTAAAACTAAGTCTTAGACACCTGAAGAACTTAAGGTAAGAAGAAACTACACATGGTTAGGATGCTTAGATGAAGCAGGACAAAGGGACTAAATACAGTGGGATGACAGCTAAAAACAATGGGTCTGAAAGTGAAGAAATTCAGTCAAAATATGTACTAGCTGTATTTTACTCTGATATTTACTATCAAAATCTGAACTATTTCTGAAATCACTACTACTTTCCAACAGCAACCACCTGTCATTTTTTGTGCTCAATATTTATATCTGGCTTTTCAATTAAAAAAAAATTCTGCAGGGCCTCCCCTGGTGGCGCAGTGGTTGAGCGCTGGGCTGCGAGGCTGCCCGCAGCCTCTGTAGCGCCAGTTCGCTCCCTGGCCCCCAGCAAGGGTCCCACAAAAAAAAAAAAAAAATTCTGCAGAAAGAGTGGGAAAAATTAACAGAGTCTGGTTTACACTGCATTAAAAATTTACTACACATGACTTTAGATACTACAAAACCAGTAAGGAAGAAAAAATAAAGATGGAAAGCAATATATTCAAAACTCTGTACTATATATTTCCAGTCCAAATTCATTTCCTCTGGACCTCACAGCCTCTGACCGTGTCATAAGCAACATGCATCTGTGATGGTATTTTAGCTTCTTGGCTTTGCCTTTAGCTTATCCCGGGTAACATTTATTTATTTGTAAGATTTTTTTTTTTTTTTTTTTTGGCATAGAAGAACTGGGGTGTAAGCCAGAGACATGGAGGGGAGGGGTGTGTGTGTGAGAGGATTTACCAGAGACAGAATAGGGAGCAGAACAGGCAGATCCACTGAAATACATTGCTGAGGGGAGCAGCAGGCAAAAACAGGAGAGGTCTGCTGTGCCTTGTGGGTTAACCCCCTGGCTGGGGGCACTCAACTCAGGTCACTTTGTCTTGGGAGGGCTCGAGAGCCGTAGCTTAAAAGTCACCTCCTTAGGGAAGCCTTCCTGTTCTCTGTTAATTCAGTCATCAGATCTCTTTAGCACTTATCATACTTGTGATTAATTATCCGTTCTATTATATGTTGGTAATTTCTGACTGATGGACTTTGAATACTACCAGTATAGGGGTCATGTGTGTATCCTGCTCGTTGTAGTCACCCCAGCTTCTACCAAAGTGCTTGCCACAGGAAAGGTGTCTAATAAAAGGTGTTCGCTTATTCACTAATACACTAATTTATTAAGTACTATGTCTTGAAGTGTCAGCAAATGAGACCAAAGTACTCCTTTTGAGAAAGAGATAGCCTAAAAGCACAAAGAAGCCAATGCTCTTATTTTTACTTCAGCCTAAGTCTCCTATTATTTACCTTTGTGCTTTCAGTTTTTACTGTATCTGGTCTAATGGTCACTTGGTGCAAAGACTCTCTTTTTAGAGAGGCAGCTCTACCACCCATCTTGACGGGTAAAGAGAACAAGAGAAAATTAAAGGCAAACACTTTAATTTCAGAACACTTTCAAAAGAAATACCAGTAGGCAACTGAGGAGAGATGGGAAAAGGTCAGAGATATAAAGCTGAAACTGGTGTTTCTAGCTGTTTAGTCACAAACATTAAAAATTTGAAGTTTAAGAGGCGGGAGAACTTTTGCAGAATTTTTATCCAAAACTATGCTGAGTATGTGCTGTTGGAAGAAACCGTAGGACAGATGGGTACAATTAACAATTTCCTCTTCTAGAGAAAAATAAAGTGAAGGGGGAGGGACACTATGGGGAGCTCAGGGGTGGTAAGTTTTCACAATAAGTCTTGAAAACGTTCACGGTATTATATTCATCAAAAATCATCCCAAAATCCTAGATTCCGCTTAGTTCAGCTAAGTTCAAAAGGGCTTTTAGAAATAAGGCTCCTTTAATCTTCACAGCTTTGTAGTAAATTATACACTATTATAAAGCAGGAGGGGGAGCAGGTCTTCTTACTCCACCTCAAAGCCAAGTTGAGGCAACGTGCCAAGGCTCCACTGTGACAGGGCCAATTCAAAAACTGCTTTCTATGTGCCAGAGTTTGACCCTATTTGTGGACTTCCTTCCAGCTTTGGTGTTAGTTGAATTTTTAGTATAATTTCCTGTATCTGGCTTCCATTTCTTTATATATGCCTGTGTCATTGCTGTATGAAATCCTTAAGGGTGGAGCTTTGCAGCTATTAAAATACAATACACAAGGATCCCAGCACAATATGTATATATATGAAAGGGCGTGCACGCACATGCATGCACACACACACACACACTCTCTCTCTCTCTCTCTCTGATGCATATATTATTTACAATATCACAAAAACTAGTAAACCAACTGGTAAAGCCAGCACCAGTGACTTAGTAGGTCATTCAGTTTCCTCATATGCAAAATAAGAGGATGGATTCAATGACATCTTAAGTTGAGGCGCTGGTCTGACCTGAGTTTTAAAATAGATTCCTGACAATATATACAAAAGGGTTCCCCTAATACACAGATGAAGCAGTAAATCTGAATGAAAACCAAGATTAGGTTTAGGGAAATGGCAAAATACTCTTCTGCCACTGGCAGAAGTAAAAAGTACTGCCACTGCCATTGATCCCACCCTTAACAACTTAAAAAAGAAAAGACCAAGAAGACCTCACTTGGAAGTGTGTGCCACAGCTTCCCTACCAGATGGGTCACTGGTAATATAACAAGAGGCTTGTCTTCTCTGCCAACAACTTGTGGTCAGGCCTTGGCAAGCGACTGAACCTCTCTCCATTTCCCATTCCAAATCAGGACTAACACTGGTTGTGCCAGTCAGATCACAGAGCTAGTATGAGGATTAAAGGAGACAAGGATTAAGCACAATACAAATGTGTAGCCTCTCGAGTCTGCCAGAAGACCGTGTCTAAAAAGGTTGTGGAATGTCATCCATGTACAGACAAAACACACTGCAACAAAGAACACATCACAAAAGATCTGAAAAGGCTTACCATGCTGAAGGACAGGTTCGCTTGCTTTTCTACCTTGCTCATAGCAACCAGATCTCTTTCTATCAAGTTGACTCTGTGGGTAAGATTACTGACTGTCTTATTCATCCCCTCGAGTTTAAGATCATTCTGTCTCTGGTACCCCACCAGGGCACTGTTTACCTCCTCTAAAGAGTTGTGAAGGTACAGGATACCCTGGAGTGGAAATAAATCAAGTTGTGGAATCTAGCTGAAGACATATACTAGACCAGTAGGCCAGCAGCACTGAACAATTATGATGTCAGGTTACTGAAGTAAATTCCTTTTCCTAGTTTAGATCATCGACTGTCTGTCTGTTTTGTCCCCTCCACCTTCACCCCTCCCAAATGGCTCCCAGCTTACTCCTTCTGGAATTATTTGGCCTCAGCTAGACAGGAGGGGGGAAGGAGTTAGAGGACTACCTACATGATTCACTCTTTGGTCCCAGAAAGCTGAGAGCTTGGGAATTGATTTCCCAATGTTTACTTCACCTGCTGGCAGGAAAGCTTACTGGGTTATTAACTGAAATGCCCATTAACCTAATTTGTCAGAACAAAACTACCTTAGGAACAATACCAATTACTGAATTGGCTCATGTAGCAAAACCATAACAAGTAGTGCATTATTTAGTACAAGATTCAATTATTTTTATTGACATCCTCTAGTACTGATTGCTACTTAAAAAGGAATGATGACTATAGGTTTTAAAGGGCATTAGAATCAGCACAAGAATTCTTCTTAGTGAAGATTTCTCTTTAATGTGATCCTGAACTCAATATCCATTCCCCTCCTGTCTTTAGACGTTTGAAAATCCTGATTTTCAAGGAAGTATATGCTTTTTAACATTCTTAGAATTTACTGTGGCTCAAAAGAGATGTCACTCTGAATTACACTGCTATCCATCCATCTTTAACTTGCTGTGATTGCTGTTTTTCATAAAGGGTTTCAAGATAATCTGGCTGGTCTGTGTTTTTTATAAATGAAAGGGAATTTACTCCATGAATTGACATGCTGGGAAAAAAAGCAGAGTGCCAAAGAAGAGATAGGGCAGCATCTTGGATTCCCAAGATAGCAACATACACCCCTCTCTGCTCAGCTCTCAGGCAGGTATATAAAAGCAAGGCCTGCCAAGACCCCACAACACTGAGCCCCAATGACGCAGGCTGCTGCATCCCAAGTGCATTGTGGTCACAGGCAGTTAAGTTAGAGACAAAAAGTACCTGTTTCATATTTTCACTGTGGGTTTTATTGTCAAGTTCTGATGTAGCTGAAGGTGATGGAATTATCTGGTTGCTTCCATTGGTCTCCACTGAGAAGTGCCGATTCTGTTAACAGGAATGGAGGATAGCATAGACAGTAAGTAAATACTATGTCTACTTAATCATGTCCCAGAACATTCTATCCTCTCCCAGGGACCAATCAACAAGCATTTCCCAAGAACCTAAAGCATGTCCAGACCTGTGCTAGGCCCTGAGGGCACTAGATACTTTTGGGGATGCCCAGTGTGAAGCATGGGCTGGATGAGCAGCACTCAGATTAAACTGAGGACTCCTACTCTGTTTCTCAATCTCTGAATGGAATGAACTCCCTAGAAACTAGTCCTCTCCATTAACTGTACTGCTAGAGAAACTCTGGAATCACTGCAAGTTCCCAGGAACAACTCTGTCTGAACCTTGCCAGTGTCATATTTCCTCAGGACTAAGAGGTTTGGACATTCAAAGAGCAGCTGGTCATGTAACCACTGGCTTTGGGCATTGAGCACAACAACCAATCATGTACATTATTAGCTTTTCAGTTTTAAGAGCACAAGCCAAGATTTACGTATGAGGGTTACCCTCCCTTATCCATCTGCTTCCAAGTGTTCTTTGCAGAGACTGAAATATAACATGTTCCTATACACTTTTTCCCTTTAGTGGAAAAAACTTTTCATGGCTTAATCTTTTACAGCCCACTACTATGACTTATTCAGTATAAAGTGTGTCAGCAGGAGGATTACCACTGGCAGCCATGGAAATTTAAAAGAGGTAGATTTAATTATAAAAGAACGCAACTGGTGAATATAAGTGGTTTTCCTTGAAATCTGAAATCCTAGACATTAACCCTGCTTTCATAATTTAAAAAAAAGGACAACAACAAAAAGAAAAAGGAGAGTTAAAAAAAAATTCTCATAGTTCTGTAAAGCATGAATTTATGCATTAGAAAAAAGCATTTTAGAAAATACTTGATTACTATGAGAAATTCTCAAGATATTAAAACAACAAAAGAATTGCTATACTAGAAAGGTCTTTATTATTATGGAGCACATGCTTATTCAGTGGCAATTTAGAATGAGAATTCTGGGTGTCCCGACACCTAGATCAAAGCTTTTTCCTCTGGGTCAGCCCCATTATATAGCAGTGAGGAAAGGAACATTCTTTTGAAGCCCAGGTCTCTTTGGAACCAACTGCCTAGATTGAACTTGAAATGCCAAAGTTTGAAAGAGCATGTGGGCAGATCTAGAAATTGGTAGAGAAGCTAGGGGACTTTAGTGTGCTTTGAATAGCCCATTTCATGTACATATAATTCATCTCCCCAGGAAGAGAGCAAAGGCTGTGCCATCTTATTTTACCCTTCATAAATCCTTCATGAGCTAAGTACCCATTAGGTGATTAATTAAGGTCTCTGAATGATTGCAGACAGCTTCCATCTGCACAGTATTAACAGATATTGGAAAATAATTCCTGAGCACTGCAGGGGTTTGCTTGTGTCTGTTATCTGTTGCAGCATAACAAATCATCCTCAAACTTTGTGGCTTAAAACAATAACAACTCATTATTTCTCATGATTTGGGGCTCAGTGGGGATGGGCTGGGAGTCCTGTTCACATGGTGTAGGCTGAGGTCACACATAGGGCTGCACTTAACTGGGAGCTTGGCTAGAGCTGGAACATCCAAGATGGGGTTTCATCTTCTAGAGCGACTCTTCACCTGGCCATGCATCATTCTGCAGTCTATGCCAAGTCCCTTACCCACAGGACAGTGAGAATAATAGCTTCTTGTTTTAAGCCACTAAGTGTTGGGGTGATTTGTTAAGTAGCAATAAATAACAGATGCTTCCCTTTCTTTCCTTTCCACTTTCCTTACCACCTATCCCACTCTCAGAACTGTTTTTTTTTACTGCTATATCACCTCCAGCACATCTGCAAAAGATTCAGCTTTTAATTCTATCCACCATAACTGCTCAATTTATAGGTTGTAGAAAAATAAACTGCATATTATATCTTTTAAAAAGGTGCATAGCAGGATGTTTATAGACAAATGGAAAGTTAACATCACCACTATGACACAGAAAAGGGTGGGCAGGAAGATGCTGAGTGTGTAACATTAGTAGATTTCCTTACCATATCACTTTGCAGTAATTCCATGGTTTTCTTGTGCTCATCCACGGTTTTCTGTATTGCCTCCACAGCAAGATGGACACTGTTTAAAGTACTGCCGATGGAAGCTACACTCTGAACAAAAACATGTAATAGGTTCAGTGCTTTTCCTTTTAAAAAATTTTAATAGCTTTATTAAGTGATAACTGGCACATATTCAAAATGCTTAGCTTGATAACAAACAACCATCACCCCCAACCAGTTTCCCCATTCTTCTTTGTAATTCTTTTCTCCCAATCCCCAGACAACTACTGATCCACTTTCTGTCACTATGTATCAAATATGCATTTTCTAGAATGCTATATAAAGAGTAAAACTGAGTATGCACTTTTTTTTTTTTTGAAAGATTTATTTTATTTATACCATAGCTGGTGTAGAGGCCAGAGGCACGGAGGGTGAAAGAATTCACCAGAGACAGAGCGGGGAGCAAAACAGCCAGACAGACCGAAGACACAGGTGACGGGAGCAGCAGGTGAGACAGGAGAGGTCTGCCACGCCAGGTGGGCATCTTCCTGGCCGGCTGGGAATTGAACCCTCACTGAAGAGGCTGCAGACAGCTTCACAGCGCTGCGCTCAACCCACTGTGCCACTGGGGAGGCCCTGAGTATGCACTTTTTGGGGGAGTGTGGCTTCTTTCACTCAATGTAATAATTTTGAGATTTTCCATGCTGTAGCTACTCAGCATGTTGCTAAGTAGCATTCCGTCTCATGGATACATCACAGCTTATTAATCTGTTGCTGGACATTCAGGTTGCTTTCAGTGTTTGACTATTACAAATAAAGCTGTATAAACATCCATGCCTAAGTCTTAGTGTGGACATATGCTTTCATTTCCTTTCATCATATGTTGTCTCTTCATCACATCACCTAGGAGGTGAATGGCTGATCACATGGCAGATGTATGCTTAATCTTTAAAAAAAAAATGCCAAGTGAGTTCCAAAAGGGCATTTTAAATTCTCACCATCAGTGTATGAGAGTTCCAGTTACTCTACATCCTCCTAATTTCACTTTTAGCCATTGTAGTGGGAGTGCAGTGGTCTATTACTGTGATTTTATATTAAACACTGACCTAATAGAGATCACTACTTGTAATTATTTCAGATATCTTCTATCGCTTCCATGTAGCTTATATTGACACAACTAACAGGAAGCTGCATACATACATAGACTACCACTCTGTCAGTAGCAAATGGCAATTTTTGAGTAAAAATGAATGGAACCACTTTTGGCTTTTAGAAGCCCAGCACTGCAGATATGAAGGAAAAAGTCTGTTTGACAGCATCTGTTCTTCCTCTACTGTAGAATTCTGTTAGCAACTATTAAATAATGTGAGATACAGGCAGTAGCTTATTTTGCTTTCATTAGATCTAATGAGCCCAAGTAGACTGGAGACTTGGGGATATGATTCAGAAACCACCCTCTCTAAAAGGTCTATCCTAAGGGAATATACAAAATATACTATTTGACCTTTTATTAAAATATACTGACAATCTTATAGTGTCACATTAGTTTTTTATTCAAGGTGACTTTTATTATACTATATTCAGAATCCAAGAGAACAGAGATGACATTTTTAACATGAAAAAAAAAAAAGATACACTGAAGTTAGTTATTTAAGAAGACCTATCATTTCAAAACTTGTAACAAAAGCAGAGTATAACATTATAAATGCACAGCTTCCTAAAGAGACAACACGCTGCACAGACGTCTCTAAGCTGGGATATTATCTATGCAAGCTCTATTGTCACAGAAGCTGCAGGCATTCAAAGACATCTACTATTACAAGATCCTCACTAGCTGGATACATGAGCCAATCAGGATACAAGAAGATAGTAGGCTCTTGTTTAAGATTGTTTTTAAGGAAGCAGCTGACAGAGCCATGTGAACTCTATGCAAAACCCTGACCAATATTTTCACCAACTGCAAAGTACCTGGCACATACTAAAGGAAGCTCCGCAAATATTTACTGTATTAATGAATACAAAAAAAAACCAATTTCCTTTTCTTTCCTTTTTTAAAAAAAGATTTATTTATTTGTACAAGAACTGGGGTACAGGCCAGATGCGCGGGAGGGTGAGAGGATTTACCAGAGACAGAGCGGGGAACAGAACAGGCAGACTGAAGAAATACACTGCTGAGGGGAGCAGTGGGGGAGACATGAAAGGTCTGCTGCGCCATGTGGGATCCTCGCTGGCCGGCCAGGATTGAACCGGTGCTGCAGAGGCTGCGGACAGCTTCACAGCGCAGCGCTCAACAGCCTGTGACACCAGGGGAGCCCAAACCAATTTCCTTTTCTAACGAGACTGCCAGAGTTGCTTCTGGACTAAAGGGCATAGATGCCTACCCTTTACCCACTTGGCCCTTTGGGAATAAAGGTATGAAGAATGTGCCTTCATCAAAGCTGTACCACATTTTTTTTTAAGTTGTAAACACATGACCATATTGGACAAATAGCAAACTGGAGACTGACCATACACAGGTGATATGACTACAAAACAGCAAAATTTGGTTTTGCTTATTGGTTTAGGAATTTCTCACCATTTTTGGAGACAACAAGTTTATACAGCCTACTTCTATAAGTCAGATATCCCATACTTAATAGACACTATCTGGTATTCCTTAGCTCTAAACCCTTCTTTTATTTCCTGCTTGAGGTACTGATGATGCTTATGTTCCAATTAAGCAACTCTCCCTTCCTCCACCATCCACTCATCTCACCCAGCTCTAAAGACCCTCCGAGTATTATTCATCTGGTTGGTTACTACCTCTTGTTCTGGACCTGAATCTTAGGGATTGAGTAAACAGAAATTCTGAATTAATGCTTGCCTCAAATCTAGAGTTTAGAGTATATACACAGGAGTGAATTCTAGAAGGTATGCACCTTACCTTTATAAAATAACACTGTTTTCCAAAGTGCTTTTTACCAATTTATACTCCCCTGAAGAGTATATGAAAGTTTCCTTCATTCCACATTCTTGACAACACTTATTATTTCCTAAATTTTTAATTTTTGCATTTCTTTAAATGACCTTTTTATTTTTATTTTCTCAATCATGGAAACTAACAGCAATTAAGAATAATTCCTATGTCTAATTGGCTGGCTGTCATAAAGCCACTGTAGATGATAAACTGCAAAGTCACGTGATAAAAAGCAAACACACATACATTAACATAAGGGTCTTGGCAGAACAATACTGGGACTTGGAGAGCTAGAAGCTGTGAACTCATGCAAACTATAACTAAAGAGACCTGTTGCAAATTAAAGGCCTAATCAGACCAAAAAAGAGACAATCTGAAGTATTTAGAATACAGTGAGACACTATCACTGCTCTCTTAGAGCAGCTGATTTCAAATGCCAGATTTTCAAGGAAAACTTGTAAGCAGCTAGAATTACAGTGGTAGGTTAATCTCAGTGCCCACGTATAGCACTTACCTTCTGAAGTCCCTCTACAGTGGCAGGCAGGCTAATTAGGTCTGCAGCTGACTTAACATTGGCTTTAAGGTGGTTTACTGCAGAAGTCAACTGAGTAATCTGAAAAGAAAAAGAGTATGGAACAATGAAAACAGAATTTGTTGAGTGAGGACTTCCTTCACAAACTCTAGAGCTGATGATGCTATCAAGATGCCTTTGGATTTTGTTTCTGTGATCCAGACTATAATTATACTCTGTTCAGCTCACAGGTATAGAGGAACTATAGTACCTTGGATAGACTTGAGATCTGGGAAGCAGCAATAATACCCCTTCTTTCCATGTCCAATTTAAACACTAGTGCCAAAGAGGGAAAGGCAAGTGTTATTCTTTACCCTATTCCTGGCAGTTATAAGATCCAAAAATCTTAAATTATCCAAAAGATGCAGTGATTACAGCACAATCCTTCAACAACTGGACAAGAAAGCTAATGATCAAGGACTCCTGAAAGATTTCATTTTGGTAAAAAATAACACCTCAGTTATTTACTGAACTTTTGTTCCTGCCCAACTGGGAACATACATTACAAAATAAAAACCCATCATCACAAAATACAGTCTATAGGAACTGTACCCCGACAAGTTGAATAGCACTTTCAACTACTTGGGGATTTAGTTTTGGTTTAACAATGTGATTAATATTTCAAACTCAATAGCTCAACCAAAGCACTACTTTGTACCCTGAAGGGGTTCAATAAAAACCCACTGACTTGCTAACTGATGCAATGAATGTATTAAAATAGGAATTGAATCAAAATACAATGTGTCTCCCGTTTTGCTACTGAGGAGTAGAATTCTAATAGCTGGACTTCTGTCTTGAATGGTGACTAGGGGATCCCATATAATACTCAATTTTGAGCAATAGAGATCACATCTAAAAACTTTGCAGTGTGGTTCAAAATATTCTTGAAGGATTCTTAGTTCCAAAATGCTGCTTTCCTCTCCTAAAGTCTAGGATGAAAACACAGATTTACCAATAGCAATTATATTCATCAGAGCAGCCTCGTAGAGTAACCTAACAAGCTTCTGGGCCCAAACACTGTGGTAGGCACCAGATGGATAAACAACAGAGTAAGCCTGATCCCCTGCTCACAAATGTTTGGCATCTTCTCTGTACTAGACAGTGCTAGAGGCACTGTGGAGACAATGGCCAGCAAGACCATGAAGTTTTATTCACATGGAGTTTACATTCTAGTAGAAAGTATCAGATAATAGTGACATGCAAAGAATTTAAACAGAGCTCCTGGAGCCAGGAACTGAGGTTCTCTTCCTACATTAGTTTTTATTCATTCATCACTGCAAAAAATACTTATGAATTTCTATTATATACCAGTGGTAAACAGCACAAATGTCAGTGACCTGGTAGTATTCACATTTTAGTGCAAGGAGACAATTTTATATAAGAAAAATATTAGATAGTGGGATATGCTAGAAGAAAATTAAACAGGTAACTTGTTGAGTGACTGGGTAATGACTAGAGTGGATGGTCACCAGAGGCCTCTATAAGGAGAAGACATGTAAACTGAGATCTAATAAGAAGGAATTGGTCATACAAAGACTGAATGGAGTTCATTTCACAGTGAAGGGAATTGCTAGGGCAAAGGCACCAGTGCAGGAAATAGCTTGGCATATTTGAAGATCAGAAGGCCTGGTGGCAACAGTACTAATGTTAGGGAAGGAGGAGTTAAAGGGAAAGAAAGAGAGGTGGGGAGAAAAGTAGATATAGGTAGTAACATCAAAGAAACAATTAAGTGCTGAATGTGATAAGGAATAAAGTTCTGAGAAAAGAATATCAGTGCCTGCTAAAAGGGACAGGCTCCACTGAAGCAGGACTCATTAGGCGAATAAGTGTTATATATAAAAACAAAGCAGGTTAGAAGGGGGAGTGTGGCATTGTGGAACAGGCAGGGAGAAACAGCATAAAAGGCTCAAGAATACTTTTTCTTTATAGCATTTCTCAAAGTGACAATGATTTATTTATTTGTCCAATTATTTGATTAAGGTCTCTTTCCTTGAAGCTCCATGTTATCCAGGGCTGTGTCTATTTTACTTTCAACAATGCTGTTTGGCATAAAAGACGCATTCACGAAGTACTTACTGAATGAATGAATGAATGTCTGACAATGAACCCCAATGTCCAGGATGGACATGAGAAGGCTAGTCTATGTTGAATAGAGGATAGCGCTAGGAGGCAGGGAATAAGATTAGATAAGTAGTTAACACACCAGTAAAACAGCTAAAACAATAACATCTGCTTAACAACTATCTTATAGGAATGTGTGATGGCTTAAAAATGTATACAAATTCTTTGATAGTCCTTCCTTCAAAAGGTGGAACTTAATTTGTTTTCTCTTGAGCGCGGCCTGGACTTAATAACTCACTTCTAGTCAAAAGAATTAAAGTGAAAACAACAACGACAACTCTGGAAACTGGGATATAGAAAGGCTCTATGCCTTTCTCTTTGCTCTCTCTTAAGAGAGACAGGTGGGACCTCCCTGGTAGCGCAAGGGGTTGGGCACCACACTACAATGCCTCTGCAGCATGAGTTCGATCCCCGGCCTGCCAGGGAGATACCCACATGGCGTGGCAGACCTCTCCTGTCTCACCCACTGGTCCCCTCAGCAGTGTATTTTAGTCAGTGTGCCTGTTCTGTTCCTCACTCTGTCTCTGGTGAATCTTCTCACTGCCTGCATCTCTGCCTGTGCCCCAGCTCTCGTATGCATAAATAAATAAATCTTTAAAAAAGAGAGAGAGAGAGAGAAGTGGCTGCGGAAGCCAGCTGCCATGTTGTGAAAATACTCAAGCAGCCCCAAGGAGGGGGACATATTGAGAGAACTGAGATCTCTTGCCAAAAGCCAGTTGAATGAGATCCTCTAGTTCCAGTCAATGATGCAGGCTTGGCTGACCTCTTAGCTACAACCTTAAAGATATCCTAGTCAGAACTGACCCCAAATTTGACCCACAGAAACTGTGAGATAAATGTTTGCTGTTTTAAGTCATTAAATTTTGAGAAAAATGTAACACAGCAACAGACGACTAATACAGGCTGTAAGGACTAAGATAGATAATTAAAGCTCTTAGCACAGTACCTGGTAAAAACAAAATGCCAAAGAAGTGCTAGCTTTTTATTTTTTTAAAGATTTATTTATTTACTTACCCAAGTACTGGGTACAGTCAGAAGTGTGGGAGGGTGAGAGAATCCACCAGAGCCAGAGTGGGGAGCAGAACAGGCAGACTGACAAAATACACTGGTGAGGGGAGTAGCGGGCACGGCAGGAGAGGTCTGCGCGCCATGTGGGACCCTCGCTGGCAGCCAGGGATCGAACCGGTGCTTCAGAGGCTGCAGGCAGCTTCACAGCCCAGCGCTTAACCGCTGCGCCACCGGGGAGGCCCAGAAGTGCTAGCTTTTTAATAGTGAAATTTAATAAACACGTAAACAAATTTCCAAAAGATCTCCAAAATATTAAGACTAATCATCAACTTTCAATGCTGTTCATTTAAGTGCAAAATGGGTGAGAAACCTCAGGCCACAGAGATGCTCTCAACAAATGACAAACCTCTTCAGAGAAGCATTTCCATCAAGGAGGTTTTAATCCATGCCTTCAGAGATGAAAAGGACATAAGGAAGCATGTCCTATTCATGGGACAGGAAACTGGAGAAGACTTACTAGATTATCTAGGAGTATCTGTCAAAATTTGAAATGTTTATATCCTTTAATTCAGATATTTCATATCCAGATATTCATCTTTAAAGATTAGTTGCTCATGTGCACAAAGATGTATGTATAATACTATTCACTGCTTCCTTATTTATAAGAGCAAAACACTAGAAATAATCCTAATATCTGTCACTATTGATGTATAGTCAGTGAACAAAGTGAACAGAATAAATCCTAGACATACACACACACGCACACACACGAAAAAGGGATTGGAAGAATGTGTTCAGACTATTGACAATGGGCACTTAGAGGATGGTGGGGAAGGGGGAAGGAGAGGGAGAGGGGGAGAGACAGAGAGACACAGACAGACATACAAAGATTGAATATATTAACATATTACTCATGAAAATTTAAAGACAAAAGATGGGAAAGAAATACATAAGAAAAACACATCAGAAAACTTTGGTGGGGAATGGACAAATTTCTGTGGCTGGCCCTTTTTTCCATGTACTCCACTAGGCCTTCTTGTGATACCCTTAGCCATAAAGTGCTAGGAAGGCATCTCTCTTTCCGGTATGTTTACTCAGTGTCTCAAAGTACATACACAGTTGGTTCAAGACCACCTTGATAGGCAAGAATATGGTTATTCCAAATGCCTTATCAATTTTGTTGTTACCTTCTGGCCACTGAAGGCAAATCAGAAGTATTTCAAGAACTGATAACGACCTCACAAATAGCCAATGTGGCAAGTTGGCAGCTACCATTTTACCCCCAAACTAGACTAGAGCTGAAAGCTAATGCGAGCAGGATAAGGTTTGGGACCTTTCCCCATGTCCCAAACACTCTAGGGTGTAGAGTATCAGCTGCCTCACTGAAACAGTATGCTCTGGAGAGCAACCAGTTAAAATTAACTCTCGAATTATCAAACATCACTTACAACTTCTTACAAGACCTGGGCCACCCACTGGTCACAAGTTATATTTCCATAAACTGCAAAGCTGTCTAGGAGTTCCTCCTTACTTGCCATGGGTATGCTGCATGACCCCCAATGGAGGCCTGAAACATAGTACCAAACTCTATGTTTGTTCCTATACATAATACCTATAAGAAGTTCAATGTATAAATCAGGCATGGCAAAGAGTAAAAATGACTAATAATAAAGCAGAAAAATTACTACAATGTACTGTAACAAAAGATATGTGAATGGAGTCTTTCTTGCCCAAAATATCTTATTGTTTGTAATAAGATGGTTGATCATGGGTGGGTAACTGAAACCATGGAAAGTGAAACCCCAGCTAAGGGGGACCACTGTATCCACCTTTCGGTATTTCTCTCTTCTGTGGTACAATTCCAAACTTGGTAGAAAACTACAGCAAAGCCACATGTGTAGATGAAATGGAGAGACAAGGGGACAACTCTACTGATATCTCTGGGACTGTTCTGGTTTTTGACAGACACATTGTAGAATGCCAGGCTGGACTAGAACATTATAGAACCTATTTCTAAAAGCCACACACTGCAATTCAAAAGTATAAAACATTGGGGCCTCCCCGGTGGCGCAGCGGTTGAGCGCTGGGTTGCGAAGCTGCCCGCGGCATCTGCGGCGCCGGTTCGATCCCCGGCTGCTCCCCGGCCACCGGAGGAGAATCCCACATGGCGCGCAGACCTCTGCTGCCGCCCGCTGCTCCCCTCAGCAGTGTACTTCGGTCCTGCCTGCTCTGCTCCCCGCTCTGGCTCTGGTGAATTCTCTCACCCTCCCACGCTTCTGACTGTACCCAGTGCATGTACAAACAAACAAACAAATAAATAAATAAATAAACATGCCTCTATTAAAAAAAAAAAAAAAAAAAAAAAAAAAGATTGTCTTTAAACAAAAGTATAAAACATTGAATTAAGTAGAAACTACTACGGAAAAAAAAATCCCACATTCTAGCCAAAAGTTGAGTCATGATTTTTATGCATATTACATGAATTTTCATTAGCAAAATTAAAAACAGCCAAGACTATTTGCTTATTGGACCATTTTGTACCATAAAGGCTCAGATTCTGCTTCTTCGCTTTGGGGTTAAGATTAAGTGTCCTTTAAATAGTAAATGAAAGAGTTACTAAAACAAGCAATCATTAATGATGAATGAATATGGCCCTAGTAGGGATGTGATGTCACGTCCTTTCAATTTTATCCTCTGAGTTTTTCCAGAATCCCATCGAGGAAATAAAAGTGGAAGGTGGAATGGAACACCAGAAAGAATACAGGCACCGAGACCTTGAGTATTTTTAGTGTCAGCACAGCTACACAGCTCTGTACAAAGATTACTTAAACTCTTTGGGCCTCAGTTATCTTAGCTATAAAATGGAGGTACTGCCTCTTACTCCATGGGGCTATAGAAGCAAAAAAGAAGCTTGTGTGTGTAGTCCATCTAAGAGTGGCCAGCACAAAGAAGGCATCTGATGAATGACAGTTATCTTCATTGCCACCACCACAGCATCATTGTTGCCATCATAACCTTCATCATCATGATTAAAGGTTGGAGTACAGTGTACAGCTTTCTAGTGTAATTATGTGTATCCAAATATAACTGTATCACATAAGATATCTGGACTGAGTGCACCAAAACATAGAGTGTGCTATAGTAGAAGGGCGCTCAAGGTCCTATTGATATGGCTCTTGCTGACATATCCTTCCTTCTGGCCTCTTTCCACCAAGCTAGAGCTATAATGAATTACTACAGTCCCCGACATATTGTGTTTTTCACTCACCTATGCTTTTGCACAGACCATTTTCATTATTTGCAGTTTGGATCTAGACAATTGCGGCAACACTACTTTAGTGAATACTGAATTATTGCTCCTGAGGGATACAAAGGGTTGTGTCCCTGAGAGCCCTCTGGTCACAGCATTTTCACCAAATGGTTACTACAAATCATGACCTCATTCTATGTGTGCTTCTGTTTAAAGACATCTTGTTTAATGCATATTGTTGAACTTGACCCTGAAAGATGTTTATCTCATACATGTATTTTTTTCTGTGAGGCACATCACAGCCTTCTTGAACTTAGTAATACTAGACATGACTTCAGCACTATGTTTAGAGGACATTTTAAGCAGTAGAAATGAACAACAAAAATGCCTTTTGATTTACTGAGCAAAAACTGCTCTTGCTCTAGGCATGCCTGCCTGGCCAACAAAAAGCACAAAAATGTGAAGTCATGACACTGAATATATTGAGAAAAGGACACTTGTTTACGGTATGAGAGCTGAAACAAGGTGGGGTGTCATCTTGTTTGACCTGATCCGGAACATTTTTGTCAGATAACTCAAATTTTTTGCCACCATATGCCTATCAGTGCATGACTCTGGAAGTATCACAAGTTTAGAGTTTGGGGTTACAAGCAAATTTTAGTAAGTAGGTGAATTTATAAAAATGGAACCTGCAAATGATGAGGATTAATTATACTAATGTTTTTCTCTTTCTGCAGAATTCTCTGGCCAGTCCCTATTTGCCTGTCAGGATTCAGCTCAAGATAACTCTTTGAATCCATGTCCTATAAAAGCAGCTCATTAAACATTTGTAAGAATAAATGGTCTTCAAAGAGCCAGGGGAGATTCCCTAATAACAGTTGAGTGGGCATGGGTATAAAATCAGAGGCTTCATGAAACAGAAAAGTAAATGAGATTTTTAACTACTGGTTTAAAGATTTCAAGGTGAAACTTGATTTTAACTTATTTCAAACTGATGGCTTTTATTTTTTCCCCAGACTGCATTAACTTCAAATCACATTGTGAAAAGGATTGTTCTTGTTAAGCGATAGTACAGTTTGTTGTTGCTTAAGCCACTTTGAATGCTTCAAAAAAAAATTGTCACTAAAAGCATCTTAATTGAGAGTTATCTTTAGATATAGAAACATGGTTAAATATTATTTTTGTCTGTAGACCTATTTTGGTTTAGGAAAAATACATCTTATTTCAACAAATCATCAGAGATGTGTAACATTAATTTTAGAAAATTGCTCACAGTGATGAGCTCCCTTTGGAGACATTCCCATCACACCCCATGCACCATGCCAGCAGAGAATGCCCTGTATCAGGCTGGTGTCATCAGTTAGTATCATCATTTTTGAAGATCTACTGAAGCTAAAATGGAAAGCGTTTCAGTTCAAATATGAATGCAATTTAATTATGAAGTCTTTGGATTGAAGTAAACTTTCCATATACTGCCTTTCTAGGCACTTCTTGCATTAGAAATAACAGCCAGGTCAAGAATAAAATGATTCTTTTGTTTCCAGATTTCTGGTTAAAGAGCATTTAGAAACCAAAATGTGTGCCAAAGATTTGAAAACCTATGTGTCCTCTCATACCAAGTACTAATCTCCCCTTTGACTCTTCCTATGGTGATTTACAAAGAGATGGGAATAAAGGACACTGCCTCTTCATCCTGAACGATCCCCTCACACTGGAAGGGTAAACTCCATGACTATTTATGTGGCATCCATGGTTTGTCTCAGTGGGTGTTGCTAGTTACCTCTCAGCGCTTCACTGTGGTCTACTTTCATTTGCTGTAATTTCTGGCCAAACTAATCATTTGCTCTGTGAAGACAGGCAAGGTCATAGTTTATCCTACTATTTTTTTTTGGGGGGGGGGGGAGAGTAAATACCTGTTCTTTTCTAATTACTAAGAGGATAAATGAAAACAACACTTGGTGCCACAACCCACCCATTATTTCATGAATAAGTTAAAAAAATAAAATAGAACTGAATAAAAAATACCATAAAGCATCATAATATTAAAGGTAAGCTACTGTTTTCAGAAATTTTTATTTCATTTACATATGTGTATGTATGAGTTCATTGGATAATGGTATACTGTGGGTTCCAGACAAAAGTATGAAATCTACTGGCCCAGGTCACTGATCTATAGTCTTAAGTGCTGACATGGCCTGCCCATGTACTACAGCTTCAGAAATATTTGCAATAACTTTATTCTCTGCCAGTGGCTCATTCTGAATAACATGACTCCACTCTGAAGAAGAGACTATGCTCTTATTCTCAGAGAGGGTGGCTTATCTATTCTTAACATTTGGTTGGAGGTCTATCATTCACTTGGTAGTTTTTTCTTTTCAATGAGCATGTCTTTCCTACTAAACTAAAAAAACTGGGATGTGTCTACAATTATCCAGTGGCAACTATGACATCTTATACATATTAGACGCTTGATCAACACCCTTTGAATAAGTCCTTTTTCTCTGGCAAAGTCCCTCATTTGTAATGCCTGCCTAGTGAGATCTGGCCAGTTTAGGGACTGGAAAGTTTTTGCTTGCCTGGCCAAAATATTTAACTAACTCTGTCATCTCCTGTGCTATTCTAGAATGACTATCATTAGTTGTGGATGGTGTCCAGAGTTGTTTCAGGGCAGTGTACAGAACCATACTCCAAAGCTGTGTCTGTAAGTTTATAAACTCTATTAAAAAAAAATAAGCTCCCATTAGCTAATAAAAATAGGCTATCCATTTTTTGCCAGCCTATTTATTTGGTATCTACACACTGCTTTTATTTGGTATCTACACACTGCTCTTTTATTTGGTACCTACACACTGCTCTTCAGGAAAAGCCGAGCCAAGCATTTCCATCTCCCTCTAAACTATTCTACTCAATAAGGCTGTTCTTTTGCAGAAAAGGTTAACATTTTAAATATTTGATAAATGTGTTGGAATCACAGTATATAAAACACAACTTCTAAAAGATAAACAATCTGGAGCTCCATATACCTACAAATTCATTCTAAACAAACACAAGTAAATATTCATTGCTTAAACAGATGTAAAAGTAATACTTTTGCTACCTGCTTATTCATTTCAGTGATGTTTATCCAGACTTTGTTCAATCCCAGTTCTCCAGATTCAATATTTTCAAGTTGTTTTTGTTTGCTGAGAAGTTCTTCATTAAGCTTGGGAATTTCTTGGAATGAGCTTTTCTGATTAGATTCCACTAAAAGTAAAAATAAGAACAATCATAAGTAGTCATAAAATTCCCTCATGGCTTCAAGATGAAAAATGGTCATAGAGTAGGAAATAAGTTAGATTCATAAAAGTTTAGTTCTAGGAGGATAATATCTGAATTCATGGCTATCAACCACACCATTCTTTATATAAATGTATGTTTTTAACATTAAAGTTTCATTTAAACCTGGGCTATTTTATTACTGGCAATATAGCTTTTATAAGTCAGGTGGCTAAAAATGCTAACAAAGAAGAACATTAGTGGAGAGCTGGATTTGGATCTCAACGCTGTAATTTACTAAGTGTGATCTTAAATTACTGAAATTCTTTGAGCTTGGTTTCCTCATCTGAAAGGAACAGATAAAATTTACTTGACAGAATTGTTAGAATTAAGAGAAAGAATGGCTGTAAAGTAGTAAATACAGCTGGCTAGGTATACAATAAATGATAAATGTTAAGTACTGACCAATTCAATTGAGGAGTTTTTGATTAGTTAGTGAATCTTACTCCTTTAATACTGAAGCTAGCATAGTAAATGCTTATGTTTACTCTTTTCTCCTTCAAATTGGTCAAATGCAAGGTGGGCTTTTACCAACTCTCAAGAATTGTTACAAGGAACAATATTTTAAATCTTTTTCATAAACAGCAGTGTTTTCTTAGATCAACTTAAAGCTCAAATGAAATAGGAGATAAAGGAACTTGTTAGGTGATGTATAAGGTGACATTTGACCTTTCTTTTGGAAAGCATTTCTCCTAAGTGGTTTAGAAATTTGCCAACCTAATGGCAGAAGTCTGAAAGACTATTTTCTTTCTTTAAAAGTTATTTTCCTTTTCATGGAAAATATTGGTAATGGTGGTCCTCATGCAGTAAAACCTACATCATTTTTTAAAAAAAAACCAGACTACTTAATTAGCACTCTTTAAAATAAAAAAACTGGCATAAAGAACAGATATAAAACTATTTACTAAAATGTAAGCTCCAAGACTTTCGTTTTGTTCATTTCTGTAGGCTCAGCACTTGGAATATGCCTGGCACTTTCAGGCACTCAGTATTACTGACTGACTTAGGCGGGCCTTTGCTTGCGTCCCAATTATGCTTCTCATCACTTATCTCTCCAATCTCCTTTCTAGCCAAGTTGATTTTCCTGACACACCAGCCTCTTTAAGCCTTGGTGACTCTGCACAAGCTATTTCTGAACAGATGCCCTTTGCTTGCCCCTTCTTCATGCCTATCACCTTTTAGCCAAATTAATGCCTTTCAAGATTTAGCACAAATAGCTAGGCCCCCATCTTGCACCACTCTTTACCACTCCAAACTCCCAAGCACTTAACACACTGTGCTGTAAATATCTGTGTCTCTTCCATCAGATTGACAGAGAGCTGCTTGAGAACAGGTCTTATTTCTTTATGTATTCCCAGGGCCTACCACAGTGCCAGCTATACCAAAGCACTCAAATGCTTGTCCATGAAATAATTTAGGTTATGAAATGGAGTGAATATTATCCTTTTAAGCTAAATAAACAAACTTCAATAGTCCCACAAAAGTAGGGAGTCGTGGCATACAGATGGCAAGTAAGCTCAGTATCTGAAAATTCAGAAATACTAATACAAGAAATCAGATAACTAAATTTTCAAAAGTATGTGACAAAGAATTTTTTAATAAATAAGACTTCCTTAAGTGCTTTTAATGTAACATTTGATTTACACATGGTATGCAGAGTATGTTCATTTTATACGGTAACAACATTTACTAGTGCTAGCATTTAGAATTTTGCTGCATTTGTTTTACATTTTTCAGTTAAGTTGTGAAGAAAAACTCATCCCACACATGTCTGCTATTCTTGGATGGTCAAATGTTCAAAGGGAGTGTGAGGGGTGGGGTGGTGAAGTGTGGGTGTGAGGTTCTTTCTTTCCTGCAGTCTCTAAGAATTAAGTAGAAGACATAAGTGGGAGAGGAAATAAGACAAACACATAACTTGGGTTACAATTATTAATAATCATATAAAGCTGACAAGCCCTTTGAACACCTTGGATCCTGAGGATTGTATAAGCCAAGAGAGGATCATATTCCTTATCTGATTTGGGGCTTTTTAGGAGAGACAAGCCCAATCAGGGCAACTTTATTACATAAGTAGGAGGAAAAACAACAAAAAAATAACACATGATTGCTAACTCAATATTCTTTCATCACGGAAAGCAACGATTTCATACTTAATATATAAATACTGAAGAAAGCTTAACCAGCTCTTTTCCTGATGGAGTGTTCTGCATAAACCCTTCAGATAGAACATACATAGTGCAAATAGCAACACTTTATATTTATATGCCTTTTTAGTTTCAATAAATTATTATGCAATTATTCAACTTGCTATTGAGCCCAGATCTGCATTCAGCCTTAATGCACACAAAAGACCCCGAAGCTCTCAGTCTATGGATAGCAAGGTGGCCTCAGGGAATTACTATACAGTTATGACAGATGTTGTAACAGAGGACTGCCCATAGTGCTTTGGTAGTATTAATACTTCTTTATGTTTTACAGGTGGGAAAATGAAGGCTCAAAAAGAATAAGTGATTTGACACAAGTATGAGCTGCTAGGATTCAACAAACCTTCTGCTCCAAAGACCAGCATTCTTGCTGGTATACTTTGGCTGTCAGAGGCATGCACATCCTAATGTCTTTGTTAACACAAGGCCATTTTTAAGTTTTGCATTAAATGACCAAATTGTTACTCTGCCTATTTGAATAGAAAAGGAGATGCCTGATTTATTAGTACTGTCCTTCTCTTCTAAATTCTTTTCCTTCACTCTGTACCATAGTTTCCCTTCACTTTGTATCACAGTTGAGTGACAAAGATGGATGATTGGGAACAGAATCTTCCTCAAAATAACTGTAGCCATCTTCTGAAGTACCTGGTTCTGGAAAAAGAATATTGGACTAAGAGTTTCAAGGCCAGCCAGTACTTTTAGCTTAAGAATCAAGTTACATCTTGACCACAAGGAGAAATAATAAGCCTCTCTGCTTTGTTTTCTATTTCAGACATCTCAGCAATCCTGCCTCCTATTCTTACAATGTCTTGGAAAATTTATTGAAATAAAGAACAAGGGGCTCTGAATTTCCCAAAAAGGCATTAAGGCTAGGAGGTCTTATCTCAGTCAGTGACTTTCACTATCCTCTTAAAAAACAAGAAAAAATGAACTTACTGAAAAATATGTTAAGCAGCGGCATAATACAAAGAAAGATCATTTAAACGCAGCAAGACTGACTTCATTTAGCCAAGACAGTGGTTTTCACAAAAACTCTTGGGCAAGTAGTCCACAGCAGGCCAGCCTATGAACTGACTAGGCTATAGTCTCCATCCCCTAACCTCTCTTGGGAAGTCCTGCTTTAGACACTGTAAGTACTGGCAAACAAAAGCCAAAAAACAGCTCGACTGACAAATCTAAATCTGCTTCATTCAGCTGGCTAACAAATGTAGGTCCAAGGGGAATGTTGCGTAGTGGTAGAAAGCAGGTCTTATAGATCAGGGTATAATTTCTGGCATCCTCTGAATATATTATTTCCAGGGGTTGGTGTTAATGAGTGATTAATATGTACGTGTTGACTGCCTGCCTGCCAGGTCTATAACATATACACACTTTAAATATGTATCTTGAAACAAAGACATTCTCTGAAAAGCTCAGCAAAGGTATAAATTACACAAGTGTCCTATAAACAAAGGCACAGAACAATCAAAGAAAAGAATCCCCAGAGGATAGAAGTGAGTAATGTCTTGAAGTATATAAATAAACAATTGCTATTTGTGATCAAAACAAGCTGTAGCATAAACCTAGGAGGCCCAACTAATTACTGAGAGATGATGGCACAGACAGCTGTCTTCAGTGAGTAAACATTGTTTCTGAGAACCTTGTTTGCAAGTTTTGATTATTACTTACAAATAAAACACTGACCTTAAAAACACCATGCAATATTGCTAAGAAGACAAATTCTTTCTCACATAGTATTCTGATTCCACCATTTGAGAAAAGATAGGTCAGGGTGATTCTGGTAGAAAATTGTGGCTTACCCAACCCCATTCCCTGAATCAGAAATTCAAGATAATCAAGGTTAATATTTCAATATATTTTTTAAGGAGTATCACTAGAAACATCATTAACACACTAAGGATTAACTGTTCTTACGTAGGTTCAGAAATGAAAGAACTGAAGTTAGCAAAAAGAAGTTGGGGTAAAGGAAAGCTAGGATGTTGTGATCTCCTAAGGCCTAAGGTGGAAAGTAAGGAAATAACTCTAATTCCAGTTCTGGGGCCAGATTCATCATGGCCTTAAAAAAAAAGCCTGGTGGTCAGTCCCCTGCCACTACTAAGGTTAGAGTAGTTGAGATTAACTGGAAACTAGGTCCTTAGCTTAGAAAATTAACTCTTGAGGGCCTCCCCGGTGGCGCAGCGGTTGAGCGCTGGGTTGCGAAGCTGCCCGCAGCCTCTGCGGCGCCGGTTCGATTCCCGGCTGCTCCCTGGCCACCATAGGAGGGTCCCGCATGGCGCGCAGACCTCTCCTGCCGCCCGCTGCTCCCCTCAGCAGTGTGCTTCGGTCCTTCTGCCTGCTCTGCTCCCCGCTCTGGCTCTGGTGAATTCTCTCACCCTCCCGCGCTTCTGACTGTACCCAGTGCATGTATAAACGAAACAAACGAACAAACAAATAAATAAAAACATGCCTCTATAAAAGAAAAAAAATTAAAAAAAAAAAAAAACTGATAGTAGGAAAAAAAAAAAAAAAAAGAAAATTAACTCTTGAAATCCAGAATCAAAGATAACAGTATTGCTAACAGAAGAGATTTAGATTTTATCTGGTTGAAGCTTATTATGCAAATACAATTCTGGGGGGAAAAAAGAAAGTACTCTAGATGTGTAAAATACAACTATAACCTAGAGTATATAAAACGCTTCAACTTAAAAAAAGTATCAAACTTTAAAGACTCACAAGACAAGTATTTGTGACTTGGTACACAGTAAGCACTTCATAAATACTGGCTATTACTATTACTGTTGCTTCCTATGCTCCTCTATCGTTTCCTAGGAGGAAAATGTTTGACAAATAACCCCACATTCTTCCTCAAATGGCTTTGTGAAGAGAAAGGGAATTGTCCAGTGTGGTCTAGGTGGAGATTAACCAAGGTTCTAGACTCTTGGACCTGGCATTCCCTTCTGTAACATAAGCACTGACTATAGTCCCATTATTTCAGTTGCTATTTGTCCCAATGGGGCATAAAACATGCACTTTTCTGTTTAAAAACAGGCTTCAAAACAAATAGCTGTTAACATATTCAAGCTGACACCTTAGAAAAAGTATAAAAAAGCTAAAAAATGTGTAACTGCTTTATCAGAGTGGACAATACTCTTAATTTTGCCTGGAAAAACCTGGAAAAGGATCCAAAGTATACTCTGAAAAGGCTGACCACTTACTTGTCCTAAATTTTTCCTTGAGAGCATCCAGATCCTCCTTCAGGGCAACTTGCATCCACACCAAACCAACACAGGCCACGACACAGGCGGCAAGGATGACGAAAGCACAGAGGGGATAACAGATCTTGCAGCATCGTAAATAGTCTCCCCTAATCAGAAGAACAAATTCAAGCAGGAGAAGTGAGCATGAGTACAGCTCTACTGGAAATAGCACACATGTGTCCTCACGCAACCCCATCTTCTCTAATGAGTAAACAGTTGATTTATCAGGGAACATACTTAAATCTGTATAGCAGGTTGAAATGATTAAATGTGACCTGTGAAGAGTTCATCTACAGGCTACAAAAGTTTCAAATGCCACATGACATAGAAGGTATTCCCAAAGACCACAGGAAGCACCTGTGAGCACTGTAGCTCATGGCGATCATTATCAATTCAAGTCTAGAGACCAGTTCCAGTGAGGAAAGTGTAAAGACCAGAGCTTCTCTATAAATCTACACTGCTCTGTTAATGACCTATCTATTTCTCTCTTCAACATATACTCCAGGGCACCTTGTTTCAGTTTACTGAAACTTCATGAAGTTTTGAGCACGTTTTACCAGAAATAGGAACTGCAGATTTAAGTGGACACCTGGCACACTCTAGTTTATCAGCTTAGAAGGAAGGAAAGGTAGAAAGGGGTTTCGATTTCACGCTAAATTTCAAACAGCATTCAGGCACTAAACTAATCCAACAGGACAACTATTCCAGTTGAACTGTTCTATTTTATCAGACTTTCACATTCTCTCCCCCTACCCCCAGAATTAACCTTAATTACCTAATCTGACAAAGCTCATTAAAAATAAAACTTTTCCTTTAAAAAAATAAAAGGATGCTGACATTCTCAACAATCCTCTAAGGACATAATCTCTTAGACTCCAACCATGCATCTACATCCTCAGTAAAACTCTTTGTAGTGTGTGCCCTGAAAGGGTCTGAGGGCCCCTTTCAGCCATTTCCCACCATGAATCCCAATTCCCACTGTCCTCAAAGCTCACACTTTATCTAGGTGGCTGCACCATCTAAAAGTGGTTTGGAGAAAAGCTGCCTCTTTATCTTCCCCTCCCTCCATCTACTCTCAAGGCTCACGTTTTCTATAATTTGTCCCACACCATGTTTCCCTGTTACCAACAACTCAAACTCACTAGAGTGCAAAAAATAATCTGCAGTTTAAAGGTCCCTATTTCTTCTACACTCTTATAAAAGGTGCAGTCCCCAAAGCTTCTCTGATTTAATGTCTCTAATGTTAGTTTCTTTGCTCCTCCCAAGTTGGTTTCTTTGGGCTCTTGGAACATTCCCTAAGTTCATACTTTTACCTTAGACTCAGTGCTTCTCTCTACTCTAGAGACAGATCTCTAACTTGTCCTTCATTCAGATCCTGACTCTTTTCCCTAAGGTGATTGTTCCTTCTTTACCTTCCAAGGCCTACATCCTTTTCTTCCTAAGAACTCCTCCTTCCCTTCAACTTACTGCCCTGGTAGTCCAAGGTGCTGCCTTTCCCCCCTCCTCCCACCCCTCACCACTGCATAACTCACTTTACAAAGCGAGAGCGATTTCCAGCTACACCGAATTCCTCTTCCTCCTCGGAGCTGGACTCAGAGTCTGAGTCAGGAGGCTCAGTGCGAAGCAGGCGGTGGCCTGAGCCTTTCTTGGGCTTCTTTCTCCTGCTGTCCCCAGCCAGGCCGATCAATGCATTGAGCTCTTTGCGCTTTTTCATTTTCTTGTGGGGGGTGAGTGGAGCACCCACTCCTGAGCTGCCAGGTTCGTACCCGACGCCCAATTCTCTTGCTGCCTTGGAGCTGCCTTCCAGGGTTGGGAATCCTGGGCTAGAGCCCCCTGGTCACTCCCACCCAGGGGTGGGACAGACCAGATCCGCTGGGGGGCTGAAGACTGGAGACCAGAGGAAACTGTGACTCAGATGGGTAGGGGAAGTCACATAGAGATGGCCAGGGAGCTGGTGATCCAAATGGATAAGGCTCTGGGCATGGAGTACGAGTTACTTAAGAGGGTGTTAAGGGAAGCAATCTTTGTCTCTCGAGGGGAAAGGAAGTCAAGAATGAGAGATTCTCATTCCTGATTAAGTAGATAATCTTTCTAAGGGTGCTTCAGGAGCTAGGCAACGATACAGATGGGTGTTTGGGTAGGATTTCCAATGGAGAGGGAAAAGAAACTTGTTCTTGACTGGGAGAAGAGGAGGAAGTACAGAGCGAGACACAGGGGACGCGCTGGTCTCTCGCTAGCTGGAGGTGGCAGCAAAAGGAGGCTCCTAGCGGCTACAACCCCGACACAGCCTGGGCACGAAAAAATGCCCGGGTCTGGGATGATTACCGTCTTCCGGCCTTCGTCCTGAGTTTGAAGGGAGCCCGAGAGCGAGGAAGACTGAGAGCCCAGCTGGGAGGGCTTGGCTAGGGAGGTGCCAGACCCGCACTTGGGGAGACCCCAGCCGTGCACCTTGGGCCGGGAGGAGGGGGGCGGTGCTGAGGGGCGACCGCAGCTCAGCCCACCTGAAGCGCTCCCGCGCAGAGTTTGAGGTGTTCCGGCACGGGCAATTCTCGGCAACTCACACGCGCCGCCTCCACTCCAGCCGCGACTCCGGCTCCCGCTCCGGTTGCGGCCACGGGTGCTCTCGATAAGCTGGTGGCGGCGGCGGCGGCCGCGGGCTCCAAACCCGGGCCATCGCTCCAGCCCCAGCTCACTTCCCCTTTGGCAGCGGCCGCCGGCGCCGCCTGCCAGTAAGACACATTTCCATTGGCTGCCGTTCTGGTGACGTCACACCTGGGCGCGAGGGAAGGCGGGGAGGCGGGGCCTTAAAGGGGCCCGGGGCCCGGGCTCCGGGGAGGGATGGGCCCCGCCCTCCTTGCGGGAAGGCCACGCCCCCAGGAGAGCCACCTGGGACGCGCAGCTCACCTGAGTCCCTGACGAGTTTTGTTTCCTGATGATCTGGGGCGGGGGTAGGTACAGAGCACAGCTGCTCGACCTGCTTTGAAAGTTTACCAGGTGTCCTGGCCCTCACTCGTGAGCTGCACTTACCCCACCTGGAGGCTCCGCCCCGCTGCCTCGCCCCCTGTTTATTAAAAGTTTAGACGTGTTACAGAGTAATCACCCGTTCGAACACATGAATTCGTTCAAAATATATTTATTTAGAGCTTGCTATGTGTCAGGAGCTTTCAAGCGCTGGAGATACGGCAGTGAATAAACCACCGTCCCTGCTTTCCTGTGCTAGATTTAGCAGCATGAAAAAAACGGGACTGTCTGTAAAGTTTACATTTCCAATAAACAATGATTTTTTTTTATTGTATAAGTACGTCCCATGCAGCATCTAGGGCATCTGCAAAGTTAATTGGTTGTTTATATGAAATTCAAATTTAACTGTGTTCTGTATTTCCTATGCCAACCTTATCCCTCCAGTGTAGGGGAGCAACAACAGGTAATTATATAAAATGTCAGGAAGTGATAAGTGTTATTAGAAAAATTATAATATGATAAAATTATAATATAAAATTATAATATAAAATTATAATATGATAAGGGATGGGGAATGCCTGTGTGATAAGGGGACATTTGGTTACAGGCTGGCAAGAAGGGAGGGAGTTGTGCAATGGCCACAAGGAAGGACTGACCTGGAGGACCTGGTGTGACTGGACCTGAGAGAGAAGAGGAGAGCAGATGGGGAATGAGGTCAGATAAGCATCAGGGGCCAGATCTCAAGGACCTTATTGACCACCGTGAAGACTTGGGGAAATCTTTGGTGCTTTAAGCTGAGAGGAGGATCACTTTGGCTATTGTGTGGAAAAATGAATCTAGAGAGAGTAAGGAACAAAAGAAGGCAATTTGTTGCAGTCCAAATAGAGATGATGATTGTAGACCAAGGTAGCAGCTGTGGAGAGGCAGAGCATTCTGAGTGCTTCTTAAAGAGACAGTGCTAACATATCCGCTGATGGCTAAGCTGAAAAGTGTGAAAGAAAGAGGGTGAAAAAGTGTGAATGACTGCTGCAAAAGAGAAAAGAAGCTGCCATTTACTGAGATGGGGAAGAGCAAATTTGGGGCAAATTTGAGAAGCCAATTCAATAATTGAATGGACCACTTGGTATAACCATTTGGAGTTCTGGGCAGAGTTTGGGACCTGAAACATACATTAGAGTCACCAGAGGTTGATGATATATAAAGCAAAGTGCTTTGAACTGCTTGAAAGAAAGTCACTTAAAGTATTTTCACACTTACGTTCTTATTGGGGCAATTTTCTATCTTTGTCTAGAGATAGCCACCCAAAGCCTGGCCTGTCTCTTATTTGTCTTTGTTTCTAGCCCTGTGACAGGCACCTAATACCAATGATCCAATAAATATGTGATGATTACATGAGTGGGCAGAAGCATATGAAAGTATGAATGGAGTTTCAGAAGCAAGAGAGCTGTGATTAAATCATGTGTCACATGCTTACTTGCTCTGTCAGCATGGACGTCACTTAAATTCTCTGAGCTTCAGATTGACCCTCTGCAAAATGGGATCAAACCTCTATTTCAGGGGCCTCCCTGGTGGCCTGGGGTTAAGTCTCAGCACACCACTGTGAAAACCCACCACTATGGCCTGGGTTCGGTCCTGAGTTCGATCCCCCACCAGGGAGCTAAACCACAGGGCGTAGCAGACCTCTTCTGTCATGCCCGCTGCTCCTTTGAGTAGTGTGGTTCAGTAGATCTGCCTGTTCTGCTCCCTACTTTGTCTCTGGTGAATCCTCTCACCCCCTGCACCTTTGACCTGCACCCCAGTTCTTCTACACAAAAATAAATAAGATCTTAAAAAAATAGCTAGTGGCTATTAGCACATAACAGAACCTTTTTATTATTATAGTGGACAACTCTGCCCTTGTGCCTATGTGAAGGTCTGGGGATGGACAGGAAGGGTCTTGACTTCAAGAACCATTTCACAAACACATCCTGTGGTCATGGGAAGCCGTAGGCAAAAGGTGACTGGCCTAGGACCAACCTTCCGATGGCCCTCCTGTGTTGCAGATACCGTGTTCTCTCCAAGGGAAATGGCTAAGGAACCCAGGGGAGAGAGGCAAGGCCAAGGATACATCACCCAGCTGCAGCAACTTCTTCCAGCCAGAGCCTGTCCTCTCTGAGGAAGAGACCTCCTCTGGCACTGGCCGGTGGGATGGGTATGGGTGAGGGGGCATGGAGGAGTGAAGCTGAGAAGTAAGGAAATTAATTCTAGATCTGTCTTAGAGTCTCTCTGTCTGCCTGTTTGTTTATTAATCTATAGATAACACCCTCCTCCATTGAGTAAACATCCTATGTTGAGTCACCCTCTAAATGAGGCTGGTCAGGTGTTTCTCTTCTTTTAGGAGCTCTTAGAGGCTCTTAGAGCTCTTAGAGGGTGGGAGAACAGGCAAGTGTGAACTCATTCTGGAGGGGTGGAGGTGAGAAGAGGCAGGACTACGTATGAACTGAAACTCCAAGTCCCCGGTGCAGCCTCCATTGTTCCTTCGGACATGACTTACAAAACACAGATTCAAAGATAACATTATTAAGATTTTCAAGTTGAAGGCCACGGAACATAAATTCCCAGTTGTGGGACACCTCTTCAAGGGGACCCTCTGCACCTGCCCTGGTCACCCATCCGTTCAGCTCTTCCTGATAGCACCTAACTCACTGAATAACTCTAAATAAGTTTTTTGCCTGACCCATAATATGCCAGCTGTTCCATTAATGTGGTCATTAATTATTAAATATGATATATTAAACATCTTCATTTACTAATAGAAAATGCTGCTTCCGTTTGCTACAAAAATATTTTTGCCACCATCTTTCTTGGAATTTGGCTATAGTTAAAGTTGTGTGTGTGTGTGTGTGGGGGGAATGGAACAGAAATGAACACTTAAAAATATTTAGGTATCATGCATTTTTGTGTTAATCTTCACTGCGATAACTAACTCTCACGAGACAAGCATCTTATTCTCACTCTAACCAAGAAGGAAATTGATGTTCAGAGACTGAAAGAGGCTTGTCCAGGGACACAAAGCTCATCAGTGATAGATGCTGGGGCTCTAGATCTTTCTGCTGCTGAAGCCTGAGTTCTGCACTTGGTGCCCAGCACCATGGTGGGAGAGCCCACTGCCCCGGGCCTCTGCTCACAGAACATCTGGGAAGGGAACACCAGATGACGCCTCTTCTCCCAAGATGGCCACATATGCTTCCCCTGGCCCCTTCCCCATTATTCTTGCTACTGTGCAGGCAGCTGCATCCTGTACCCTGATGAGAGGCCTAAGGACAATGGGAAAGGGAAGGATTGGGTGGTAGGAAAGGGGCCTAGCTCCAAACTAAACAATTGTTTCTCTCCCGGTGGGTCCCCAGCAGCCGGAAGCAGCAACTGGTTCCCAGCATTATTGTTGGCAAAGGTGAGGGCTGCCTCTGCTGGGATTCCCCTTCTATTCTATCTGTAGCTTCTTTGGAGTTGCTGTAACTTTTTGTGTCCTGGCTGTAGTAGAACCAGTTTCCCCATTAACTTGTGTCTTAGGCACCTAGGGCCTAGGACTGGTGGGGCCTCAAGGACTGTTTGCTGAATTAAATGATTGGAGGAGTAGTTCGGACCTTAAAGAGTTTTCAGACATTGTCCTTCATTTTGGTGGATCTATCATCCATCCATCTATCTGTCTGTCCATCCATTCAACAAACCTACCTCGAGGGAGCCCCTGAAGTGTGTGAGGTCCTGTGTGGGGCCCTGGAACACACTTGTAATATTCAGGCTGTATCCTGCAAGATTTCCCAGGGAGCAAGCAATGGCCTCTGGGACAAGTGCCACAGAACAGATTTATAATGGAGGAAAAGAAGCAAATCTGGAGTGACTATTTTTCTTAGGATGAGAATGGTAATCCTAGGAGAGAATCATGCCTCCAGTGCCCAGTGCCCCTGCCCAAGTTCCTGCCCTCTTCCAGCTGGAGAGCGGAGAGTTGAGAGTGTTGCAACTGGCATGGGATGAACCCTGGACCACCCGCCAACTGTGTGATCTGAGGCAGTTCCTTTTCTTCTCTCAGCCTCTTCTGAAAATGGGCTCCTCTTCTGAAAATGGGAACTAGTAACAGTCACTTCCTGACAGTGCTGTAGGAATGATTAAATTTAAATGGTGACATTAGAGGCTTCAAGGGAGTGGATAGGTAGACCAGGAAACAGCCCTCTAGGAAATCCCATTTGAACCAGGAAACTTAAATAGTACAAGCTGGAAGAGAAGGTGACAGAATCTTTTTTTTTTTTTTAAATAAATTTTATTGTTATATTCCCCACACAATTGCAGCCCCCCCCATTCTGACCCCAATCCCTCCCCTCCCGCCCCCCTAAAAGTGTCTCTGGTTCATAGTTTTTTGTTGATTTTGATTTTCACTATCTTATAGTTATTCATTTTCCTGGTCCCTTATTTAAGTTTTCTAGATTCCTGCTATGAGTGAGACCATCCGGTATTTTTCTTTTTCTTTTTGGCTTATTTCGCTGAGCATGATCCCTTCCAGCGCCATCCATGTTGCTGCAAATTGCATGTGTTTATCTTTTTTGAATGCTGAGTAATATTCCATGGTATATATGTACCACATCTTCTTGATCCAGTCATCTATTTTTGGGCATTTGGGTTGTTTCCAAAGCTTAGCTATTGTAAACAATGCTGCTATAAACATAGGGGTGCAGGTGTTCTTTGGAATTGATGTTTCTGTGTCCTTTGGGTAAATACCTAGGAGTGGAATTGCTGGATCATATGGAAGCTCTATGTTTAGTAGGTCCAGAAATCTCCACACAGCTTTCCACAGTGGTTGGACCAGTTTGCACTCCCACCAACAGTGCAGAAGAGTTCCTTTTTCTCCACACCCTCGCCAACATTTGTTGTTGCTAGTTTTTTTAATATGTGCCATTCTCACTGGTGTAAGATGGTATCTCATGGTAGTTTTGATTTGCATTTCCCTGATGACAAGTGATGTTGAACATTTTTTCATATGCCTGTTGGCCATTTGCATTTCCTCTTCAGAGAAGTTTCTTTTTAGCTCTTCTGCCCATTTTTTGACTGGATTATTTTCTTTGTTGTTGTTGAGTCTCATCAGCTCTTTGCAGATTTTTGTGATCAGTCCTTTATCATTAGTGTTGGGTGCAAAAATGTTCTCCCAGTTGGTGGGGTTTCTCTTTGTTTTTGTTATTGTCTCTTTTGCTGTGCAAAAGCTCTTTAATTTGATGTAGTCCCAGCTGTTTATCTTTGCCTTCACTATCACTGCTTTGGGTGATGTGTCTGTAAAGATGTCTTTGATGTGCAAATCACGTAGTGTTTCGCCTATATTTCAGAAGGTGACAGAATCTTAAAGGTAGGGCTCTTCTGACTGAAAGAGGACGCTCTGTGTGTGTGTGTGTGTGTGTGTGTGCGCTACTTCCATCAAGGCTGGGCTTTTGTGGACGAAGGAGTAAATGATGGCAGACTGAGTCATTTGGGGCTAAAGCAGAGCTAGGCAAGGCTGTTGGGGCCCCCTGAATCCTTTCCTGAGGGAACACTACTGACTTTCTGTATCTGAGTCTGTGTAACACTCCAGCTCCATCATACCGAACCTCCTTACCTGGGAAGATTGGCACTAGGGAGACCATAGACATTCACGACCCTGTGCTGCCCTCTGCTGATATTTTGGACAACTGCACTTCTTAAGTGGGAGCAATTTCCATTTACAGAAATAAATCTTGTGTCCAACCCTCATAGAAATATTTCTGGTGTTTAGAACAGGTGTGTGTGTGTGTGAGAGAGAGAGAGAGCGAGAGAGAGCGAGAGAGTGAGAGAGCGAGATAGAGATAGAGAAAGCTTAACAACTTATGTATAAAATCTGTATACTAAAGCTACAATGTATTGTTGAGAGGCCAAAATAAGACTTAAATAAATTAAGTCATGTACCATGTTCATGGATTGAAAGACAATATTGTTATGATATCAATTATTCACAAATTGACCTATAGAGTCAATACAATCTTAAGCAAAATGCAAGAAGCGTTTTTTTTTTTTTAAAGAAATTGACAAGCTTGTCCTACAATATACATCAAAATGCAAAGAACCTAGCATAGTAAAGAGATTTTTGAAAAAGAACACAGTTGGAATATCCACATTCTTTGATTAATAGAATGCAAGAATAATCAAGATTGGAGGGAAGGGAGGGATAAAATTGTGTGAAAGTCTGGGGAGAAAGTATTTCAAGCAGGGAGAAAAGGAAATACAAAGACCCTAAGGTGAGAGCACATTTGGTACATTTGAGGAACAATTAGGACACACCAGTATGGCTGCAGCAAAATGACCAGAAGTAGCAGGAGATGGGGTTAGACAGGCAACAGAATACCTGGGAGTCATGTAGGCTATTGTGAAGATTGTGGATTTTACTCTGACTTAGGAAACCATTAGAAATTTTGATAAGATAAACTATGCAATCCTACTTAATGTTTTAATAGGATCTCTCTGGCTGCCATGTTCAGAATAGAATTAAAGGGACAAGGGTAGAAGCAGGTTTAAAAGCTACTGTAATAATAAGAGATGATGGTAATTTGAATCAAGGAGGAGGTGGTAAGAAGTGTTGGTTTATGGACACATTTGGAAGGCGGAGATGACTGAATTTGCCGATGAATTAGATGTGGGTTATGAGAGAAAGAAAGGAAGGAAGGAAGGAAGGAAGGAAGAAAAGAAAGAAAGAAAGAAAGAAAGAAAGAGAGAGAGAGAGAGAGAGAGAGAAAGAAAGAAAGAAAGAAAGAAAGAAAGAAAGAAAGAAAGAAAGAAAGAAAGAAAGAAAGAAAGAAAGAAAGAAAGGAGAAGGAAGGAAGGAAGGACTCAAGCGAGCAGGCAAAGGTAAGGCTCAAACAACTGGAAGATGGAGTTGCTAATCACTGAGATGGGAGGATGGTGGGAGAATCATTTGGCTCAAACAACTGGAAGATGGAGTTGCTAATCACTGAGATGGGAGGATGGTGGGAGAATCATTTGGCGAGGGAGAGATCAAGTGTTCCGTCATAGACCTGGTAAGTTTGAGAAGTCTATTGGACATCCAAGTGGAGCTCTCAAGTAGTTAGAGATATGAATCTAAAGTCCAGGTAGAAGTCTAGGTTAGAGATATATTTAAAATCATGGAACGGGATGAGATTACTACAAGGATGAGTGGAAATAGAAGAACTCCAAGTACCAAGTCTTTGGAAGTATCTTCCGACATTTAGAGTTTGAGGGAATGGAGGGGCTCATTAGAGTAGCAGGAGGGAACTCTTTGCTTATGAGCAAACGTGTGTAGGAACAGGTGGCCAATAATGTCAGAAACATGGGCAGGGGAAATCATGAAGAGCTGTGAAAGCAAGATTAGGGGTTTAGTAAACGTTTTCTAAGAAGACGGAGTCATGGTCTTTTTCATGGTCAAGCTGTAGAACGAACTGGAGGTTAGGGTGGGAGAAGCTTGTAGGCAAGAAGACTAGGGAGGATGCAAGAGCAATCATGAAGTCATCATATCAGGCTAGATCTGTGCTGATGGTTTTCGGATCTGTTTCCTGGCTTTGGAGTGCCCAAGCCTGGAGTGTCAAAGTCTGACAAAGATTCCAGTTGAGTCTCCTGGCTCAGCCTGAGCCCTAAGAAGTCAATTTCGTTGGCCTCTGTCCATGGTGCAGGTCCATAATTCCCTCATGCCCTCTCCCTCTCCTTCCCCTCCCTGTCTCTCTCTCTTTCTCTCTCTCCCCGCCCATTCCTTCTCCACTCTTGAAAGCACATCTGCCTTCTTATCTAAGCCTTCAGGCTTGGCACTGAATCAACAAGCTCTGTATAACTGCACATGTGGCCAGAGACCCAGAGGTATTGGGTTCTGATAAAAGATGGGGCCTATGGCTGGCTTGACCTCTATTCGTATCTGTCAGATCATAGTTGCTTTGATGAAGTCTGACTGGTCAGACATATTGAGAAAACTTTATACCTTGGGAATGGAGGGCCCTGACCATTTTCCTAGACTCCATACAACCCCTATGTTTGAATCTGTTGGATGTAGTTCAGCATCTGAATAGTTCCTTAGTCTTGTTTCTCAGAGTGGCCTAGTTTCCACTGTGCTCAGCAATCACCCTTAGAAACCAAACTTTCTGTCTTTGGTCTTTGTGTGTTAACTTTTCCTGAAAAGTCCTTTTATGCTTCCTTCCCCTGGGTAAATCCTAAATGTTTTTCAATGCTTAGCTTAGTTGTACCTGATCCTAGAAAGCCTTCCTTGATGCCTCCCAAATCATTTAGGTGTTTTTCCTCCTCTTCCTCTTCTTTTATTTTTTTTTTCCATCCAAAAAAAGAAGTCACAACTCTGTTCATGATAGAAACAATATAAATTTAAAACCAAGCTGCAGTTACACTTTTGAAACACCCAGAATAGGTCCTTCTTTTAAAATGATTTTTTAAAATTTATTATTTTTAAATTTTATATATTTTTACATCATTTTTCATTTTTTCACAATGTACGCATTTTCATCTTGGTTAGAGTCCCTGTACACTTCCCACCCCCCTGTTTTTATCCTACTCCCTCCTCCTGTAGTGTGTCTCTGGTTTATAGAAAAAAAAAAAGGAAAAAAATTATTATGTTGTTAATTTCATAATAACATTCACAATATCATTACTGTATTTCTTCAGAACTCTAACTGCTTTTGCTTTTGATCATTTCCTTATGACACAACCAATTTTATTCCCTTAACTTCCGTAAGTTCAACCTCTTCGTCTTCACTTGCTTCTTGTACAGTTGGACTCTGCCTGGTTTCCTGAATATTTGAGACAGTTTCATTTTAAACTGTGAATTTCTCAGTAGCTGCTTGCTGTGCTGTTGAGATAATCCTTGATCCTGGCTTCCTCCCACTATGTAGGTATCTGAAGCTGGACACATTTAGATATCTGATTTTGTGATGTCTACACGAGGATATTCTTAGATTTATGCATAATGATTCCAGTAACCCCTGCATCCTGTCTAAGACCCAGTTTGGACATAGTCTTTCATACCTTCTTTTTATTCCAGCCTGTATTGCTTTACTGATTTGTTCTTTTTTCTGTCTGCCACTAGTTTATATAACTATATAAATTTGGGAGTATAACTTCACATCTCCATATGGGTACATGCCTCACTCACCCTTCACCGACTCTTCACAGCCCTATTACTTTCCCTCTCCTACACCCTCTCTCCTCCTCCCATCCCTCTGGGGACTGGTATATTTTTCATCGAGTCTAAGAATTATTCTTGTTGTTTTGACTGGTTGTTGTATTTGGTTATTTATATTCCACAGGTGAATGACACCATCCAGTAACTTTTGCTTTCTGAGTTATTTTACTTGGCATAGTCACCTCAGGATCAATCCATTTTTTCCCAAAAGACACTTTTTCATCTTTTTCCAAATAGCAGAGTAGTCTTCCATTGAGTATCTACTCCACAATATTTTTTTATCCATTCACCTGTTGATGGGCATTTAGATTGTTTCTATGACTTGGCTGTTGTGAATAATGCTGCCATGGACATAGGGGTACATAAATCTTTTTGTATTTGGGCTTTCACATTCTTTGGGAAAATATCTAGCAGTGATATTGCTGGATCATTTGGTTTTTCTATTTTTATATTTTAAGGATGCTTTATACCATTTTCTGCCAAGGTTGCACCAAATTATATTTGGAATATACCATTTTTTCCTCTACATCCTCACCAACATTTGTTGTACCCAGTGGTTTTCATATAGGCCAGTCTCATAGGGGGTGAGATTTGCATTTTCCTTATAATAATTGATGTTGAGCATATTTTCATGTGCCTGTAGGCCACCTGAATATCTTCTTTGGAAAAGTGTACTGACTGGTTCTTCATCAATTTCAGCTGCTGCTGCCAGGTGGGCTTGTGTGGTTGCCTATGAGGACTCCTGTTCCTCGAACTCTGGAACTGATTCATCACTGTCAGATTCTGTTCCAGATCCTGTCTCAGCCTGGGGCTGTGGAGATTCCTGCTCTGTGGCACGGATGATTTCTGTGGCTTCACCCAGCATTTTGTGCAGGGGGTGTGGGGTGGGGAATGCAGAGCCAAGATGGCAGCAGAAAGGGCGAAGCCTCTTCTTGTTAATTGACACTCGTTGCACAAAATTGACTGATCTAAACACTTCGCTCATGACACTGTCATCAATAGTTCATACACAGACTTCTTATCCTCCCTCCCTCCCTCCTTCCCACTTTTCTTTCTCTGTCTCACATACACACAAACTCACAATCCAATCCAAGAAGAAACATCAATAATAATTACATTTAAGTGTCCATTCTATGTAAATACCATCCTGAATTCACAGACGCTTTAATATATATGTATATATAGTTTTTTTAGTTTTAGTTGTTTTTTGAAATTTATGAAAAGAATGTCATGCTGCATGCAATCTTTTTTTTCTTTCAACAAAATGCTACCAAGGTTCATCCAAATTGTAATATGGGCTGTAGTTCATTCAATGTTGCTGCCATGTACAAAATAATTCTTTTGTGCAAATGCGTCAAAATTTATTTATCCATTTTCCTGTTAGTGGGCTTTGGAGTTGTTTCTATTATTTTGTTATACAAGCAATACTGCTAAAAATATTGTTGTACATATCTCCCTGTGCATGTCTCCTTGTATACACATGTATATTTATCTTACAATAGAATTTCTGGGTTGTAGAGCATATGGAGCTTCAACTTTACAAGATAGTACAAATTGTTGTACAAAATGACTGTGCCAGTTTACACTCTTACCAATAACATAAAATGTGATGACTGACCCACATTCTCTGACATTTTCTATTGCCAGACTTAATTTCTGTAAATTGAAATAAGTGTTGAGATTTCACTAGTCTTTATTTTCATTTGCATGATTAATAATAAGGTTGAGCAAATGTTTATTAAGATATGATTTTCTTTTCTGCAAAATGCTAAATTATGACTTTTGTTCCTTTTTCTATTATCTTTCTTTGTCTGAGAGATTTTAGATCCTTGATATAAATCCTTTGTTGGTTATCTGTTATAATTATTTCCTTCCAGTTTGTAAATTGGTGCTTTTTTTCCCTTTTGTAAACTGAAGTAATTATTTTTCTATGGTTCAATTTAATGTCTTTCTTTATGATTAATGATTTTCTTAAATTGCTTAAGAAATTAGTCCCTAGATCAAATTATAAACATTAATCAATATTTTATTAATTCAATATTTTATACTGAATTATTAAAAAATTTTATATTTGCTATTTTGGTTCTTAGCTCAACTTAAGTGAATTTGCATATGGGACAAAGTAAAGATCCAATTTCACAGTTTTTTGTTTCTATAATATTGTATGACATGTCTGTTTTTGATTATTTATTCTAGTTCACATTGGTCAATTTGTAGCATCACTCTATCTTAATTGCCATAATTTTGTGTGTTGAGGTAACTGGTGGGGCAAGTCCTTGCTCCCTCTTCGTCTTCAGAAATATCTAGGATATTCTCGGCCCCTTCTTTTTCATGATAATTTACAATCAATTTGCCAAGTTTGATTAAAAACTGTCAGAATTTTAAAAGGTTGCATTGAATCTAAAATTAAGTATTTCCATTTAGAAACATGGAGAGATAATTTTTCCACTTATTCAGATCTTTCAGTTAGGTTTTTCCCAACCTTTTTTTGGGGAACAATGTCAAGGTTATATAGAATAACCGCAAGAGTAGCAAATCAACACCCACATGCCCTTAAAACATATGCTTTTGGTCTCTATATTTATGTAAGTATTAATATGTTCTTTTATTCCAAACCACTTGAGAATAACTTACTCTCAAATTATGAAACTTTTTTTTTTTAGATATATTTATTTGTTTATACAAGCACTGGATACAGTCAGAGGTGCAGAAGGGTGAGAGAATTCACCAGAGCCAGAGCGGGAGCAGAACAAGCAGACTGACAAACTATGCTGCTGAGGGGAGCAGCAGGAGACATCTGCGTGCCATGTGGGACCCTCGTCAAACCGGCACTGCAGCTTTGCAGCCCAGCGCTCAACAGCTGGGCAACCAGGGGAGGCCCTATGTATATTATTTGTAATCCTTAGAACAACCAAGCATGGAAGAAAAGGTCATCACCATTTTATTAAATAGGGAAAATGGCTTGGAGAATAAGTCACTTGCCTGAGGCCATGGAGTCAGTAAATGATTTACCTGGGATGTGAACTGAGATCTGCTGGGAGTGGAAATGTTCTGACCTTTGTATACTGACCTTACATCCAGTTGACTTGCCACAAGCTAATAATTCTAATAATGTATCTGTAGATTTTTGTTTTATTTCATTTAATGCAGACAGTCATATCATGCACATGCTTTATTACTCCCTTTCCAGTTATTTTTGCTTGAATATCTTTTTAGGGCTGACATTTCTCCTTTGAGCTCTCGAAGTCCCTGTGTTCCCTCAGACATGGCAGTGGTACTGCATTATTACTATCTATAATATTGTAGACATGTCTATGTCTACTCACTGAGAATTCTGTGATGACATAGATTGATTGGTCTCTGAATCCAGTACTCAATAAACCTTGACCCAGAATGAAAGTTCAGGAATAATAACAATCACCTGTTGAGCACAGTGCTATGTGTTTTATATAAATAATTTTATTTAATCTTCCCAATAACACTACAAGATGGGTACAATTATTAGCTACATTTAACTGAGGAAACCGAGGGCCTCCCCTGGTGGCGCAGTGGTTGAACACTGGGCTACGAAGCTGCCGTGGCCTCTGCAGTGCCAGTTCCATCCCCGCCCACCGGGCGAGGATCCCACACGGCATGACAGACCTCTCCTGTCGTGCCTGCTGCTCCCCTCAGCAGTATGTTTCATCAGTCTGCCTGTTCTGTTCCCCACTCTGGCTCTGGTGAATTCTCTCACCCTCCTGCGCTTCTGACTGAACCCAGTGCTTGTATAAATAAATAAATAAATAAATAAATATTAAAAAAAAAAAAAGAGGAAACCGTGACTCAGAGAGTTTAAGCCACTTACCAAAGGCATCAAGCTATCAAGAGGCAGAGTTTAGATTTGAACCCAGATCTAACTCCTGAAACTTTTCTCTTAATCATGATTTTTTTACTGATTCTCCAATGAGTTAATGAGTGAATGGGCAGGTGGAAGGATAGAGGTGCCACCTTTAGTCTCCAGAGATTTTAGGGGGATCTCTTGGGATCCCTCTTTCCTTGCTGGAAAGAACACCAAGGTTACTGGTTTGGGTCACCCAGGGAAACCCAGTGTTCTCTCCCCCAACACAGTGAGGACCATCTTACATTCTGGGGTCCCTTTACTGTTCTCAGGGGCAATAACATTGCAGGGGTTCAGAATCTAGCCAGGCCATCACAGGGGATGTTATCCTGAGACAGTTGTTACCAATTCAGGCAGAGAGATGGGCTAAACTTTTCCATGGGACTAAGGAGTGGGGAGCGAGGGAGTTCCCTGTGGCTGGTATCCTGTGATTCTCTCTCCAGTGGAGTCTGCCCCTTTTGGCCAGTAGAGGGAAGCACAGAAACATGGAACTTTCTAAAGTCCAGGAACAGTTTTAGGTTCACCCTCAGATGATCAGAACTAAGCAAATACAATCATTTATTGCTTAATGACAGGGCTCTGTTCTGAGAGATGTGTCATTAACAATGGAGCCAAGAGTACAATAGGAGAAAGGAAAATCTCTTAAATAAATAGAAAACTGAACAGCTACATGCAAAAGAATGAAACTAGACCATTATCTCATACCATATTTACAAATTTACTCAAGATGGATGAAAGGCTTGTATGTAAGACCTGAAACCATAAAATAAATAGAAGAAAACAGGCAAAACCCTCCATGGCATTGGACACTCCATGACAGCAAGATAACAGCAAGAGAAACAAAAGAGAATATAAACAAATGGGATGACATCAAAGTAAAAAGTTTTGTATTGCAAAAGAAACTATCATTTAAACAAAAAGACATTAAAACAGATGGGAGAAAATATTTGCACACCATACATCTGATAAAGGGCAGATATCAAGATCTAGAAAGAACTCACAGAACTCAACAAAGAGAAAACAAAGAAGCCAATAAATATATAGAGAAGAACTAAATGCCTTCTTGAAAGAAGGCATGTGAATGGCCAACAGGCACATGAAGAAAGGTTCATCATCACTGTCATTAGGGAATTGCAAATCAAAACCACTGTAAGATAACATCATACACTTATGAGAATGGCCCATATTCTAATGATAAGAGTGGCCTCCCTGGTGGCGCAAGGGATTAAGATGCAAATTATGAAGCTATCCCCAGCCACTGCAGCACAAGTTCAATCCCCGACCAAGGAGCTACCCACATGGCGCAGCAGACTTCTCCTGACTAGCCTGGTGATCCCTGCAGCCGTGTATTTCAGTCGGTCTGCCTGTTCTGTTCCCCACTCTGTCTCTGGTGAATCCTCTCACCCCTTCCCCCGCACCTCTGGCCTGTACCCCAGTTGTTGTACGCATACATGAATAGATGTTAAAAAAAAAATAGAGATCAGAAACAACGAATGTTGGCAAGGGTGTAGAGGAAAAAGTGTTATAGGACGGGGAGAGGGGCAGCCCAAACCCCGCAAACCTGCCTATTTTAAATGGGTTCTGCTATCCGCCGCATCAACACAAAACATATGAGACTTTAATGGGAAGGAACTTTAATAAAACTAGGAAACAATACAGGTAAGGCAGAGTCTAGTTTCTAAATGAAGCACCCAGAGTTACCCGTCCCCTCGTGGGTAAAACTCCATCTGTTATAGGACAGGGAGAGGGGCAGCCCAAAACCCCGCAACCCTGCCTATTCTAAATGGGTTCTGCCATCCGCCACATCAACACAAAACATATGAGACTTTAATGGGAAGGAACTTTAATAAAACTAGGAAACAATACAGGTAAGGCAGAGTCTAGTTTCTAAATGAAGCACCCAAAGTTACCCATCCCCTCGTGGGTAAAAGTCCATCCATATGGGATTGGCCCAGAGCAAGGCCCCAAAGCCTGCCACAAGTCTAAAGCATCTTCCAGTGGGGACCCACAGAAAAGGGTCACAAACAACCGGACAAGCCTGGAAGGAAAAGAGCAAAATCAACATCAAGATAAAAACTGCCATTGTCACCTCCCCACGGGTCTCACCCACATCTGTGTCACCCAGTCCACGACCAAAAAGACAAGCGCAGTTTCTTCACGTGTCTCTAGGCTCCATGCACCTCCTCCAGGTCTCCTGGCTCCATCCTGCTTCCTTCCTCAGTCTCTTCTGCAGCTTCTCCTCTTCCTGCTCAGCTCCACCCTCCCTTGGGTGGGGCAGGGAACCTCCCCCTTTCCTGGGGACCACCCTGTTACAAAAGGAGGGTATAGACAATGCAGCTCCTACAGAAACCAATAAGGAAGTTTCTCAAAATATAAAGAGATTTACCATATGATTCAGCAATTCCACTCCTAGTGAGGCAATTACAAATGACTGGTCTCTCAAATAAGAATTAACAAGTTTATCTTCCCCCATCTCTTGCAATTTCCCCCTTATTTGACAAGTGTGCCTTCTTTATGACTGGTCTTTCAGATAAGCTTTAAAGAGTTTGTCTTTCCTGTATTTCTTGCAATTCCCCCTCCCCTTGTTTGACAGGTTTGTCTTCTTGCATTCCAAGGAAAAAGGAGTTAAGCAGCAGTTGTTAAAAAAGCAAGCTGGCGCCCACCTGTCTCTGTGCAGACCCCTTCCCCATCTCCCCTTTTTTCCCTTTGTATAAGTAGCCCTGCACTCTGCCAAAGAGCAGGACGGTGGTCTTTCAGAAATGAGTCTACTGCCCTCCTCATTTGTCGACAAATTAAACCACTTTCCTTTTCCTCAAATTCTGTTTCCTTTTCTTGGCTGAGAGAAACTGAGGCCATCACTAGTTATCTACCTGAAGACTGCAAGAGCACTAATTTGAAGGGACATGTGCACTCCTATATTCATTGTAGTGTTATAGGGCAGCCCTGATATTGACCGGGTTGCTAGGACATCATTTCCCCCCTAACAGTAGCACTATTTATGTTATAGGACAGGGAGAGGGGCAGGGAACCTCCCCCTTTCCTGGGGACCACCCTGTTGCATTTACAGTAGTCAAGTCACAGAAACAACCTAAGTGTCCACGTGGATTAGGAAGAGTTGGTGTATACATACACAATGGAATGCTACTCAGCTATAAAAAAAAGATAAACTCTGCCATATGTGACAACACAGGTGGAACTGGAGTGGATAATACTAAGCAAAATACATCAGAAGGAGAAAGATAAAAACTGGAGGATTTCATTTATATAAGGAATACAGAGGAACAGAACAGACAGACCCAAAACAATAACAAACACCACAAGTCTGATTGTAGAATTGAGGTGGGGGGACAAGAGGGTGGCGATCAGGGTGTGGGGGGCACCCAGTGGACCCTGGAGGAGGGCAGTTAGGTTGTTTCCAGGTCTTAGCTATTGTGAATAATGCTGCTGTGAACACAAGGGATCATATATCTTCTTGAATTAGTGTCTTCCTAGTCTTTGGATAAACATGTGGGAGTGATACTGCTGAGTCATCTTGTATTTGCATTTTTATTTTTGCAGGTAATCTCCACACTGTTTTCATAAAGGCTGCACCAATTTACATTTCTCCAGCAGTGTCGAGAGTTTCTTTTTCCCTGCACCCTCGCCACCACACGTTTCCAGTCTTTTATATACAGGCCTTTCTCACAGGTTTAGTAAGGTGCTATCTCTTTCACATAATTATTATGCATATTTTTTTTTTATTTAAAGATTTTTATTTATTCATGTATACAAGCACTGGGTACACTCAGAAGCGCAGGAGGGCTAGAGAATTCATCAGAGCCAGAGCGGGGAACAGAACAGGCAGACCGACCAGAAACACTGCTGAGGGGAGCAACAGGAGACGTCTGCGTGCTATGTGGGACCCTCGTCAAACCGGCACTGCAGCTTTGCAGCCCAGCGCTCAACAGCTGGGCAACCAGGGGAGGCCCTATGTATATTATTTGTAATCCTTAAAACAACCAAGCATGGAAGAAAAGGTCATCACCATTTTATTAAATAGGGAAAATGGCTTGGAGAATAAGTCACTTGCCGAGGCCATGGAGTCAGTAAATGATTTACCTGGGATGTGAACTGAGATCTGCTGGTTCACAAAGGATTGGTTCATCTCCCATAGGCCCAGGGCACAAGTCTGCCAAGTGAATTGTTGAATGAAGTCAAGTAAGGGGTCTCCTCCCTTCCAAATGCCCTGCTCCTCCCACCATTCTGCGTCTCTGCATCAACACCACACAGGGCTGAAGCACGACCCCATCTGGAAGAGGAGATCCTCCCACTCCTGGTCCTCTGCCTCCTGACTCTCTCACTGCTCAGGCTCCTGAGATATTTCCTCCTTCTCTTTTCTTTCTGAGGCTGCTCTCAATACTTCTAAAAAAGGAAAAACCTGTTTTTCCCCTTCGTGGAGAAAAACCCAGCACTCCCCTAGTGTGTATTTCTTCCCTGTGAGTCTCCTTTACAACTCACATAAAACACTTAATTTCTGGTGACCAAATGTGCATTCACCCCCCTCACCTCCACCCCAAACAATTCTGTAGACACCAGTTGGGTGGCCTAATGATTTAACTCAATGCTAACAATATCTGCCTGGAGCTAACATCATATCTCATAGGTTAAGGGCTCAGTCCCACAAGATTGCCCCTTCCTTTCTCCCCCTCTGTAGATGCCAGTCACATGTCCAGCTTGTAACCTCGTTTCTGAGTGACCAACTATAGATCAGAGGATCCAAAGACCCTCCTTTATAGGTCTGATTAATTTTCAAGAGGTCCTAATGGAACTGGGAAAAACACTTTACTTACGGTCATCCCCAAAGGGGCTGATATCAATGATCTAGAAAGATCTAGAAAGATGAATGAGACCTGGTTGAAGCAGACGTGAAGCATTTATTTGAAGTTTTTTTAGGACTGCAACTCAGGAGACACAAATTCAAGAAGCCCTTGCATGGTGTTCGGAGTTGCCTGGATTCGGGTAGCGCTTATAGCCACACAAGAAAGGTTGGAGAGTTGTCACTCTGGTCTTCTATGCAAACTATGGTTAGAAATCCATTAAGTTCCAGTTGGTGGTCCATTATGGAAATCAAACTAGAGTTAGTCCATTTCCTCTTGGTGCACTGACATCCAAATCAGGTGAACAAATGACTGCTCGAGTTTCAGCCCTTGGTTTCTATGGACGCTTGGCTTTGTTCTAGTTCCTTTGGCAAGTGCATGTATCTGAGGGATACCTGAACATGTCTGGTGCATGACACTCAAAAAGGATAAATAAAAGGACATAATAAAGGATACATATGAACATTTAGATGCAAATATATATAATGTGAGGTTTAGGAGGGTTCCCAGTGCAGGAACTTCTGTCTCCATGGAGTTAGGATGCATCACCACCCTGGGGGTTCCTGGAAGCTCTCTGAATCCCATACTATTGGAATTTTAATGAAAGTTTCCTCTTTAACCATGATTGATCGTTATTCTATTTCAGCCCTTTTCCCTTTCTAAGGGAATGGGGAAGGGGCTGAAAATGCCCAACTTCTTTTTTTTTTTTTTTTTTAAAGAGGCATGTTTTATTTATTTATTTGTTTGTTTGTTTGTTTTGTTTATACATGCACTGGGTACAGTCAGATGCGCGGGAGGGTGAGAGAATTCACCAGAGCCAGAGTGGGGAGCAGAACAGGCAGAAGGACCGAAGAACACTGCGGAGGGGAGCAGTGGGCGGCAGGAGAGGTCTGCGCGGCATGCGGGACCCTCCTCCAGTGGCCGGGGAGCAGCCGGGGATCGAACCGGCACTGCAGAGGCTGCGGGCAGCTTCGCAACCCAGCACTCAACCGCTGCGCCACCGGGGAGGCCCTGAAAATGCCCAACTTCTAATCTTGACTGTCTTTCTGGTGACTAGTCCTTGTCCAAGAGCCACCCAAGAGCCCACCCAGAGTTACGTCATTAGAATAAAAGACACTCCTATCACCCAGGAAATGACAAGGGTTTCAGGAGCTTTGTGTCAGAGATGGGGTCAAAGAATGTGATTTTGTGACTTGTAAGAAAAAATATATTTTCATCATTTAGGTGAACAATGACTTAATATATACACTTATTATATATATTTGGTCTTCATTCATGGTTCTTGGATCACAGCTCTCAACATCTTTGTGTTGAGAATGATAAAGTTGTTTTTTGTTGTGTTAATGAGGTGACTTTTGGAAAGCACCTAAGGGTGCTTAGGATGAGGGTTGGAAATTTTAGTTCTCCTCTCTGACCTCTGAGGAGGTGTAAGGAACTGGAGGACCAACTGCCAACGGTCAATGATTTAATCGATCATACCTATGTAATGAGGTCTCAAACAAACAAACAAAAAAAAAACTCCAAAGTACAGTACACATAGAGGTACTGGAAGAGTGGCCACACCTTTGGCCTGTACCCCAGCTTTTGTATGCATAAATAAATAAATATTTAAAAAATATTTCTTATTATAAACCACATTGGCACAACTTCTTTTCCATCCAAGGCTGGGGTAGGAACTAGGTATTTAGAGCCAGAATCTGGAACAGTGAATCAGGCTGGATCCTGACCCTTGGTGCAAAACTCTGTCATCTCTTGTCAGCTCTCCTTGAAATGTCTCAGTTCCCCCCAGGCCCTCTAGCACTGCCCATAGCCTCTGTATGTGCTGGGCCTGACCTGCCTCTCCAGGCTGTTCCTTTAGTCTGTCTACCTCATGCCTAATGTCCCAGCTTTATCGAATGATTGGCCAGTTGCCCCCTGCTTCTTTGACCTTGGCCGTCCACATTACTTCCTCTATTAGGGAATGCTCATTTGTCTTTCCACACTCAGTTCTAGTGACCTCTCTCGTGGGAAGACTTCCATGACCTCTCTTTCTACCCTCCACTCCCTTCCGGTGGTTAGAGCACCGAAAACACTTGACTGCCCTCATTTGATCTGTCTTTCTCTCCCACTTCTCTTTGAGCTCTTGGAGGGCAAGGACCTCCAAGATAGCTCTTGAAATAGCTCTCTGTGCCAGCTCAATTCTGGGGCTGACTGCATGAACTTGATCACAGAGGGCTTCGCTGATCAGGCCTGTGGCTTCGGGTTCTTGCTGCTCCAGTCTCCTCTGAGGTTATGGGAAAACAGTGAAAAGTGGTACAAAGAAAGATCTGGCTGGCCAGATACTTTCACAATTAGGGCACATGCCCTGCCCTGCCCTGCCACGGCCAGAGGGAGAGACTTCCTTTGAGTTCTGCTTTGTCATAAGCTTTGAGGCTTATTCTCTCCTCCCTTCTTTTTCAACAACTTCCCTCTCCAAATGTCTGCCCATAAGTCTTTCTGAAATCTCTGTGCATCTCCTGACCTAGCATATTACTCATTCCCTATCATCACATATCAGGATGAGACAGGGCAAGCTAGGGTTATTAGGCAGTTTTAGGACAGTGCAGGAGGGGAGAAGGAGAGGGAGCAGGAGAAGGTGAGACTGAAGATAGGAGAGAGCAAAGGTAGAGAGAAATTCTAGGCTTCCATCTACTGGGTACAGTGGCAAGAACTGATTAGGCAGAAGCAATTCCTCTTTGGCACTTGCTGCAGGGACAGGACAAAGGATTTACTGTCAGAGCCTCAGCATCCTCCCAGAGGAGGGTCTTCAGAGGCAGCTGGAGCCTACAAGCCCCAGAGTTTATTTATTTATTTGGTGGTGGTGCGGGGAAGCTGATGCACATCTTCTGCCCTTGTTCTCGCACTCACAGACATGTGTATAACACATATGGTCGAATCACATTAGACACTAACCATGTCTGCGAAAGATTCCTTTTTCAATCCATCTGTGTTGATTTTAATTGCCTGGTTCAGTTTGGGAGTTTTGATCACTGGAGGAACCATTATCCACTTCCGGGTCAGTCCCAAAGTCAATTCTAGATGCTCATTCCAAGCCTGCAAGGTGCCATGCCCTCTCTTGTAGAGATGCTCCTTGAACATTGCACATTTTGCACATTTGTCAGATTATTTTTTTTAAAAGATTTATTTATTTATTTATACAAGCACTGGGTATAGTCAGAAGCATGGGAGGGTGAGAGAATTCACCAGAGCCAGAGCTGGGAACGAACAGGCAGACCGACGAAATACACTGCTGAGGGGAGCAGCGAGTGCATCAGGAGAGGTCTGTCGCGCCATGTGGGACCCTCGCCGGTGGCTGGGGATCAAACAGGTGCTGCAGAGGCTGCGGGCATCTTCACAGCCTGGCGCTCAACCTCTGCGCCACCAGGGGAGGCCCACATTTGTTAGATTATTAAGCAAGCATGTGCACGTTGTAGAAACTGAAACTGTGAACAGTTCCACTTGTGTAGGGTTACTCATTCACCAATGCAGATCCATTCCCAGTGTGGGGAATTTACTTTCCTCTGGGGGTGTCAAAGAGGCAAACTGGTGTCACCGCACAGGACTTTCCAAAATCTTCCAGTCTCTGAAGTCAGCCTGCCCCTTTGCTATTCAAATAGAATCATCTGGGACTCAGTCACACGCGTGGGGTAAAGTAATACTGTTACAGGGCAGGGAGAGGGGCAGCCCAGCCCCTGCAAACCTGCCTGTTCTAAATGGGTTCTGCCATCTGCCGCATCAACACAAAACATATGAGACTTTAATGGGAAGGAACTTTAATACAATCAGGAAACAATACAGGAAAAGGCAAAGAATCTAGTTTCTAAATCAAGCATCCAAAGTTACCCGTCCCCTCGTGGGTAAAACTCCATCCAAATGGGATTGGCCCAGAGCAAGGCCCCAAAGCCTGCCACAAGTCTAAAGCATCTTCCAGTGGGGACCCACAAAAAAGGGTCAGAAACAACCAGACAAGCCTGGAAGGAAAAGAGCAAAATCAAAATCAAGATAAAAGCTGCCATTGTCACCTCCCCACGGGTCTCACCCACATCTGTGTCACCCAGTCCACGATCAAAAGACAAGCGCAGTTTCTTCACGTGTCTCTAGGCTCCATGAGCCTCCTCCAGGTCTCCTTCTGGCTCCATCCTGCTTCCTTCCTTCCTCATTCTCCTCTTCAGCTTCTTCTCTCTCGGCTCAGCTCCACCCTCCTTTTGGGTGGGGCAGAGAACCTGGAACCTCCCCCTTTCCTGGGGACCACCCTGTTACAATACAACCGTTACAATCACTCTTTTCAGAGTCTTAGGTTTTGTGTTTCTCCTGGGAATCTCTCCGTCACTATAGTAGACTTAAACATGTCTGCAAATTCTGATACTTGTCTTATCAAGGGGTGGAGTTTAATTCCTTTCCTCAGCATTCTGAATATGGGTTGGCCTCAGCGATCTGCTGCAAAGGAAAGTGAGATGTAGGCTACGCAGCTTGGCTCCCAAGATAATCATGAAAGACCAGCGAGCTTCCGTCAGGCTCTCTCTGGAACCCTGCTCTGGAGCCCAGCTGTCCTGCTGGTGGGAGGCCCGGGCCACACGGAGAGACATGTCCCGGTGTCCTAGCCCACTGTGTCAGTTGAGGTTCCAGGTGACGAGTGAGTGGCACAGTAGTGAGGACAATTTTGGGGGGACTCCAGCATGGCTGCCCCCTGCCGGGCAGCACACCATGTCCTGGCAGGACTGACCTCCTTCTTTGCTGCTTGGTTCTACACACGGTGCCCCCTCTTCCTTCTTTCTTGCAAAGCATCACTAAAGCCAGGCTAGTCTGTGCAGTGGGTGCTTTTGAAGATTGGGGGGCACAGAGGGGAGCTGCAGCCAATACCATGAAGAATGGAATTTAAATTTGAATATTAGTTTAACTGTGAGAATTCCCAAGTGCTCCACATCACAGGGGTTTTGCAGGTACTGCCCACCCTTGGGCTGAAACTTTCGGCCATCACTTGCCTCTCCCCTCCCCCCACCCCCTCAATACCCTCCCACCCTCTTTAGTTGCTTTTATTCTTGTGTCAGATGCAGAGTCCCCAACTGTTAGATTGCTCTTCCATAAACATAGAGTTGCAAGACTTGAGATGTTATTTCTCTACATTTAACCTTATTCATCCCTGATGCCTTTTCTACAAGTTACAGAAATGAGTTTCAATTGCTCAGGGTCTCCTTGCTCTAGGAGTTACTGCAGTGCAGGGAGCCCGGGTGTTGAGCTGTGCATTCTCCAAGGCACATCCTGAGCTGTACCCAGTTCTGTTTCACCCTTACTGTCAACTCACATTGCAGCTGCTTGGTCTTCCCTCATTTCCAATCACAAGGCCTCCCCAGGTACAACTCCCTCCCTTGGTCCCAGACCCCTTCCCTTGGCCCCCCACCTGGGGGTGCATGGAATGCTCAATTGCTGTGAGGCTAAGACCCCCACACTCCAGAAGCATCATGCAGCCCCTTCTTGGGCACACTTCCTAAACCCTGATGGACTTCGCTGCTTTGCTGGACATGAGTCCTTACTCATACTCTGCGCTCCCATGCAGGGAATGAGAAGACCTTCTCAGGGATACTTCATTCTTCTCTTTTCTTCACCCCTGGCCTTTTCTCTGTTCTTACTATTTCCATTTGGTTCAGTTCTGGCCTGGGTGTGGGAAAATGGCTCTGATTGAGCAGGTATTTGTCCAAATCCACTATTTCTGTGCTCCAAATCCTTCAAGGCTTAGATTTTTGAGGTTCTAATCTTTGGGTGTTTGCAACTCAAGGTCTCACCTTTTGAAACCTTGAATCAAGAATTTGACTCTGAAGAATTATATAAAACATTAATTAAAAAAAAGAAAAATAATTTAACTCTGGGGCCTCCCTGGTGGCGCAGGTGGTTGAGCGCCATGCTGTGAAGCTGTCCGCAGCCTCTGCAGTGCCGGTTTGATCCCCACCGGCCTCCGAGCAACCCACATGGCGAGCAGACCTCTCCTGTCTCGCCCGCTGCTCCCCTCAGCAGTGTATTTCGCTCAATCTGCCTGTTCCGTTCCCCACTCTGTCTCTGGTGAATCCTCTCGCCCTCCCGCGCATCTGGCCTGTACCCCGTCTCTTGTGTAAATAAAAAATAAATCTTTAAAAAAAAAAAGAAGACGAAGACTTTAACTCTGACTGCAAAGGACTGCAGGCCTCGCTGCCTGAATCGGGATGGGGCCAGGGAAGGGGTGGTGGTGCTGAGAGATAGCAGAACACTGAAAGGAAATGTCTCTTTGTCTCCTGTCTCAATTTAATCGATGGCCAGAGGCATTCATTTCAAAATTTACCTCTTAAGATCTTCCAACCAAAAGAATGTTCTTTCCCTAACATTCTTTCCCTAACAGTTCCCGCCTTCTTCCTAAGCCAATTAATTGGCCCAGGTTGTTGATGACTTTTAAAATAATGCTTTCCCCCTTCTTGTTATGTAATTATGAAACTGTGTAACTAGAGCTATGATGGAGGCCAGCACAGGGGGCCTTTGAGGCAGAGAGTAGGAGATATGGGTTGCAAGGGTGGGTCAAGGAGGCTTTCTGGGGGAAGTGACATTTGAGCTGGTGAGAACATTCCAGGAAGAGGGAACAACAGGAGCAAAGCTGCAGTCCTGGGCATGACAAGCAAGAGATGAAAAGGAATTGCAGGGGCAGGTAGAGAGGGGACAGTTTGTGCCAGGCTGGAGGTAAAAGGTTTGGCTTTTATTCTGAGGGTGAGAAGCATGAGCCCATTGGTAGCTTTTAGAAAAGGGTAGTGCCATGATTCGTGTAGTTTTCTCTCTGCCCCCTCTCCTGGTGTTTGCTCATTCCATTCTCAAGATCTGAAGTACCTGGTTCCACTCTCTTCCTTTTATGGGAAGGCTTTCTGTCCTCAGCCCGGCACTGCCTCTCTTCCCCTCTACTCCTGACCCCTGCATCTCATGGCCCTTTTATCACATCTGTCCTGAACTTGCGACTTGGCACTCTTCTACCTCCAGACCTTGCTCTTGCTGTTTCCATGACCTGAAATACCCTTCCCACCCCCCTCTCTGTCTGGCTCTCTCTTACCCATCCTTCAGGTCCTGGCTCTGTAGCTGCCTCCCCAAATCATAGTCAGGCCCCAAGAAGAGCTAAGCTCTTTCCTTGTGCTCCCACAAATGCTTTTGATCTGTAACTTCTGGATTGTCCAAGAGAGAACCCCTGCCTAAACCCTTGGCCTGTAAGTTCAGCCTCCAGTCCAGAACTTTCTGGACAGGCTGACTGAGTTGCTTCCTGGGGTGACTTCCTTTGGCAGAGGGAGCAGGGAGGTGGGCTGGGCAGTTTTCCCTGTCCTGCAGTCTGTTTCTGAACCGAGATTCAGGGTACACAGTGTACAAGAGGATTAGTGGACAAAAAAGCAGGCAGCTATAAGTCAGGGTGCGGTCCCAGGGTAGGGGAGCAAGCCTTATTCTGGAGTCCCTGTGCTAACCTCTCAACTAGCACCAGTACTGACTTGCTGTGTGACCTTGGTAAGTTCCTTTCCCTCTCAGGAGACTTAGTTTCCTTGTCTATAAAACAAAAGGGTCAAACTAGGTGATCTGTCTCTGGAGTCCTCTCAGTGAACATTCCCTGGTATCATGCTGGGTCTGCTGGTGATTTGAGGATGACCCAGACCCCACTTCTGTCTTCAGGGAGCATGCAGTCTGCTCATCTGGTTCTAACCTGGTAGAAAAATGGAAAAGATGAACTTTATAGTCAGACTGACCAGGGCAAGTCCTGGCTGAGTTATCTTGGACAGCTGTCTTTATCTCACTGAACTTCTGTTTCCCCTTTAGTAAAATGAAGATAATAATTCCTGCTATAGAGGGTGTGTTATGAATTTTAAATGAAAAAAGAAATCAACATGTCTAAAGAATTTGGTGCTGTAGGTATCACTGCAGGGTTTACAATTATCAAGAGATGCCCTTGGGGGCTTCTGGAGGAGGGATTCATTCTGTTTGGGGTCCAGGTAGACTGAAGAAGGCTTCCCAACCTGCACCTTGGAGGATAAAAATGGGCATTTTAAAAAATGGGCATTTTAAATGTAGGTTTGTTCTATTTAAGTTTAATGATGATTCCACGCTGTGTTTCAGTAAGGACAATGCAGATTCTTCACTGCCTGTGGCTCCCATCAGATACCCAGTAGCACAGATCAGTTTACACATATCCATCAAGGAAGGCTGAGTGAGTGAAGGAGGGGAGGGGAGCTGCGCCCCCCCCTCCCCCGGGCAGGCTCTCAGAGCCCACTACACTGGCACAGGTGGCAGCAGAGTCACCGTCTCTGCCTTCCCTGCTCCAGACGGCTCGGTTCCCCTTCTGCTCCCGTCAGTGTGCTGAGACCCAGGTCTCCCCTGTGTCCTTTCTCTGGGACCGTTGCTGATCTGCTCTGGCTGGTCACCATTTCTTCCTCAGGTCTGCTATTCAAGAGCAGCCTCCCTTCTCGCCACCCAAATCCTGTCTCCTCCTGTCCTGAGAAAGATCCGATGTCCTTGGTCCTGTCAGAAGCTCATCTTCACTGCACTGCATTTTCATGCCCCTGCTGATCCTACGCACAGCCAAACCTGCATTATCATTCTCGTGTCCTCCTGCATGCTGGGGACCCAGATTAGTCACGTACACTCCCCTCTGTCCTGCATCTTCAACCCTGCTCTCTACCAGGATCTTCTCTTCAATGTTAAAAAATGCTCAGCTCTCTTCCTCTTAACGCGTCAAGCACCCTCAGCACCCTGCTTCTCTCCACAGTCATGTCCAGAACAATCTATTGTGGACCCTCACTATGTCCATTCATGTCACCTCCCACTCACCCCTCCATCTGTTCTGGTTTGTGGCTGGAGTCATCCCCCTGACGCAGGTTACCAAGGTTACCAATGTGCCCTTTGCCTGCCCCCACCCAAGTCCCTTGATCCCTCCCCTTCCCCCCACTGGCTCAATCCACAGGACCTTCTCTGAGCGTGGCTTTTTCTAAACCTGCTCAGCTCCTGATCAACAGGGCCAGGCAGTGTTTGCTGACCACAGAAAAGGGAGCTATTCCCAGGGCAGGGTTGGGGCTAAGCAGGGAGACAAAAGCACTTAACAAGCTTTCAAAATTTTTGGAAGGAGTCCTAAGACTAAGTACATTCTAATTGCCCGAGTTGCCATAGGGCAAGGGCAGGCCCTGCAAGATGGTATTACTATAACCTGAGCCAGGTAACTTGATCTCTTGCCCAGAGCTGCACCTGCACCGTCATCCTTGGTTGTCTCAGCCAGAGACTGGGCTACCACTGAGTCTGTCTTGCTAAGATGGAGTCTGTTCTTTGAAGGAGAGGGGAAAGAGCCCCTCTTCCTCTCCACTCTCTCCTGACTAGATCCCCAGTCCTCCTTGTTCACTTCCAGTGATGGGGAACTCACTACCTCATAGCTCAGAGGTAGCTGCCTGGCAGGTTGGTTGTGTAATGGGCCTGGCATAGTAAGACATCTGTAACTGTGAGTTCCTATTCTCTTTCCCTTCCCTTTCCAGGCAGCTCCATGTTCAAAAGTTTTCCCTTCATGGGGTCTGAAACCAAGCCTGTTATATTTTTGATGTATCCCTACAATTGGCCCAGCCCTGCTTCATGGATCAGGAGAAGCCCAGTGAAATCCCACCATATTGCAAGGAGAACATTTGTTCATTTGCACATGTGCAAATGAAGTCTTGGCATCTAACCTGTGCCAGGAATGGATAGTATGTTCTGGGGGTGGAGTGTGGAATACCTTGACACTTGTCTTTGTATTTGCATAATGAGTACTTTGTTTTTCTCCAGGACACAGTGGTGGGAAACCGTTGTAGATTATTGGGGACCATGGGTGGGCTAAGACATCTAAATTGCTTCTTGGGCACTGTCCTCAAAAATGTCCTCAATATGCATCTGGGACACTAACTGCTCTCTCCCCTCTCTCAACTGGGTGCAACATTATTCCCTTTCTCTAAATTGTCAGACTGGGATGCTGACTGTCCCAAGGGAGTCATGTCACCTTTGTTCTGTTTTATTTTGTGCTTTGTATTTCCTTTTTATTTAAAGGCTATATCTGATTGAAGTTTTATTTTCCTCTTCTCTTTTCTCATAGAACACTTTGCTAAGATCACAATTAATGAAACTAACTTATTTAATAAGAATACATTATAGAAAGAAGAATGCATAAGTCAATGTTATCTGATTTCAGATTATTGGACTTTGAACTGAAAACAGAGTTTTAAAATTCAAGTACAGATATTTTGGAATCATAATAGTTATTATTCAAACATGCCTGCTCTACAGCTACCCACTGATTACAATGATTTATTAAAGTTCTAAAAAGGAAATCATGCTTCAAAATTTATTAAATGAATTTGTTCCAAATTATTCAACTTATATTTATATTTGAATATATGAAGCTACTTAAATAAGCAATGGAATGAGACTAGAAATTATTTAATCTGACATTTTATATTTTCCAGTTAGAGTCATTCTTGCAGCCTTATGATCTTTCCTTGTTGTCCAGATCCATCGTAATTTACATTTCACAGATGTCTTGGGCAATTTTCAAACATTATATTTCATTCCTTCATGCAACACATGTTAGATGCATCCCAGCCATGTGCCAGGGTCTGCTGGTACTGTGGTTAGCATAGAAGGAGAGGTGAGGGTGTCCTTAACATCAAGGAGCTTATGTACCTGAAACTAATTGACATTTGATTGTTTTCCTCTCAATCTTTTGATATACTCAATTTCTTTATTTCTCTTTCCTTCTTTCTTTTTTTTAATATATTTTTTACATAATTGTTCATTTTTAAACAATGTTTGCTTCCCCCACCCCCTCAGGTGTAGTCCCATAGAATTTCCTTCACCAATGCACCTGTGCACCATCACCTCATTCCCCTGTGCTCCCCCCTCTCTCCCTCCCTCTGATTCCTCTCCCTCCTCCTCCCCTCTAGGATGTCTCTGATTTATAATTGTCTGTTTGTTTTGTTTTGTTGTGTTTTGTATTGTTATTATTTTTTCCCCTGATGTCTTATTTGGTTCCCCTATATTCCTCCTATAAGTGAAACCATCCAATATTTTTCTTTTTTCTTCTGAGTTATTTCACTGAGCCTAATTCCTTCTAGCTCCATCCATGTTGCTGCGAATGGCATAAGTTTATCTTTTTGATTGCTGAATAGTATTCCATTATGTATATATACCACCTCTTCTTGATCCAGTCATCTATTTTTGGGCATTTGGGTTGTTTCCAGGTTTTACCTATTGTAAATAGTGGTGCAATAAACATAGGGGTACAGGTATATTTTTTGAATCAATGTTTTTGTGTCCTTTGGGTAGATCCCTAGGAGTGGAATTGTGGGTCATATGGTAACTTCATTTTTAGTAGACTGAGGAACCTCCAGACAGCTTTCCATCATAGTGGTTGGACCAGTTTGCACTCCCACCAGCAATGTAGGAGAGTTCTTTTTTCACCACATCCTCGCCAGCATTTGTTGTTGCTAGTTTTTTTGGTATTTGCCATTCTTACTGGTGTAAGGTTTCCACCTTTTCTAAATGTCTTTTCTCTCTGTCCTTACTTCTGGATTGATTGAACATTTTGTCTCATTCCATTTTTCACCTACATGTTTAAAAGCTGTTAAATTACATTTTTACGTGCCTACCTGGAACTTTTAGTACATATACTTTACTTACCTAAGTTTAAAGTTAAAGTAGAATTAATACTTTGTCCTGTGCTGTATTAACTTAAGGACCTTTGAACACCTTAATTCTCAACCCTCCCTTCCTTCAACCTATATATTAACAGTTAATTTAGTCTGTTATAAATATTCCCCACTATGTTACTGTTGTATTTATATTTACTTAAATATTTGCCATTTTTTTTTATTCACCATTGCAACTCAGGCTTTCCTGTTGGGATCTATGTTTCTTAGTACTGACGTACTTTTTTTTTTAGCATCTCCTTCTGCTGCACCTCCCCCTGCAGTGACCTTTAGGGCTAATGGCTATTGCCAAGGTCCCTAGGTACGGCTGGGCAAGGAACCAGCGCACAGGGGGAGAACAGCAAAAACTCCCTGAGGCAGGGGAGTACAGCAAAGTTCCCTGAAGACATGGATAAGACAGAAGCCTATCAAAGGATTACGACCAACCTTATCTCCTCTTTCTAGAACTACAAACTTTATCCCTTCATTGTCTTTCTAAAACTTCCTTCTTTCTTCTATAAAAGGTCATTTGTTGTTAATTAAAAAATCATATGAAATCCTTAACACAAGGCTGACTCAAATAAAACGTTACTAAACCCTGTAATAATTAAAATATAGTTTTAAGTGAAAAAGTAGCTAGTAAAACAAAAAATGCGATCATATAGCTTAAAAACAAAACTAATGGATTATCTACTTAAGAAAGAGGCTAGGTCCAGATGTAAACCACTCAGCGATAAGCTAAATCCATTCACTGCTCCTGTATATACACTGGCGACTAACTCAAATAAAATCGCACTCAGATTTACACTCTCTCTTGAAGTGTGTCTGTTTGTCATTTCTTCAGCCGAATCCCTGACCACCCTGCGCAGTCTCTCAACCCTGAGACGGCCTCATCGTTCACTGCTGTGCTGGTCTGCGGCATCCTTCAATCTGTTGGCGACCAACTCCACACTTTTGTTTTCTGAAGATGTCTTTATTTCTTCCTCATTCTTGGAAGATAATTTCTCTGTTATACAACTCCAGGTTGACAGTTATTTTCTCTTAGACTTTGAAGATATTATTGTATAGCTCCTTGCTTCATAGTTGCTACTGATAAGAACATCATTAGCCTAATTGTTCTCCCTTTATTGTTGATCATCTTTGTCTTTGCTTTTCTGCACTTACTATGATGTGTGGACATGTGGATTTTTTTTTTCATTTATCCCACTTAGAATTTACTAGATTTTTGTTTCTTAGTATAGTTTTCTTTTATAACTTCTGGCAATTCTCACTTATTATTTACTCAGATTGCCGCTACTCCCCTCTCTCTTCTTATTCTAGAACTCTGGTCAAACGTAGGTCAGACTTTTTCACTTTATTTTATATGTTTGTTAATTGACATCATATGTTCTTTTTAACTTTTTTGAGTTTTAGTGTAAAAAAACCCTCATATTTATCTTTTAGTTTATAGTTCTCTTTTTGGCTTAGTTTAATCTGTTATTAAAATGATCAACTCCATTTTTAATTTGCACATTTCTCATTCTAGAAGTTATATTTGGTTTGATATGATTTATATTGTCTGCTACTTATAATTTGATCTTTAAACTATTTCTTTAGACTTCAAGCATATTATTTTATAAACTGTGTTGGAAAATCATAATATCTGAAGTTTTTGTGGGTCTGATTCTACTGTTTGTTATTTCTTTTGACTCGCATTCATGGTGTCTTGTTTCCTTTAGTGTCTGGTGGGTTTTGAATAGGCTTGTTCTGTGTTCTTAGATTGTTTTCCTGTGGGAATTCATTGAGTCCTTTGTTGAGCATGATTTCCTTCCAGTAGGATTTGTATTTGCTTTTTCTGGGTGCCAGGGAACATAGAGAATACTACAAGGAGCACTCTAAATTAATTTTTTCTTTTAAGGTTCTTCAGACCATTAAGTGGACTTTGGGTTACAATCTCAAATTAGGTTCTGCTTATGATTATGAATTGCCTGAGGAGATTTAAAGAAAATTTCCAAGCTAACATTAAAGTTTGAGACATTTTTTTTGTTCTTCCCTTGGAAGGAGGTTAATTTCTTTCTTTCTTTTTTTTTTTTAAGATTTATTTCTGCATACAAGAACTGAGGTACAGGCCAGAAGTGTGTGGGGGGGGGGGCGGTGAGAGGATTCACCAGAGACAGAGTGGGGTACAGAACAGGCGAATTGACTGAAATACACTGCTGAGGGGAGCAGCTGGCGAGTCAGGAGAGGTCTGCTGCACTACATGGGTATCTCCCTGGCCGGGGATCGAACTCATGATGCAGTGGCTACAGACAGCTTCATAGGTTGTGGTCTAACCCCTTGCACCACCACAGAGGCCCAGGAGGTTAATTTCTAGTAAACTTTTTAATAGATGAAATACATTTAATATCTCAGACTAGCAAATAGCATGTACTGACAAAATGTTTCTCTTTTCCCCTCAACCTTTTAGTATAAAGCTTCTAAATTTGTCAACAAATTGGAACATAGTATAATGAGCATACATTACTCTAGATTCAGTAATTAATACTTCTGTGGTATCATGAGAATGTTCCATGCTGATCTTTAACTTCAAAGTGCATAATTGATGATAAGCACCAAGATGCTGCACTCTGAAATACATTAGCACATACTCGTTCCAAGATCGCTTAACAGATTGATCTTAGCCCATGACTAAGAGCAACAGAAATACTAAGAAGGCAGGTCTATTCCCGGGAGACATGAAACTCCTCTAGTGGCAGATTTTGGCAAAGGAACTCTTTGCCAAATTTCCTTAAACTACATGGCTCTCTAGGATATTTCTAGCCAACCCTGCAATCCTGTCTCCCTTCCTCAGGATCAGACTTGCATCACCGTCTAGTGACTCTCCTAGTCTTTTTAGCTTTCCTCTCATTTCTTTACATACTTCTCCAAATAATATCCTTGCACATTTAAACTTGTCTTGGTATCCTGCCACCAGTGGGAAAGCCAGGAGTGCAACTATAAACCCTGGTACAGACAAGTGAGGCAGTTGACCTTTCACCTGAGTTGTTATAAGAGGAACTAGAAATCAGACTACGAGCTGTATCTTAGAAGTTCAGGCTGGGATGCTGAATCTAAATAGAGTTGTCCATTAAGGAGAACCATTTAAAGATATGACAATGGAATGGCACAGATTGGATTCAGGAAGGCTAATAAGGCCTAAGAAGAGAAAGGGGCTTTGAGGCCATATTTGCATTAGGAAGAACTGGGTGGGATTTTGTGCTGAGGCAAGCAATGGCATCAAAAGAGGGCTGAAAGCAAAAAATTCTTCATGATTTCCTTTCATCTTTTCTGTCCAGAAGAGGGACTTTATTTTTTTATTTTTTTTTTTTCTAGTTCTGCTCTTATTTATTTTTTTTTCTTTTTTTTTCTTTTTTTTTTTTTTAGATAATAAATTTTATTGTTATATTCCCCATACAATTGCAGCGCCCCCATTCTGACCCCAATCCCTCCCCTCCCACCCCTGCCCCCCTAAAAGTGTCTCTGGTTCATAGTTTTTTGTTGATTTTGATTTTCACTTTCTTATAGTTATTCATTTTCCTGGTCCCTTATTTAAGTTTTCTAGATTCCTGCTATGAGTGAGACCATCCGGTATTTTTCTTTTTCTTTTTGGCTTATTTCGCTGAGCATGATCCCTTCCAGCGCCCTCCATGTTGCTGCAAATTGCATGTGTTTATCTTTTTTGAATGCTGAGTAATATTCCATGGTATATATGTACCACATCTTCTTGATCCAGTCATCGATTTTTGGGCATTTGGGTTGTTTCCAAAGCTTAGCTATTGTAAACAGTGCTGCTATAAACATAGGGGTGCAGGTGTTCTTTGGAATTGATGTTTCTGTGTCCTTTGGGTAAATACCTAGGAGTGGAATTGCTGGATCATATGGAAGCTCTATGTTTAGTAGGTCCAGAAATCTCCACACAGCTTTCCACAGTGGTTGGACCAGTTTGCACTCCCACCAACAGTGCAGAAGAGTTCCTTTTTCTCCACACCCTCGCCGACATTTGTTGTTGCTAGTTTTTTTAATATGTGCCATTCTCACTGGTGTAAGATGGTATCTCATGGTAGTTTTGATTTGCATTTCCCTGATGACAAGTGATGCTGAACATTTTTTCATATGCCTGTTGGCCATTTGCATTTCCTCTTCAGAGAAGTTTCTTTTTAGCTCTTCTGCCCATTTTTTGACTGGATTATTTTCTTTGTTGTTGTTGAGTCTCATCAGCTCTTTGCAGATTTTTGTGATCAGCCCTTTATCATTAGTGTTGGGTGCAAAAATGTTCTCCCAGTTGGTGGGGTTTCTCTTTGTTTTTGTTATTGTCTCTTTTGCTGTGCAGAAGCTCTTTAATTTGATGTAATCCCAGCTGTTTATCTTCGCCTTCACTATCACTGCTTTGGGTGATGTGTCTGTAAAGATGTCTTTGATGTGCAAATCACGTAGTGTTTCGCCTATATTTCCTTCTATGTATTTTATGGTTTCAGGTCTTATGTCTAATTCTTTAATCCATTTTGAGTTGATTTTTGTGTATGGTGTGAGGTAGTGGTCAAGCTTCATTCTTTTGCATGTAGCGACCCAGTTTTCCCAACACCATTTATTGAACAAACTTTCTTTGCTCCAATGCATAGTCTTTGCTCCTTTGTCAAAGATTAGTTGACCATAAATCTGTGGGTTTATCTCTGGATTTTCTATTCGATTCCATTGGTCTGTATGTCTGTTCTTGTTCCAATACCATGCAGTTTTGATGATTATGGCTTTGTAGTATAGTTTGAAGTCTGGGAGTGTGATGCCTCCATTCCCTTCTTTTTTTTTCAGGAGAGCTTTGGCTATTCGGGGTTTTCTGTGATTCCATATGAATTTCATCAATAATTGTTCTATTTCTTTGAAGAATGACATTGAAATTTTGATTGGAATAGCATTGAATCTGTATATTGCTTTTGGAAGGATGGCCATTTTAATAATGTTTATTCTTCCAATCCATGAGCAGGGGATATCTCTCCATTTCTTTGTGTCTTCTTCTATTTCTTTTAACAGTGTTTTATAGTTTTCTTTGTATAGGTCCTTTACCTCTTTTGTTAGATTTATTCCCAAATATTTGATTTTTTTTGTTTCAATAACAAAAGGGATGGTTTTTTTGATTTCTTCTTCTTCAGATTTATTGTTTGTGTATAGGAAGGCTACTGACTTTTGCGTGTTGATTTTGTATCCTGCCACTTTACTGAACTGATTGATGAGTTGAATTAGCTTTTCTGTGGAGTTTTTGGGGTTCTCTATGTATAATATCATATCGTCTGCAAATAGTGATAGTTTGACTTCTTCTTTTCCTATTTGGATTCCTTGGATGTCTTTCTCTTGTCTTATTGCCCTGGCTAGGACTTCCAGTATTATATTGAAAAGCAGTGGTGAGAGTGGACATCCTTGTCTTGTTCCAGATCTTAATGGAATTGCTTTCAGCTTTTCACCATTGAGAATGATACTGGCTGTTGGCTTGTCATAGATGGCCTTTATGATGTTAAGGTATGTTCCTTGTATCCCAAGAATTTCAAGGGCTTTTATCATGAATGGGTGTTGCACTTTGTCGAAAGCTTTCTTAGCATCTATTGATATTATCATATGGTTTTTATATTTCTTTTTGTTGATGTGTTGGATAACGTTGATTGATTTTCGGATGTTAAACCATCCTTGTGTCCCTGGAATGAATCCTACTTGGTCGTGGTGAATTATCTTATGGATACATTGTTGGATTCTGATAGCTAAAATTTTATTGAGGATTTTTGCATCAGTGTTCATCAGGGAGATTGGCCTGTAGTTTTCCTTTTTTGTGTTGTCCTTGTTCGGTTTTGGTATTAGTGTAATGTTGGCTTCATAGAACGTGTTTGGTATTGTCCCTTCCTTCTCAATTTTTTGGAAGAGTTTGTGAAGGATAGGCACTAATTCGTCTCTGAATGTTTGGTAGAATTCATTTGTAAATCCATCAGGTCCTGGGCTTTTGTTTTTGGGGAGGTTTTTGATTACCATTTCAATTTCGCTAATTGTAATTGGTCTGTTTAGGTGTTCTATTTCTTCTTTATCTAGCTTTGGGTGATTGTAGAGTTGTAGGAATTTGTCCATCTCCTCTAGATTGTTAAACTTGTTTCCATATAACTGTTCATAGTAGTTACTGATTATTCTTTTGATTTCTGCTGTGTCCGTTGTGATTTCTCCTCTTTCATTGATGATCCTGTTTATTTGTGCTTTCTCCCTTTTTTCCTTTGTGAGCCTGGCTAGGGGTTTGTCTATTTTATTGATTTTTTCAAAGAACCAGCTCTTGGTTTCATTGATCTTTTGGATTGTTTTTTTAGTTTCAATTTCATTTATTTCTGCTTTGGTTTTTATTATTTCTTTTCTTCTACTGGTTTTGGGTTTTTTTTGTTGTTCTTTTTCTAGATCTTTGAGCTTCGAGATTAGGTTGTTTCTTTGCGTTCTTTCTTGTTTCTTGATGTGAGCTTCTATTGCTATATATTTTCCTCTTATTACTGCTTTTGCTGCATCCCATACATTTAGGATATTGGTGTCCTCCTTGTCGTTCAATTCAAAAAATTTTTTAATTTCTTCTTTCATCTCCTCATTAGTCCAGTGGTCTTCCAGTAGTGTGGTTTTTAATCTCCATGAGGTAGGAAAGTTCCTTGCCTTCTTTTTATGGTTTATTTCTAGTTTGATGCCTTCATGGTCAGAAAAGATGGTTGATATGATTTCAATCTTGGTGTATCTGTTGATGTTTGTCTTGTGCCCCAGTATATGATCGATCCTGGAGAATGATCCGTGTGCGCTTGAGAAAAATGTGTACTCCGTTTTTTTGGGGTTTAGTGTTCTATAGATGTCTGTTAAGCCCAATTGCTCTAGGTCCTTATTTAGAGCTTTGGTTTCTTTACTTATTTTTTGTCTTGTTGATCTATCCATTGTTGATAGTGGTGTGTTGAAGTCTCCCACTACGTATGTGTTTTCTCTGATGTCTGTTTTCAGAGAGGACAACAGTTGTCTGATATATTTTGGTGCTCCTTCGTTTGGTGAGTATATGTTAATGAGTGTTATTTCTTCTTGAAGTATTGTCCCCTTGATCATAATGTAGTGACCATTGGGGTCTCTTTTTATCTTTTTGAGTTTGAAATCTGTTTTATCTGATATAAGTATAGCTGTTCCTGCTTTCTTTTTTGGTCCATTTGCTTGAAGGATTGTTTTCCATCCTTTAACTTTGAGCCTATTTTTATCTTTTGTAGCTAAATGTGTTTCCTGGAGACAGCAAAAGGTTGGGTTTTGTTTCTTAATCCGGGCTGCAACTCTGTGTCTTTTTATTGAAGAATTTAGTCCATTTACATTTAGAGTTAATATTGATATGTTAACATCTGTATTTGCCATTGTGTTTGTCTTTCCTTTGATTTTATTTATTTATTCCTTTAATAACTTTTTTTTTTTTTTTTGGCCTTCTTTCATTGTTATTCGTCCCTCTGAGGTTCTGGCTTTAGGACTCCTTGTAGTATTTTTTGGAGTGGGGGTTTAGTTGCAATGAAATTCCGGAGTTTCTGTTTGTCTGGGAAAGTCCATATTCTTTCTTCAAAGAGGAAGGAGAGCTCTGCGGGATAGAGTATTCTTGGTTGGCATCTGTTTTCTTGGAGTCTGTTGACTATGTCCCTCCACTCTCTCCTTGCCCGTAGTGTTTCTTCGGAGAAGTCTGATGTCAGCCTGATTGGCTTTCCTTTGAATGTTATCTGTTTCTTCCCTCTTGCCAGCTTCATTATTTTTTCCTTGTCCTGGATTCTTGGGAGCTTTACTATTATGTGTCTTGCTGTATTTCAGAAGAGGGACTTTAATTTGGAATGGATACTACTGACCTCATAGAGAGTATAGTCCATCATGAAAGCAATACAGAAGACTGTCCCAGGCCTCTGCTGTCTGCCCTAAATGAGCATATGGAAGATCAGATCAATATACTGTCAATATTGCAAAGCTGGGAGTGAGGATTAATGTGGTGGGTGATTGAATATGGCCTCAAAGAAGTCATGAGAAGTCAGAGAGAAGGGCTAAGCCCACTAAGATGACAATGACCAGGGACAAGTGCAAACTTTTGAACAATGGTTCAAAAATTTACCCATTGGTATTATGGAATGGAGAGACATAGTTTATTAACAACACACGTGGCAGGTTTAGCTTAGCAGAAGCCGAAGCCGAATTCAGCCAGGGGAAACTTTCAGAAAAGATCCTTCCGTCAATTTCCAACCCTGTGCTGTGGTCACTGAAATCCAAGCCCATGGGGACCAAAGCTATGTCAGTCCTGTCCTTCTCCTTTCTGTCTCTTACCTATCCTACCTTACCTGGTGAGTCCCACTGGACACACACATAGCGGTTAGCTGTAAATCCTCCCTGAGCTGGCACATAATATAGATTGACATATAATGAGTTTGGGTGTGGGTGCCCTTAATCTAGTTGTTAATGTTTCAGAAATAATCCCAAAGTAAAAGGCAGGAGGAAATCGACTGGTGGCAGCAGCCAAGAAAGCAAGGTATTTTGTCTCCCATCTCTCTCTTCCCTCACCTGCTTGGAGACCTAGATGGACTGGCTTACCCTCTTAGGAAGTGCCTGTCTTCATGTGGCAGGAGTGAGGTGGGACATGAGTACAACAATAGCTTCAGAGAGCAGAGGCCTGTGCCTCCTTCTGTTAAATGTGCTTTCTCCTACTAGTGCAGTGTGGGGCAAAGCAGTGTGGGTATAAACACTGCAAATGAGACAAATATTTTGTGTGAGTACTGGAGATGGCTGGGAGTGGCTAAAGGGGAACTTGGCATCTCTTGGGGTATTTGCCAGTTGCCTGAAAGGGAAGGACACCAGACCCATTGAAATATGGGACATAATTAGGTCTCTGGGCTGATGGGTCACTTTACAGAATACCAGGCAGTATGTGATGAATGATGAAAACTAGACATTTCGAAGGAAGAAACTGCAGCGGCAATTCTCAGTGCCCCTTCCTCTCCTGTGGAGAAACAGGCCCTGAGGTATCAAGTCTCAGGGTCAAAGTGTGAGCTGAGGGCAAGTAACCTCTGGTGAGCAGCAGAAATTTTTCCTGCTCCACCTCTCTCCCTCTTAGTTGTCTCCACGACTTCAGTGGCCATACATGCTGATCGTGTCCTAAGGAGACAACTGTGGCTATTCCTGACCAGCTCCAGTTTCTCTTCTTCTGGTTTCCCACATGCATTACTCTCTGGTGGGACATGATCTTGGACCCATTCTCCAAGACGCCTCCTCCCTTGTCGATGGGGTGAGCTCCTCACTCCTTTAGCTCAGCCAGGTGTGTTCATGGAACCTGAATTTTGAGATGATTTATCTTGTCAGCAGTGTCCCAGTGAGACTGACCACTAATTGTTGCTATCAGCAAAAATTTTTGCTGTCAGCGTATGGAGTAGGCCACGTGAACTCTTGCTGGCTCTGGTCCTGTCCTCACCTCCCTGCTGTCCTCACCGCCAGTGCTTTGTTGGAGCTGGAGGCTTGCTTTCCCCCTTTGGCTCCAGGTTGTATACTTTGGCAGATTTAGAGAATTGGACGGTCTTGGGGTTTGTCCCTGGGACTTCTACCTTCTGTGTCACAGAGCTCAGGATGCTCTAGCTACTCCCACTTGCCACGGATTCTGTACAGTGAGCCCTGTCTCCCACCCTGGGCTTCACCCCTTGAATAGCTCAGACTTCTTGCCTCCCTTCCCTGGGGCTGTAGTTCTGCCAGGGACTTTCAGTCTCAGAGATTATGCAAATCTAGACACAGAAATTCTCTTTCTGGCTTTTTCAGTGACTTGTTAGCCAAACCCCTCTCCTCTCTAGGACTTACTCATAAACTGAAGGAATTTAATCTCTAAGTTTCCAACTCTGAACTCTAGTTCTGATGATAGAAACTGATAACTTGACCATAGACCAAAGAACTTGGCGTGAAGATAGGGGCATTTTCCTGTGTGCTAGTGGAGACAGAAATTTGAGAAAAGCATCCCAGATTCTGAAGGCAGCATTAGGGGATTCATGGCAAAAAGAGCTGCTTTCATTTGCTAGCGCTGTTTTCATTCTACTGACCCAAGGCAACAGTCTCATCCACCGCCAAGCCTGCACCTTCCCTCATGCTGGGTACTGTGGGTGTTTGCTGAGATGCCAGCAATGGGCTTGTTATAGGGCAGCCCCGATACAAAATGGGGTGCCTGACTGTGGGTCCTCACCGTGTGCTTAAAAGGACTTATCAATACTCTACTGCAGGCACAAGCGAAAGGTTAATAAAAGGTTTATTTACAAGGGAAGGACAAATGAGGAAATGTACAACTTAGGAAGAAAAGTGGGAGACAAAGTTTTAAATGCGTTCTACCCGATCTGCTGATCTGGCACCACATTTTTTTTTTACATTTCCTTTCAATACTCCAGTGGGATAGTTGGATTTCTTACCTTCCAAGACTCTGAGGATGGGCTTTGTTCCCCCCTAGGTTTCCTGCTACTGTGATTGTTATAGGGCAGCCCCGATACAAAACGGGGTGCTGACTGTGGGTCCTCATCCGCACGCTTAAAAGGACTTATCAACACTCCACTGCAGGCACACGCGAAAGGTTAATAAAAGGTTTATTTACAAGGGAAGGGGAAATGAGGAAATGTACAGCTCAGGGAGAAAAGTGGGAGACAAAGTTTTAAATGCGTCCTACCCGATCCGCTGATCAAGAATCCCAAATGGTGCTCTGAGAGCTGGCCGCCGGCCAGGAGCCGTGAAGCCAGGAGGCGAGCGACAGAGCGATAGACCCCAAGGCCCACATGTTTGGTTTTATACCCAACCTGGCTGCTTAACCCCACCCTCAGGTCCCAGCCACCTTCCCTTGGTGGTGACTGGATTTGTCTTTCCCAATGTCTTGATGGCTTTGGTCTGGAGTGGGGGTGGGGTCCACAAAGCCTGCATGGAATTAGCTCAGAACATCCTTCCCCCCTAACATGATCACTGAAGAAAATCCTCAAGGACTTAATTAGTAGAAAGACTGTTCTGGTGGTCTGTAGCTAGCCAACGACACTATAACTTCCACCAGATGCTCAAGAGACCCCCTCCTCACTGCCATCGCCCCTGCTGCTCTAAAACCTCTCACAGGGCCAAGTCTTGCTTGATGTTGCTCCCCACACTGCCCCAAGTCCTTCCACGGAGCTTGGCCCCTAACTTTAAAATTATGAGACAAGAGTTCAAACACGCTGAAAAGATAGACAATAAAACAGAAACCAATGAACCCACCTCCTCGATTTAACAGATAAGAATGTTTTTGCCATATGTATTTCAGATGCCTTTCTCTCTCTCTCTCTTTTTAAAGATTTATTTTTATTTTTGTGCCTTTCTCTTTTAAAAACAATTAAATGCTAGTGTCCACTGGAAATATGGTTTCAATAATAGAGTTTACTTGAAAACCAAAGTGAGGGTTTGAACCTGCGAAGCAATCTAACGGATTTTCCTCTGCAAGAACTGGGGATCTGCACCTATAGGACTCCACAAGTTTGAATTTAGTTTACCTATTTCCTGGGTCACAGACATTAATTATTCTTGACAGGAGGCATCTTGACCTAAAGATTTGCTGGTACTAGAGGAAGGCAACACAGGATTTATTTTCTTCCTTTCTAAAGAATGCACTGCAGAGATGAAAAGCTGGGTGACATTGCCAAATCTTATCTGGCTCCTTGGTCATCAGCGGGGTGTGTGTGTGTGTGTGTGTGTGTGTGTGTGTGTGTGTGTGTGTGTGTGTAGACTGGCTTTCCCTGCAGTCATCAGCTTTGCAGAGCTGTTCCCAGTCTGTGCAGATGACTTTGCTCCTCCGTCTGCCAAAGCAGGGAGGGCTCATTGCTCCAAACATACCCTGGTCAGCCCTTCACCATCCCTCTCACCACAAGTCTAACCAGAAGTAAGTATATTCCCACACTTGTTTTATACTTTTTAAAAACACACAATATTTAGATGTATAATACATAATAGTTATTTTGCATTTAAATTTTTACATAAACGGTTACTTTATTATGCAACTTCCTTTTTTTGCTTTGTTTTTGAGACTTATCTGTGTTGATAGATGTAGACTTGGTTAATTTGTTCTAACTACCACATGAGTCTCTTTTGTAGGGATTGTTCAGTCTCCATTTACCCACTGAGGGAACATGGGGGTGTTTCCGTTACAGGACAGGGAGAAAGGCACCCCAGAACCCCTAGACCTGCCTGCTCTAAATAGGTACTGCCATCTGCCACATCAAGACAAAACATAAGGCCTTTAATGGAGAAGAACTGTAATACAATTAGTGTGCAACAAAGAAAAGACAAAGAATATATGCTTCAACTCCTGCACCTGAAGTGGGGATGGGTATCCCCTTGCTGGTAAATGCCCAGCCAAACAGGGTTAGCCCAAAGCAGAGGCCTAGGAGCGCAGGGAGGGGCCATGGTGGTCCTGCCCCTGCCTGTTGGGAGTCCATGGGGCCTCTGGGTTCAGCTTGCTGGCCCTCCCTCCACCCACGCAGTTTAGGATCTGGTTCTTTCTGGTACCCACCCCACAACACATCTCTTTTGTTCCCTGGTGCATGTCTAACTCCTGTGCCCCCGGAGGCAAGCTGCTACCCTGCCCATGTGGAGGTGCAGACTGGAGGCTTACCTAGGCTGGCTGGGATCCTCCTGCAACATCTCCAAGCGCAGCTCTAGCCCCTTCCTGTTGCTGCCCCGCCTCCAGCCCGCCTGTTCCCAGGGCTGCGGGGAATCCTGGGCGTTTCACTCCAGGAGTGAATTGGGGATCTGCACCTATAGGACTCAGCAGGGAGCCTGACCCTACCAGTCCTGGCAGTGAGCAGAGTGAGCAGGCACCTATAAGGCCCAGCTGGGAGCCAGTTCCAACAAGACCTAGCAGGGAGTCAGGCCCCAGCAGGGAACTTGCACCTATAGGGCCTAGCAGGGAGCTGGCAGCAATAGTGTTCAGCTGCAGCCAGCACCTATAGGGCCCAGCATGGAGCTGGCAGCTACAGGGCCCAGCATGAAGCCAGCAAGTATAGAACCCATCAGGGAGCTGGAAACTACAGGGCGCAGCAGGAAGCTTGCGTATATAGGACTCAGTAGGGAGCCCATACTTAGAGAACAGTGAGGGAGCCAGTAAGTATAGGGTTCAGCTGAAGCCAGCACCTAAAATCCCAGAAGGGAGCAGCAAAACTAGGGCCCAGCAGGGAGCTGGGTAGTGTAGGGCTTAGCAGGGAGTCAGCACATATACCAGCCAGCAGGGAGACTGCACCTATAGAGCCCAGCAAAGACTGTACAATTACAGTGCTCAGCAGGGACCTGGTAAATACAATGCTGAGCCGGTTGCCTGCAACTATAGGGCATAGCAGGTCTTAGCAATTAAGCAGGAAGCTGGCATCTTTCTATAGGGCTCAGCAGGCAATCAGCACCTATAGGCCCCAGCAGGGAGCCTCACCCTACAGAACCCAGCAGGGATCCGAAACTATAGGGCTGAGCAAGGAGTAGGCAACTAGAGAACCAAGATGCAGCCTGCAGCAACGGGGCCCAACAGGGATTCAGGATGGCAGGAGCTGTCATCTTGAGAATGCATCAGGGAGTGGGCACCAACAAAACCCAGCAGGGAGAGGGCACCTATGGGACTAGCAGGGAGTGGGCAATATAAGACCCAGCAGGGAGTTGGCACCTACACAACCCAGCAGAAAGCTGAAATCTATAGGCCCCATCAGGGAGCTGGCACTTTAGGGCCCATCAGGGAGCAGAACCGTATAGAACCCAGCATGGAGCAAGCATCTACAAGCAGAGCAGGCAGTTAGTACCTACAGAGCTCAGGAGGGAGCTGGACCCTATAGAAGCAACCAGGGGTCCATCACCTACAGGGCCAAGCAGGCAGCTGGTACCAACAGGACTTAGCAGGGAGTCAGGACTCAGCAGGGAGCTGGCACCTACAGGGCCCAGCGGGGAGCCAACCCTACAAAACCCTGCAGGGAGTCAGCACCTATAGCACCCAATAGGGTGTCAGCAACTACAGGATTCAATGGGAGTTAGGACCCGGGGGAGCCAGCACCTACAAAACCCAACAGGGAGTTGGCAATATAAGGCCCAGCAGGGAGCCTCTCCTACAGGACCCAGCAGGGATTCAGTATCTACCGACCCAGGAGGGTGTTAGGACCCTGAGGATGACTAGGCCTGATTGAGCTCCAGTCCTGGGCTGCAGTGTCCCTGGTGACCCCAATCCAGGGGCTCATAGCCTCTGTGAATCTTCCCACCCCTCCAGAGGCCCTGGTGGGCCCAGGCTATCCCCGTTTCTACTTAGCACTCTCTAACTTTCCAATGTTGTTGGGGACAGTAGGAAGCCCTTTTCTCCAGTGAGCAAAGAGGGCAGGAGAAGACACTTGAGCCAGATTGGAATATGACTTCACTGGAGCTGGGTTTTTGCCTATGTAAAAGAGCAGCAATCAATACTAGTGCTAATTTTGCAGCTCTTGCAAGGATCTTGGTTCAGTGCCTGGCACTAGCAAGGGCTGACTTAATACTCAGCTACACAATGATTACTGTTTCTAGGTTTGTGAACTTTTACAATCTCATTTAGCCTCACATATAAGAAGTAGACAAACTTTGAAACGGACCCAGAGAGACTGAGTTACTTGCCCAAAGTCACACAACTTGCCAGAGGTTTCTGAGTGTGGAACTTTGCAGCCTAGGTCTTCGGAGTCCACATCCTGTTCTTTCCCCAGCAGGTCTGGTCAACTCAGCAACTCCCCCGAGGGCTGTGTTTTATCTACTATCAGAGGGCAGCAGTAGATCAAGAAAGGTTAGAGATCAGCCCCTAGATGGGCAGCCACCCGCAGGGCAATCAAACAAAATTTCTCTGACAGTAAGTCCTTTTTGAATGCACTGGCAGGAGGGGTGGGGAGAAATAGCCCTGAATGGGGAGTACATGCCTTACCTTCCCTATGTGCAGAAGAAGCAGGGCCTTCATTTCTTGGGGGTTCACTGTGCCCTAAAGCCTGTCCTCGGTCCTTTTTCAGGGGTCACATCTCCTCCTCACAACATCCTGTGGAGGCTGTTATTGGTCCATTTTCAAGATGAGGAAACAACTAATTGACGTTCCCCAAATCCACATCTAGGAAACAAGGATGCTGGGACCAATGTGTATTATTTTGAAGCTCTAACTACTCTTCATTCAGCTTACTGAAGGCATGTTGGGGCAAAAAATACACACTTGATTCATGCCTTCAACACCATGCATTCACCAGATGCTGATTGAAAATTAACTTGCACTTGGGTTTGTCTCAGAAATCTGGGTGCAGAGCAAGTATTTATAAAACCATGGGTTTTCAGAGCAGGAGGGTCCCTCAGAAATCTGATCTAGCACTTGCATCTTACAGGTGAGTAGTCCGAGGCTAAGCGAGAAGAAGGGTTTATCCTGGGTCATGCAAACAGGAGGAGCTCTCCTGATGTGGGGTATGGCTCTCCTCTCAAACTCTGTTGGGTTTCCCTGAGCAGTGGTCATCAGATCCTGCCGGTGCATGCTTGGCAATGGGTAGACAGCCCCCTGAGGCTGTCCATTCCCATTTTTGTTCAACTGTGACTGTCAGGAAGTTCTTTCTTAGATCTAACCACTCAATTCAGTTCTTACAAAGAACACGGTATTTAGTGTACCATGGCTAAGCGCCCTGAGCTCAGTGCTGGGGAATGCAATGGTGAACAGGTAACAGTTCACTTGGTACCACTCAGAACAGACCGTTACCATGTGCCATACTCAGTGCTATGGTCAAGGAAACTGCTGGAGACCCGAAAGCTCCTCTGAGGCCCAGAAGCCTACCATAAGTCTAAAGCACTTTCTGGTGGGGACCATACAAAAGGGTCAGAAACAGCCAGACAAGTCTGGGAGGAAAAGAACAAAATGAAAACCAAGATTAATGCTGCCATTGTGAACTTCCCCACGGGTCTCTCACCCACGTCTGTTTCAACCTGTCTAGGATGAAGAAGCAAGTGCAGCTTCTTCACATGTGTCTCTGTGCCACATGCCTCCTCCAGGTCTGGCTCCCCAGCCTGCTTTTTTTTTCCTCTCTAGTTTCCTCTCCAGCTTCTTCTCCTCCCTGCTCAGCTCCGACCTCCCTTGGGTCAGGCAGGGCACCTGGAACCACCCTGTTACATTTCTACTTTTTCCTCCCAAGCATTAAAAGCAGAGCTATGAGGAATATTTTTGTATGGTCTCCATGTACAAGTGCTAGAAGTTTGCTATGTGTCTAGAAGAATTGCTAGGTGGTAAGGTGGGAGCTCCTGCATCTCTGCCTAGCAATATTGCCCTCAAACTCATGCTCTCACTAGAAAACAGATGACGGTTTCTGTTTCTCCACACCTCTCCCAATATCTTCAAGTATTATCACACTTGAAGATGCTTGCTAATTTCTTGGAAATGAGAGGGAGCCTCATTGTGGATTACATTTTAGTTTCCTTCACTTCTAGTGTGGTGAACATTTTCCCATGTTTTGGCCACTGAGGTTTCGTCTTCTATGAATTGCCTTTTTGTATCTTTTGCCCGCTTCCCTATTGGGATGTTTGTCTTTTGCTTGTTAATTGTAGATCTTTATATATCTTGGATACTAATACTAACAAATTAATAATTATAATGAATTCATTGCCAGTTCCATGCTTTGTAAATATCTGATTCAGTTTGGGACTTGTCTTTTAATTTTGCTTACTTTGTTTTGTTACGCACAGACCTTAAAGTTTAGTTCGGTAAAATATACCCTTTGTCACACCCTTTATAGTTTGACATTCTCCTACAAGTCCTAAATTTTTTTTTGATGTAATATTCATATGTAATATTTTTTGATGAATCTCTGATTCATTTAGAATTTTTGGGTATGATATAAAGTCGGTGTCTAATTTTCTCATTTCCCAGTAGACAGTGAACAGTTACACCATCCATTCCTCCTGATTTGTAATGCTACTTTTGCTGTATCTGAAGTTTCAGTCTTAATGTTTCTGTTCCATTGTGCCTATATTATATTTTTTTACAGTGCTATAACTTTAAGTCTTGATACATTATGGGGGTAAGTATACTTTTATTTTTAAATTCTTCTACCTATAATTATTAACCCTATTCTTTCATAAGAATTTTAGGATTAGTTCTTAAAGTTCCATGAAAATTCCTTTTGGCATTTGTTTGCAAAGGTATTGAAGTTACAGATAACTTTAGGAAGAGTTGCCATCTTTGTGAAACAGAATCTTCTCATGGATTTGGCTTATGTCTCCCTATTGCCTCTCTGTACCTGGGTAGCAAGTGAGATGAAGGTTAGGTTTCCTTTTTTAATGAACTCACAGGGTTTTGTGAGAAACTTATGTTAGGGTATCATTTAATAAGATTAAAAACTTAAGCCCTTGTTCCTTGACCAGAAGGCAAGTTTGGGAGTCTTGATAGATAAGGCAATTATAAGGTTGCCTGGGAACCAGGCTATAAGACTGATCACCAAGACCAGAAAAACCAGCCCAGCCCCAGGAACACAGAAGCAAGACCAGGACACATTCAGTGTCAAAGGCCAGTAGACATGATGAGGCATCTCAGCAGATAGCAGCCTCAATTCCTTCTTCCTGTGCAGATGTATACCTGTTATAGGACAGGAAGAGGGGCAGCCCAAACCCCGCAAACCTGTCTATTCTAAGTGGGTTCTGCCATCCGCCGCATCAACACAAAACATAGGAGACTTTAATGGGAAGGAACTTTAATAAAACTAGGAAACAATACAGGTAAGGCAAAGAGTCTAGTTTCTAAGTGAAGCACCCAAAGTTACCCGTCCCCTCGTGGGTAAAACTCCATCCATATGGGATCGGCCCAGAGCAAGGCCCCAAAGCCTGCCACAAGTCTAAAGCATCTTCCAGTGGGGACCCACAGAAAAGAGTCAGAAACAACCAGACAAGCCCGGAAGGAAAAGAGCAAAATCAACATCAAGATAAAAGCTGCCATGGTCACCTCTCCACGGGTCTCACCCACATCTGTGTCACCCAGTCCACGACCAAAAGACAAGCACAGTTTCTTTACGTGTCTCTAGGCTCCATGCGCCTCCTCCAGGTCTCCTGGCTCCATCCTGCTTCCTTCCTCAGTCTCTTCTGCAGCTTCTCCTCTTCCTGCTCAGCTCCACCCTCCCTTGGGTGGGGCAGGGAACCTCCCCCTTTCCTGGGACCACCCTGTTACATACCTACCGTCTGGCCCTCTGCACCCTTGCAGGGTGTTTCAATAAAACTACCTCTCTGTTCTCCACTCTGTCTCTGTGTGAATTCTTTCACTCCTGTACTTTGGGCCCCACTCTGATATTATACCATCACACCTTAAAATGTTTTCCAAAGTCTGCAGTTTTGAACATTTACTGCAGCCTTGGCACGTTAAGACCAACTGATTTCTGACCCTTTTCAAGATTAAAATTCATTTGCTCTGGGCTACTTTCCTTTTGCTAACATATTTTCTGTGTCTCCCCACCCCCCAACACACACACTTTTAATTTAATTCAACAAGCACTTATCAAGCCAGTTGTGAAACAACTGGTGACCAAATATTGCAAGGTACCTGTAAAATCAGTCTTGATTTCATCACTGAAAGTTCTGAGCACTGGGAAACATTTCTGTTCTGGCACATCTGGACACTTGGTCACTGGGTTTTGTGCTCAGCCACAGGCTGCCAGAGAGGGGCGTGGGAATAGCCTCTGTGTTTGAGGAGGGGTAAGTTTGGAGGATGAACAGAGGGGGACTTGTGAATAAACACACTTATGTGCAACACACTAGGTGCAGGTAAGGAGTTGCCACCAGTCAAGCACAGCTGTGTGGGTTGGGGTGCACCTAGGGAGGGCTTCTGGAGGATTTGCATGGAATTAGGCAGAGGTTGTGGGGTAGAGGAGACAAAAAGGCAGTTTTGCTTCTTTCCCAGCTGCCTCCAGACTCACCCATGACTGTGCTAACTGTTCTTTCTCAGGTGTCACACTCTTCCAAATAGCATGTCTTAGAATGAGATGGGACCTTGTCCAGCCCTCCCATCAAACAGATAGGCAGTCTGAGAACCTGAGAGAGAACCTATATGCCCTACGTGGGTCTTGCTACATGGCTCACACAGCGAGTGAGCAGACCTTGTTGTAGAGCAACCCCGATACAAAACGGGGTGCCTGACTGTGGGTCCTCACCTGCGCGCTTAAAAGGACTTATCAATGCTCTACTGCAGGCACACGCGAAAGGTTAATAAAAGGTTTATTTACAAGGGAAGGGGAAATGAGGAAATGTACAGCTCAGGGAGAAAAGTGGGAGACAAAGTTTTAAATGAGTCCTACCCGATTCGCCGATCAGGAATCACAAAATGGCGCTCTCAGAGTTTGCCGCCAGCCAGGAGCCGTGAAGCCAGGAGGCGAGCAATCGCGAGCCAGAGAGAGCCCAAGGCCCACGTGTTTGGTTTTTATATCCAACCTGGCTGCCCAACTCCACCCTCAGGTCCCAGCCACCCTCCCTTGGTGGTGATGGGATTTGTCTTTTCCAATGTCTTGATGGCTTTAGTCTGGAGTGGGGGTGGGGTCCACAAAGCCTGTATGGGATTAGCTCAGGACATTATTTCCCCCTAACATCCTCAGTGGCAGAGGTTGGTCTGAAACTCTGCTTCCCAGCCCTATAGGTTGCCCAGCAGCCCCAAATCATTTATTCCAGGGACCTGATCCCCAGCCCCCTCAGCCAAAGGCCCTCAGGCTACTCCAGAGGCAGATCTTGGTCTCCTCACTGGGTAGTGCCTGAACAGAACACGGCCAGCACCCTGCCCACATTCCATAACCTGAGCCCTCTCCCTGCACCTGCTCACATCTTAGACACCAGCCGGGGGCAGCAGGGATTACTCTGAACAAGTCTATCTCAGTGGGACAGGCTGTTTGAAGACAAAGAAACTCCATTAACCAGGCTAAAGGTCCTCCCACCCATTCTCCCTTCATTGGTTGCCATCTATCCAAAAACACCTATAATAATATGGTAAAATGTGCTGAGCACCTAACGTGGGAGCTTTACAAACATCATCTCATTTAATCCTCCAAACAACCTTGTGACATAGATACTATTCTAACCTCTATTTTACAGCTTAGCCGCCTAAGATTTGGAGAAGTTAAGAATCCTGCTCAGGGGTGGATGGGGATGGGTTCCATAGGCCAGTGAGATACCCAAGATGGTGCAGGCCCTGGCTGTCCCAGGCAGCTAGTGTGTCTGATGAGTGGGGGCTGGGGACAAGTGAAGGCTTAGAGGGCTGTGGCCTGAATGCCAAGGTGAGGGCTTGGCCTTTTCCTGAGCACAGAAACAATTGGAATGGTATGTCAGGGAGATTCCAAGCAGGGTGGAGCGGGGCAGGCATGAAGGGAAGGCTGTAAATGTGCATAGGCCGTGGCCTACCCTCATGCCCTTCCGCCTCAGTCCCTCCAGAGGGGAACAGAAGCTCTGTTTGCCTGAGTCTCACTGACAACTGGTCTCACTGTCCCCCAGGGGAAGCCAATCAGGAAAAGGGTTGAGTCATCTCCCTGGGGGCTTGGGGAGGGAAGGGAAAAAGGGAAGAAGAGAAGGGAAGGGAGAAAGACCAGGAAATAGTTCCTTTGGAATGTCAGATGGTGCTTTCTCTGATGTGCCAAACACACCCCTTCCCCCTCTGTGTTCTGAAGCATTTAGGAAATACCCATATCTCTTCTTGGGATCTGGGAAACTGGAGCGGCCTGTTAGAGCTGCCCATTGACTTAGGGTTCAATGCATTAATCAGTGCAATACAAATGAGATTAGCACACACAGTCAGTATCTGCACGTAAGCCCCACCCTCTGGCTTTTGACACCGGTCACTCCAGCATCCCTGTCCACACAGAGCACATAACCGTGACTCATGTAACCATAGATCATAGCTTGGGTACCCCCTAAAGGCAGATCTTGGGGGAAAGGTTTGTTTGCAATAGTTTATCCCAGAAAAATAGGAAGAGGGGGTGCTGGGAGGAGGCAAAACCAATTCAAGGTATGTTGTTAGCAGTTATCAGTGGAGGTAACAAAGCTCGGTTCTCTTGGTTCAAGACCTCCATGGAATTGTATAGAATGCACCTCAAAATTGCCTGCCTGGCCAGAGAGGAGAATATCTACCCACTCGTTCCTACTCTTCATTGGTCAAAGTTTCCCAAATAGTTCTCTGGCAACTACCAAGTGTGTCCATCTGTGCTAGAAGGGCAGAACAGCCTCCTCCAGAAATCCCGCTTGGCAGCAACAAGAAATCCTAGAACAAAAAACCAGAGATATGAAGTGTGGTGAGATGCCAACAGGCTACCCTTTCTTGCAACTGGCTAGGGTAAAATGGTGCAAACAGAACGATGAGCAGAGGGGAGATGAGCTAGGCATAGAAGTTGCCAGTGGGGATGCAGTATAATCCATGCTGAAGAGCACAGAGCATCGCCATGCTCTCTGGGTCCTCACCACCACCTGGTGCACCCCTAGACCACATCCCAGTCCCCAAGAACAGCCAGACTTAATCTGAGGTCACCCAGTGAGTCAGGGACAGGCTTGAAACCAGAACTCATGTTTCCTGTCTACCATGCAAGGGTCTTCATTCTATTGGGCCTACATAGAAATGATGGTTCCAGGGACATGGGAACCTGGCAGGCAGAGGTGTTTTGGACCCAGCTCCTAAAAAAAAAATTTATATATTTTTGGCAGAATCATGTTAGAATGTGAGCTCCTTGTCTGACTTGTTTATTATATTATTTCAAGTACCCAGCAATTTCTGATTACGGTTTGTCAGTGCTTGGCACATTATGTGTTGACGAATAATCAGTTTGATGACTTATAAAAGTGACAACTCTCTTGGATCCTCTCTTCTTTAAACAAGTGAAGGCAATCTCCGCTTTGATGTTTATCTTCCCAAGCACTGACTTGTCTTTGTTCACTTACTGAAAGTTGGGCTGGCAAAATATTTCCATAAAACATTTACTCATTGGGAATCACATAACCATTTCTTTTTTGGGGAATGGAGGAACTTGATTCTTCTTTTGCCTGCAACTTCTAATATTTCATAATCAATTTGATAAAGATGGCTGTAGGGTATTATAGGGTATGGTTTTCAGGCTTTTCTGCCCTCTCACCATCAGGATTGTCCTGCCTGATGGGGTACCTGCAGTTGTTACATTGTTGTGAACTATGTTTACTTCTGTGGGCCAAGGGAAGAGCATTGAGTTAGTCACCAAGAGAAGCAGGAGAAGAAGCAGGAAAGGAGCAGGAGAGAGAAGGGTGGAAAAAAGCCAGAGAAGCCCAGCGTGAAGACTTGCGGGGGGCTTGGAGGCCTGCCTGCCTCCTGGCCCCCTGACCCCCCTGCCTGCTGTGTACCTGGTTGCTACAATGCATGTAAAGCTCAGTAAAAGCCTGAGAAAGCCACCGAGGGTTCCAAGACTCTCTTTACCTGTCTGCCAGATCATAGATAACCTGCTCAGTGGCCTTCCTGCCCCTACGATGGCGTTAGAGAAAAGCTATTGTATCTAAAGTGGCTGAATAATTGATATCTAATACTCTTGAAGACTTGTGAATCACTAGCCTCCTTTTTATATTTACCATAACTTGGTAATTTTTGTAAATTTTTGGGTAGGAGGGATGATCATGCTCACTGAAGAATTTGTAAACGTTATCACTTTCTAATATAGTATGCAGCCTGGCTTTACACTCTCTTAGTCACATCCTCCCAGTAAGCTTTATCACCATATTTTTTATCAAGTTAACATATATAGTTGTTAACTTCCATTGTTTAAAACTACCACATTTACTCATCACTGTGTGACCATTGTGAGGGCTAAGATTGATATAACGTAAAAATGGGAATACTGCATCAGTTGACACCAAACTGTCAACCAGTTACTTTATCTTTTTTTTTTGGCAGCAAAATTGCTGTGCAACCAATTAGTTATCAGTGAAAATGTCTATGGGGAAAATGTTTTTTTAAAAAAAGGTTTAAGATTTATTTTATTTATTTATGCATGGGTACAGACCAGAGGTACAGGGGGTAAGAGGATTCACCAGAGACAGAGTGGGGGAACAGGCAGATCTTCTGAAATACACTGCTGAGGGGAGCAGAGGGCGGGACAGGAGAGGTCTGCTGCATCATATGCGTCAGCTCCCTGCCCAGGGAACTAACTGATACTCCAGTGGTTGTCGACAGCTTCATGGTGCTGAGACTTAACCCCTTGTGCCACCAGGGAGGCCCAGGGGAAAGTGTTTTTTGATGAAAATTCTTGCAGCAAAGAACTTAGGGTGAGACCACCTAGAACCTGGAAAGCACTTAAAGTGCCTTAGAAAGGCAGAGTCTCCTTTCTCCATCTCCTTAACACTCATTTTATTGGATTGGGGGGTTTTTCTTTACTGCTGAAGCTTTCTACTGGGCCCTTGTGGGCAGAACAAACATAAGTGGATGGAAGCTCCAGGGCAGACATTTTGGCTTCCAGGAATCACACTGTCAAGGTAGCTGGAAGAATCAGGACCTTGGGGTTGGTTGTTGCCTAGTCTGAGATTCTGGCCACACAGTGACTTGTCTCTGGCTGTACAAGTGTGGACGGCTGCCTGATTTTAACCACTAAGTGGAAAGCAGGGTGTGTGACAAATAGGCCATGAAAGCAGGCTGTGTTTCTGGCAGGAGAAGGTATGCTACACTTCTAAAGTTATAAGCAGCCGCCACCCTTTTGGCCTATCTCTGACTTCCTCTTCCAGATTGCCAACCAAGGCTCCAGCACCTTCCACACCAGACCAGCTCAGACCCACTGCATGCACACAGAGGAGGAGATCTTCCTGGAACATACCTCTGATTATCTTTGTATCTCTATTTAAGTACCCTCCCTATGCCCCATGGTTCCCTGCAGCGCAGAATATACCATCTAGTCTCTTTACTGCTTGGTTCCAGGCACCATATGAATCCTGTTCTTGATGCTTCAATTTCCCGACATGCTTCTTCCTTGTGAATTCTGCTTCATAATACCTAAGGTGTTTGCTTATCCTACAAACCATCCCTTCATTTTCAACACAACCAGATCATGTCTTGTTCCCTTCAAGAGAGATTTGCCCAGTTCAATCTCATTTAGAATTCGTCTATGAGCTTTTGTTTCCTAGGCTAGTCCATGGCCTGAATTACACCAGAGTAATCCCTATGTCCCTCTCCTGGTTGATTCCATTTGGTTTGTTGCAGGTCAGCTCCCTAAAAATGTTTCAACCCAACTTAACCAAGCCTTTCCCACTTCCCTTTTGTTTCAAGGAAATAAACCCTAATTCGAACTGAATCTAAACAATGAAGGAGATTTGTTTGTTCACATAATTAAAAGATCCAAGACACCCCTAGCTCCAGGTCAAGCTTGATCCAAAGTTCAAATAATGTGATGAGATTTCTGTTTCTCTCTGTGTACTTCTCAGTTCAGTTCAGTTTATCTGGAGTGAGGATCGTGTCTGGCTCTGCTCACATTAATGACTCATAAGGGAATATGCTTCCAGTTTCAAATCCAATATGAAAGAGTCTGTTTCCAGAAAGCTTAAAGACTAAAGTCAAGTTTCATTAACCCTTAATTGACTGACTCTGGTCATGTGCTTATCCTTGAAAAGCTTAATCACTGTGGGCAAAGTGAATTCAGGCTGTCTTAAGTAAATGTGGGTTTACCATACGGTTTGTGGTGTGCCCCAAAGTTGATAAACTTATAGTACTGGTTGGAACAGGGAAGCAGGGAATGGATTCTGGGAGTCATTTACCCAAAGTCCACAGTACCCACTTACCACCTTCTAGGCTAGCCCTATTCATTCCCAGGTGGACCCTAAATGGTTTCTGCCAGGATATCCCTCAGCAGGTGGGAGAGCTCCTAGGATCTCCCCCAAACATTCCCTTCATTACACTGCCAGACAAGACCATCAGGACAAAAGGGACTCAAAACATCAGAAGCCTGGCAGAAATGCAAGCATTCCCAGAAATCCATATTAACAGGGACAGTGGAAGTTTTCTTATAAGAAAGCACAGGCAAAGCAAGTTTCAGTTTCATTATCTGGAAAACGGGTATAAAGAGTGAGTACCTATGACTTTCTTATTCGTGTTAAATGAGATAAAGGGCAGAGAGTGCCTGAAACACACAAGGTGCTGGTATGAAAGGACAATTCTTGTAATGCCCATGATGACACTAAGAAGTGCCTCTGTGGGGCCTCCCTGGTGGTGCAAGGAGTTAAGCACAGCATTATGAAGCTATCCACAGCCTCTGCATCACAAATTCGATCCCCAGGCAGCCAGGGAGCAACCAACATGGCGCGGCAGACCTCTCCTGTCTCTCCCGCTGCTCCCCTTAGCAGTGTATTTCAGTGGATCTGCCTGTTCTGCTCCACACTCTGTCTCTGGTGAATCCTCTCCCTCCAACCCCCTCGCCCACATGCACCTTTGGCCTGTACCCCAGTTTTTGTATGCATTAAAAAAAAAAAAAAAGAAGTGCCTCTGAGTGCCCCTGTGAGGAACCCGAGGTGGGATACTCATTGCCTAGTTTCTTTGAAGCCCACCACACCAGTTGGCTTGTCGTGAGCTGAGTTTCAGGGGGAGTCTGCCAGGCAGTCCTCTGTTGTTTGTCACTCTGGTGTCACTTTCTCTACCCTGTGGAGCTCAGCCCCGCCTGGGCTGCTGTTGGCTGCAGGGCGTGACTGCGGGTAGGAGCTGGCAGGGTGCCTGTGTCCAGAGTATAAGGGAACCTTGGGGCAAGCAGAAGGCAGGCTGGAGCCTGGGCAGCTGCAACTCCAGCCATGGTACCTGTCTCGCTCTCCCTGAGCCCCTTCCGCCTGGGCCTGTGGGCTTCCGTACTGATCTTGATCTTAGTCTTCCTCAAGGTCATTAGTCTGTTTCTGCGGAGGCAGATGCTGGCAAAGGCTATGGACAGCTTCCCAGGGCCTCCTACTCACTGGCTCTACGGGCATGCACATGAGGTACGTGGTGGCACAGGGAGGAATGGAGAAAGGGAACAGCCTTGTTTCCCTCAGATCCAGCCTAACTCCCTGGGGACCATGGAGGGAACACTTATGCTTGGGCAGGGGGTGATGTCCTGGGAAGAAATGTTCTCATCCAGACACCCCCATCTGATCTTTCCCTCACTCCCGTCTTCCAACCTGGCCTCAGAGTTGGGGAATCATCTACGTTGCCACAAACTCTTCCCCATCATTCTGAGACCCAGGTTTGGACAAAGCTCTGCTAAGGACTCCACGATAGCATTGGGGAAAATCCCCTGGATAGTCTGACAGAACCAGTCTATGGGCTGCCTGGGAGCTCTAAAACCTTCCTGGGTTCACATCCTGCCTTGTTACCCCATTTGCCTCAGGGTTGTGGGGACCTCCTTAGCACCCATTGTCAGGAACACTTCTTAGTGCCCTAATGCTGTGGGATCTAGACTGGAAATTTCTGAACACAGGGCAAGGACACCTGCATTGCAATCAACTGGGAGAAGCTGGTTTCTTGGTCTCCAGCTTCTGGAGATTCTAATTAACATGTTGGAATTAGGATTCCAAATTTGAATCCCCCCCACCAAGTGTTTTAATTTCCAGCCAGGTGGGGGAACCCAGGTATAGATGCTAGAGATGAGGCTCAGAGAGAGAGAGATACAGTTACTTCTCCTACCTCCTGAATATGCTTCCCCCATTCTCAGTTTGGGGAATTGCTTCTTCTCCATGATTGATCCTGGGAATGAACTTGACCTTCCAGTGAATATGTCCAGGCTTATTCTTACCCCTACAGATAACAGCCTTCTCAGGATAGATGAGTAGTCTGCATGCATTCTGGAGACACCTAAGAAGGGAAAGACAGGTTAGGGAGATGAATCACAACCAGACCTCCTTTCAGAGAGTTTACAGTTTAGAGAAGAAAAGATATAACAGAACTTTCCTTGCTGCCAGGCTGGTTGGGGGTGCCTAACTAGAACATGCATCAGCCCTGTGCTCTGTGTCTCAGGCCCTGTAGGTTTCTGTTTGGTTGTTCATCTTCCCCACTAGACCATGGGTGCTGGGGGTGGAGGTCTGGTCTGATTTATCTTGTGCTCAGGATACAAAGGATGTCATCACCAAATGAACGGTGGTGGTTGGCGCACAGGGAAGAGTATTGATAGAGAAGACAGAAGATGGAGAAGACAAGTGGAGGGACCAGGAGGGAATGCAAAAGCCTTCCCTGAGTACAGAGGAAGGTCAGGGGAAAATGGAGATCTACACTACACTACAATGAATGTGGTGGGGGAGAGAAGTAGGGGAGGCATTGAGGAAGACTTCAAGCCCTTCTTCCACATCTCCTCTACTTCTACTTGTTTCCATCAGAACTGGGTTTGTCTTCAGCCAGTTGGCTTCCCATGTCAGAGCTGACTACCATCTCTGCCCAGATGCCCTGTGCCCCACCTTGAGAGTGTGTAGAGGGCCTGGAACACAGCTTTGCTCTGACTTCTTGGCCCTAGCACAAGTATCTAAAGGGCTGAGGCACCAGAAAGGCAAACAGGATTGAAGAGGTGTTTGCTCTTGGGAAAAACAAAGGTTTCCTGGGGAACTATCATGAGCATAACACCTCTGCATCCCTCTAGGGCTGGGCATCTCAGATTCACACTTGAGCCTAGAAGTAGGAAGGGCAGGGTAGGGTTTATATTTCCAAATATGAAAATGAAGAAATTGAGATTCAGAAAGGGCAAAGTGTTTGACTATGTCCATGGCCTAACACAGGAGTTGAGACAAGTCTGAGCCCAGCACCCATTCATTTTCACTGAAGATGGTATCAGGCCTTGCAAAGTGACTGCTTGATTCCGAGGCCTGGTGAGATTGGGAGGAAGGGCCTGGGGGTGAGGCGGAGCTGTCTATTAGGATTAAATTCTTTTATTGGTCTCTAATTACAGTCTGGAGGTTCTGGAAACTTCTACCCTTTGTCTTCCTTAGAATGTGGCTCCTTGAAGCAGAATTATGTCTTATTCTTCTAGGGTCCCATCAGATCATTCTGGGCCAGGGAGGACTTTGTATATAGTAGCTGCTCAGTCATACTGTTCACCTGAGGTTGGGACTCCTGGAAGAAGCCCATGAATCTGACCTGTGTGTGTGTGAAAGAGTTGGGGGTGGAGTAGGAGTGGGAGGATGGGGAAATGTCAGTTCCCAGGCAGGAAAGGCAATCCTCTGAGATGACAGAGGGCTTTTCCTGGTCCTGCCATCACTGGGACAGCTGCTTTGACGTGCTGTGTAGTGAAGAGCCCTGGTGTGGGGCTCTGGCTCATTTTCACTCAGAAGACACTGATGGTGGGCTTCCCCTGAGCTTCCTCTCTCTACTTTTCTTTCTTTCTCGATAACATGAAGATAAGATCTTTACCTTACTGGGTTAGAAGAGATTGCAGTTTGCAATCTGCTGGCAGATGTGCAACAAGGTGGTCCCCAGGAAAGGGGGAGGTTCCCTGCCCCACCCAAGGAAGGGTGGAGCTGAGCAGGAAGAGAAGCTGCAGAAGAGACTGAGGAAGGAAGCAGGATGGAGCTAGGAGACCTGGAAGAGGCGCATGGAGCCTAGAGACACGTGAAGAAACTGTGCTTGTCTTTTGGTCGTGGACTGGGTGACACAGATGTGGGTGAGACCCGTGGGGAGGTGACAATGGCAGCTTTTATCTTGATGTTGATTTTGCTCTTTTCCTTCCGGACTTGTTCGGTTGTTTGTGACCCTTTTCTGTGGGTCCCCACTGGAAGATGCTTTAGACTTGTAGCAGGCTTTGGGGCCTTGTTCTGGGCCGATCCCATATGGATGGACTTTTACCCACGAGGGGACGGGTAACTTTGGGTGCTTCATTTAGAAACTAGACTCTTTGCCTTACCTGTATTGTTTCCTAGTTTTATTAAAGATCCTTCCCATTAGTCTCATGTGTTTTGTGTTGATGCGGCGGATGGCAGAACCCATTTAGAATAGGCAGGTTTGCGGGGTTTGGGCTGCCCCTCTCCCTGTCCTATAACAGATTGATGTCAAGTATTAAATCACTAGAGTGGGAGTCTTATTGTTTTTGTTTTCTTCAACCTTCTTCTTCCCCCCAAATCAGTCACCTTTGGGAGGTCCCTCTTTTCCCATGCACTAGTGTTGCTCTGGGTCTATGCTGAGGCCAGAAGCTGAGGATGAAGGAACAAGGCTAGAGCCCCTGCTTGAGGAACTTGGTCTGTAGGAGAGACAGAGAGCACAGCACAGAGTCCAGATCCTTGGGTCCAGGGAGGGGATGCGGAGGTGAATCCTAAAAAATCTGGAAGTAGCAGCTTGTGAAAGAGTTGAAGGCAAGGCAAGGCAGAATATGCGATCTGTGCAAAGGCACAGAGCATGATGTATTTAGGAAATTAATTTGTTCCACAATATTTGCTTTCCAAGGTTTCTATGAGCCTGTGTTAGTAGCTCCACAATTCTGGAGTGATGAGCAAGGAAAAAGTGGAGAGACTGAGGCCCGAGGCAGTAGGGGCAAATCACATGCAAAAATCTACTTTATTGGGTACAATGGGGAGCTACTGAGGGATTTAAACAAGGGAGTGACAAGGTCAGATCTGTGTGATACATCACTTTGACTTCGGCCAGTGGCTAGACTGGCAGACACCAAATGGGAGGCAGCGTGGAGGCTGAGGCAGGATCCAGGCAGATGCTGGTAGCGCGAGGCTTGGCTTGAGAGCGGTGGGAGATGGCTAAGTTGTCTTGGCATTGTGTGCTTGGGAGAGAGGGTGGTGAGGCTTCCACCAGAGCAGTCAGCGATGTCCCAGGAACACAGGGGACACAGCGATATCCTAGGAAAGGGGACACAAAATTGTGCTGGGAGCTTTGTTAAACTGTGGCATCACCATTTCTGGGTGAGAGCAGAATTTGGCAAAGTCATGTAAAGAGAAAAGGACTCCTGAGCCACAAGATTGGATTGCAGCTAGGGGAAATGAATTTCTAAGTCTAGATTTAAGGAAGTGGGATTTGAGACCCTGGAAGGGGAGATTGGGGCTGGTGCCACCTGTCAGTGTTTGGGCAGAAGTCTTGGGTACTGATTTGGAGGGTTTCATGGCAGGAACCTCCTCTTGGGAGCTGTGACATCTGTCTCTCTTAGTTCCTGTTTGCTGATTCCAATGCAAAAGTCACTGGGTGGGTCTGCAGGAGAGAAAGGCAGCCTCCACATGGGCCCCTGGGTATTGCTGTAAACCACGGAACTCCATGCTGTGTTTCAGGCTGGCATCAGGTAACACAATGATGCCATTCTTAGGTATAGGGGACAGGGTTGGGGGGTAAACATGATGTGCTTATGTTTAGAAATACTGGGTCTGAAGGGAAGCTCATGTAGAGTTGTTCAGGGGGTGCTTGAGGATGTTTCTGGAGCTCAGGAGAGAGATAAGCTGGGCTGAGTTGTCAATTTAGGAACTAGAGGCAGGTAGATTGGCAAAGGAAGCCAAGGGAGGTGGGGAGAGCCTTTGGGGAGAAGGGGAAGCTGGGGAAGGGGTCAAGGTCTGGATTTTGGAGCAGCCTTAGTCTTTGAGGAACAAATGATGGGTGAAGAGCTGCTGAGAGAGGACATGAGGAGAGGTGGGAGCACATCCAGGAGAGAGGGGGCACCAACAGGGGCACTGTGCTGGCAGTCCTGGGCTTACCACCTAGGAGTGGCTTTGGGCAAGGCGCATCCTGACGATGCGTGGTGGCTAAGAGGGTGGTGGTGACCCTGGCCAATTCCACCCAAAGTCCCTTCACTCCTATTGAGCCAGGGGCTGTGCTGTGTGTTTACACGTGCTCACAGGCACAAGTATAGTCGTGCACTGGTCTCTGAAAGGGACGAAGGCAGATGAAGTCACCTGTTGTCAGGTGAGAGCGTGGAAGGACCATAACTTCTCTGCTCCATAGGGAACAATGCCTCAGAGCTCCTCCTTCACACCCCGTGGCTCTCTGCTCAGACTCACAGTTGAGTCCACAAAGAATTTATATATACTGAATCCATATATTCCACGGACTTCTATGGTTATTCACAGCTGCTGTCTCTTCTCATTTTTGGTTCTTCTTGGCAGGCACTCCTACCCTTTAGCTTTGAATAAACAGCTTTGCTGTTCTTGACATCGGCTGGGGCTCATGTGAGCGCTGAGCGCTGACCCATCTTGCGGGCAGGGACAGTGCCCATAACGGAGAGTGACTGAGATGAGGGCACCCAAGGGCACCTAAAGATGTCCATCCCAGAGGAGAGCAGATCTAGAAGTTCTGGTTCCCACTTCCCAATACCTGTAGGACTTCTCTGGGCAGGGGACCCTGTGGACCCCAGAGAGCAGAGCAGAGTCATCAGGCAGGTGGCATGCAGTTCGGCGACTCAGAAATCTTTTAAAGAATTAGAAGAGATGGTTGGTTTGATTTGAAAAACAGTACGTTCCCTGTTGTTTGAGCTTGTGTGATGGAGAGCTATACATGGGGGAAGGAGTGGGCCAGTGATCCTGGGAATCAGAGATCAGCAAGCAGCATGCTCTGCCATGAGGGAGCCCCAATTTGCTGGAGAAGAGGGAAGACCTGCCTCTCCCCTCCCTGTCTTTCTGAACTCCCATTCCAACTTTGCTAGATTTATTTCTGCTGTCAAGCAGCCCCTTCCCCTGAAAGCTGTGGCAACAGCAGCCTGGCCAAGCAGGTAGCTTTTTTCTTGAACTCTTGCCAGTTGAGCTTCAGGCCAACTTGGCTTGGGCAGGCATCTGATAGGAGGGGTGGCAGAAAGAGCCTCAGGTAGGCTCCCCATCTGCCTGATAGATGTGGGACAGTTTCCTGCAGCCTTTAGGCTGCTCTTTACCCACCTATAAGGAGGGGGTGTGGTTCTACTACAAGACGTTGAAGTCTCTTTTATACCTAATCCTCAGAGCAGAATTTACTCAGACTCTGGGGGAGCAGAGCAGGGAGGATTGATTTATGCTTGTTCTTCCCAATGACTCTAGTTTATTCTTGGTGAGAACGAGGAGTACAACTGTGAGGATGTGAGGGTGGGGCTGGAAGCTGTGCTCAGTGAATTATCTCTAAGCCATGTTTTTTTCCTGCTTCCTTCCTCTGGAGAAAACAAGCTGACCCAGACAGCGTCCCAGCTCACAGCATGTGAGGACAGGGGCCTCCTGAGGCCTCCAGTTGTGTAACCCAGAGTTGCTGCTCAGGCAGCCACGTGCCCCCCAGAGAGAGGACACCCCAGCTCTCTTGGAGGGCTGCAGTTTCATCAGTGAGGTCAGGTGCCAAGAGCTGTTCTTGCTTCCTCCAGGTTCCTGGGACAATCAAGGGAACACAGGAGGAAGTTGGGCATGGGAGGTGGGGGCCAGCTTAGCTGTGAGTGTGGTCAGCAGGTGGTCAGGGCCTCCTGTCCTGGAGGCAATGGCGGGTCATGCTCGTGACTGGCGAGGAGGGGAGGAGCGCTGATGAACCAGTCACTTAAGGGGCCCTACCAGCCCTGAGGCTGCGAGTCTGGCTTCTCTGTGCTTAAACTTCTCCTTGACCTCTGTCCAACTGGACTTCTTAGTCCTGGGAGGGATGGAGAGAAAGGGAGCAGCAAAGATGATTAGAAAGTTGGCAAGGAAAAGCCAGGAGGGGACATGGAAAAATAAAAAAGACACGGCGGGGAGGGAACACTTCTAGGGCACCAAAGAGGAGAGGGGAAAGTGAAGGGGTCAGGGACACCAGGCATTCCCTTTCATCAGTGGATGGAGAGGGTGTCTATGCCCTTTTGACATTGTGCACTTAAGGATGGTGAAAATTCTAGGTTGAGCTCAGGATGGGGAGTGCAAGGCGATGAGAGAAGGGCTTCATGGGAGATGACACTGGACTCTGGAGCAGGCCTGGGAGCAGAGAAACTCCAGAGAAGGGACAGATGGGTGGCTGGAGACTAAAGTCACTGGGTCCAATCCCCAGGCTCTTCAAGGGAAGTGGTATGGGCCAGAGATTTCTGGGGGCTAAATTATCAGATGTTCTGTGTCCTTCTTGGATGCTGTTTTCTGGAAAATTAGTTGAGTAGGTGAAAACTATGAAAGGGAGGAAAACAAGGCTAGCACTTGCATGGACCTCAAGACGAATGGCACACCCTACAATTGTGCAGTACACAATTTGTACAACTGACTACAGCAACCCTGACAGGCTCTGCTGTGCAGAAGAGAGTGAGGGACTCTAACCTGGGTTAGATCACTGAGAACCTACAATTAATGGTGAGTCCTTTCATGTGCCTGAATCTCAGTTTTCTCATCTGTAAAATGGGAGTAATTATCCATTCCACATTAGGTTCATGAGGCAATCTGTCTTCTTCCATTTCCTGTGTTGAGAGACTGAATGCAAAAATGAGTGGTGAATCTGGATCTGAGCTAGAGTAGGTATGCTAGGCCTTTCTGGGAAAAACAAATAGAAATCTGCAATGCTGTTTACCAGATGGGCAGTGCTGGCTCCTCTTTGACTTCTCCAAATTGAATAAGACTTTGGGCTGGGTCCTCAAGAGACTCTCTCTGGCCACTGTTTAGATGAGCCAGATGCTCTGTATGCTTTCTCCCCTCCCTTCTTGTCTTCCTTTTAAAAAATCGCTTTTGTTTACTACATTCATTCAACACACGCTTTGTCAAGTACATTCTGTGTCCAAGGCCGTATGCTGAGCTGCTCAGTGTCCCAGAGAGGCTACAGATATGATCTATGTACTTGGGAAGCTCCCAACCCAGAGGTAGAGTCAGGGATCCCAGGTGTGAACCCCAGCTCCATAGCCAACTAACCCTGTGGCTGAGCTCCCCAACCTCATCGATCAAATGGGAATCATGACAGTGTCTAGAATTCTCTGAGGATTAAATGAAAGAATTTGTGGAGCAGGACTATCAATGTCTAAACACATTAAACGCTCAATGAACATTAATGTTAATATTACATTGTTTGTTTGTTTTTTTTTGGTCAAGGATGCAAATAATTCTAACATAAAGCGGAAGGTTGATAAAGACCTAAAGGAGCTGGAAAGACTGAGGGGAGGCAGCAATTTAGTCAGGGGGAGATTAGAGAGGCTCCTGGAGAGAGGCATTCAGGCTGGATGTGGAGGAACAGAGTTTCGCCAGGTGTCCTTGGGTAGGGATGCACGAGGAGGAAGGCATGGACAAGCAAAGGCACAGACATGATGCCTGCCCAGGAGGTCCTTTTAGTGCTAAACTATCAAACTCTTGAGGCTGCCATAGATACAGCAGGCATTGGTCTACTCTGAGAATTCAGGCCACTTGCCAGCAAGGCGACGTCTTCTGTGGCATCCACTCTGCCACTGGTGGTCCATCTGCTACTTGGGATTGGCTAGGGGCAAGGAGATGGGAGCCACATCTGTAGGTGAAGACCCATCTCAGAATCCTCCAGCCCTGCGGAACCCCTGTGTTCACCAGCAGTCCCAGGTTTCCTGAAGGGCTATGCCCATGACAAGGGTCATCACACCCAGGGAAAGCCAAAGCTCAGTTTCCTCGCTGTAGTTCATTCCTTGTTCTTCCCAGTTCAGATATTATTTTCCAAGCAGTCATCGTTTTTGCCACAGTCATGTTGCCTAGCAACACAGCTGACATTCCAGTTACTAGCTTTCTAGGGGAACAGAGTTGGACTATGACCTAAGGTCACTTCCCGTGTAATAGGGGACAAAGTTTGATGAACCCTTTACCTACATGGGAAGTATTTCAGGGCATATTCAAAGCACATTCCTTAGTGCAGATTGAGGGCACTTAGGAGTAAGATGTGGCAGGAGGCTTGGAGGAGGCTTGGAGGAAGAGGTCTGGGAAGTAGGCTTGAAGAGGAGGAATTATTAATTGAAGTCTTACCTGGAGTGGGTCCAGTGCTAGTTTCTTTCGTGCATTCTATTAATTGCCTTGAACACCACAAGTAGGAACCCATGTCCTGCATTATTTCATAGTGTTAAAATCAATCTTCTAAGGCAGGTGTTATTGTCCCCACTTCAGAGAAGAGGAGAGTAAGATGCAGAGAGCCTAAAGATCTTGGCCAAATCCACACTGCTGAGAAATAGGGGAAAACAATATTCAAACCCAGTTCTGAAGACTGCTGAGCACAGAGTCCACCTTTGCTTCGCCTCTGAATTCCCTTAAAAATTGTATGCTCTTCAGTAAGCAACCTCAGTTCTCTGGACTTTCACATCTTCTTTCCTAAAATAAGACTTCATAGAATGGTTGTGAAGACTCAATGAGGTCAAGATATGAGGTGGTACCCAGCAAGCTAAAGAAAGGCAAGCGGTTACTGTACCTCCTCTACCCACTGGGGAGCACAGGCATTATTCTGAGACCCAAGGACCAGGCCCTGAAGGGTTTTAAGTGTATCTCTGAAAGACTCCCTCAAGATGGGGAAAAATGTGTAAATGCTATAAATACCCTGTAGTGGACTACTATGTAATTGTTAAAAATATTGAGAGGCATTTAAATACACAAGTTTGTTTAATGAAAAATGTCACGTTTAGGGACGGATTTATCCTGCAACTCCATTTCCTTTCCTTGGTTCAGCTGAGTCCCCTTACACAAGTTGTACAGTGCTCAGCAAGCAACCTTAGATCTCTAAAAATTAATGTCCTCTTGGTGTGTAGATGTGGGGCTAGAGAAGCACCCAAAGAGTGTACACCACCCTCTCAATGGTCTCACCAACCTCAGGACTCTGTTCCACCAGGTGGCACCTCCTGAGAGGGCCATATTTTCCCCACCTCAGAGCCCCTGTTCATGCTGTTCCCTCTTTTTAGAATGTTCTTCCCTCACTCTTCACATAGACAGCTTCTCATCCTTTGGGCTTTGCCTTGAACATCGTCAGCAGCCAGAGGTCATCCGTGATTACTTTATCTAAGTAGGTCTTCCCTGTTAGTCTTTCTCATTGCCCCGCTTTCATTTCTTTCTTAGCTCTTGTTACTGTCTGTAATCATTTTACTTAATTGTTTACTTGTTTATTATCAGTTTTCCCCTTTAAGACAAAAGGGATGGACTGTGTCTATCTCATTTTCCTGAGACAGCTAGACAGTGCCCTGCACATAGTAGGTCCTCAATAAAAATGTGTTGACTGACTTGACAGGAATGGAATGGGAGATTTTTGTATTGTACAAGCCAGTGTTATTGTTCTTGAAAAAAAAAATAATGTTGAAAAGGAATCTTTCTGGCTGCAATGTAGGGAAAGGATTGTTGGTAGGCACCAGATGGAGGGAGGTTGGTTCATTTGGGGTTGTTCAGCTCACCTACGTACAATAGCATGTGTACTTGGACTTAAATCAGTGGCTATGGGATTGAAAAGGGGAATCAAACCAGAGATATTTTGTACTGCGCGACTGACTGGGAGGGTGAAGGGGTGTGCATGGGGAGGGAAGGATCTCCAGGGCCTGCCTGGGCAACCTCCTATCTTCCCTGCCCAGTGACTTGGGACCTGGCTGGTAATATTGGTTTTCTGAGTGTCATGCATGACCTTTATCCTCATTTCAGATCCAGAAAACGGGAAGCCTGGATAAGGTGGTGTCCTGGGCCAATCAGTTCCCCTACGCCCACCCACTTTGGTTTGGACAGTTCCTTGGCTTCCTGAACATCTATGAGCCTGACTATGTAAAAGCTGTGTACAGTCGAGGGGGTGAGAAATCCAGGGAGAGACTGTGGGGGAGGGGTGGTAATGAAAGCAAAAGGTCCAGGGACCCATGTGGGGAGGAGTCCTGGGCCTGGGCCCTAAGTTTGGGCAGCTGAAATTCCCATCAACTCCTGTTTGTCAACTCCTCTGGGAATCTCCCAGTCCCTACTTGACATGATCTCTTTCTTCTGCAGATCCTAAGGCTGCGGATGTCTATGACTTCTTCCTCCAGTGGATTGGTGAGTGGGCACCTGCCTTCTTGCCTTCCCCATTCCAGCCTCTTGCTGCCTTTAGCTGCCTGCCCCATCCCTCCCAGCGATGTCCCACTCAGTCAGTTATCCCATCAACTAGCCCACCTGGCTCCCTTGTGCCCAACCCAAGCTCCGTGCTCAGTGGGGAGACAGAGGAGGAGGGAGGAAAGTTTCTGGCTAGTTGGGGAAGTGGAGTTCAGGTAACTTCTCCTGCTGGGTCTGTCTACTGTCAGACAATCAAGGCAAGGGCTTTGGAAAATGCAGGCATATCAGGGACAGCTTCTTGGAGGAGGTGGCTTTAAGTAGACTCAAGGGGATTTTACTGGAGGTGCTGGCCAGGGGAAGGACCAAGGAAAGTTATGGTAGTAGGACTAAGGCTGTCATTGAGGTATTGCTGGGTTGGGATAGAAGGCTGGGCAGGGAGAACTGGGGTTAGGGTGGGGTGGGGTGTGCTTGGCCCCAGGTTGCATGGTGTGGGTCAGGATTGTGTGGCCCAATCAGCCTTCCCTCTCCCATCCCTTCCCCAGGGAGAGGCCTGCTGATCCTCCAGGGGCCCAAGTGGTTCCAGCACCGCAAGCTGCTTACACCTGGCTTCCACTATGATGTGCTGAAGCCCTACGTGGCTGTGTTTGCTGAGTCCACACAAGCTATGCTGGTGAGCTTCCTCTGCAGGCTCCAGGAGACTGTGGCTGCTGGACCAGGCCTCCCTACCACCAACTTGCCTGGCGGAGGGCAGTGAGGGGAACTGCTGAGGCCCAAACCTCCATTCTGCCTGCAGTAGCAATAATGAGCCTTGTGCTCTGCCCATTGCTGGGTGCTGATTAAGTGTCAAGTGGCCAGGCAGCCCTGGTCTTTGTCTTCACCAGGCGTCCCAAATCACCCTCTCCGAGGTCAAAGGGGCTCTGTGAGTCTCCAATGAGATTTTACTGTAGCAAACTTGGGCTGCCTATGTTTGAGAATATTAGGAAGGCTTTTTCATACTTGAAAATTGGTTCTTCCTTGTCTGCCGACCCAAACTGCCTAAAGTAATGTTGCCAGCCACGGCCTCTAGAAGGGATATCAGGGGTTAGGTTCAGAGTCTCTGCACTGGATTGTCCCCAGATGTTGCCAGGCTAGTCACTCTCCTTGTAGGAAACCCCTCCCCAGCATCACTGCAGTCTTGACTTGCACACAGACCTTGCCGGGAAGCTCACCACCTCTCAGTTTTCTTTCCGTATCTAGAGGCTGCCCTTGCTGGGAGAAGGTGTCTATGCTATGGAAAGCCTGCCTCCTAGTCCTTCCATCTGAGACTAAAGCCCCACTCCACATTCCAGCAGGATGGAGGCCAGGCCAGGGACTGGGGGTGCATGATGGGGGGACAGGCTGTGGTGGGGTACCCAACCTCTGGCCCTCTAATACCTTCCATCTCTGGGTTCCAGGACAAGTGGGAGATAAAGGCTCGTCAGGATAAATCCTTCGACATCTTCTGTGATGTGGGCCACATGGCGTTGGACACACTAATGAAGTGCACCTTTGGCAAAGGAGACAGCGGCCTGGGTGAAAGGTCAGGGGGCACCTTGAGGCTGACCATACCTTCCACCCAGGCCAACTCAAAGGGGAGAGTTGGCGGGACTCTTGGGTCTGGGAGGAGATAGGGTTCTGCTCAAGGAACCCCGACTTGGGAGTTGGGTCTTGTCCAAGGTGGGGATGGGGAGACTCTGACTTCAGTGGGGAGGCTTAATGGCAGGGAGAGGAAGGGCAAAAAGTGCTGTGGTTGGGGCCAGACTGCTGGAATGGAGTTGCTTGGGGCTCTGCTGTGGGCCCACGAGCACCATCCTCCTTCCCTGATGTGCAGGGACAGTAGCTACTATATGGCAGTCAGAGACCTCACTTTCCTGATGCAGCAGCGCATCGAAACCTTCCAGTACCATAATGACTTCATCTACTGGCTCACCCCCCACGGCCGCCGCTTCCTGCGGGCTTGCAAGGTGGCCCATGACCACACAGGTGGGCCTTTCCTGCAGGTGCACCCACAGGGTTCTAGTTCCTCCCATTGCAGGACCTCAGGTCCCCTTTGGGCAGATGACTGGTCCCCAAACAGTGACAGCTTGTGCTCTTGGCCCAGACCAGGTCATCAAGGAAAGGAAGGAGGCCCTTAAGGATGAGAAAGAGTGGGCGAAGATCCAAAGCCAGAGACACCTGGACTTTCTGGACATTCTCCTAGGTGCTCGGGTGAGTGCCCTGTTCCTGTCTCCTCCTGAGACCTGAGAACTGGTCCCACGGGGCACATGAGACCATTTTCCGGGGATGGGTCTCATCGGACAGTAAAGCATCTGTTAAACATTTTCCTCTTTCTCCAGTAAATGTCCTCTTGTCCTTTAACCAAGGCTTTGAGGTGGGAAGGGGAGTGTGTGGCTGGTACTCGCACGGGGGAGAGATGAAGGTGTAGGGAAGCTGGGTCACATGATAGAAGGCCTGAAAATCATCTGTTGACTTCTAAGACTGAAGAATCTTAGTAACCTCAGATCTTAGAATGATAGACTTGATTCGTTTATTTATCCATCCATCCATCCATGCACCCATCCATCCATCCATCTAGTTGATCCTTTATTTACCCACTCCACAAACTTAGAGTTCAACCCTGGGGTTAGGTCCTGTGCTAGGGATACAGAAGGTGAAAAAGGCCTGGTCCTGTCCTCTAGATGCCTGCAGTCTAGTGGAGGAGATGGGGGTGGACACTGATCTCTTCCTCTGCTAGGTGCATGCTGTGGGTCAAATGAGCAGGACTGGTGTCAGAGACAGATCACTGCCAGAGAGATCAGGGAAAGCTTCCTGGAGGAGGAGGCATCCACGCTGGGCTCAGGCCCAAAGCCCCAGTCTGAAAAGGCGCTTTCACTCCCTCCCTTCAACCTTCCTTTGACTGCTTTTCCCGGTACCTACCTCCACATGCCTTGAGCTGTCCCATTACACCATCCTTAATCCAGGACGAAAATGGAGTCAAGCTGACAGATGCTGACCTCCGGGCTGAGGTGGACACGTTCATGTTTGAAGGACATGACACCACCACCAGTGGCATCTCCTGGTTTCTCTACTGCATGGCCCTGTACCCCGAGCACCAGACTCTTTGCCGGGAGGAGATTCGAGAGATCCTTGGGGACCGCGACACTCTGCAGTGGTGAGCGAGGCTTTCGGGGGGAGCCAGTCTCCCGTCAGCCCTGGGAAGGGCTGTGCCCATGTTGTCTGGTGTCATTTGCGGATGGCACAGCGGGTGGTGCCGGCTGTCCTGGTCTCTTCAGTGCTGTGTCGTTTGAGGGGAGCTGTGCGCGAATGCACCCCTGAGCCCACTCTGCCGCCGGAGCCGCCTCACCTGCAAGGGATGTAGTCCATAGGCCATAGGAGCCCGGTTGCTGGTGTGCGCGCGCCCCCTGCTGGCGGAGCCCGCTGCCCGCCCCGGAGAGCAGCGCGCTGGCGGGGAGCCCGCAGGTGAACGGAGCCGAGACCGCCCGCCGGCGCCTTCGGAGGGCCGCGCGCAGTCTTCACTTAAACACCTTCACTTGAAAAACTTTCAGTTGTTCTTGGCTTAGGCTCGAACTCGTGAGCATGATGCCAGTTGCGGCTGAGCTCTCTGCAGTGTAGTCTCTGGGAATCTCCCCCCGGGTCTTCTCCCTGCCTCCTGCCTTCAGGTCACTGCATCCAGTCTCACCCCTCACCTTTCTCTCTGGGCTCCCCTGGCTGCAGCAAGGGCTAAGCACGCAGCAGGGGTGCAGAAGATGCCCAGTCTGTGGGAGAAATGTTCGCATCACCCGAGGGAGACTCCTAATATTCCAGATCTGTGGCTTGAAGGACAGTTTTCATAACCCATTTTTATTGGTTGGTGCTTGGAAACCTCGCAGGGTGTCCAGCCACCTTGTTAGGTGCTGTGGGAGGAGGAGGGGGAGTAAGTTGCTGCCCTCAGGGAGTTCTCAGAGAGAAAAACTCGCATAATGAAAAAGCCAGAGGGAACACAGAATGGGGTAAGGTTGAGTGGACCCGTGTTGAGGGCAGAACTCAGAAGGTTTGGCACTTGAGTTGGATTCCTTAGGGGTGCAACTTAGATAAAATGAGGCTGGGCACTCTAAGTTGGGTAATGATGTGAACACAGACTGGAGGTAGAGAATTAAAATATTGGTTTATCTTCACTTCATTCCATTTAGAACTGAAGCAACGTAGAGTAAGTACACTTATTCAATTAAAAAAATAGTAAAACACAAATGAAAAGTAAGGAGTAGAGGAGAAGGTATCCTAGGGTTTGGGTTGTATAATGTGCTCTAAAGTAGTTATAGTTGTGGCGCATTTAAGGCTGAGCTTTCTGGTAGCAAAAGGGAAAAGAAATATGCACACACACATGTGTGCATATATGTGTTATAAGTATATATGTTATACATGCGTGTATATGTCATACATGTATATATGTGTTATATATGTGTGTTATACGTGTGTGTATGTGTTGTGTGGATACAGATACAACCTGAACTTCCCATTGTGCATGCATTTTTTTTTAGTCAATCAACCGATGTATATGAGCCCCTGTTCCTTCCCATCCCGTCTCACAGAAAAAAACCAAGAAGAACCTGAGGCACTCTCCCCTGTGGGGCATTTGTGGGGTTCTGAGGGACACAGGGGTGACCTTGTGTTTGATGGCTGTGTCACACACACCTTTTGGGTCTTGTGCCTTTCCTTTCTAGCAGTGAAGAGGGAGGGATGAAGAAAAGTGGAGCCAAAACACCTGGGTCTGAGAGGCTGCCCCAGGGGGCTGGTCTGATCTGGATACCCCAGTGCTCGTGTCCCTCAGCTCTGGGTGTGGAATGGTGGTGAAGGTGGAAGTTGGGGCTGGGATCTGCCTTCCCATGGAAACCTGTTGCTCCCTGTCTCCAGTATGACCTGATTATGTTGCCGGCAGGGATGATCTGGGCAAGATGAGCTACCTGACCATGTGCATCAAGGAAACCTTCCGCCTCTACCCACCTGTGCCCCAGGTGTACCGCCAGCTCAGCAAGCCTGTCAATTTTGTGGACGGCCGATCTCTGCCCACAGGTGGGACAGGGTGGATTGAAGGTGGATCCAAATTCCCTGTGGTGAATGTATCTCGAAAGGCTCCATACCTTTGGCAAAATGTTTGCCTCTGTGGGGGAGAGCTCAGACGTTGTGTCTGATTGGAGTTCAAATCTAGCTTCACAGTGTATGGGTTAACCCCTCTACCTCTAAGCCTCCATTTTGTCTTCTGTAAAATTGGAGTGTGAAGACTACTCAACAGGTCGTCAGGATTAAAGAGGCAGCATTTATCAGGGCTGTCATGTTCACAAGCAGGGGTGCCCTGAGCAATTTCAGAGGCATCAGTCACATAGACTACGATGTCGTGCAGTGCACACCCGTACAACGGTATGAGTTAGCTCTGTATCTGATAAAGAGTAAATTCTCAACAAATGGTCACCATTCCTATCAACAGTATAATGTCAGGAATGAAAACTTTCCTCGAGAGTCAGCAAAGGAAAGCAAAAAGGGTGTAACAGTCCTTGCCTATCCTGCTTCTCAGTGGGGTGGATTTAGTTCTCTTTTCTATTCCTCAAATGTCTGTGTCAGTGCTGTGCCTGGTGCTGGGGCTACAGAAAGTAGGTATGGGGATGATCAAAAGCATTTCAGTGTGTTGAGAGTAGTGCTCAGACAGGAGCGGGTGCCCACTTGGGGGACACTCGGGGGTTCCAGCCCTGCGAGGAGGAAGGTCCGCTGTCCCAGGGCGGCCTGGTTACCAGCCTCTGCTCTGCCCACAGGCAGCCTGGTCTCCCTGCACATCTATGCCCTCCACAGGAACAGTGCAGTGTGGCCTGACCCTGAGGTACTGCACCCCTGGGCCTCTGGCGGTCAGATGGGTGGGAAGCAATGGGAGTCCCCCTGCCCCAGGACCTGGCAGGTATTCAGACACATCCTATCCCCTCAGGTCTTTGACCCCACGCGCTTTTCCCCTGAGAATTCATCCAACCGCCATCCCTTTGCCTTCATGCCCTTCTCTGCAGGACCCAGGTAAGGAAATGCCCAACGTCCTCAGGCCCTCAGGACTGGGGAGAAGAGGGTGGAGGACATCACAGGGAAGGCGTCCCCTTGGAAACTCTGTGATGAGGGAGGCATGCTGCTTTGTGGCGATCCTAATCAAACTAGATTCCAGGGACCTTCTTCTTGCCATAGCATGTTCTTGTCCCTGGCAGGTGGTGGGGTGCGTGAGTCATTCCAAGAGAGACCCCCATGCCACAATCCCTGTTATGAATCTACTTGGTGTGGGACCCTCACTATGCTCCCTCCTTCTCAGGTCAATTGAGTGTTCAACCAAAAATAGTTACTCATTTTCGTTGGCCACCAAGCACTGAGTTTCATCATTCCAGGCCCTACAGCCCCTCGCCTCCTTTTGTTGTTCCCTGCAGGAACTGCATTGGACAGCAATTTGCCATGAATGAGATGAAGGTGGTCACAGCCTTGTGTTTGCTCCGCTTTGAGTTTTCTGTAGACCCCTCGAAACTACCCATCAAGTTGCCCCAGCTGATTCTGCGCTCCAAGAATGGCATCCACCTGCACATGAAGTCGTTGGGCTCAGGCTCTGGGAAGTAGCTCTGCTGAGAGCGGGGCCTCAGACAAGCAGGCTGTGACTCTCCCTGGAGACTGCCCTCTCCAGGCTAGCTTGTGGAAGATCTGGGGCTCCCTGCCTTTGGGAGGCTTATAGTTTAGAAGGGGAGTAGGCACCAGCATAGGTAACCACCTTGAAGGCAGTGCCACATAAATATGTGTGCTTTATCATTAAATGCCTATGTTGCATGCATGTTAGAGCTCACTCATTCATTCAACAAACTTAATGTGAGCAACTGCTTGCTTCTAGAGTCTTTACTTATCTCCCATAATTGACAGTCTTACCAACTAACTTACATTCCAGCCCAAGTGACACCATGATGGCAGTGGAAGCTGTGCCTTGGGACTCATGGTCAAGACCAGGCCTCACCCATTCCACGTGATAGAGGATGACTCACGGGGCACGCTGCTTCACTGGCACCTGTTGCTTTGCTAACTTTGGTGTGCGTGTCTGGGATCTAGCAGCTATAAGGGAAAATGTCCTAAACAAATGTACAGAACAATGAGTTTTTAAAGCAAACATCCGGGTTCACCACTGCTAAAGTCAAGGAATGTGCAATGTGGTTTCATGGGTGTGTCTTCTACTTGTCCGGAGAGTAATCCTGTCAGCATTAGCATCTGAGTCAGTCAACCAGTGCTGGAAGTCTGAACTTTGACAGGCAAAGTGGGCAAAGTGGCATTAGAGGGGAGATTCCTGGAAAAGATGGTGCTCGAATTAGGCTTTGGGGCAGGGTGGGGAATGATAGTGCAAAGAAGGAATTTTGGCCTGTTGGGTCTCAGGGTCTCAGGCTAGGGACACATGTTAGAGCTCCTTCCCCAAGAGTCCCTGCAGCAGCGGCCTGATGGCTAGGGCTCCAGGTCTCAGGCCATTAGTGGGTTCCAATCCATGATGTAGACAGGTGTGGGAGGGAGTGCACTGGAGACTTGTGGAGGACAAGGAGAGGGGAATTCTAACCTTGGGGCTGGAGAGTGTCTGTTGCTCAGGGGATGTACCTTCTGGAGACACTGCCTTCCTGCTCTTGATGCTTCCCCTCTCAGGAAACCACACCTTGGAAGGTTACCATGGGCCACCTGCTCTCTCCTGAATTGCCCTGTCAAGACCCAGACCTGCTTACCTACCTGAGAATGGGGTGCAGAGGCCCCACTCAGGATATACCCCATGCCACCAAACTTGCCCCACTGTCTTGGCCCTGGAGGGATCTTTCTCTGTGCAAGTGAAGATACCATTTCAAAAGCTGTCCCCTGGGAGATGAGCCTGGAGTTCATAACCACCATGAGTGTCACCTGAGTCTAAGTCATGGCTATTTCCAACTCTGGACTGTCAGGGGCCCTGTGAGGCAGGACTGGAGGAGGTTACCCCACTTCGATATTAAGGGAAGGAACTTGTAAAGATGCTCTTTGGGGAGGAGCCTGAGCTGAGGCCTTCTGATTCTGGCCTCTTTGGCCAAGACTCCAATGGCAGTGTTGACTTTAGGCATGTGCCCTGGAGGGAGAACAAAGATTCTGGATGCAGATGGGGAGGAGTAAGGCTTCACTGGGGAGGGGTGTGGTGCTGGGGATTTTCTGCACGTGTGTCACGGGAGGTGGGCAAGTGAGTGAGAACCCCGACCCCGGGCTTGCCCAGGGCCAGGAGCCAGCAGGGTCACGCCTGGGTTACTATGCTCACTGTCTGTGAAATCCTGTGTTTCGAACCAGGGGACTGTCCTGTGCACGAGGTCCCACTGATGGTGCTGCAGGACTGACATCCTGTCCCACTAGCCACACCCTTCTGCCCACCTGGGTTCTTCACAGCCCCTCCTGGACCACTACCCAGACTGTGGCCTGAAGGTGATGATGCACATTTGGGCCTACTGGGGTTCTGTCACCTCAGAGCAGATATTATCTTCTTTCCTCATCTCTTCTGTCTTTCTTCCCTTTCATGCCCCCTTCTTCTACCTCCTTCCAAGAGAAGTCAGACACCTGTGACACTGAGAACTTAATTCACAGAACGAGGACAGGAGAGGGTATGTAAATGGCAGATGGTAGACAGGTGACACACAGGAGAGAGTCCGCAGCTCTGACCAATGGGAATCACCAGGGACAGGCAGGGTGAGTCCTGGTACCCCAACATGTATGCGTCCCAATCCCTAGACCCTGAGAATATGCCTCATTTTACCTTAGTGGCTCTATGTCATCACAAAGTTCCTACCAAGGAGAAGGTATAAAGACAGAAGCAGAGAGATATTTAAAGACACTGCTGGATTTGAATACGGAGCAAGACTCCAGGAGCCACGGGCTTGAGGATTCAGCACTCGAGCATCCTGGAGATAGCACCTCCAGGAGATAGAACCCTGGAGATAGTGCAGACCTGTTCCCCACCTTGATTGTGGAGCAGCAAGACCCATTTCACACTTCTGATTCCAGAATGTTAGGGAATGAATGTGTGCTGTGTATGTCATTAAAGCTGTGATGAATGATTATGACTGCAAGTGGAAATGAATCAGGGACAGACAAGCAAGAAGAAGGGGGAAAGGGAAAAGACAGACAGAGGGAGAAGGCAGGAAGGATATAAAGATAGTCAGAGACAGACAGACAGATAAAGATTGCTCACACTCTCCCCTAACCAAGGATGAAGCCTCTCTCTCTTCCAGGTCTAGCTCCTGCTTCCTACTTCTGCTCTCAGCAAACAAATTCTGATAGGGGCGGGTCAATGCTCTAAGCCACGGGGGTCAAATCAAGTGAATCTCTAAAAAGTCACTTATTAGTGTTCACCCTCCACAGCAATTTCTGGTTTCACAATAGGTCAGGGCACGGAGAGGGAGAGTGGGCCATGCTCATGCCCTCAGCTTGGGGGGCACCCTGGGACCCCAGTCCACAGAGAGAGGATAAGAGGGAGCTGGGTAAAGAGTCAGAGTGGCAACAAGAAGCTTCCTAGAGGGGCAACAGACCAGTGACTCTCAACCTGTTGCCCCATCCGCCTTCCAATTAATAGACTCGTCTCCCCTCATCTCCTCACTCAACCAGCTTCCGTAGCCTTTCCACTCTATTCCTGAACTGTGCCTCCTGGCCAGCCCTGCCTCCCCACCTGGACGTTTCCTTCTCCCTGCTTCCCCTCTCCCTGCACTGAGTGTAGGCCCAGCTCAGACCCTCCAATGGCCTCCGTCACAGGTAGGACACGTCCCAAGGCCTCAGCTGGCATCATTCCCTCCGTAGGTGTTACCTCGTTCATCTCTTCCGTTACCTCTTCCTAGCTCAGCTCATACTGAGATCATTGAAAATATCCTCCCTCCACATCCTGCCACATCCTCAAGTCTGAGTCCAGTGGCTGCACCGCTGCTGCACCTCTTCCTCCCCAGGCCCCCAAATCTCCATCAATGTTTCACCCAAGGACACATCATAGGCCTGTGCTCAGGACACTGCCATGAACATGACCTCACAACAGTCTGCCTGATGAGTGAGTGAGTGAACGAAGGAAGAACAAACGACATGTCTTGAGAGGAGGTATCGGTTTCTTGACTCAACTCCTGGAGGCGGGGATGGCACCTTTCATCTCTGAGTTCCCATCTCCTACTACAGGACTTGACACATGGGGAGAGGCTTAATACATCCTTTTATATTTGAACCAACTTAACAGAACTGAAACAATTTAAATAGCAAGGAATAAAAGTACACATTAGTTCTGTCCTAGGAATCGGCCACCATGAGCTCCTGCCCTGAGGGGGCAGCCTTGTGACTGGGAGCCAGTGTATAGGAATGAGTCCTCACCCCTAGAGAAACCAAGGCCCAAAGCCAGTTCTGGAAGAACAATTTTCTGAAAGACTGTTTTGTGAAAGTTGACTCACCAATTGAAAACACCCTAGAAATATGTATTTGAATAACTAGTTACAAAGTTCTCAGAGATTAAATTTCACAGCATGATTTCATCAGCATTGTGGGATTTTTTGCCGATGGACTCCTCATTTTAGCCAATGTTTTACTTATCAATGTTGCACTCCTCAACAACATCAATGTTGCACTCATGCACCTCACCAGCTATTTCATGGGCGCTTCATACTTTACTTTTCAAATGCACAGGTCATCCTCAAAATGGGATTTTCTCTCAAAAGCAGTTCATTGTCCTCATCTGCATACATTTTCCTATTGTTGGACATATACTCTGAGACATAGATAAATGTGGAAGATAAACTTCAAATCAAGATTTCGGCAACTGGAGAAGTTGTGATGATTATGTGACTGTTCATGTGTAGTCAAGTTTTGTTAAGCTAAGCTGCAAAAATAGAGGACAGACATTGGCAGAAAGGTTTCTCCAAACACCTACTGTCCTTTCACAAGGATGTCAAGCAGCTGGGTGAGGAAGGAGACCCAAACACACCCCGATCAGTGATGTGCGAGTGGTTATGAGTGAATTCATGAGATAGCAGGGGGCTGAATTGAAAATGTGGGAAGAAGGAAAACTACCATTTAGGGTTATTGATACTTGAGAGAGCAGACATTTAAAGTTGAATTCTTATGAAAAATGCAAATTTTGAAGAGTCATCCTCCTAAAGTGAGGAAAACATCAGAATACCTGCCACCTTTAGAACAGCATAGACACTAAATTGTGCGAGCCATTGGGCAAGATCAGTGCATCAAGATCTCTGTGGTGTGGCCCCCAAATACATACTTTCCAGGGGCATTTCATGTTTTCTCTGATTAACCCAGAGCTTCTAAGTAGCAGGAGACTGAGGTTACCAGCTCCCCAAATTAGTGTGCGTGTGAGCCTCATTCTTCAGGGCAGCTTTTGTGAGTGTTGGGTAAGCCATGGGACTGGGTTTAGCACTCAGTGAAAATGATGTTCATGATAAGAGAAAAGCTTATTACAAGGTGATCAAAGCAGAATGTAGCTCTGTGGATCTAAGAACTTAACTCTTAGAACAATCGCTCTTTTCACGGAGAACACTTATTAATTAGTAACATCTTTTCTCATGTCTTTGGTATCCAGACACCCCAAGCCTCCTTGAAGGTTGTAACGAGGTATTCAATGTCCGTGTGCTTTCTTTGGCATTTAACAGAGGACGGTGCTACTGACGACACCTAGTAAATCCTTTCTGTTTTTTAAAATTTTTTTTTAAGATTTACTTATTTATTTATACAAGCACTGCGTACAGTCAGAAGCGTGGGAGGGTGAGAGAATTCACCAGAGACAGAGCAGAGAGCAGAACAGGCAGATTGACTAAATACACTGCTGAGGGGAGCAGCAGGGGCAGGAGAGGTCTGCGCACCGTGTGGGCCCCTCGCTGGGGGCTAGGGATCGAACCGGCGCTGCAGAGGCTGTGGGCACCTTTGCAATCCAGCGCTCAACCGCTGCGCCACTGGGGAGGCCCAATCCTTTCTGTTTTGATGAATGACGGAAGGAATGAATGAGGAAAAATTTTTGCTTAGATCACCATTTTGAACAGGCCAATTCAGTTTTGGGTGCCACATGTAAGAAGAAAAGTATTATTTTTATTCTTAGATTCTTGCTGGTTCAGTTTATAGGCAAAAGAAAGGCAGAAGGGGAGGGGGTGGTCAATTTTCAAGGTGGCAGTTTATTATTAATTTTTCTTTTTTTTAAAAAAAGATTTATTTATGCATACAAGAACTGGGGTATAGTCCAGAGATGTGGGGGTGAGAGGATTCACCAGAGACAGAGTGGGGAACAGAACAGGCAGATTGACTGAAATACACTGCGGAGGGGAGCAGCGGGCAAGTCAGGAGAGGTCTGCTATGCTAGTTTATTATTATTTTCTCAAGATTTATTTATTTATGCATACAAGAACTGGGGTGTAAGCCAGAGGTGGGGGCAGGTGAGAGGATTCACCAAAGAGGGTGGGGAGCAAGGCAGCAGTTTAAAGAGATTACTTCTGTGGCTAGACTGCTCTAGCCCCTTGTGTTTTCTGAGGTTGGTAAACCAAGGTTTGATGCTGATGCAATTCAGCATATCTTGTTTGCTTTTACTTCATCTCCCAGGCAAGAGCTTTTGAACTTAAATATTTGCATGCACTTCCCATCCAAGGGAAGATCAGAACTATCGTGTTTATTTGCTGGGAACATTCTTTATCTTACCTTTTACCTGGACTGAGATTAGAGGTGATTCAGAGGCTGAGGTTCCCCTGCTCTGCCGTCTTGACTGGTGCTGACATGCCAGAAAGTTTCCAAAATGTCTAGTCAATATTTGAGTAGTGCTTTCCAAAGCACAATTACACATACGCCTCAATTTGCCAGGTGTATTCACTTTATTTTACAAGCAAGAAAACTCAGCATGAGATGTTAATTGACTTTATCCACATCACAACGTTGAGATAGTCTGACTCTAGTTTTTAATACCTGATGATCAAATCTTTTGTACAATACTTACTGTGAGTTAAAAATGTAAGGATAAAGCTGAATGAGCATGCGACCAATGGAGAAAGGAGGTATTGAATATTTTCACAGAACCCGTAACTTCCCCCATTCCATCTTCACTTGACATCAATCAAAACATACCATTGAACATTTAGCTACAAAAATGCAATATGCTTGTGCAAACACACCACCTATTTTACATACAGTAAATGGATGGGGTAGGGGTAAATGAAAGAACAAAGAATTCGGGAGTCATGGAACCCAATAGCGGGTTTCTGATAAGAGTGCCTTCTTGTGCTGGAGGAAGGGCCTGGAGCAAAGTTATAGATTCCCTTTTCAGTGGATGCCTTATCTGTTTCTGACACATCAGTCATAACTTCATCCTCCATTTCCAGCTGCGCAGGTTGTCTGTTTCATTGATGTCTGTCAAATTGGAATCTGACTTACTTAGTTGACAATCGTGTGTATCAGATTTTTTCTTACTTTCTCTTACCCCCTTCACATCTATCATAAGATGTATTAACAATAGCTAACTGTATAGTTCACAGAATTTTAGTTATAGGATATCAAGGAGAAGAGTGAACATCATTCCGTCATGTTACATCGTCTTCCAGGGAAGGGATAGTGCACTTTCAGTTATATATGGGTGCTTGGCAGACTTCATTAAAGCTTTATTTATTTGCAAACTAAGTATGGTTTAAAGGGATGTCAGGCATGTCAAGTTGCCAGTGGGTGGTCTGTGAAGTTTAGTTTTATGTGCAACTCAGCTACACTGGGGTACTGTGTGAAGAACAGTCAGTAACTATCTCCAAGTGCCTGGGGGTACTCATAGCCAATTCGATGGTAGAAGTTGGAACTTTTCAAACTCCACCTCCTGAGGTTTTTTGGCAGTTAAAGTGCTGGCACTTTTTGGCATTTTGAAAAATTTTGGGCTTTGCCAATTAGGCTGCTGGGACTATTGTCAGTTAAAACCACTGGTGAGAAGGGGTGTCCATGGAGAAGCTGCCAGTTTGCCATGCATAGCTTCAGCTTGGACCTAGGTCTCTGCTCAGTAGATGCTATCTGGGGTAGGACAGATGGCATCTGACCATGTGCCAGCCTGTGAATACTTTCTCCCTTTCCTCACTGCCAGGGTAAATAAAGCCTGTTATTGTTGTTTCTCCCCATCTGCCTGCTTTTGGATTATGTCCTGCATTTTTAAGCATGTGGGTGAGGACCCACCAATTGTGCCAACTCTGGTCTCCTCAGTTTGCTTCATTTCAGTACCTAATCCATTTTAACACTAGTCTGTGATTGCTATGAGTACTTGGAGATGTGGTTAACATCTACAATCAGTTGATTTTAAGAAAAGATTTCCTCGATAATCTGGGAGACATAGCCTAATCAGTGGCAGGTCTTAAGAGCATAGTTCTAGACAACACTTCTCCCTTAGAGCTTCTGAATTATCTTGGCTGTGGCCCAGAGCAGCCCATTTCATAATTCTGATTCTTAAATGTTAAATTATAAATTTTGTGTTTCTGTAAGCCTCTAAGTTTGTACAATTTGTTATTGCAGCAGCAGAATCTAATACAAGGACTAACAAAGGGACAAATGGGCAGACAGAAAGGAAACCACCCAAGGAGAGGTCAAGCAGACTGGAGGACAGACAGCAATCTGGAGTTAGGGAAACAGATGGGGTGTCTGAGAGACATAGCAGTAGTCTGAGGAAGTCTGAAGAAGATCAGCTGGTCTGGCAGGTGGGGAGATAGAAAGCAGAAAGCGGGAAGAGGAGCGGGGCCAGGAGTGGATGACAGTTAGATAGGACGGCAGGCAGGAGGCCCTCTGAGTGCATCCTTGCCCCTCAAGGGTTACAGGAGCTTCCTGAGATGCAAGTGGATCCCATTCTTGGACTTCAGCACAATTCTTGCAATGGGCGCAGGGACCTGGGAAAGATCTGGCACCAGCTCAAAGCGCAGCAGAGTCAGGGCCACGGCCACCTTCATCTCGTTCATGGCAAACTGCTTCCCGATGCAGTTCCTGGGCCAAAGGAAAGATGACAGGAGAGGTGGTCTCAAATCACATTCTCAGTCTTTCAGGCATTGGCCACGGAATCCCTCCTTGACTAGGGCATCAAGGGCACTCCTTCATGCACCCTAGTCCTAAGCCCTTTCCTTGCTGGGTACGCATAACTCTATGCCCAGTGGTGGTTTGCACACTATCCCATGTCTGTGAAAAAAGCCTAATTCTCTTCCGGGACTAGCTCCTGCCTTCTACTTCCAGCAAGCTGAAATATTAGCTCACTAGGATCCAGAGTCAAATGAATCTTGAAAACATCTAGTTATTACTTACACACTCCTACACAAGCACTAAAAACTAGGGGATAGGGTGAGCCCAAGAGCACATCATCTAGGGGACACATGGGGACCCTTATAAGCAGACAAAGAAAAGATGGAATTGTGTAAGGAAGTAATAAAGGCATCACTGAAACTTTTAGAGGGGCAACAAGTTAGCAACCCTTGGCCTGTTGTAACATCTGCCTTCCCTTTAATGGGGCAGAGTCTGTGCTCCCCTCAAACTCTCAGTCAACCATCTCTTGTAGTGTTCTAATTCTACCAGAACAGTTCCTCCTGGTCATTCCAATTAAATATTTTTGTTTCCCTTGCTCCCCTTCCTCTACATTGAATCCAGGGCTCAGCTTAAACTGTCCCAAGCCTTTTATCACAGGCACGACATGTCCGATTCAGCTGGTGTCCATCCGTCACTCTTATCTGTCCAACTCTACTTCTTGGCTCAGATCATATAAGATCATCGAAAATTCCTTCCCTCTCTCCTTCCTACCACATTCTCAAGGTTCAGTCCAATTACAGCCTGTTCTTCCCACCTCTGCTGGTTGCACCACACTTTCCTAGCCCCGAAGGCAGCATCAATTACACAAGAGAGTCCAATATCCAGGGCAGTGTCAGGCACAAGCACAGCCAACAGTCTGCATTGTGAAACTGCATAAATGAATGAGTGAGTGAAGGAAGAAGAATGATGATGCCTGTCTTGAGCAGGGTGATTGGCTTCTTGACTGTGACCTCTTGGAAACAGGACAGTAGCTTTTATCTCTGTGTTTCCATGTCTTAGATAAGGGCTTAATACAGAGGCAGTTTTAATGCATACTTTCATATTTGAATATATAGAATATTTGCATGAAAATAATTGAATTAAAAAAAAAACTACTGGAATTGAATAAAAGTTCTGACCTATGACTTGGGCCACCTATGTGCTCCTGGCCTGAAGTGGGAGCCTCAACTTGCAGCCCAAAAAGAAGTTGAAGAGTTTGTCTAAGAGGAAGTCTTTGATCCCGGGAGAACCAAATCCCAGAGCCACTTCTGGAAGAACAATTTGCTTAAAGGCTGTTTTGTGAAAGTTGACTTACCAATTGAAAAATGCACAGAATTATGGTTTCTAATAAACTTGTTTCTCATATCCAAAATATGGAAATTACTATTTCACAGAATGATTTCAGCCATATTGGAGGATTTTCACAGCAGTTTTCATTGCCATGAACTTCATTGCCAACTCAGCAGCTCTTTCAAGTGTGCTTCATATTTTATACACAAGAAAACTTTCAAAAGCACGTGTCACATGCAAAATAGTGGGGCCCCTCATTGTCCTCATTTGTATACTTTTTGCAGCCTTGGACTAGTGAGAGACTGGGACAGTGGTCCTTTCATCCCATTTCATAGAATGAATTTTGGCAACAGGGAAGTTGTCATGATTATGTGAATATTAATTTGCAATCAAAATGTATAAGCATGCTGCAAAAATAGAGAAGACACACATTGCTGTAAAGATTGTTCCAAATAGCTACTATCATTCCATTTATATGGCTTGAGCTATTGGGACAGGACACAGAGGTGGTTAGAATCCAAATACATCCAGACATCAGTGATGTGTGTGTAGCAGATTGGTGAATTAAATAGAATAAGCAGTGGGATGAGTGGAGTGAAAATCACCTTTTAGAATTATTGATATCTTGTTATCTTGTTAAATGCAAATATATGAAGTTTAATTTTCACATTAATTTCTAATTCTGAAATGCCATATTAGTGAAGTGAGGCAAACATAATACGCTAAACTTTGAAACAGCCGCTGACATGGAATGGTAGCTGGCCATTGGGAGAGGTCAGTGGTGTGCCCTGAAGTGCCACCTTTCTCTCTTACATTGCACACACGCCCCTTCTCAACTCACCAACACGCATGGACACAACTGCAGATACCACATGAAATAAGAGGTCACAAACACTAGGGTGTGTGACTCTCCCCCCAGTCCAACTTCAATTACAAGAAACCTCACCTGGACCCGCCTGAGAAGGGCAGGAAAGCGTGGCTGTGCCGAGCAGAACCAGGAGCAAACCGGGACGGATCAAACATCTGCACAGATAGTAACAGGCTCAGGGCAGGGTCAGCCCCTCCTTCCAATCCTTAAGGGGCCAGGACTCTCAGGTGGGAGTAGGAGGGGGTATTGGTCAAGGGATATCATTCAGCCTCCTTGCCATGTGGTCATCATACCTCTGGGTTTGTCCACACCTTTGGGTTGTGGTGCAGCCCATAAATGGAGAGCGACACTGTGAATCCTGTGGGCAGGGAGGAGAGCAAAGTCTTGATGGCCTGGTGGGGTGGGTCCCGATCCCCAGCCTGAAGCAGGCATGTGAGAAATCATGGCAACCACCATGAGAGTAACTTCTCTGAGTGAAAAAACCCTGTTGCAAGAAACCTGGGGAGGACGTGGCAAAGCACGTATGCACAGGTAGGAGCAGATAATCATGGCTAGGATGGAGAAGCAAGAAAGAACTGGAGGCTGAATTTTGGAAAACTCAGTGACAACTCACATGTATGAAATGCATCCATGGGGCATATGTATTAACTCATTTAATCATCACGACAACCTTTTAAAGAAAGCACTGTTATCCCCACTGTTCTCACAAAACACCTCAGTCTCAGAGAGGCCAAGTGACTCACCCAATATCCCACAATCAAGATATGGCAGGATGGGAGTTAGACACTGGTAATGAGCCAAGGGAATTCCTAAACACTGGCAGGGGTCTTAGGCCTGGGGATGTGCTGCTTCCTGTATCCACCTGAGGGCTCCTCAGACACAGGACCATGGAGCAGAAAAAAGGGAGAGAAACACATCTCCCCCAACCCCATATGATTCAATACACCGGAATTGGAGAGCTAATTTCCCAAGACCGCATTCAGAGGCTAGCATGTGATACATGAGCTTTTGCTGGGACACCTGCACACATTTCATAACCCTCATCCTCATCACTAAGTATTGGTTTTCCTGAGGCAGGAACAAGACACAGAGAGGTCTACACCTGCTTGAGGACATGTGGAATTGAGACCTTCTGTGTGCCCCTGGGGGTTGTTTTGGTTGGATTTTACCCTTAGGTAAGGAGCGTCCATCAGGGAAGGTGACCGGCTTGCTGAGCTCCCTGCCAACACCCGGCACTGGTGGGTAGAGTCTCAGCGCCTCCTTGATGCACATGGTGGTGTAGGGCATCTGGTCCAGGTGGTCCCTGAAAGGAAGTGCACCCTGAGGGAGGGGCACAGCCCAGGCACACAGGGACTCTCTCCTCAGTGGGCAGGGCCCTGCTGCCTCTGGAGCACTCACCAGCTGAGGGAGGCGCCATCCCCCAGGAGGCCCTGCAGCTCCTCCCTGCACCTCTGCTGGTGCTCAGGGTGGGCGGCCAGTGCATAGAGGATCCAGGAGATGCCGCTGGCCGTGGTGTCATGCCCCTCGAACATGAACGTGTCCACTTCTGCCCGGAGGTCCGCGTCGGACAAGCTGTCCCCATTCTCCATCTGGGGAAGGCCAGGTGACACTGAGGGGCTTGCTCCTTCCTGGGGGCATCTGGGCAAAGCCTAGACCTCTCCTACACACACTCACTCTGGCACGGAGCAGGATGTCCAGGAAATCCAAGTGCCTCTTCTTGCTGATCTTTTCCAGTTCACCCTCCTTCTGCAGGTGAGCCTTCCTCTGCTGGATCACTCGGTCTGTGCAGAACAGTGGTTTCCAGGCAGAGGTGAGGGGGCTTGGGGTCTAGATACAGAGGCCAAGAGTAGCCCCCTCTGCCCCCGGCTGCCGTCTGGGTGCAGGTGGGTCAGTTTGGAAGTGTGTACACGTCAGGATGAGAGACCTAGTCCCACTGATTGTGCGTCCCCTCAAGATCATTGGCTGCAGAATGTGCGGGAAGGGCGTCTCAGTCAACCATCACCAGTGCAGTGAAGAGCGAAGCCTGGTACCCTGTGGGCTCAGTACCAAAGGTTGCATCAGGAAGTATCCATCCTGGGTGTGTCCCAAGCCTAAGGGGCATCAGGCCTGGTCCTGGCTGAAGGGTCAGGGCCAGGCCCTTGGGTGAGCCTGATGAAGGGGGTGGGGAGCCCAGGACCTGGAACCAACCTGTGTGCTGATGGGCCACCTGGCAGGCCTGCTGGTTCCTGCGGCCTTCAGGGGTCATGCTGTAGATGGTGTTGTTCTGGTGGAAAGCATTCCTCACTCGGGAAAAAAACAGGTTGCTCAGGTCTGCAATGGCCTGGATATAGGACTGGGAGCTCCTGAGGGGGAGGAGGAGGAAGAGACTGGAGAGGAGCGGGCCTCTCACCTGGAGGGGGGTGGGGTCCAGGGAGGGTGTCCTCAGCCAATGGGGCCAGCGACAAAGACACATGTCATTTCTGTGTACAGCTTTGTCACCCTGGACCTTACAAGGGGAATGAGCTGCTCCCTGTTCAGGGGTCAGGGTCTGGGGACAATGAAGGTTGGTCTGGGCTGGAATTTGCCCCTGGTTTGTCCCAAGCACTGGATTCTTTTTGTGCCCATGTGGACCCACGTTGCCCGAAATGCCTGCCTGTCAGTGGAGGCCACACCAGTTGGTAAGAACAAGGACCCACATTGGAGGATCCCCACCGACCTGTCTGTCTGCATGCTGCCCTGGTGGCTGAAGGCGCACTTCATGATGGTGTCCAGGGTCATCAAGGAGACGTACTCGAAGACCTCCACACGTGGGTTCGGGCCACTGAGCTGCTGCCATTTGTCCTGTGGGGCAGGGGACATGGGGGTCAAAGGTCACAGCATGTCCCTTCACTGCACAGAGGCCTCTGCTGTGGGGCTGGGCTCTCTCCGTCTCTAAATATTCACATGGGATTTCTGCACTTTGTAAAGCAGAATTAAAAAAAAATTTGAATATAAGGTGTTTTAATGTGATGGCTCTTTGTTTTTGTTTGTTTTTTTTTTTTTTTGTGGGACCCTCGCCGGCAGCCGGGGAACGAACCGGAGCTGCAGAGGCTGAGGGCAGCCTCACAGCCCAGCACTCAACCGTTGCGCCACCAGGGGAGGCCCAATGTGATGGCTGTTTTGAGAAACTTTCATGATATGATAAAACATGTTCCTCCATAATTTTCTGACTTTGTTTTTAGTTTTATGACAGTTATTATGATCACTGTTTCATCAGACCAAAAGACAAGGCTTTTCATGGACTAAGGGGGAGCTGAGAGCTGTGCTAGACCTGAGGGACAGGTGAAATCTGATCATCATGTCAGCTTAAAGGCCAGTTTTGAAGCCCCTAAAGAAGGGGCATCAGGGACTTCATTTCCTTTCACTCATCAAAAGTTAGCTGTGTGCTCGCTTCGGCAGCACATATACTAAAATTGGAACGATACAGAGAAGATTAGCATGGCCCCTGCGCAAGGATGACACGCAAATTCGTGAAGCATTCCATATTTTTCAGAGACACTTTTTGGGGGGCGGGGGGCGGGAGGGGAGGGATTGGGGTCAGAATGGGGGGGTTGCAATTGTATGGGGAATATAAAAATAAAATTTATTATAAAAAAAAAGTTAGCTGAGCACACTTGTTGAGAAATCAGAGCTTTATGGAGGTGATACTGTGGGTTCCTTCATGAGGGCTCATCTCAAATAGAAGACCTGGTGCCAGGCAGAGCACAATACCTCCTGGGTTGTCCACCCTGCCATTACTGCCACGTTCCATGCCATCCAGGGGCTGCTTGATCTGCTCTCCAGAGAATGACCTTTGCTCTAGTCCATAGTGGTGAAGCGTAGAGGTTGGGTGAAGGAGACTCTGTGTCTACCTTGGTCCTCCTTTCCCTTGGTGCTGTGCAATGTGTGGCTCCCTGCTGGTGCCTGGTACTCAGTGTATCCACCGTTGGAGAGAAATATCTGAGAGCGTCCCCTGGGCGGCTGTGTCTGGGCATCTGAGGACGCACACATGTGAGGGTGGAGTCTGGGTTGTGCTGTGTGGATGGTGGGGAGAGAGGACAGACTTACCAGCATCACTCGCACAGAGTCGGCCATGAGCCCCACGTAGGGCTTCAGGGTATCATAATGGAAGGCTGGGGTCAGCATCCGCCGGTGCTGGAACCACGGCTGCCCATTTAGCAGGAGCAGACCGTACCCTGGGACACAGATGGGTGGGTGTATATATAGGGAGGGGTGACCAAATCAGAGGGACATTTTGGAACCAATTAGGCAGAAACCAACTGTGTCATAAGAAGACACATTATGGAGAAAAGCAGGAGGGTCATTATCTTTCAGGAATGCAAATCCCTCAAAATGGGTCATACATAGGATGTGATTATATCTGTAAGATAAATGTTCACCAAAAGTAGTGCAACAATAAACGTTCAGAACATTGGAGCTGAATGAGAGGTGATGTGGAAGAAGCTGAGCTCAGGAGGGCTCTTGCCACTCCTGAGAAGGGGTGAGGGTTTTATTAGAAGAGAAATGAGTTTTGATTAAGAAAGGAGGGTGGTGACAGGGAACTGGTCACCTGTTGTTCTCTGTGCCGAGAGACAGTTCTTGGCAAAGAGCTATCTGAATGGTGAAAGGACCACACTCTTAGTTAGTTGTACTTACCAATCCACGGAGCCAAAAATTTGTAGGGAATGTGAGACTTTGGGTCTGAAAGGAAAGGAAGGGTATTGGAGGACATGGGATCGAGCAGCAAGACCCCCAGGAGGTGCTGGGGTCCAGACCAGGCTGCCGTTGCTTCCTGATGCTTGTCAATAGGCAAATTGTCTCAGGTCACCTGTCGGAGACAGGTGCTCTCTGCCCTTTGAGTTATTGTGGCCCCAAGAAGTCAGACCCAACTTCCCAGCACCACATTATCCTGGATTAGGATGTTGAATTGACAAGTAACAGACTGTCCGTAATACTAAATAAAAGACAGAAGCTCTGTGCTTTTCAAGAATTTGCAGGCGCTTAACCTCTCACAACCCCGGTCAGGCAACAATTAGAGGTGCCAGTCCCACAGCAGTGTGGCTAGGAAATGGTCTTTCAGACCCTGGGTAATTTATAGAACAAATGATTTCAATTTCATTTCAGCTGTTTAAGCAACCCCTTAAATGTGGCCTAAGCTGGCTTGTGCCCTGGAGACGGCAGGAAGGAGGAGAGCTTTGAGCACTGACTACAGTCTCCACTGGAAATGCAAACACCTGGGGGCAGGAGGAGGGACTCCCGCTGGGAAGGGGGTTTTGCTCTCACCTGACCTCCCAAGAATCACCTTCATGTAGTCAGGGTCGTAGACCAGGAATTGGACCTTTGACCCCCAGAGCCAACGAGGACAGGCACTCGGGAATTTCTCTACTCTCTTCAGTAGCTGTAGTAGCTCCTCATCCCTTTGAAACTGTCACCAAGGGAAAGACAAATCAATGAAAATCTAGTTCCAAGACTCAGATTTGTTTGACTCTCTCTGGAATGCATATAAGCATTTGGTGTTATACAGTTTCCATTTAGTCAACTCTTCTTTATTCCAATTACCACACGTAACTCAAGGCTGCTCTCTGCTTTGCAGTCTCCAAGCTTTGTGCGTGTCCTTCTAACACCAGGATTCACCAGCTCTGAGACAACTCACCCAACTGAGGACCGGCTCCCTCAGTCAGCACCCAGTTCCCGAGCACCCACCATGTGCCAGGCACTGGGTCCGACACTGAATTGTGATGGAGGGAGGCCCAATTCTGGGAGACCAGAGACACAACTTGGCAGAGGTGATATGGGCTGGGCTTTGTCGGATGACGGAGGAAGGACTCAAGGTGGAGGGCGCAGTGTGAGCAGAGGGCCGAGGCCAGAATTCACAGTCAGGCAGAGGACAAGGAGTAACCGAGGGTCAAGGAGAAGAAGAGGACAGAGAAAGGAGGGGGTACTGGGTGCAGTTCTGGAGGCTTTGGCTGTTTCCAGTTTCCATCTGGCTGAATCTATGGATAATCCATCAAAGCTCTCTGCAAGGAGAGAGGCCTCAGCTCCCTGCCATTTCACTCTCATTTCCTCCTGATGTTGTTTTTGTGAGCTCCTCTCCATCAATCCCTTTAGCTTCCTCTAAGCCCCCCTTTTCCCCCTCCCTCCCCCACCAAAAAAAAAAAAAAAAAAAAAGGGCCCAGTGCAGGCAGAGAGGGGTAGGGAACACGGTCCTTCTCTCAGATTCTTCTTCCCTCCTTCCTTCTGTCACCTCAAACACATGGATTGACGTCCCTCTCTGTAGACTCCGTGCTGGGTATTGGGGGGGGGGGTTGGGGGGATATGAGACCCAGGAGTTAAACATATTCTGGTTCATTGGGCAACGCAAATGTCAGTCTTCTTACCTGGAGCCATTCTGGAACCCTTCTCAGTCATGTGTGCCAGTCTCTGTCAGGGTTTTAACACTGAAATCACAGGTCTGGAAAATCCCCCAGTCCTTGGGAGGTTGAACCAGTTGATCCCCTGCACCTGACATCCCCACCTTTGCACCCCATTAGATTAGCCTTTTATCCTGTGAGCTGATTGCTTCTCAGGTTCCTGTCTATTATCCCCATAGACTGTGAACCCCACAGAGGAGGGAATGTCTGTGTCCCCAGGTAAGCTCAGAGCAGGTATAAGAGGGCATTGAATGACAAGTACAGGGAAGTATCTAGAAGCCTGGTGAGGGACATGAGCTGAAGCTCTCTGCAGCAGAGGGGAGACTCAGGAGGAACAGGTGTTGTCCTCAAAGAGCAGGGCTGCCAGGACACCCTGCAGACCGGCCTAAGGAAGCAGTGTCCCCCACACCTGAGCCTCCAGCCCAGGCTGCCCTGAGGGAGCACGCTCTGTTGACTAAGATGAAGAGCCAAGACCTGAGAGGTGAGCTGGGCTTTCCTTGGAAGCCAAGTGAAGGTGCTACAGCAAGGCTTGGTCCAGTGACTTGCTGACCCTGACCATGCTCTGTGAACCCAGCCCTTCCTGCCCTCCCACTCTCCCCCACTCCCCACCACCTCCTACCTCCTTGTAGTGTCCAAAGAGCCAGTGAGAGGGCGGGCACGGGAACTGCTGGAGGGCTTTGAGCAGCCACTGCCTATGCAGGTAGAGCTGGGCGGCCTTGATCAGCAGCAGGACCAGGCTGAGCAGGGAAGCTACTTGCAGGAGCCCAGACACACTGGCCAGGGGTCCGGAGGGGCTCAGCACAGAGGCACTCATGGTGCAGCAGCTTCTGGGTGGTGACTGTCCCTGACCACCCTGACCACCAGGATCACATCAGTCCTCCCTTGGGGGTAGGATTACTCCGCCCACCTGTGGGGAGGGTGATGGGTGAGGACAGAGCTCAGAGTTCAGCTGCCAGAAGTAATTAACTGTGAGCATGCCCCTCTGAAAATGGTGTGGGGAATGCTTTTTCAGTGACAATATCCCTCAGTATCACCCTTTCCCCTCTTCATAAGACTCACCAGTCATTCAGCCGATACCTACTATGTGCTGAGCAGTATGTCAGGCCTGAACACAGCTGTAAGCAAAATACACATGAACCCTAAATTCAAGAAATCACAGTCTAGTTTAGTGATTTTTCAGTAACTATGGTCAGTTTTATTATTAACATTTCATAAATGAGGAGGTATCTAGAAAGAGGGCAAGTAATGTTGACAGAGGGAAACAGTCAAGAGAGTCTAGTGGGGATTAGAATCATTCTTTGTTGGACTCTAAGCCTGTGTCTGTCTTGTGCCCTGGGGGCTTGCCCTGTCCACTGACACGTGTGACTGGTTTATGACTCTCCAAGAGCTCTTTGGAAAATCCCAGCATTAGCTTTATGTCAATAAGATTTTGTTCAGAATTTGATTTTGGGAAGTTTGTCAAAAATATCAAAAGATTTTAAAACACTCCTTCAAACAGGATCATAGATCACTGTGTAACATACAAACTTAATCAAAGTGACAATAAGATTTTAAAAGAAACTATACAGATTTTCATAGTTCAGACAAAATTTAGGTCTTAACACCGAAAAGGCTAAGTTTACTCATCATCAGCAAAGTCGTGGTGATAAGGAGAATGGGAGATTATTTTGATAAAGCACATATTTGCTTGCTGGGCAGATTATTTGAAGGTAAAGAAACCTTCTGTGCAATTTTTCATCAAAACCAAAGCAAAGTCCAAGAGAATTTTGCTCTTTAAGCAAATGAAGAATTTTAAGAACATGAAGGCTTATTTTTTAAGGCTTATGTTAGGATATGAAGGCTTATCGAAGGCTTACATATGGATATGAAGGACATGAAGGCTTACGAAAGGATTTGAAGGCTTATTTTTTAAGTCAGATTTTATTGATGTGTCATTTATTTACAATGCTATGTAAGTTTGGGGTACTATTTCACACCTCAACGTGTGCTTGTACTTCACTCACCCTCCTTCAAAGCAGCACCCCTGCACGGTGGCCTCACCCCCTCTATCTCTCCTCTTACTCCCTGTCCTCTGGTAACCACCATATTTTTCAGCCTAGAGTTAGTTTTGCTAGTTTGTTTTCTGTGGCTATTTATATTCCACAGATGAGTGAAATCATTGGTAATTGTCTCATTTTCTGATTTATTTCACTTAGCATAGTCACCTCAAGATTTACAACATTGTCCTAAAAGTCACTATTTCAGCTTTTTAAATGCCTTAGTAATATTCATTCCATTTAGTAATGTATCATAGTTTATCTGTTCAGTCAGCTGTTGATGGGTATTTAGGTTGATTCCTTGTCTTGGTTATTGTGAATAATTTAAAGTTTATTTTTAAAATCCATATAAAAACTATTCAATTTTAGCCAGCTTAATCTATGTCTTTAAATAATCAGCCTAACTTTAGGGAAATATCACTTAATTTTCTTATAACAGAACCTCTATTCTTCATACCTTTCTTATGAGAAACACAAATTTTGCTTTCTTTGCATAGATAGTTATTCCCCTTATTATTTTTTTACTAGTTTTGATTACATATGTTAATTAGAACTCAACCCTTAGACGCCTTTATTTCTAGTGAAAACTGAATAGTAAGCAATTGTGGACTATTAAACCAACATCCTCAGCTTGGTAAATTTTTGAATATGATTCATAATTTCTAGAAGCATATCCTTCCTCATAGTAGAGATTTCTATTTGGCATAAGGCATTCTTAGTAATAGACCCAGATACATTTAGTTTCTTTATTTTAAGAAGTCTAAAACTAAACCTATGTGTGGTAATGAATTCTTCATTATTTTATCTTATTTGGAATGATCTACATATGCAATACTTTTCATTTAACTTAAAAAAAAAAAACCCTCTATAAATGTCCACTAATGGACTCCATGGTGTACAAAGCCTTTTCACAGACTTGTGTTAGAGTTTTTCGGACATTGAGGTCCTACCCTCAGGATCTCAGAATGTGACCTTATTTGGAGATAGGACTGTTTCAGGAGTAATAGAATTCAAGTGAGGTCATTAGACTGAGTTCTAATCCAATATGACTGGTGTCTCCATGAAAGGGGAAATTTGGACACAGAGGCAGTCACTCATAATGACAAGATGAAGTGTAGAGATCTGGACTTGACCTTTTGCCCCAAGTAAGCTGGTTTTGCCATCGGGAGATGGTGTGGAAGATGTGGTGGTGAGTGTGTGATCTGTGCCTCCTCGTGTGCTCCTCACCCTGGTGTGCTTATTTATTGAGTGTGACTGTGGTTCTTACCAGGGGCGCTATGTGATCTGTGGGGACCCAGGCATCTCAATGCCTGTTATTGCAAGGACTATACCATCCAGGAGCGTGAACAAGGTGGTTGACCCAAATTTCACTCTGGGAACTCTAAGATAGATTTCTTCCATCAGTGGAAAAAATGTGGCTTTAAGAAGAGGTGATTGGTGGGTTGCCTCTTCCTCCCCTCCCCTCCTCCCAGCGAGCTGTTGTAGCTGCCAGAAAAGACACCTACTACTGGCAGTTGAAAGGGAGCCGATAGAGGGCCTCCCTGGTGGCTCAGGTGGTTGAGCGCCACACTGTGAAGCTGTCTGCAGCCTCTGCAGCGCGGGCTCGACCAACGAGAATCCTACATGGTGCGGCAGCCCTCTCATGTCTTGCCCGCTGCTCCCCTCAGCAGTGTATTTTAGCCGGTCTGCCTGTTCTGCTCCCCACTCTGTCTCTGGTGAATCCTCTCACTCTCCCACACATCTGGCTTGTACCCTGGTTCTTGTATAAAAATAAATTAATCTTTTTAAAAAAGAAAGGGAGTGGATAGAACAGTATGTCCTAGTGTAGGGTAACGAAAAATGTCAGGCTTTTCTGCCCTCTGGCTATCAGGATAGATGATGGATCCTTGCGGTCCTGAATGCATGCTTGTTGGCGGGCACCTGGAGTGGGGTGTGGGCATATGTAGATGGGATTCACTTGGGCTGAGACTGGGCTTTTAAGGGCGGCGTCACAGGGACACCAGCAGAAGCCGAAAGAGAAGCCAAGAAAGAAGCAGAGAAGCCAAGAGAGATGCAGAGAACACCGGAGAGCCCAGATAGAGTGAAGACTTGCTGGGGGCTGGGAGGCCTGCCAGCCTCCCGGCCCCCCAGCACCCCTGCCTGCCGTGTACCAGGTAAATCCCAATAAAAAGACCTTCAAAAACCACTGAGGACTCCGATTTCTCCTTTACCCGGTCTGCTGGATCATAGAAAACCTGCACTGTGTCCATTCTTGATCCTACACCTGGTATTGCCTATTTTTATATTGATAACGTCCACCCTTTCTTCTCCTCTCCTTCAGATGTGGTAAAATAGAGAAAGATTCTTCCTACTGCACTCTGGCAGAGTATCAGAGAAAAATGGATAGATTAGGTCATGATTTTTCTTGAATTCAAGAAGCAAGACTCTGTTTTCCACATTCTGTTCTTTACACAAAGAGCTTCTAAACTGGGAATAATATCACTGAAAGGGGCAGGAAGACCACGGTGCAGGTTTTCTGTGAGCCAGCTGACTGGGTAAAGAAGGAGTTCTAGAGTCCTCGGTGGGTTTTTGCAGGCTTTTATTGGGATTTACTGGTATACAGCAGGCAGGGGTACTGGGAAGGCAGGGGTACGGGGGGGCCAGGAGGCTGGCAGGCCTCCCAGCCCCCAGCAAGTCTTCACTCTATCTGGGCTCTCCGGCCTTCTCTGCTTCTCTCTCGGCTTCTGTTCGTCCGTGGCTTCTGCTGGCGTCCGCGCAACACCGCCCTTATAAAACTCAGTCTCTCAGCCCAGGTGTACCCACTTCAGGTGCCTGCCATCAGGCATGCATTCAAGACCACAGGGTTCCCTCATCTGTACTAATGGCAGGAGGGCAGAAAAGCCTGATACTTTTTCCTTACCTACAACCACTTTCTGTCTTCAGTTTGAGAAGCTGACTATGACGCTCCCTTCTGAGGAACACTTGCTCCCAGCTGCTCTGAGGGCAGAGGTCCCAGGGAAATGTCTGCAGCTGGTGGGGAGAGTTCAGAAAAATAAGTGGGGACATTTAACTTGTGACACTTACCAGGTCCTGCTGGTTCATGTTAATTTTCTCCTAAGAAACTGGAAACATTTTCTGTTGCTATTGTATTAATAAAGCCTGTGTTTATTTTCTGGTAGCCATCTCCCCGAAAAAAAAAATGTAAAAAAAAACATGGAGAAGATAGTTACTAGCCAAGGACAGAGCCCTAGAACAGAAGCTTCCTTCACTCTGCAGAAGGAACACACCCTTCCAACGCTGTGATTTTTGGACTCTAAACCGCCACAGATATGAAATTCAAGATTTGTTGTTCTAACCACCCATTGTGGTACTTTGCCATGAAAGCTCTAACAAATTAGAACAATTACATAACATTTAAGGCACACCTGTGACTCAGGAGGATTATTACTTTATCCTGTTACTGAAGAATGAGGAAACCCACATTTTAGTGGCTATGTCCAGGTGAGCTGCATTTAAGCCCAAGCCTGCTGACCCCACAGTGTTCTTCTCTAGGGTTTCTGCAGCTCCCTGGGTGCCTTTATCATCACATTTCAACTCAATGTTCTAATCCATGGCACCGTGTTGGCAAACTTCCATTTAATATCTGTGATCTCAGTGTTCTTAGAGTCAGCAACATGGCTCATAGAGATTATTTCTTTTTTTTTTTTTTAAGAAAAGATCTATTTATTTATGCATACAAGAACTGGGGTACAGGCCAGAGGTGTGGGGAGGTGAGAGGATTCACCAGAGACAGTGGGGAGCAGAACAGGCAGACCAACTGAAATACACTGCTGAGGGGAGCAGCAGGTGAGACAGGAGAGGTCTGCAGCATCATGTGGGTAGCTCCCCGGCAAGGATTGAACTAGTGCTGCAGTGGCTGTGGATAGCTTCACACTGCTGAGAATTAACCGCTTGTACCACCAGGGAGGCCTATCCCTTCTTTTTAAAAGAATGAACAAAGTGCTCGAGGAAGTTGTGAGTATATGAGAGTGAATGAGTGAGACTTGATTATAATTCTTTATTTTTTGAAAAGATTTATTTATTTATCCCAGATTCGGGGTACAGGCCAGAGGTGCGGGAGAGTGAGAAGACTCACCAGAGACAGAGCGGGGAACAGAACAGGCAGACTGATGAAATACATTGCTGAGGGGAGCAGTGGGTGCGATAGGAGAGGTCTGCTTCGCCATGTGGGATTTTCCCTGGCCGGCCGGGATCAAACCCGCGCTGCAGAGGCTGCGGACAGCTTCACAGTGTGATGCTCAACCGCCTGCACCACCAGGGAGGCCCGATTATAATTCTTGTTGCAACTCACAGACATAAACTTGAGCTCCTATAAGAAAGAAAAAGGACCAAAGAAGGCTGAGGCACAGGAATGTCTCATGGAGACCAAGGGCGAGGATGACCAGCGGGTCTAAGTGGCAGAACGGTGTTGCTGGCAGGACTCAAGTTTCATTCTTCCTCTCTGTACACACAAGCATGCTTTCACCAAGCACTTATTGAGAATTAACTTTGTACTTGATACTTTTCTAGAAACTGGTAAGATAGCCATGAATAAAGAGACAACCCCTGTGTTTTGCAGCCATCTCTGGCCGGGTAGTTTCACTGTCGGTTCTAGCAATTTGAAGTAGTGTGGAGCCCTTGGCATCATTTTCACAGGTTTTAATGGTAAGCAGGGGACACAAATCAGCAGGGAGACAGCAACTTGAGTCCCTTGTGAATCACTATACACTCTGGGCTTTCTCTGGAATTTTGTTGTGGTTTCTTCCTCTCGTAGCTGCACCATCTCTGAGTAACACTGCCCTTATATCCTTACCTCTAGGCTCCACTGTGCACACTCACACATGTGCACACACCCATGCTCAGGTATCCATAGTCAGGCACACATGCACCACACCCATGCACTCTCTATGTTATGTTCATAAGATCAAAGTCACAGGTGATAGCCACAGTCTCCAATGGCATAAAAGACTGACAGACTTCATTCACCCTATGCCCTATCCTTTGGAGCTGGGCCACATGGTGGAAGAGGGCACACCTACCAACCAGGGTGGGCCCATTACCGTTCTAGTACATGCCATGCCTGAGTGGTACCCTAGAATCCTATTCTGGAATCTGATTGCAATATCATGGTCAAGGTGCCCACTTGCTAGAATCAGTGGTGGCTGGGGTTGAACTGGGCTTTCAAAGCCTACCCTTCTTGAAGGAAGAGACCTCAGAGCAGGTGATCTGGGCAGGCATCTCCAAATGTTTGTTCCATGGTGAATGAGCAACTACATCAAAGAGCAGGTGAGTAGATAGTCACTCATTCATTTACTTGACAACTACATGTTGAAAGTTTCCTTAGGCTCAAGTTTCATCATAGTTGGGGGGAGATTCAAGAGTGACTAACAGACATTCCCTCTACTATAGAGTCTATGTTCTAATGGAGATGGGGTTGGGGCAGCCAGTGCACCCTGATAGGAGGAGTGTCTTGTATGATGACTTAGGAGGCTGCTCAGTGCTTTCAGGTCCACCACTGGGACTGGCCTTTTCTGATTCAATGCTGAGACTGACCATGGGAGCCTCTTACCATCCCAGTTATGTTAGTTTGCCTCAGGTTGGCCCAGCAAGAACCTGAGCAACCATGTCTCCTATTTGATTGTGTGGTGCCCAAGCCAGTCAGCAGTCTGCAGTCATTCTCGTAGTGCACTGCCATCAATTCAATCTAATTACATCTGGCATTTTAATTCCTGACTGCCAATAATAGAGGTGTTTAAAAGTAAAAATCTTAGTAATATAAAAGCTAGAAATATTTTGCTCCAGCGGAGGTTGAGGTGATTAGCACCATAAGTAATATTATGTAAAAATATATTTTTTAACTTGGTGCCTAAATATTATCTAGCAGCCATCAGTGAGTATAGTGGGACCATCACTGGAGATATTTTTAGTGGTTCCATATGTCAACTACAAGTTTAGGAATGTGAAAACTGCATCTAATAAAAGGTTACAACATCTCAAAACAAAAATCATCTGGATATCATTAGCACAAAGATTTGCATGAACAAAGTGGGTTTGGATTGTTTCTCTGTGACTGATTTTAACAGCCCCATCTTCACTGAACTCTGCTGATAAACGCCCATTTTCTTCTGAGGGGACCGTGGCTTCCCTCTGTAGCCTCAACCCCCAGTCTTAGTGCAGTGAGCTGCGTGGGTCACTGTGCCTGTCCAGCCTACAAGCTGCTCCTGATGTCCTTCCTCGGATGCTCACCCCACGGCCAAGCATCTGTCTGGGCCAGGCTCTCTGTGTGAACTGAGGTTCAGGCATGGGGTGAGAGACGCAGCCGCCTGGAGCTCAAGGCCAGAACCCAGCAGTTAAGACTTGTTGCATGGCACAATGTCAGTACCCCTTGCTAGAGGCCTTCCTGGGCTTGGTTTTTTTATGTAAACCTGGGAACGCCTACGTTTTAAGATCTCAAAGTACAGATAGTAAAAAGAGCTAATATAAGGGATGGTTGTGGGTGCAAACAAACAAACAAACAAAAAAAGAGTGTCTATTCAGATTCCCTTCCTATTTTTTTTTTCACTTGTTTATTATCATTTTTCTACCAAAGAATGAAAGGCAGGGCCTTGTGTATCTCCATGTGTGTCAAGCTGAAAGCTTGACAGACTGCACAATTAAAATAAAAATTGTCGAATGAAGAGTAGTGAAATGGAGGTGATTTCTGTATTGCATAGCAGCCTAGTGTTATCTTCCTAAAGAAAAAGCTTTAAACTATTGAAGGATTTTTTTGTCTCCAGTTCAGATAGAGTCACTGGCTGGTACCAAGTAGAAGCAGGTTAATTGGTTTTGGGTTGTTGAGCTGACACAGATACAATAACAGGGTGACTTGGACTAAAAGCAGTAGCCATGGGCAGGTAAGAGGACTGATTCTAGAGATGTTTGACCAGGTCTGGCTCAGGGAGAAGTGCAGGAGGAGAAAAGGAAGCTCCAAGGGCCTCCTCAGGCAACGTGCCTTCTCTGCCTAAACTCTTGTGGTTGGACCAGTGATGCGGGCTTCCTGAAGTACCCGGCTTGTCTCCACCTCAGACCCAGCAAGCAGGGAGCCTGGATAACATGGTGTCCCACACCCTTTGGTTCTCCTATGTCTGCCTTGACTTCCTGACTATCTATGATCCGGGTATGATGCCAGTGCTGTGAGATGTGTGCTGATCTGTGCTGATATGATGCCAGTGAGAGACTCTTAGGAGAGAGAGTGGCTTCTTGAGCAAGAAATCAGGGCACCTAGGTCTGCACCCTTGGTCTGGGCCGCTGAGGTCCCCATCCTATTGATCAACACACCTCTTCCAGGAATCTCCCAGTCCTCACATGACCTGATTTCTTCTCTTTTTCCTGCAGATCCTAATGCCCCAAAGTCTCTGATTTGTTCCTGCAGTGGACCTGTGTGTAGACACCTGTCTTCCCACTCTGATTTTTGGAGATGAGTGACTAGGAGACTCCCTGCCTTGTCCCTCTCCCCTGTCCTGGCTCAGTCAGTTATTCTATCAAATGGACTGTCTGGCCTTCATGTGATCATCCTAACCTCAGTGTTGAGTGGGGAAGAGTAGGCACCTGAGCTCTGAGCTACCTGGGACAATACGGATCAGGAACTTTTACCTGCAGGATCATCTTTTTCCCTGGAAAGCATTTCTTCTATTGGTTCTTCTATCTGGTAAAATCCTGAAAATATAGCTTTTTTTTGGTATCAAGAATATCTCTAACAATGGATTTTCTGCATTGGCTCTCTGTTCTGGTATTGGTTCTCTAAATCACTTATTGGAAAGGCAGTGAAAACTCTATGCCCGGGTTAAAAAAAAAAAAAAAGACACTAATAAGCCAGGGCATGATGTGCAAATAGAGATGCCCAGAACATCACCATTGTATACACTACTAATCAAATAATTAAGGAAAAGATTCTGATTACCACATATTTGATACTTCAGAGAATTTCAGTCAAACTGAGAATACAATGAAACAACCACCTGCTCCTAGTTGCATTTAAGAATGGGGTAAAAGAGAGTGAGATTAAAAATTCAATTTTCCTCAAACCATAAATATATGCCCCGTATGATTCTGTTTGTTCCCTGAAAATAACCATTATGTCCCATAGCCACCAAACTAAGATTGGGCTAAGATTCTGAAAATTAGGCACAAAATATCATTCTGTCATTGTGTGAATCACAAAGCAAACAGAATTCCAAATATTGCAGAATGTGTCTGTTAAGTGAGAACATTGATTGGGACATAAAGGAGTGAGAAAATGGAAATTGGGTTATTTGAGAAGATCCCAATAATTTGGAAACATCAAACCTCCAATCTTCTAAGTCTTCTTTGCCAGTTGCAATATATATATATATATATATCCCAATATACATTCCAGAACCAGAGAAATGACTTCAGGATTGGTTGGGTATACAGCACCAGCTTGGTGGTGATACCTTGCAGGACTGAGACAAGATTCTGTGGAAGGATTCTATGCTCTATATCAATGTTCAATGCAGTCATGTGTTGGTCACTTCATTTTGGTCAATGACAGTCATATGTCAATAAATGACCTTGTCCCTTAGGCTGTACTGAGCATCCCATGGCAGCATGCCAGGCCATCAAGACTAATCCAAGTGCAATGTGTGATACCTTCACAGTCATGAATATCTTTGTCTTTAAGTGATGCATTACTGTATTTAGTGCTATTTCTTCCACAGCCAGAATTCACAAGTCCAAAAAATCACAAATGGAAGAGGGAGTGGGACCATTCCCTATTATACCCACTGATCACTTTTATACCTACTGGTTAGGAATATTTTTACGGCTGGTAAAACAACCTCATGCTGTCCGTAGACCAGTAGCTCTAGTTCCAAAGGCAGGAATGATTCCACCAGGAGACACAACGATGACTCATTGAAGTGTAAGTCCAACTTCCACCTGCCCACTTAGGGTTCATGCCTTTGAATCAAAAGCTGTGGCTGCACTGAGTTGATCCAGATAATCAAGGTGAATGGTAGCTTCCTCCCCAAACAAGCTGATGAAGAGTGGGGAGTACAGGAGTTACCTGAGGACTTCACTGAGTGCTCTGTGCCCTGACATTAAAGTTCATGAAAAATGCCATGACCCAATCTGGGGGCAGAGTGATGGACTTGGCCCTTCAACAGTCAAGAACCACAAAACCTGAGGTGCTTTGAGGACAAAGTAAGCATGGAATGGAGGTAGAGGAAGGTAGTTATAAATTCATCTGTGGCCATATGACCAGTTGCAGAAACAAGGACTCTAATTATCTGCATGGTATCCCTCATTTCACTCGGGAGGTTGTTTTGGTTACATGCATGTGTGTTTGTGTGTGAGAATTTTAGACCCTCTGTAACCCCTTCACATGGAACATGCTGTGTTAAGAAGAGCGTCCACTGTGCAGGGCCAGGGAGCTGGGGGACGTTCTCCAGCGTGTCACTGTCTCCAGGAAGTTCTGTGCATTTCCAGATGCGCAGACACTTGGCATTCGTGGGACTGTATTAAAGGCCTTATTTGTAGACGAGGTGGACTTGAAGGGAAAGTGTGTGGAAGCCAGGTCACAAGGGGGACTGTGGAGTTCAGTTTTATGTGTCAATTGCATGGGGTGTGGAGCCAGTTACTCAGTTAACGAATGTTCTAGATGCTTGTATTTGGAGATGGCTAACATCTCCATTCAGTTGACTTAAGAGAATCAGATTTCCTTGGTAATATGGGAGCAGCTAATCCAATCACTGAAAGACATTAAGATAGAAATTGGAAAAGAAAGAAAGATATTTTCCCTGAGAACCCCCACAACACCTAGCTGAGGCCAAGTGTAACCTATTTCCAACTACTGATTCCTTAGTGTTAAGATTATAAAGGTGTGTTGTTGTAAGCCACTAAGTTTGTGACAAATTGTTAAGGAGCAGGAGGAAACTATGAGAGGTTCAGATAATAGGACAGAAAGGAAAAAATCCAGGGAGAGGTCTGACAAGCTGAAGTACAGACAGCATGTCGGAGTGAGAGATTAAGACAGAGGAGGGTGGAGACAGGTGGACAGCAAACAGGACATCTGCAACAAGCAGGGAGGAAGTCAGAATCTGACAGTAGAGCCAGCAAGATGGGATGGCTGACGGGAAGCCCTCAGAGTTGGTCCACGTCCACTGGGTTACTGAAGCTTCGTGAGGCGCAGGTGGATTCCATTCGCTGACATCAACACAACTTTTGCATTTGGAACGGGGACCCTGGAGGGATCTGGCGCCAGCTTAAAGTGGAGCAGAGTCAGGGCTACGGCCACCTTCATCTCATTCATAGCAAACTGCTTCCCAATGCAGTTTCTGGGTGAGGATGGAAAACAAAATGAGACAGGAACTCCAACCAACTCTGAGTTGAGGAGAATTGGCCTCTGAGTGCTGGCCTGGAAATGGGCGTTCACAGTCCCCCTTCATAAGACCTAGCCCCAACCTCATCCTTAGTGTCACACACATTCTACGCATGTGGGGGGTCACACTCTCTCCTGACAAAGGCTGCCCCTCCTCTAGGCATGACCCTCCGTCCCACCTGTGCTCTTGGCACCTGAGATGCTGTCGGGGCGGTCAGTGCTCTAAGTCACAGTCAAGTCAACTGAACCACTAAAGCAATTCATGACCAGATTGCTCACCCTCCACAGCAGGGCCTGGCTTCACAATAGGAGGCATGAACGGGGATGGGAAGAGCTGACTCTCAATCCCCCAACATCTAAGAGGACTCAAGGGAGCCCTGATGTAAGAGTGTAGACAGGATGGGGTTGTGTAAGAAGTCAGATGGTGTGCAGGAACTGAGGTCAAATGCTTAGTGAACTGCAACCTGTCATGCCATCTACCTGCTCCTCCTCACCCAGTCCCTCAGTGAACCATTCTGTAGCTTCTGGTTCTACTGCAAGGATGTCCTTTTGCCATCCCATTTTCTCCCCACTTGGATACTTCTGTCTCCTTGCCAGCCCTCTCTCTACACGTGACCCAGGGCCCAGTCAGACCCTCCTATGCCATTCCTGACAGGTAGGTCACGTAGTGACATCACCTGAGACCTTCCATGCCCCCAGGGACAGGCTGCCTCACCTGGACCCTCCAGAGAAGGGCAGGAAAGCATGGCTGTGCCGAGCAGTGCCAGGAGCAAACCGGGATGGGTCAAACACCTGCGGAGACAGTTTAACAGGCTCAGGCATATGGGCAGCACCTCCTCCCCTGACCAGGGTGTGGTCTCCAGTGGGAGTCAGAAAAGCTTTGGTCAGTAGAGGCCCCCACACCCCTGCCTGCCCACATACCTCAGGGTTTGGCCACACATTGGGGTTGTGGTGCAGCCCATAAATGGAGAGTGACACAGTGATTCCTGTGGGGCAGGGAGGAGAGAAGTGTGAGGACACCCTGGGGTGCCCTGGTCCTCCTCCCGGAGGAGGCACATGCATGAGCAAAAGCCCAGAGCCTGGACGGCCATGATGTGAGTGAAACGATCCCGTGGCAGAGCAGTGGATGGACATGGCACAGCACGTGTGCAGTCAGGAGACTGAGTCCAGGAGGGGAAGCTGCAGAGAACTGGACGCTTCCCTGAGGCAGCAACTTAAGCAACAGCTCACAATTATCACTCCCCTCCGTGAGCATTTGGGGACTTTGCAGTAAAGTTCAGTTCCCACAGTCACCCTCCAGAAGTCCTCTCATCCATGGCTCAGATGAGGCACCAGAGCCTTAGGGGATGAGGGATCCACGGCCAGCACGTGCTACAGGTCTGGTTCTCAGCCTCATCTATGTCTGCTCAGAGCCTGGACCATGGGCTCATGTGTGAGGACCCCTTGACCTCCCAATCTGCCTGGGGTCCAAAGGAGGGGACCACTTCTTCCTAGTTGCTAATAAATTTCAGTCACTCCTATCATATCAAAATTATAATTTAAATGAACATTTACAAGACCAGTTTCAGAGACTAGAATTTGAGGACTGAGTTTTTGCCAAGACAACAGCTGTGCACTTATGTCATACATCTCCTCCTCAACTAAGTCCCATTGATATTCTTACTGGTAAACAAGACTGTGGGAAGGCAGAATATCTACATTTATCTTCTCTATGGCTCCAGGGTTTGCTGAGGGAGTGGTGTGGCCCCATCTCACCCTCAGGTAAGGAGCGTCCATCAGGGAAGGTGACCGGCTTGCTGAGTTCCCTGCTAATACCCGGCACTGGTGGGTAGAGTCTCAGCGCCTCCTTGATGCACATGGTGGTGTAGGGCATCTGGTCCAGGTGGTCCCTGAAAGGAAGTGCACCCTGAGGGTGGGGCATAGCCCAGGGACACAGGGACTCTCTCCTCAGTGGGCAGGGCCCTGCTGCCTCTGGAGCACTCACCAGCTGAGGGAGGTGCCATCCCCCAGGAGGCCCTGCAGCTCCTCCCTGCACCTCTGCTGGTGCTCAGGGTGGGTGGCCAGCGCATAGAGGATCCAGGAGATGCCGCTGGCCGTGGTGTCGTGCCCCTCGAACATGAACGTGTCCACTTCTGCCCGGAGGTCCGCGTCGGACAAGCTGTCCCCATTCTCCATCTGGGGAAGGCCAGGTGACACTGGGGGGCTTGCTCCTTCCTGGGGGCATCTGGGCAAAGCCTAGACCTCTCCTACACACACTCACTCTGGCACGGAGCAGGATGTCCAGGAAATCCAAGTGCCTCTTCTTGCTGATCTTTTCCAGTTCACCCTCCTTCTGCAGGTGAGCCTTCCTCTGCCGGATCACTTGGTCTGTGCAGAACAGTGGTTTCCAGGCAGAGGTGAGGGGGCTTGAGTCCAGATACAGCAGCCCAGAGTAGCTCCCTCTGCCCCCAGCTGCCACCTGGTGCAGGTGGTCAGGATCAGTGTGTGGTTGAGTGTGCATGTCAGGGTGAATGCAGTAACCAATTGATTGCAGGTTCAGCCTTCCCTCAAAAGCACCCCCAATAGAGGCTATTGAATGTTCTGGGAGAGATCAACCATCACGAGTGTGGTGACATAGTTTAGCCCCCTAAATTCTCAGTTCCCTAATGGCACCAAAGAAAGTACCCATCCTGGGTGTGTCCCAAACCTAAGGGGCATCAGGCCTGGTCCTGGCTAAAGGGTTAGGTCCAGGCCCTTGGATGAGACTGATGAAGGAGGGGGAAGCCCAGCAGCTGGAACCAACCTGTGTGCTCATGGGCCACTTGGCAGGCCCGGAGGTACCTGCGGCCTGAAGGGGTCATGCTGTAGATGGTGTCGTTCTGGTGGAAAGCATTCCTCACTCGGGAAAAAAACAGGTTCTTTATGTCTTCAATGGCCTGGATGTAGGACTGGGAGCTCCTGAGGGCCAGGAGGCAGAAGAGACTGGAGAGGAGCGGGCTTCTCACCTGGAGGGGGATGGGCTCTAGGGGGAGTGTTCAGCCAATGGGACCAGTGACAGAGATACATGTCATTTCTGTGTACAGCTTTGTCACTCTGGATCTTACAAGGGGAACGAGCTGCTCCCTGTCCAGGGATCAGGGTCTGGGAGAATGAAGATTTGGTCTGTGTTGGAATTTACCCCTGGACTGTCCCAAGCATTAGAATCTCGCTTTTTGTGCCATGTGGACCCACGTTGCCCAAACTGCCTGCCTGTCAGCGGAGGCCACACCAGCTGGTAAGAATAAGGACCCACATTGGAGGATCCCCACTGACCTGTCTGTCTGCACGCTGCCCTGGTGGCTGAAGGCAGACTTCATGATGCTGTCCAGGGTCATCAAGGAGACGTACTCGAAGACCTCCACACGTGGGTTCTGGCCACTGAGCTGCTGCCATTTGTCCTGTGGGGCAGGGGACATGGAACCTCCTTCACTGCACAGAGGCCTCTGCTGTGGGGCTGGGCTCTCCCAGTCTCCAAATGTTCACAGGGACTTCCTCACTTTGTAAAGCAAAAATTTTTTTTTTTTAAAGGGATTTTTTTTTTTTTTTATAGAGGCATGTTTTTTTTTATTTATTTATTTGTTTTGTTTGTTTATACATGCACTGGGTACAGTCAGAAGCGCGGGAGGGTGAGAGAATTCACCAGAGCCAGAGTGAGGAGCAGAGCAGGCAGAAGGATCAAAGTACACTGCTGAGGGGAGCAGCGGGCGGCAGGAGAGGTCTGCGAGCCATGCGGGACCCTCCTCCGGTGGCCGGGGAGCAGCCGGGGATTGAACCGGCGCCACAGAGGCCGCGGGCAGCCTCGCAACCCAGTGCTCAACCGCTGCGCCACCTGGGAGGCCCAAGCAAAAATTTTTTTAAACACTTTTTTTGTTGTTGTTGTTGGGACCCTCACAGGCGGCCAGGGAATGAACCGGCGATGCAGAGGCCGCAGGCAGCCTCGCAGCTTAGCGCTCAACCATTGCGCCACCAGGGGAGGCCCTAAACACATTTTAAATGTAAATATTTTAATGTGATGACTATTCAGTTCATTAGATAATTAAACATGATTTCCCATTATTTTCTGACTTTGGAATAAAGTTAAAGACCAAGCTATAAATATAATACATTTTGTATATCAGAAAACTCCTTTCTTCAAGACAAAGGGGAATATTATCTGACGTGAGTACTGACCGTGACCTGACCATGCAGAGTCCAAACAAATAAGGCAAGGCAAGAGTAAGCTAAGGCCTGTCATGGGGCTCCTAAACAGGGACATGAGGAACATCAGTTCCTTTTGTCATGAAATGTTAGTTGAGCAGAGGCTGGTGAGGAGTCGAGTCCTGAGGGAGGTGAGGCGGGGGCAGGAGCAGCACTAGATGCAGATGGTCTCTGTCTCCTCAGGGAGTGGGGCTTCCACTCCCTCACTGGAGTCCTTGGAGGAGCTCCGAGTACCAGGCCAGCTCCAGAGGCTCAGCATTCTGGGATGTGCGCCCTGTATGGAGGCTGCCCACGTGGGCCAGGGCCAGCCAAGGTGAGCATGTCCTGCAGCTCAGGGGATGGACACTCCTGTCTGTGTGGTTGGGGATGTAGATGTGGGAGAAGGACCTGCTTTCCACTGTGGCTCTCTTTCTGGTTGGGGTTGAGCCAGTGTGGATGCAGGCTGGCCCCAGCACTTGCTGCCCTAGCTAGTTAGGGAGCGTGTCCTGAGACTGTCCTCTGGGTGCCTGTGTATGGGCGTATGTGTGAGGGTGGAGTCTGCGTTGTGCTGTGTGGATGGCCTGGAGATAGGACAGACTTACAAGCATCACTCGCGCAGAGTCGGCCATGAACCCCACGTAGGGCTTCAGGATGTCATAGTGGAAGGCTGGGGTCAGCATCCGCCGGTGCTGGAACCACGGCTGCCCGTTCAGCAGGAGCAGACCGTACCCTGCACCAGAGAAGGATGGGGATATTGGGCTGGTGGGGCTGGGGAGTTAGACAGCATCAGAGAGGACACTGGCCATAATTTGGGGGGAAACTAGTATATCACAAGAAGTACTTCATGCAGAAAGACAGGACAGCCCAGTGCATTTCCAGAAAGTGATTCTAACAAAGTGACTAGCATTTGGAATGTGGTTAAGAAGCTGTGAGATAAAGGTAGAAGGGTCAGGGGGCAGGTCACAGAAGCAGGTGAATGAAAGTGGGGTTGAGAGGCTGGAGAGGGCTGAGAAGTGAGGGAGGAATCTGTGTAGGAGGCCCTCAGCCCCAGTGGGAAGGGGCGATGGTTTCTTTGAAAATGAGCCTTGATTCAGACGCAAAGGTGCTGACATGGAACTGGCCACATGCTGTTCTCTGTGCCAAACGGATAGTTCTTGGCAGACCTATCTGGCAAATGGATCTCAGTCCCAGTTGTTGTACTCACCAATCCAGGGAGCCAGCAATCTGTAGGTACCGTGAGCTTTGGGATCTGAAAGGAAGGAATGGTAAGACAATAAACTATAGAGGACCAGATGAATGGTGACCCAGGAGAAGCCATGGTCAGACAATCTGCTCCATCCCTTCCTGAGGATTGTCAGCTGGCCTTGGCCCAAGACACTTTCACCTGCCTCCCTTCTTGACTCTCTCCTGAGAGTCACTAGGCTTTGGATGCCAGGCTCAACTCCCAGCATCAGCTCACCATTACATGATCTGATCGGTGAATTGAAAATAATAGGCTCTGAATTTAATCTAAAGAATGAGGTGGAATTTTTACAATTTGTGGTGCTTAACCATCCCATGACCTAGGACAGGTGACACTTAATGGTGCCAAAACCAAAGTCACTGTGTATGGGAACCATTCTTTTATGTCCAGAAAATATCCACTAGAATCATGATAATTTAGTTGAAGAAGAAAAAAATAAATATAGATAGTTGTCCCCTCAGAGCTTTTTAAGCAATCACTTCAATATCATGGTCTTAGGATGGTTCAACATCCAAAAATCAATTAATGTAATCCAACACATCAACAAAAAGAAAAACTATATGATCATATCAGTAGATGCTGAGAAAACATTTGACAAAGTTCAACATCCATTTATGATGAAGGCTCTGGAAATCCTCAGGATAGAAGAAACATACTTTAACATAATAAAAGCCATGTATGACAAAGCCACAGCCAATGTTTTCCTCAATAGCGAAAAGCTGAAAGCCTTTCCCTTAAGATCTGGAAAAAGGCAAGGATGTCAACTATCACCACTGCCTTTCAATATAATACTGGACATACTAGTCAGAGCAATAAGACAAGAGAAAGACATACAAGGAATCCAAGTAAGGAAAGAAGAAGTAAAACTATCACTATTTTCAGATGGTACGATAATATACATAGAGAATCCTAAAAACTCTATAAAAACTAATCAAAAGTATAGATCAGTTTGTAAAGCAGCAGGATACAAAATCAACACACAAAAATCATTAGCTTTCCTATATGCAAACAATCAATCTGAAAAAGAAATTAAGAAAACCATCCCTTTTATAATTGAAACCAAAAAAAAAAAAATACTTGGGAATAAACCTAACAAAAGAGATGCAGGACCTAAATAAAGAAAACCATAAGACATTGTTAAAAGAAATAGAAGACACAAAGAAATGGAAAGACATCGCTTGCTCATGGATTGAAGAATTAACATTATCAAAATGGCCACCCTACCAAAAGCAATTTACAGATTCAATGCTATTCTGATAAAAATTTCAATGACATTCTTCAAAGAAATAGAACAAATATTGATTAAATGCATATAGAACCATAAAAAACCTCAAATAGCCAAAGTTCTCCTAAAAAAGAAGGAGAATGGTGGTATCACACTTCCTGTTTTCAAACTATACTGCAAAGACATAATAATTAAAACACTGTGGTACTGGAACAAAAACAGACACATAGACCAATGGAACTGAATAGAAAACCCAGAAATAAACCCACATATTTATGGACAACTAATCTTTGACAAAGAATCAAAGAATATGCAATGGAACAAGGACAGTTTATTCAATAAATGGTGCTGGGAAAACTGGCCTGCTACTTGCAAAAGAATGAAACGAGACTACTACCTCATACCATGCACAAAAATCAACTCAAAATGGATAAAAGACCCGAATGTAAGACCTGAAACCATAAAATATATAGAAGAAAGTATAGGCAAAACACTACCCGACATACATCTCAGTAACATCTTTAATAACACATCTCCCAAAGCAAAGAAAGTGAAAGAAAAGATAAACAACTGGGATTTCATCAAACTAAAAATCTCTATACATCAAAAGAGACACTAACCCAAACAAAGAGACACCCTACTGATTGGGAGAAAATTTTTTGCACACAAACTGATAAGGGATTCATCACAAAAATCTACAAAGAGCTCACATGACTCAACAAAATCAAAGTAAACGATCCAATCAAAAAACAGGCAGAAAAGCTAAAAAGACACTTCTCCAAAGAGGAAATGCAAATCAACATTTAAAAATGTTCAACATCACTTATAATCAGGGAAATGCAAATCAAAAGCACACTGAGATACCACCTCACATCAGTAAGAATAGGGAAAAAAAAAAAAGAATGGCACACATGTAAAACACAGGCAACAACAAATGTTGGCGAGGATGTGAAGAAAAAGGAACTCTCTTGCACTGGTGGGAATGCAAACTGGTCCAACCACTATGGAAAGCTGTGTGGAGGTTCCTCAAACTACTAAAAATGAAACTACCATATGACCCAGCAAAACACTCCTAGGAATCTACCCAAAGGACACAAAAAAATTGATTAAAAAAGATACCTGCACCCCTATGTTTATTGCAGTACTATTCACAATAGACAAACTATAGAAACAACCCAAATGCCCCAAAATAGATGACTAGATCAAGAAGATGTGGTATAAATATACAATGGAATACTACCCACCAATCAAAAAGATAAACTCATGCCATTTGCAGCAACATGGATGGAGCTTGAAGGGATCATGCTCAGTGAAGTAAGCCAGAAGGAAAAAGAAATATATCGAATGGTTTCACTTATAGGAGGAATATAGGGGAACCAAATAAAGGATCAGGAAAAAAAAATAATAAAGCAAAACCAGCAGGCAACCATAAATAAGAGACATTCTGTGAGGGAGCGGGAGGAAAAGGGATCAAAACAGGGGACAGAAGAGAACATGGAATTATGGTGATGGTTCACAGGTGAACTGGTGGTGGGAATTTTACAAGGAACACACAACGATGTAAAAGACAAAAAATTATAAACTAAAATTATAAACTAAAAAAAAATAAAAATATTTTTAGGAAGAAATATCTTAGGTATATGAAACAACTTTAAGTATAATGTGTAAGTCAGGATCCTAGAAAACTGAGATATTGTAGGAGAGTTTAAGAAGGACTATTTACCAAGGACAGATGGTTATTTTAGTAACCCCAGGGCTAGTGACATTTCCTCTAGGCCTGGAGGGATATGATAAATAATCTCTAATATGGCCCCCCTTGATCCTCTACCCCCAATAAATGTGGTTGCCCTTGTGGAAAAAAAAATGGCCTTAGGCTGGCTTGTGCACTGGAGATGGTTGGAAGAAGGTCAGTTTTGAAGACTGACTGCAGGCTGCTGAAATTCAGAGACCCTGGGTCAGGTACTCTTTTGGCAGGAGGGACTCCCACTGGGAAGAAGATTTGCTCTCACCTGACCTGCCGAGAACCACCTTCATGTAGTCAGGGTCGTAGACCACGAATATGGCCTTTGTTCCCCAGAGCCAGCGAGGACTTGCAGTCGGGAATTTCTCCACCCATTTCAGTACCTGTTGTAGCTCGTTTTTTTGGAACTGTCACCAAGGGAAAAAATATCAAAGCTTTTTATTCATGCATGAGTGGGGGTGAAGGCAGGTCACAGGGAAATAGTTTCAGATTGTCCAGAGGAAGGAAGAGTTCGGGACTGTTTCTTCTGACTTGGACTCTCATCCAGACTTGCTGGTTTCCAAGGCTTTAACTGAAGCCAGTTCTGGGTGGAGCTGTGGCCTCACATGACCTGGGTACAGAAACTTAATCAGGGACTGACTTCATGGTGTAGAGACTGGAATCATTAGAACAACATTTACAAGAACAATTGTATGGCAACTTGCATCAATGGGGAAGTAGTTTGTCATATAATTTTGCTAATTTAGAAAAAAAGAATAATATCTTAAAATTTATGTTTGTATATTAATATTTATTTGCCATATTTGTTGTTATAGATTTTCAATATTATCCTAACCCTAACCTTATCCGTAAGCCTGGGTGCTGACCGAGGGAGCCTGTCCACAGTGGGGGAAGTTGTCTCAGGCTGGTCAAGCCTGGTGTCAGAAGGACAAAGTACAAAGGTCAGACACCAGTGAAGCATAGGTGACCTTGAGTTACATGTAACAGCTGGAACAAAGAAGAGCTGACTAAATGGAACATGTCTAGAGTCAATTGTTTCTGATAATTCCAAAGAGAGTAAATTAAATCTGAGTCTTGAAGTTGAAGGGAGGCATCTGCTTGTGCTGTGAAGGGGCACAGCACAAGGGGTTAGATGAGGAGCTGTGTTCAGGCGAGGGGAGAGCAGGACATAGGTAATTACTACTTAATGTGAAATAGCTTTGAGATATCTGTGACTAAGAAAGAAAAACCCAATACAGTGTTGTCTATATAATAATATTCTACATGCTATGTCTACACAATATAAGGCAATATCTGAATGCACACATGATATTTGTGTTGACGTGTGATTTTGGTATTTAGGGTTTTCTATCTCATTTCCCCTAGCCAGTCTTTGTGAGCGGTCCCCAGCCTGGAGGAGACATTTGAAACTCCTCAACCTGAAGCACAAAGACCCCTGTTTCCCATTCCTGCCTGCCTGCCTCCTGCTGAGCTGGCAGCACCAGGGCCCCTGCTCCACCCTACAGACGCTGCTGCTCTGCCCCAGCCAGGCCTGCTCTCCCCTCGCCTGAACACAGCTCTTCATCTAGCTGGGGTGCCCCTTCACAGCACAAGCAGATGCCTCCCTTCAACTTTCAAAACTCAGATTTAATTTACTCTCTTTGGAATTCTCAGAAACAAATGGCTCTAGACACGTTCCGTTTAGTCAGCTCTTCTTTGTTTCAGCTGTTACATGTAACTCAAGGCAGCCCCCTGCTTTGCAGTCTGCAAGCTTTGTGTGTCCTTCTGACACCTGTGCATCTTTCTGACACCAGGATTGACCAGCTCTGAGACAACTTCCCCAAATGAGGACAGGTTCCCTCAGTCAGTACTCAGTCCGTGAGCACCCACCATGTGCCAGGCACTGGGTCTGACATTGAGGCAGGGTATGGTACAGACCCTCATCTGTGTGGAGCTTCTGGTCTGGTTGGGATGAAAGAAAGATTAAGGAGCAGGACAAGAGACGATAATTAATATGTGAAGAAGGAAGCCCAAGACTCTGGAGAAGGGGCCTGACTTAAGTGGACTTGGGACAGGTCCCCCTCATGCCCTCGCTCATTCAAGGACGCATGATTCACCAAGACTATTGGGTTAACAGGTGGATCAGAGGCATCTCTCCTGGAAGAGTTCACAGCTGGGACGCTGCAGACAAAAGGAGCTGGGGCAGGGTGGCGCTGCTCCAGGAGAGACCACTCTTGCAGGGGCAAGAGGTGTCCCCTGTGTCCTAGGAGACCAGAGACACAACTTGGCAGAGGTGATATGGGCTGGGCTTTGTCAGATGACGGAGGAGGGATTCAAGGTGGAGGGCGCAGTGTGAGCAGAGGGCCGAGGCCAGAATGCACAGTCAGGCGGAGGACAAGGAGTAACCAAGGGTCAAAGAGAAGATGAGGACAGAGAAAGGTGGGGGTACTGGGTGCAGTTCCTGGAGGCTTTGGCTATTTCCAGTTTCTATCTGGCTGTAATCTACTCATAATCCATCAAAACTCTCTGCAAGGAGAGCGGTCTCAGCTCCCTTCAATCACATTCTCATCTCATTTCCATTGAATGTTCAATACACAAACCATGTGTGGGTCCCTCTTCATCCGCCCTCTTTGGTTACTTTGAGGTGCTACCACCACAATTCACTACCCCTTACCTCTCAAGCTCCTTGCAGGCAGAGTGGGGTAGGGAGCACTGTCCTTCCTGTAGCCTGCGCTCTCCTGTCCTCCCTCCTTCTATCCCTCCAAACACCTGACTGCCATCTCCGTGTTGAGGGGACAGGGTGATGAGACTTTCTCTATGACTCATTTTAACAGCCCCATCTTCACTGAACGCTGCTGATAAGCACTGTTCTCTTCTGAGAGGACCGTGGCCTCCCTCTCTACCTCAACCCCCCAGGCTTAGTGCAGTGAGCTGCATGGGTCACTGTGCCTGCCCAGCCTGCAAGCTGCAACTGATGTCCTTCCTTGGTCACTCACCCCATGGACAATCATCTGTCTGGGCCAGGCTCTCTGGTGGGAAATGAGGTACAGGGATGGGGGTGAGAGACGCAGCTGCACAGAGCTCCAGGCCAGAGCCGAACGGTTCAGACTTGTTTGCTGGCACAAGGCCAATGTCAGTACCCCTTGCTAGAGGCCCGCCTGGGCTTGGTTCCTTATGTTTACCTGGCAACAGCAAAGTATAAGTGCTCAGAGTCCTATGTCCACAAAATCTCTTAATTGCCCAGAATAAATAAACAGACTTGTTTCATTACACAAGTCAAATGACATTTACCTCTTCTTAGAGGCCTTCCCCAGGTTGATTATTTACATTTGCCTGGGAATGGCAACATTTTAAGTCCTTAAAATGCTGTGTCCACAGAATTGTAGTCGGGGCAAGACTGACCAGTTGGTCCTGAGCTCTCGTCACACTCAACTCCCTGGCAGGTGAGCTTTTTTCCTGCCACCTGATACCTGGATTCCTGTCTATGGGCTGCTCAGATTGAATGGTATAGGGCAGGAATCATTCAGATGATGTCTGTGCTCCCAAGCATGCTAAAGGCCAGCAAGAGAGCAAGGAAGCATGCAGAAAACAACAGATGTTTCTCAATCTTCTGGAAAGACCCAGAAACGAACCATGTTGTCCTCAAAGAGCAGGGCTACCAGGACAGGCTGCAGACCTGCCTGAGGAAGGAAGGTCCCACCCACTTGAGCCTCCAGCCCAGGCTGCCCTGAGGGAGCACGCTCTGTTGATTATGATGAAGAGTCAAGACCTGAGAGGTGAGTTGGGCTTTCCCTGGAGGCCAGGTGAAGGTCCCACAGCAAGGCTTGGTCCAGTGACTTTCTCTGAGAACCCAGCTCTCCCCACCCTCCCACTCCCCCACCCCTCTCCTCCTACCTCCTTGGAGTGTCCAAACAGCCAGTGGGAGGGCGGGCACGGGAACTGTTGGAGGGCTTTGAGCAGCCACTGCCTGTGCAGGTAGAGCTGGGCGGCCTTGATCAGCAGCAGGACCAGGCTGAGCAGGGAAGCCACTTGCAGGAGCCCAGACACACTGGCCAGGGGTCCGGAGGGGCTCAGCACAGAGGCACTCATGGTGCAGCAGCTTCTGGGTGGCTGACTCACAGTATCTGCACCACTGATCAACCTTCCCTGCTGGAAGGATGGCCCACCCACATGGGGGTGGGGGAGAGGAGGTGAGGGCAGAGCTTAGAGCTCAGGCACCATAAGTAATTAATTCTGGATGATCCACTCTAGAACAGTAGAGGAAAGCCTTTTTCAGCTGAAATTGATAATGACTGTGTACATATTAACTTTCCACTAAACAGTTTCCTCATCAATCAAGCAGTGTGCACCTACTAGGTACCAAGCAATATGTTAGGTACTTGAACTAAGTAGGAAACAAAACAGATTACAAGGAATTCACATTCTACTTTAATTAACTCAGTAATGTTTATTTGGTAGCTTTTTTTTTTTTTTGGTTCTATGAGGCAATAGAATTTTCATTTTGATATGTAAATTCATAGTTTTATATAATCAAATGTTTATTTTTTAAAGATTTATTTATTTATTTATTTATTTATTTTTTAAAGATTTATTTATTTATACAAGTACAGGGTACAGTCAGAAGCGCAAGAGGGTGAGATAACTCACCAGAGCCAGAGCAGGGAACAGAACAGGCAGACTGATGAAATACACTGCTGAGGGGAGCAGTGGGCGCGGTAGGAGAGGTCTGCACACCATGTGGGACCCTCGCAGGCGGCCTGGGATCAAACGGGCTGCAGAGGCTGCAGGCAGCTTCACAGTCCAGGGACCGCTGGGCCACCAGGGGAGGCCCTAATCAAATGTTTAAATACTTAAATGGGCGCCACCTGCCGTGGACCAGCGCAGTGGTAGACTGGCAAGGCCGTCCCAGGGATGTGAAACTCGTGCAGGATGGTCAAGGATTCGGCGTATAAATGACAGATAGACACACTTCAAGAGTGAAGATCTGAATGTAATTTGCTCAAATCATTATGCATATTTGTACATTTTCAAAAGGCATTAGGTCACACAAAATCTATTTTCCTAGTATAACAATGTTTCTTGTTACCTAGGCATAGAATACAATTTTCTAGCTAATGGTTTACAAGTTGCTAAGCATATGTGGCTACAATACATTTCCTGAAACTGATTTTTACATATATATAGAAAAAGTCAGGTAGGTAAGAAAATAGTATAATTATAGACAAGTTGCTAAGTTACTACTTATTCAGAAACAATGACTAACTGGTTAATGGTTAATCTGCTTTATAGGTAATTCCATCAGGCTTGTTTGTAGGCAATCTCTTAGCAGCCTTGTTTACAAGCAAAGGAGGGGTTTTTTACTGCGGGCTTATTGCCTAGATTGGGCTTACAGCCATTTAGACATTTGTCTGAATTTAACGCCAGAGATTTTTATGATGAAGCTCCTCGGGGACTGTACCTGTCTTAGGTCGTCAGGAGTCACAGACATGAGGCTGGCCAGTGCCTTCTTTAGTCTGTCCCCGATCTTACCCGTCATTGACTGTCCAGTCCAGCGCACAGGCGAAGGGGGTCTTATTCACTCGGATGTACTATGTGTCTGAGTGAAAGCCTCCCTCTTTTCAGTAAGTTCACTGGCGTTCAGCGGCAGAGGCAGCCACAAATTTATGTTTTATTGTAGTACTAATTGTATTTACCACTAGCAACCACTTTGAACTATATATTGAGTGAGAAATAATTAAAACTGACCTTTCTATTAACTGACTGATGATATGAATGAAGAGCTATAAATACACCAGGCTTTTAAGCACCATTTTATGTGACATTGGAGAGATTGGGTTAGCAGTATCTATGCCATGATTCCTTCTCCATTCAAATACAGGGGAATTTCAATAATTTTACATAATCTTAGTTATGATGCTTTCCTATTTGGTAGGTCTACTTTAATACCTCTACAGCATCTGCTTCATCAGGGCTATAGCCCTCTCTTTTATCATCTGCCAAGGCATAATACCAGTTTCAGACCAACTTCCTGAAGTTCTATAGATCTAGCGGCAGGATTTTGCTGATTCCCTTTCATTTTGTAACAGAAGATGACTATAAAATTAATGCTTTCACAGTGTGGTCATAGAGTTGGCAAGAAAAGGAAATAGCAGGGAACCAAATTGGAAAAGAAGGTGTAAAACAATCATTTTTGCAGATGCTATGATAATATACAAAAAAAGGTCTAGAGACTCCACTTAAAACATATTAGACATAATAAATGAATTGGCTAAAGTGACAGGATACAAAATCAATAAACAAAATCTTTGCATTGCTCTTCACAAAAAAAATAATCTATAAGAAAGAGAGATGAAGAACATAATCCCATTTACAATCACATCAAAAGCATAAAACACCTAGAAATAAATTTAACAAAGGACACAAAATACCTTCATGCTGGAAACTATAAGACAGTGTTAAGATATATACATAAAAGACACAGGTATGTGGGAAGATACTCTGTGTTCTTGAATGGGAGAGGAACATTCTTCCTTTCTCTTGAACAATGATACTTCTGTTGCTCCACCTTGAGTTGCCGGCAGGTACTAGAAACTGGAGTTAGAAATTTGAGGTGGTTGTCCAAACACTGAGAATTTCCTGCTGTGTGGCCATGAGAAAGTCCATTAACATCTCTGGGTCTTAGTTTTCTTGCTTGTACAATGAGGTTAATATACCTAGTGCATTGACTTGTATTTGTAGTTGTGCTTTGGAAAGATCAATTGCTAAACAAATGAGAGACATTTGGGGGAAGTTTCACTTTTGTCAGCACCATGCAGGGTCCTGAGTAGGAAACCTCTCTGTCTCACCTCTTCTGTCACTCCCAGTGGAAGGTACAGAATGTCCTTATCCACAAATTCTGTGCTTTCTCTTGAATGGGAAATGCAAGGAAAAGTTTAGATAAAAGGTCTTTGCTTGAGAGTTGAAATCATTGTAGAATAGATAAAGTAAACAAGTTATGATGAATGAAACCCAACTTTATCAAATCCAAAATACAAGAATTTCCAGCAGTGACTGACTCACAGGACTGATCTCTTCCAGGTGCCACCTTTGGTCAACTGTCCCCCTTTGCTTTTCTGTTGTCTAAAACAGGAACCAGGAGGCATTTAGAATAAAATTATTCGTTTCCTTTAAAAATGGCACTCAGAATCAAATCTGGTCCATTAAAGATGGTGATCTAAGGTCCAAAGTTTTCTTCTCATAGATCCATTCATTCATTGATCCATTCATTCATGAAACCAGCAAGGATTTACAGGGGACAGTAAGCACCGTGTGTCCCATGGGAGGGGTCTGGACAGGGAATCTTGTTACAACCTTCAAGGATGCTTGCTTGGGGTTTTGGATACCTAATACAAGGAAAGATGTTGCTGATTAACAACATTGCTAGCACAATTGTTGTAAGCATTGAACTCACTCTCGCTCAGTTCTGTGTTCTGCTTTGGTCACTATATTGTAAGACTTCCTCCTGTCAGTAGAAATTCTCCAGAGGCATCATTTTCAATGATTGTTACATCTAGTCCCATGGTTTGCCCAAAACTTTCTCATGAAAATTGTCCCAGAGAGTGACTCATTTTCTCCAATGTGTGGAGCTGATAACCTGAAAGACTCTCCTGCTACTTAGAAATACTGAATCAAACAGCTCTAACATGAAATGCCCCCCCAAAAAGTTTGGGGGTCTCCATGTATGGATTGGAGGCTCAACCTAATAATCACCTCTTTACCTTAATGGTCAATAGCAAGATGTCTGGAGCCTGTCTCCCTTGATTTGAATGCTGGTGCAACCTCTTACCAACAGACTCACCTGCACAAGACTTAACCTCTTTGTGCCTCAGTTTCTCACTTAGACTATGACAATTTAAAAAAAAATCTGTTTTGTAGGATTATTGTGAAAAAATATGAAATTCTTTGCTCAGTGCCTAGAACATATAATGCTCAATAAGTTTTAGTTGTTAGCAAACATTATGAGCCCTCATAGTAGAGGAAACTGAGGATTTAGAGAAAGAAAGGGAGATACCCAATCAAAATTTAAACCCAGGTTCTGTGATTTCAAACTTCTATTACTGTCTTTGTGCTATTAGTGATAAACTGGTGCTGATCCAAGTATGTTAAGAGTCAGGGTCCAAGGTTCCTGGGGCAAGCGTTGGATGGAGCTGGAAATTAACCACCAAACTGGGGAAAGGATGGTAAATGGATTAAGCAACATGCTCCTCCCCTTGGGTTTGGGCAGGAACCTGGTATTTAGGAGAGGAAGCAAAGAACGCTGGTCCTGTGGTTTGTAATGAACCACATGTCACAAGTTAGGGCAAAGCAGTAGGTGCTGGAGTAAGAGGTTTGGTGGGTAAGGCAACAGGTCAATGAGAAATGAGGCAACTTGACAATTTGCCTTTCCAATAATTTGTCCTGAAATATATTTGGTTTTACTTTATGAATTTGCCTCTGGATACAATGTTGAGGGAGATTATTGTGGAAAAAACAAGAGCAGTGGTGACTGGCAGGTAAATGGGTCTCCCTCCCTTTCTCTTTCATGTTATGTCTTTGTATTTCCCAGAGATGATTCCTTTTTCTAACTTTGCAAATAGTGAACTCCTAGTCACCCCCAAGATTCTTTATTTATTTTCTCTTCCTTGTATGACCTAAGTATGCTATTTCTTCCTTCAGTATAACCGTAATCATTATTCATTGTACTAACTTATTTTCTGCCTTATACACTAAAAAATATGAGCTCAAAAGACATCTGCTTTTGAGTAAATGCGTGAATAGTTCTATGAGCAAATCAGAGAAAGGATCCTTCCTATATTCGCTGAGGGGCACATGTAACAGTTAACCAGATACTGGGTGACTTAAAACTATGTAAGTTTAATCTCATAGTTCTGAAAGTCAGAGTTTGGTTAGTATCACTGGGACAAAATCAATGTATTGGTGGGGCCATACTTTCTCTGCACACTCTAGCTGAATTCATTGCTTTCCTTTTTCAGCTTCTGGTGGCTGCTGGAATTCCTTGTTTATGGCCACACAGCTCCTTTCTTCAGAGTCAGTATCTCCTAATCTGTCCCTACTTGGCCTTCTGCCTTTTCGTGGCCTTCATCCATGTGCATGTCAAGTCTTCCTCTGCCGTCCTGTTTACCGGGTATGATGAATTATCACACAAGTCATCTAACTTCGTTATGGTTGTGTTTCTGACTATAATCCATCATTGAACAAAATTCCCTTTCATTTCTGGATCTGTTAAAGTTAAAAACAAGTTTTTTCTTCCCCAAATAAATTCTGGACATCAGTGGTACAACAGTTACACATATCCCTACTTCAAAAGGCAAACATTAACAGAGAGAAAGGAATCTCTGGTCTGCAGGAATTTCAAAACCAAGCAGGAAAAACCCCATTAGATTGGAAAGACTTGGAATATTCTTTTGTTGCTTTAGACTCCATCCTGTGGACCACTTATCCTCTGAGACTGGGGTTTTTCCTTGGAGACTTTCTTCCTTTCTCTTGAAAGATGGCAGATGTTTGCAGTTGAGTAGTGTTGTCCTGTTTGCTTCCATAGAATTTGGAAGTCTGGCAGCCTTCCTTTGTTTATCCTCTCTCTGCCTTTGTATACTTTGATTCAGCAACCTCATAAATATTTTTTAGTGTATTAGTTTTTTTATTTTATTTTTTTTATAGAGGCATGTTTTATTTATTTATTTGTTTGTTTGTTTGTTTTTTGTTTATACATGCACTGGGTACAGTCAGAAGCGCGGGAGGGTGAGAGAATTCACCAGAGCCAGAGCGGGGAGCAGAGCAGGCAGACTGACCAAGTACACTGCTGAGGGGAGCAGCGGGCGGCAGGAGAGGTCTGTGCGCCATGTGGGACTCTCCTCCGGTGGCCGGGGAGCAGCCGGGGATTGAACTGGCGCCGCAGAGGCCGCGGGCAGATTCGCAACCCAGCGCTCAACCGCTGCGCCACCGGGGAGGCCCATATATTAGTATTTTTAATGAAGTACCATTGCTTTCACATCTTGGGTTTTTTTTTTTTTTTGACAGTATCAGATTTCTTCCCTCAGAGAGAAATAACTAAAATAATCACATGCCACAGTAAATGGTCATTATTCTAGTGAGGTTAACACTAAACAATCAATGTGATATACCACCTTGACTGAATGAAGGAAAATCAATAGATGCAGACAATACGTTTGACAGAATTGAACATGCTGAAGATAAAAATTCTCCACAAGGTGGGTACAGAGACGATGTACCTCAACATAATAAAGGCCATTTATTGCTTATACCTATAGAATTCTTTACACCATATAGGAGAAAACATTCGCATATGTCTGACAAAGGGTTAATATTCAGAAGCTATGGCAAACTCACCCAACACATAACAAACTAACTGAATGAATGAGTGAGTAAATAAATAAATAAATAAATAATAAGGAAGTGATTAAAAAGTGGACTAGGGCCTCCTCTGGTGGCGCAGTGGTGGAGCGCTGGGCTGCGAAGGTGCCTGCAGCCTCTGCAGTGCCGGTTCGATCCTTGGCCGCTGAGTGAGTGTCCCACATGGCGCGCAGACCTCTCCTGCCGCCCGCTGCTCCCCTCAGCAGTGTATTTCGTCCCTCTGCCTGTTCTGTTCCCCGCTCTGGCTCTGGTGAATTCTCTCACCCTCCCGCGCTTCTAACTGTACCCAGTACTTGTAGAAATAAATCAATCTAAAAAAAAAAAAAGTGGACTAGACACTTTTCCCCAAAGGAGATATATATATGTATACATATATACATACATACATATATACACATATATGTATATATACACATATATACATATATACACACATATATACACATATATACATATATATGTATACATATATATATTATCAAAGAGGTACATGAAAAAAAGTTTTACTTCTTAAGCAACTGAACCTCCATTGGTTCTTCTCTGGTAAAATCCTGGCAAATATAAATATTGGTACAGAGAATATCTCTAAGGTAGCATAAGGATAAATTTGCTAAATCGGTTCCATATTCTGGCATTTGTTCTCTCATTGAGTCATTGGAGAGGCAGTGAAAAATCTATGACAATGTAAATACTCAATTTGCCCAGGCTATACATGACCTGCATAATTGTGTATCTTCCTTAAAAGTAATCCTCATGCCATGTAGCCATCAGCCTAAGTCAGGCTAAGATTCTGAAAACAAGGTACAAAATGCCATCAGCCACTGTGTGACTGACAAAATAAATTAAATTCCTAACACATATTTTGTGTTTCATTAAGTGAGAGCATTGATTGGGACATAAGGGAGTCTGAAAATTGGAATTGGGTTATTTGGGAAGTTCCCAATGAAGTTGGAAACAACAAATTCCAAAAGTCTGTTGAGCCTTCTTTACAAACTGCTGAACTTATCTATCCCAATATACATTCCAGAAGTAGAGAATATCGTCAGGATTGGTTGGGTACACAGCACCAGCTTGGTGGTGATAGCTTGCAGGGCTGAGGCAAGGTTATGCAGGAGGATCCTATGCTCTATATCAGTGTACAATGCAGTCATGTGTTGCTCACTTCATTTTGGTCAATGACAGTCATATGTCAATAAATGACCTTGTCCCCTAGACTGCGCTGAGCATCTTATGGCAGCACGACGGTCCATCAAGGCTAATGGAAGTGCACAGGGTGATACCTGCACAGTCAAGAATATCCTTGTCTTTAAGTGATGCATGACTGTATTTGGTGCTATTTCTTCCACAGCCAGGATTCACAAGTCCAAAAATCACAAATGGAAGAGGGAGTGCTACCACTCACTATTATCCCCGCTGATCTACTTAGGAACATTTCACTGCTGGTAAAACCACCTCATGCTGTCAGTAGACCAGTAGATGTAGTTCCAAAGGCGGGAATGATTCCACCAGGAGACACAACGATGATTCATTGAAGTGTAAGTACAACTTCCACCTGCCCCCTTAGGGTTCATGCCTTTGAATCAAAAGCTGTGGCTGCACTGAGTTGATCCAGATAATCAAGGTGAATGGTAGCTTCCTCCCCAAACAAGATGATGAAGACTGGGGAGTACAGGAGTTACCTGAGGACTTCACTGAATGCTCTGTGCCCTGACATTAAAGTTCATGAAAAATTCCATGACCCAATCTGGGGGCAGGGTGATGGACCTCGCCCTTTAGAGACAAGAACCACAAAATCTGAGGTGCTTTGAGGACAAAGTAAGCATGGAATGGGGGTAGAGGAAGGTAGTTATAAATTCGGCTGTGGCCATATGACCAGTTGCAGAAACAAGGACTCTAATTATCTGCATGGTATCCCTCATTTCACTAGGGAGGTTGTTTTGGTTACATGCATGTGTGTGTGAGAGAGATTTTTAGATCCTCTCTAACGCCTTCACATGGAACGTGCTGTGTTAAGAAGAGCATCTACTGTGCAGGGCCAGGGAGGTGGGGGACATCCTCCAGTGTGTCACTGTCTCCAGAAAGCTCTGGGCACTTGCAGATGTGCAGACACTTGGCACTCGTGGGACTGTATTAAAGGCTTTATTTGTAGACAAGGTAGAGTTGAAGGGAAAGTGTGTGGAAGCCAGGCCGCAAGGGGGACTGTGAGTTTAGTTTTATGTGTTAAGTTGCATGGGGTGTGGAGCCAGTTACTCAGTTAAAGAATGTTCTAGATGCTTGTATTTGGAGATGGCTAACATCTCCATTCAGTTGACTTAAGAGAATCAGATTTCCTTGGTAATATGGGAGCAGCTAATCCAATCACTGAAAGACATTAAGAGTAAAGTTCTAGAAATTGGAAAAAACAGAAAGATATATTCCCTGAGAACCTCTGTAACACATATGAGAGGCCCAGTGAGCCTATTTCCAACTACTGATTCTGAAGTGTTAGGGTTAAAAGTCTGTGTTGTTGTAAATCACTAAGTTTGTGGTAACTTGTTAAAGCAGCAGGAGGAAACTTATAAAGGTTCAGAGTAGAACAGAAAGAAAAAATTCAGGGAGAGGACAGATAGACTTAGGACAGAGAGCATGTCAGAGTGGAGAGTTGAAATGCTGGAGGGTGGAGACAGGTGGACAGCAAACAGGACATCTGCAACAAGGGGGCGGAGTAAGAAACTGATTAGAGTCTGCAGATAGGTGTGCCAGAGGTGGGCACATAGAAAGCAGGGCGTGGGCGGAAGCAGCAGCAGATGAGGCAAGATGGGATGGCCAGCGGGAGGCCCTCAGAGTTGGTCCATGTCCACAGGGTTACTGAAGCTTCGTGAGGCGCAGGTGGATTCCGTTCTCTGACCTCAACACAACTTTTGCGATTGGAACGGGGACCCTGGAGGGATCTGGCGCCAGCTCAAAGCGAAGCAGAGTCAGGGCCACGGCCACCTTCATCTCATTCATAGCAAACTGCTTCCCGATGCAGTTCCTGGGTGAGGATGGAAAAACGAAATGAGACAGGAATTCCAGCCAAACTCTGAGTTGAGGAGAATTGGCTGCTGAGTGTTGGCCTGGGAGTAGACATTCATGGTCCCCCTTCATGTGACCTATTCCCAAACTCATCCTAGGGTCACACACACTCTATCCACGTGGGGGGTCACGCTCTCCCCTGACTGTGATGGTACCTGGCCTGCCCCCTGTAACACTGTCCTTCTTCCACCCTGGAACCCAAGTCATCAGTAGTATTTCATTCAGGACACATCAGTGTGAGTGTCCAGTACAGTGTCAGGAACATGAGCTACAACCAATCTAATCTTTGAGTGAGTGAGTAAGTGAGTAAGTGAAAGAAAGAACAAATAATGTCTGCCCTGGGTAGAGATATTTGTTACTTGACTGTGAACTCTTAGATTCAAGGTGCTATCTTTCATCTGTGTTCCCAAATCCCAGCATAAGACTTGGTACCCAGAGAGAAGCTTAATACAATCTTTCCATTTTAAATAAATTTTTAAACTTAAAAAATTACTGGAAATGAATAATGTAAAAGCAAACATTAGTTCTGACACAGGCATTGGGTCCCTTGTGCTCTCTGACCTCTAGTGGGGGCACAACGCAGCTGATGACTAAGAAAAAGTCCTCAGCCCTGGAAGAAACCAAATCTTGGAGCATAATTAGCTAAAGACTTCTGTGACCATTGACACAGAATAGAAAAACACACAGAAGTTTGGGTTGATAAAAGACATTTTTGTCATAACTACTTTCAAAATACATGGAAGTTGGTATCTCGAGGGTAATTAGATTTTCATAGGAGCCATTTGAAGTACACTTGGCCAGATCAACAATTTCTAGTGTTCTTTTTATTTCTCACAATAGAGTCCTTAAAAGTTATGCATATATATAATTTTCTGTTATATTGTTTCTAATAATTTTCTGTCACATTGTTCATATTCCATATTTGTATACTTTTCCCAATGTGGATTCTGTGTTCTCTGGGCCAAAGGTACCTAAATTTCATTCTTATGTAAATATAAATGCTCCATATTTTGTTGCTGAACACTTCAAAAATAGAGAATACAGAAATAGGTGTAAAGCTTCTCCAAATGGCTACGGTGAGCATTTTTCTATGTCTTGAACAGTTAGCATACGAGGGTGGCTGGAAATTCTATCACATGATGCTTGATATATATTGGCATCTGTGGAATAGGCAGTGGGTGAGCTGAGAAGAAGGACAGAGAAAAAACCAGTTTTTAAGATCACCGTTGCATGAGAAAATAAATATGTGAGGTTTAATTTTTATGAAAAATTCTAATTCTAAATGTCATGCTGCTAAAGAGAATACAGTGATTTTTGAACAGCCTCTGACAGTGAATTGTGTGTGACCTTGGGAAAGAACGTGGGTTAAGTCTCCTTGGCCCAGCCTGAAATTGCACGTTTCTCCTGTACACATATCAATGCCCCTTCCCGATGAGCTAATATTGTGGTGGTCACTGCAGCCAGCACACACGATGGGGGAGTCCCCATCAGGACATCACCTGAGACGCTCCATCCCCACAAGGAGAGGCCCGCCTACCTGGACCCTCCTGAGAAGGGCAGGAAAGCGTGGCTGTGCCGAGCAGCGCCAGGAGCAAACCGGGAAGGGTCAAACACCTGCAGAGATAGTTTAACAGGCTCAGGCATAGGGGCAGCCCCTCCTCCCCTGACCAGGGCGTGGCCTCCAGTGGGAGCCAGAAGAGCTTTGGTCAGGAGAGGCCCCCACACCCCGGCCTGCCCACGTACCTCAGGGTTTGGCCACACGTTGGGGTTGTGGTGCAGCCCATAAATGGAGAGCGCCACAAAGATTCCTGTGGGGCAGGGAGGAGAGAAGTGTGAGGACACCCTGGGTTGGCCTGGTTCCCCACCCGGAGGGGACACGTGCATGAGCAAAATCCCAGAGCCTGGATGGCCATGATGTGAGTGAAAGGATCCCGTGGCAGAGCGGTGGGCGGACACGGCACAGCATGTGTGCAGTGGGGATGAGAGCGAGTAGCCAGGAGAGTAAGCTGTAGAGAGCAGGACGCTCCCCTGAGGCAACTACTCACAACTATCACTCCCCTCCGTGAGCATTTGGGGACTTTGCAGTAAATGATTCAGTTCCCACAGTCACCCTCCGGAAGTCCTTTCATCCATGGCTCACATGAGGTGCCAGAGCCTCAGAGGATGAGGGACCCACAGCCAGGATCTCCAGTACAGTGGTTAGACCCAGTAGGGGTGCGGAGCCTTCTCCCACAGCTGCGCTACAGGTCTGGTTCTCGGCCTCACCTGATGTCTGCTCAGAGCCTGGACCATGGGTTCATGTGTGAGGACCCCCTGACCTCCCCAATCTGCCTGGAGCCCATGGGGGGAACCACATCTTCCTAGCTGCTCTCTGATTTTCAGTCCACCCAATCTTACAAGGAATTGTAATTTTATTTCTAAATTTAGGGCTAAGATTTAACGATTGAGCTTTTGCTGGAGCAAGTCCTGTGCCATGCAATTCACACATCTCATGCTCATTAAGTAAGTATAGATATTCCTTAGGAATAAAGACGATGCAGGGAAAGCAGGAGTTCCCTGGGACACATGGATTTTTATTCATCCATGTGTCTCAAGGGGTTGCTGAGGGAGTGGTGTGGCCCATCTCACCCTCAGGTAAGGAGCGTCCATCAGGGAAGGTGACCGGCTTGCTGAGCTCCCTGCTAATACCCGGCACTGGTGGGTAGATTCTCAGCGCCTCCTTGATGCACATGGTGGTGTAGGGCATCTGGTCCAGGTGGTCCCTGAAAGTGATGCATCCTCAGATTTTAGGCACCACCTGGGCACACAGGGGCTCTTTCCTCAGTGGGCAGGGCCCTGCCGCCTCTGGAGCACTCACCAGCTAAGGGAGGCGCCATCCCCCAGGAGGCCCTGCAGCTCCTCCCTGCACCTCTGCTGGTGCTCAGGGTGGGCGGCCAGCGCATAGAGAATCCAGGAGATGCCACTGGCCGTGGTGTCGTGCCCCTCGAACATGAACGTGTCCACTTCTGCCCGGACGTCTGCGTCGGACAAGCTGTCCCCATTCTCCATCTGGGGAAGGCCAGGTGACACTGGGGGGCTTGCTCCTTCCTGGGGGCGTCTGGGCAAAGCCTAGACCTCTCCTACACACACTCACTCTGGCACGGAGCAGGATGTCCAGGAAATCCAAGTGCCTCTTCTTGCTGATCTTTTCCAGCTCGCCCTCCTTCTGCAGGTGAGCCTTCCTCTGCTGGATCACACCATCTGGGCAGAACACTCTCCTCAAACATCTCCAGTGTGGTGTAACCCCGGCATGGAAGCTGGTAACCTATGATCTCCATTCCCAAACATTGCACCAGAAGTGTACCCAGCATTGGTATACTGAGGGGCATCAGCCTGGTCCTGGCTAATGGGTTAGGTCCAGGCCCTTGGATGAGCCTGATGAAGGAGGGGGCAGCCCAGCAGCTGGAACCAACCTGTGTGCTCATGGGCCACCTCGCAGGCCTGGTGGAACTTGCGGCCTTCAGGGGTTAGCCTGTAGATGATGTCGTTCTGGTGGAAAGCATTCCTCACTCGGGCAACGAACAGGTTCTTTATGTCGTCAATGGCCTGGATGTAGGACTTGGAGTTTCTGAGGGGGAGGAGGCAGAAGATACTGAAGAGGAGCACCCTCAAACCTGGAGGGGGATGGGATCTGGGGGGGTATCCTCAGCATGTGGGGCAGTGACAAAGACACACGCCATTTATGTGTACAGCTTTGTCACCCTGGACCTTACAAGGGGAATGAGCTTCTCCCTGTCCAGGGGTCAGGATCTGGGGACAATGAAGGTTGGTCTGGGCTGGAATTTGCCCCTGGTCTGTCCCAATCATTAGAATCTCACTTTTTGTGCCCATGTGGACCCACATTGCCTGAACTACCTGCCTGTCGGCGGAGGCCACACCAGTTGGTAAGAACAAGGACCCACATTGGAGGATCTCCACTGACCCGTCTGTCTGCATGCTGCCCTGGTGGCTGAAGGCGCACTTCATGATGCTGTCCAGGGTCATATAGGAGATGGGCTCGAAGATCTCAAATGGGTTCGGGCCGCTGAGCTGCTGCCATTTGTCCTGTGGGGCAGGGGACATGGACCCTCCTCCACTGCACAGAGGCCTCTGCTGTGGGGCTGGGCTCTCCCTGTCTCTAATTATTCACATGCAATTTCCTCACTTTTTTAGATAGTTTTTAACAAGTTATAAATATAAAGTAAGTGTTTTCTTGAAATGGTATTTTCTGAGAAATTTTCATTTTATATTGAATTGTCCACCCCAATTTTCTGACTTTTCTGACTTTTTGGAATTTTATGACCAAGCTATGATTATGATCATGTGATGCAGAAAGAAACATCGCTCCTCAGGTTCATAGGTGAATCTTCTCAGGCCTGAGACGTGAACTTGACCAGAAGGACAGCAGAGGTCACAAGAGATTAGCCAAAGCCAGAGAAAGCATAAGGGCCAGTCCTGGTCTCCTAAGGCAGGGACATGAGGGACATCAGTTCCCTTTGTCATGCAATGTTAGTTGAGCGGAGTAGGGTGAGGAGTGGAGTCCTGAGAGAGGTGAGGCAGAGGCAGGAGCAGCACTAGATACAGACGGGTCTCCGTCTCCTCAGAAACTGGGGCTTCCAGTCCTTGGAGGAGCTCCGAGCGCCAGGCCAGCACCAGAGGCTCAGCATTCTGGGATGTGAGCCCTGCATGGAAGCTGCCCATATGGGCCAGCCTAGGGGGGCACATCCTGCGGCTCAGGGGATGGGCACTCCTGTCCATGGGGGTTGGGGACAGAGATGTGGGAAAAGGACCTGCTCTCCACTGTGGCTCTCTCTCCAGTAGGATATAGCCAGTGGGATGAAGGTTGGCCCTGGCACCTGCTGCCCTCGCTAGTTAGGGAGCGTGTCCTGAGAGCGTCCTCTGGGCGGCTGTGTCTGGGCATCCGAGGACGCACACGTGTGAGGGTGGAGTCTGGGTTGTGCTGTGTGGGTGGCCGGGAGAGAGGACAGACTTACCAACATCACTCGCACAGAGTCGGCCACGAGCCCCACGTAGGGCTTCAGGATGTCATAGTGGAAGGCTGGGGTCAGCATCCGCCGGTGCTGGAACCACGGCTGCCCGTTCAGCAGGAGCAGACCGTACCCTGCACCAGAGAAGGATGGGGGTATTGGGCTGGTGGGGCTGGGGAGTGAGACAGCATCAGAGAGGACACTGGCCATAATTTGGGGGGAAACTAGGATATCACAAGGAGTACTTCATGCAGAAAGACAGGACAGCCCAGTGCATTTCCAGAAAGTGATTTTAACAAGTGACAGGCACTTGGAATGTGGTTAAGAAGCTGTGAGATAAAGGTGGAAGGGTCCGGGGCAGGTCACAGAAGCAGGTGAATGAAAGTGAGGTTGAGAGGCTGGAGAGGGCTAAGAAGTGAGGGAGGAAGCTGTGCAGGAGGCGCTCAGCCCCAGCGGGAAGGGGTGAGGGCTTATTAGAAAAGTGAGGCTTGATTCAGTCTCGAAGGTGCTGACATGGAACTGTCACCTGCTGTTCTCTGTGCCAAACAGATAGTTCTTGGCAGGCCTACCTGGCAAATGGATCTCAGTTGTTGTACTCACCAATCCCAGGGATTGGTTGTTGTACTCAGTCCCAGTTGTTGTACTCACCGATCCAGGGAACTGCTAAATTGTAGGAACCTTTAGCTTTGGGGTCTGAAAGGAAAGAATAGTAAGAAAGCAAATTAGAGGATACCAAATAGGTGACCCACGAGGAGCCGTGGTCAGACCATGGGCTCCACTCCTCCCTGAGGATTGTCAACTGGTGCTTGCCTCAGGCTTCCTCTCACTTGCCTCCTCTTCCCATCCTGACTCTCTCCTGAGAGTCACTGGACTCAGGAAGCCAGACTCAATTTCCAGCATCAGCTCCCCATGGCATTGGGATGGTGGATTTGCAAGAAACATCTCTGTTCTCAATGCCAAAGAACGCGCTGGAAACCTGAGATTCTCTACAATTTAAGGTGACTTAGGCATCCCTTGACTCCGGTCAGGCAGCAATTAGATGTGCCAAACCCAACTCAGTGTGGGCAGGAAATGATCTTCATATCTGGGATGATTTACCTAACAATTCATTAGGCATTTGGATAAAAAAGAAATTTGTCCCCAGGCCTCTATTTCAGTGTTCACTTGGAGTAAAAATGGTAGTTGAAGCTCAGTATTAGGCAGCAATCTGCAGTCACTTCTGGAGGCTCACAGACCGTGTCCCCCAGGGGAAGAGCTGCTCCTGCCAGGGTAAATAACGTGCTCTCACCTGACCTCCCGAGAATCACTTTCATGTAGTCAGGGTCGTACACCACGAATTGGGCACTTGTTCCCCAGAGCCAGCGAGGACAGGCACTCGGGAATTTCTCCACCCTTTTCAGCATTTGTTGTAGCTCATTTTTCTGGAACTGTCACCAAGAGAAAAATATTAGAGCTTTTTTTTCATGCATGGATGGGGGTGAAGGCAGGATAGTCACAGGGAAATAGTTCCAGATATCACAAAACCTAAAAGTTCATTAGTATTTCTTCAACCTGGACTCTAGTCCAGACTCCTGGTTGTACAAGCCTTGACCGAAGGCCTTCACACAAAACTGGTATTAAAACTTAATCAGGGATTGACATCACAGTGTACAAATATTGGGAATCACTAGGCAACAGTGCACTAACATATGTATGGCACAGTATGACTGGGAAGCAGGTTCATCGTATAATTTTGTTAGAGAATAAAGTGGATTCTATCTATTAATATAGAAACAGAAATTTATATATTGATGGTAATTTCCCACATTAGTTTAGCATGTTTTCAAATTGTTCAACAAACGTATAAATATTAGTTAATATAAAATGATTTTGAGATATATGTGATTAATGAAAGTAAATTAAATACTAAATTATCTATGTATTTTACATACTACATATGTACATATTTTAAGACAAAGTCTGGATGAACATCTATGAGAATGGTGTTGAGGTCTGATTTTGGAATTGGGATTTTCTGTCTCATTTTCCCTTACCAATCCCAAGGAAGCTTTGTGAGCTCCCATGGCCTGCAGTAGACATAAGAAAACAAAACTCCTGAAGGTGGAGCACAAAAGCCTGTGCCTCCCTTCTCTTCCCTGCTCCTGCTGAGCTGGCAGCTCCAGGGCCCCTGCCCCACCCCACAGCCGCTGCTTCTCTGCCCCAGCTAGGCCTGCTCTCCCTTCGCCTGAGCACAGCTCCTCATGTAGCTGGGATGCTCCTTCTTCAGCACAAGCAGATGCCTCCCTTCAATTTTCAAGACTCAGATTTAATTTACTGTCTTTGGAATTCTCAGAAACAATTGGCTCTAGACATGTTCCATTTAGTCAACTCTTCTTTGTTCCAGCTGTTACATGTAACTCAAGGCAGCCCCCTGCTTTGCAGTCTCCAAGCTTTGTGCGTCTTTCTGACACCTGTGCGTCCTTCTGACACCAGGATTGACCAGCTCTGAGACAACTTCCCCAAATGAGGACAGGTTCCCTCAGTCAGTACTCAGTCCACGAGCACCCACCATGTGCCAGGCACTGGGTCCAACACTGAGGCAGGTTATGGTACAGACCCTCACCTGTGTGGAGCTTCTGGTCTGGTTGGTATGAAAGAAAGATTAAGAAGCAAGACAAAGATAAACTCATGCAATTTGCAGCAACATGGATGGAGCTGGAAAGGATCATGCTCAGTGAAATAAGCCAGAAAGAAAAAGAAAAATACCGAAAGGTCTCACTCATAGCAGGAATTTAGAAAACCTAAATAAGGGACCAGGAAAATGACTAATTATAATAAAGTGAAAATCAAAATCAAAATCAACAAGCAACTATAAACCAGAGACACACTATGGAGGTGGGGGTGAGGAGGGAGTAGGATCAAAACAAGGGGGGTGGGAAGTGTATGGGGACTATAACCAAGATGAAAATGCATACATTGTGCAAAAATGAAAAACGATGTAAAAAATATATAAAATTTAAAAAAAATAATAATAAATACATAAGTAAAAAGCAGGACAAGAGGCGATAATTAATATGTGATGAAAGGAAGCCCAAGCCTCTGCTGAAGGGCCCTGACTCAGAGTGAACATGGGACTCAGAGTGAACAGAGGGCCCCCCTTGGGCCCTCACTCATTCAAGGAGGCACCATTCATGAAGACTTTTGGGTTAACACCTGGATCAGAGGCGTCTCTCCCAGAAGAGTTCACAGCTGGGACACTGCAGACAAAAGGAGCTGGGGCAGGGTGGCGCTGCTCCAGGAGATACCATGCAGGGGCAAGAGGTGTCCCTGTGTCCTGAGAGACCCAGAAGCAAAACCTGGAAAAGATGATTTGGGCTGGGCTTTGTCAGATGACAGAGAGGGGACAAGACCATTCAATGTGAAGAGTCAAGATCTGAGAGGTGAGCTGGGCTTTCCCTCGAGGCCACGTGAAGGTCCCACAGCAAGGCTTGGCCCAGTAACTTGCTGACCATGACCATGCTCTGAGAACCCAGCCCTCTCTGCCCTCCCACTATCCACCCTCCCCCCTTCCTACCTCTTTGGAGTGTCCAAACAGCCAGTGGGAGGGCGGGCACGGGAACTGCTGGAGGGCTTTGAGCAGCCACTGCCTGTGCAGGTAGAGCTGGACGGCCTTGATCAGCAGCAGGACCAGGCTGAGCAGGGAAGCCACTTGCAGGAGCCCAGACACACTGGCCAGGGGTCTGATGGGGCTCAGCACAGAGGCACTCATGGTGCAGCAGCTTCTGGGTGGCTGACTGTACTGGTGTGTCCCTCACCACCCCTGTCCATCACAGTCACATAAGTACTCCCTCAGTGAAGGATTGCTCCGCCCACACTGGAGGGTGCTGGTGATTGGTGAGGGCAGAACTCAGGACACAGTCAGCAGCGGTGGGTCATCCACCTTGGAACACTAGGGTAATAGCTTTCTCAGCTGACATTGACTGTGTACACATTAACTTTATATTTACCAGTTTCTTCAGCAATCATTCAGTGAGCACCTGCAATGTACCAGGCAGTATGAGCACAGTGGTAAACAAAGCAGATATGAACACAGATTTTAAGTAATCCACATTCCACTTAATGTAGTCATTTTATCGTCATTTTTATTCAGTAGCATTTCTTTGATTATATGATATAATAGAATTCTCATTTTGATATGTTTATTCACAGCCTCATATCAACCAAGTCTTTAAATACGTCTTATTATAATACTATTGTGTTTACCATTAGCAACCTCTTTGAACTATATATTGAGTCATAATGAAAATTATTTTCTTTCTATTAACTGACTGACTAATGATATGAATGAAGAGATGTGAATGCACCAGCCTTTCAAGCACTATTATATGTGACATTGGAGAGACTGGTTTTGCAGTATCTATAAGCAGGATTCCTTCTCCATTCAAATACATGAGAATTTCAATAATTTTACATAATCTTAGTTGTGATATTTCCCACTAGCCCTTTCTTTTATCAACTTTGAAAGATACAACAATTTCATGGAACTCCTAAAGATTTAGCAGCAGAATTTTGCTAGTTCTCTTTCATTCTGTAACAGGAGATGATTATATTATTAAAGCTTTCACAGTATGGTCATATAGTAGGCAAGAAAATAAAATAGCAGGGACCCAAATAAGGAAGGAAGAAGTACAACTGCCATTTTTGCAGATGACATGATAATATACCCAAACGCCCTAAAGACTCTGCTCAAAACCTGTTAAACACGATAAGCGAGTTGAGTAAAGTGATAGGAGTCACTTTACAAAGTCAATAAGCAAAATCTGTTGCGTTGCTCTTCACAAACAATAATCTGTAAGAAAGAGAAATGAAGAACACAATCCTAATTACAATCACATCAAAAAGAAAAATTACTGGGGCCTCCCTGGTGGCGCAAGGGGTTAAGACGCAGCACTATGAAGCTATCCGCAGCCACTGCAGCGCGAGTTCAATCCCCCACCAGGGAGGTGACCCACATGGCACAGCAGACCCCTCCTGACTTGCCCGCTGCTTCCCTCAGCAGTGTATTTCAGTCAATCTGCCTGTTCTGTTCCCTACTCTGTCTCTGGTGAATCCTCTCACCCCTCCATACCCCAGTTCTTATATACATAAATAAATAAATCTTAAAAAAAAAAAAAGGAAAAAATAGGGTAAATTTAACAAAGGACATAAAATACCTGAACACTAGACACTATAAGACATTGTTAAAAAAATATAAGAAATCACAGATAAATGGGAAGATACTCTGTGTTCTTGGATGGGAGAGGAACATTCTTCCTTTCTCTCGAGTGATGACACATTTGTTTTGCCACCTTGAGTTGCCGGCAGGTACTAGAAACTGGAGTTAGAAATTTGAGGTGGTTGTCCAAACACTGAGACTTTCCTGCTGTGTGACCATGAGAAAGTCCATTAACGTCTCTGGGTCTTAGTTTTCTTGCTTGTAAAATAAGGTTAATATACCTAGTGCATTGAATTGTACTTGTGCTTTGGAAAGCTCAATTGCTACATAAATTATGAGAGACATTTGGGGAACCTTTACTTTTGCCAGCTCCATGCAGGGTACTGAGTAGGAAACCTCCCTGCCCCACCTCTTCTCTTCTGTCACTCCAAGTGGAAGGTGAGGTACAAATAATCATGACAGTTACCCACAAATAATCATGACAGTTCCGTGACTTCTCTTAGGTGGAAAATACAGTCAAATATTTAGTCTTAAATTTGCTTAGGTGGTACAATCTTTGTAGTTTGTAGAAAATAAACAAGTTATGATGAATCAAAACCAACTTTATCAAATTCAAAATAAAAGTATTTCCAGCAGCAATTAACTCACAGGACTGATCTCTTCCATGTGCCACCTTGGGTTCACTGCCACTCTCCTCTGCTTTTCTGTTGCCAAAAATAGGAACCAGGAGGCATTTAAAATAAAATTATTCATTTCCTTTTAAAATGGCACTCAGAATCAAATCTGGTCCATTATAGATGGTGATCTAAGGTCTAAAGTTTTCTTCTCATAGATCCATTCATTCATTGATCCATTCATTCATGAAATCAGCAAGGATTTACTGGGCACAGTAAGCACTGTGTGTCCCATGGGGGGGGGTCTGGACAGGGAATCCTCATTGCTTGGGGTTTATGTACACCTAATACAAGGAAAACTGTTGCCGATTAACAAATGCTGACCATTGCAAGCACAATTGTTGTAAGCATTGTACTCACTATTATTCAATTCTGTGTTCTGCTTTGGTCACTTTATTGTATAATTTCTCATATCATTAGAAATTTTCCATAGACGTCATTTGCAATGGTTGATAGTCACATGGTTTACCTGACACCTTCTTACAGAAGCTGCCCTGGAGAGTGAGGCTCATGTTTCCCTCCACATGGGGAGCTGATAATCTGAAAGACACTTCTGCTACTTGGAAACAGTAGATCAATTAGGTTGAATGTGAAATGCTCCCCTTAAATATTTGGGGGTCACCATATATGGACTGGAGGCTCAACCTAATAATCACCTCTTTGCCTTAATGGTCAATAGCAAGGTCTCTGGATCCTGCTTTTTTTGACTTGAATCCTGATGCAACCTCTTACCAACAGGCTCACCTGGGCAAGAGTGAACATCTTTGTACTCAGTTTCTTTTTCTTTCTTTTTTTTTTTTTTTAAATTTATTTATTTATTTATACAAGCACTGGGTACAGTCAGAGGCGCGGGAGGGTGAGAGAATTCACCAGAGCCAGAGCGGGGAGCAGAGCAGGCAGAAGGACTGAAGTACACTGCTGAGGGGAGCAGCAGGCGGCAGGAGAGGTCTGAGCGCCATGTGGGACCCTCCTTCGGTGGCTGGTGAGTAGCTGGGGATCGAACTGGCACCACAGAGGATGTGGGCAGCTTCGCAACCCAGCGCTCAACCGCTGCGCCACCAGGGAGGCCCCTGTACTCAGTTTCTTACACAGAATATGAGGATTTGTTAAAAAAAAAAAAAAATCTGTTAGTAGAACTGTTGGGAGAAAAAAAAAAGGATGAAATTTTTGTTCAGTACCTAGAATATGTAGTACTCAACAAGCATTAGCTATTAGCAAACATTGTGAGCCCACGTATGTAGAGAAAAATGAGGATTTAGAGAGGAAGAGAGATTTACAAGCAAAATTCAAACCCAAACTCTGTAACTTCGAAGCTCTTTCTTTTACTGCCCTTGCACTATGGGTGAAAAGCTGATGCTGATCCAAGTATGTTAAGAGTCAGGGTCCAAGAGTCCCTGGGGCAGGCATTTGAGAGAGGTGAAAATTAACCACCAAACTAGGGAAAGAATAGAAGAACTGCATTAGCAGTTACGTGACCCTGCCCTTGAGTTTGGACAGGAACCTGGTATTTAGGAGAAGGAGCAAAGAACACTGGTCCCATGGGTTGTGTAATAAATCACACGTCACAAGTTAGGACAAAGCTGTAGGTGCTGGAGTAAGAGGTTTGGTGGGTGAGGCAACAGGTTAGCAAGTTATGGGGCCATATGGCAGGCTGCTTTTCCAGTTTTTCCTGAAATATATTTGTTTTTACTTTTGAATTATGGCTCTTGGATATAATTTTGAATGAGATAATCATGAAATAAAAAGAGAGCAGTGGTGATTGGAAGGTAACGTGTATTCATCCCTTGCTCTTTCATTTGTTATATCTTTGTATTTATCAATCTGATTCCTTTTTTCTAAAATTGCATGTAGTGAACTCCTAATCAATTCCAAAACCTCTTTATTTGCTCGTTTTCTTTTCCTTGGATGGCCTAAATCTACTATTCCTTCCCTCATTATGCCCTTTGTCATATTTATTATACTCGTTTATTTCAACCTAAAATATGAATTTAAAAGGTACATGTTTTTGAGTGAATGAAAGATTATTTCTGTGAGCTATTCAGAAAATGGATTACGATCCTTTCTGTATTAGTTTGTGGGACAAGTATAAAAATTAACCAGACACTTGGTCAATTAAAACACTATAAATTTAGTCTCATAGTTTTGATGGCCAGAGTGTGAAGTCAGTATCACTGGGCCAAGATCAAGGTACTGGCTGCTAGAAATCCTTGTTTTATTTTTGTTTGTTTGTTTTTGTTTTTTTTTACTCACTGCGCCTTTCTTCAAAGTCAGCATCTTCAGGGCCTCCCCGGTGGCGCAGCGGTTGAGCGCTGGGTTGCGAAGCTGCCCGTGGCCTCTGCGGCACCGGTTCGATCCCCGGCTGCTTCCCGGCCACCGGAGGAGGGTCCCACATGGTGCGCAGACCTCTCCTGCCGCCCGCTGCTCCCCTCAGCAGTGTACTTCGGTCCTTCTGCCTGCTCTGCTCCCTGCTCTGGCTCTGGTGAATTCTCTCACCCTCCCGGCTTCTGACTGTACCCAGTGCATGTATAAACCAAACAAACAAACAAATAGATAAATAAATAAGACATGCCTCTAGAAAATTAAAAAAAATAAAAAAAAAAAAATAAAAAAAAATAAAAAACAAAGTCAGCATCTTCAAATCTGTCTCTAACCTGTCTTCTTGTGGCCTTATTCTATGTGTGTGTCAAGTTAAACTCTGCCTCCCTGTTATGAGGATACAAAAAATTTAATTTTCAGGGTCCAGTGGATAATGCAGGATAGTCTCCAGAGATGGGGGATGCAGCCCTATGGGCACAGGGGGGTTGGGACCATTGGTTCTGATTCAGAAAATCTGGATGTTGGCAGTTCTGAAAGTGGGGCATCCTCCAACTCCCTGGAGGGAGATCATAGATAGAGATGTGTTATGTACCACAGAGAGCAGCTGGCTAAAGTCAACTTGAAGGCTGCTGAGGTTTACCAGTAGCCTGGATTGGGTTCATCCTAGAGGCTGCTGAGGTTGATCAGCAAGCCATGACCGGCCTTAGCCTGGAGGCCAAGGTCGACCAGAAAGATGGCACAGTCTCAGCTTGGAAGTTGCCAGGATTAAAAACTGGCTGAACCTGAACTCAGGCTGGAGGGTACCAAGGTAGCGGCCCTGGCTCAGCCTGGATACTACTAAGGTTTATCAGTAGGCTGGTACTTGGTGCAGCCTAGAGGCTGCCAAGGTCAACCAGAAGGCCAAACCTGGGCTACATAGGAGACTGCTGAGGTCAATTAGAGAGTTGTCCCCGGCAATCCTGGAGGTCACATCAACAGCTGAGTCTTAGACTGTAACTGAACTACATGCTCCTAAACTATAAGGGTTGGAAAGCTCCAGCATACAACAGAGGCCTGGGGCTCAAGGAGCTGGAAGTCCCTGGGTGCAGCCGAAGGCAGTGGAGGTTGACCAGCAAGCCAGCACTGGCCTTAGCCTGCAGGCTGCAGAGGCCAACCAGAAGTAGGCCTTGGTCGAGGTGCAGCCAGCCCTGGTTCATCCTAGAGGCTGCTGAGGTTTACCAGTAGGCTGGGCCTGGATGCAGCCTGGAGGCTGCCACGTGGACCCAAAGGCTAACTCCTGTCTAGGCAGGAGGCCGCCAATGTCAACCAATGATCCTGCCCTGGGAGACCCTGGAGGTCCCCATAAATGAACAGCAGGCAGGTCCCTGTCCTTAACTACATGCTCCTAAACTGTAATGGCCAGGCAGCCCAAGCACACAAAGGAGGCCGGGGGCTCAAGATGCTGGATGCAATTCTACTCTCCGCTATCCTTGAGAGTATCTGCTGAGAAATCTGCTGAAGACTAATCAGGTTGCCTCTCTGTTTGTTACATTCTCTTTTCTTTAGCAGTGTTTAATATTTTTTTTAACTTTGCCTTTTGATAATGTAACAATGATGTCTCTTATTGAAGATCATTTTGCGTTTAGAAATTTGGGTTTTCTTTCAGCTTCCTAAACATCTATGCTTAATTCTGATGATATGTTTAAGAACATTTCAGCTATTATTTATTTGAATTGGGTCTCTTCTCCCTTCTCTGTCTCTCCATCTTCTATAATAATATCCATAATCCTTGTTTTCTCTTCTAATGGAGTCCGATGTTTCTCATTGGGTTTCTTCATTATCCCTAAATCTTATTTCTCTCTTCTTCCTTGTGAGTCATAGTACATTTGTATCATTTGTAGTCATAGTACATTTGGCAGAAGAAAATCTCCCTTCTGCCAGTTTTAGGCTACTTAATACACTTTCCATATTTGTTCTTGTTTCATTCAATATCTTTCTTTTTAAACATGTTTTTTTAAAAAATATCTTTCACTTCTTCAGTGAAGAGCCCTTTTTGTTCCTGAATCTCTTCTGAGATCCCAAAACTGCCCTATTGTTTCCTTCCTTTATAGATCTCCATGAAACTTTTTATGATGATAATCTACAATCTTTGTCTATTAGCTCCTCATATTGTGTCCGTTAGAATCGTCTCTGAACTTCTCTTTCAGTTCTTCCATCTTGTGTTCAAATATTCCTTTCTTCTTAGGCATGTATTGTCTTAGTTGCTTTTTTCCAGTGGATGCACTGTATCTTCAATTTTGTTTTCTTATTTGTTTAAATTATCAGCTGCAAGGTTGAAATGGAAAGTTGGAGTCTATAAATTCAGTCTGGGACTTGGTAGCAACGCAAGTATTTCAGACAAAGATTTACATTACTTCTTCTCCCTTTATTTCAGAGCAAGCACTGTTCACTGCTTCACAGGCTGCAAAACCAATGTTCCACCTCCTTACCATTTCCCTCTGTGGAGGCTGCCAAGGTCCACCAGAGGGCTAGCCTCCAGCTACCCGGGATGTCCGCAAACATGAACAGCTGGTGAGTTTTAGACCCCAACTGAACTACATGCTTCTAATCTGTAACAGCCAGAAAGCCCAACACTGAGGCTTTCCAGACAAACGAAGCTAATGGAGCTTACCATCACTAGATGTGTACTACAAAAAAATGTTGAAAGGAGTTATTCTACATGCAAAAAACAAAAACAAAAACAAAAACACCACCAAAGTAGTCAGAAGCTTGGGCAAGATGAGGAAGAATAGTACAGAATCAGAGTATAAACAAGAATAATATGAGACAACAATAAAACTTTAAAAGGGAGATGAAAAGACTGAATCCGCATAGTGAAGCAACAACGATTTGGTATCAGCAAAAAAAGACTGTCTTAGATATAAAATTTGAGGCAACTCTGACAGAACCCAGAAAACTGAAATTTAGATTAGAGACACTTTAGAAGAAGAGATAAAGAAATGTGAAAACTACAGGTAAAGTTGCCCAGATGAAAAAGCAGGTAGGATCATATGCAGAAGAAATAATAGAGAAAACAACCATCAACGAAAAGATAGGATGGAAATGAATAAGCCTCATAAATATCAACAATCACCCTAAACCTTTTTTTTTTTATAAATTTTATTGTTATATTCCCCATACAATTGCAGCCCCCCCATTCTGACCCCAATCCCTCCCCTCCCGCCCCCGCCCCACTAAAAGTGTCTCTGGTTCATAGTTTTTTGTTGATTTTGATTTTCACTTTCTTATATTCATTTTCCTGGTCCCTTATTTAAGTTTTCTAGATTCCTGCTACGAGTGAGACCATCCGGTATTTTTCTTTTTCTTTTTGGCTTATTTCGCTGAGCATGATCCCTTCCAGCGCCATCCATGTTGCTGCAAATTGCATGTGTTTATCTTTTTTGAATGCTGAGTAATATTCCATGGTATATATGTACCACATCTTCTTGATCCAGTCATCTATTTTTGGGCATTTGGGTTGTTTCCAAAGCTTAGCTATTGTAAACAGTGCTGCTATGAACATAGGGGTGCAGGTGTTCTTTGGAATTGATGTTTCTGTGTCCTTTGGGTAAATACCTAGGAGTGGAATTGCTGGATCATATGGAAGCTCTATGTTTAGTAGGTCCAGAAATCTCCACACAGCTTTCCACAGTGGTTGGACCAGTTTGCACTCCCACCAACAGTGCAGAAGAGTTCCTTTTTCTCCACACCCTCGCCAACATTTGTTGTTGCTAGTTTTTTTAATATGTGCCATTCTCACTGGTGTAAGATGGTATCTCATGGTAGTTTTGATTTGCATTTCCCTGATGACAAGTGATGCTGAACATTTTTTCATATGCCTGTTGGCCATTTGCATTTCCTCTTCAGAGAAGTTTCTTTTTAGCTCTTCTGCCCATTTTTTGACTGGATTATTTTCATTGTTGTTGTTGAGTCTCATCAGCTCTTTGCAGATTTTTGTGATCAGTCCTTTATCATTAGTGTTGGGTGCAAAAATGTTCTCCCAGTTGGTGGGGTTTCTCTTTGTTTTTGTTATTGTTTCTTTTGCTGTGCAAAAGCTCTTTAATTTGATGTAGTGCCAGCTGTTTATCTTTGCCTTCACTATCACTGCTTTGGGTGATGTGTCTGTAAAGATGTCTTTGATGTGCAAATCACGTAGTGTTTCGCCTATATTTCCTTCTATATATTTTATGGTTTCAGGTCTTATGTCTAGTTCTTTAATCCATTTTGAGTTGATTTTTGTGTATGGTGTGAGGTAGTGGTCAAGCTTCATTCTTTTGCATGTAGCGACCCAGTTTTCCCAGCACCATTTATTGAACAAACTTTCTTTGCTCCAATGCATATTCTTTGCTCCTTTGTCAAAGATTAGTTGACCATAAATCTGTGGGTTTATTTCTGGATTTTCTATTCGATTCCATTGGTCTGTATGTCTGTTCTTGTTCCAATACCATGAAGTTTTGATGATTATGGCTTTGTAGTATAGTTTGAAGTCTGGGAGTGTGATGCCTCCATTCCCTTCTTTTTTTTTTTCAGGAGAGCTTTGGCTATTCGGGGTTTTTTGTGATTCCATATGAATTTCATCAATAATTGTTCTATTTCTTTGAAGAATGACATTGAAATTTTGATTGGAATAGCATTGAATCTGTATATTGCTTTTGGAAGGATGGCCATTTTAATAATGTTTATTCTTCCAATCCATGAGCAGGGGATGTCTCTCCATTTCTTTGTGTCTTCTTCTATTTCTTTTAACAGTGTTTTATAGTTTTCTTTGTATAGGTCCTTTACCTCTTTTGTTAGATTTATTCCCAAATATTTGATTTTTTTTGTTTCAATAACAAAAGGGATGGTTTTTTTGATTTCTTCTTCTTCAGATTTATTGTTTGTGTATAGGAAGGCTACTGACTTTTGCGTGTTGATTTTGTATCCTGCCACTTTACTGAACTGATTGATGAGTTGAATTAGCTTTTCTGTGGAGTTTTTGGGGTTCTCTATGTATAATATCATATCGTCTGCAAATAGTGATAGTTTGACTTCTTCTTTTCCTATTTGGATTCCTTGGATGTCTTTCTCTTGTCTTATTGCCCTGGCTAGGACTTCCAGTATTATATTGAAAAGCAGTGGTGAGAGTGGACATCCTTGTCTTGTTCCAGATCTTAATGGAATTGCTTTCAGCTTTTCACCATTGAGAATGATACTGGCTGTTGGCTTGTCATAGATGGCCTTTATGATGTTGAGGTATGTTCCTTGTATCCCAAGAATTTCAAGGGCTTTTATCATGAATGGGTGTTGCACTTTGTCGAAAGCTTTCTCAGCATCTATTGATATTATCATATGGTTTTTATATTTCTTTTTGTTGATGTGTTGGATAACGTTGATTGATTTTCGGATGTTAAACCATCCTTGTGTCCCTGGAATGAATCCTACTTGGTCGTGGTGAATTATCTTATGGATACATTGTTGGATTCTGATAGCTAAAATTTTATTGAGGATTTTTGCATCAGTGTTCATTAAGGAGACTGGCCTGTAGTTTTCCTTTTTTGTGTTGTCCTTGTTCGGTTTTGGTATTAGTGTAATGTTGGCTTCATAAAACGTGTTTGGTATTGTCCCTTCCTTCTCAATTTTTTGGAAGAGTTTGTGAAGGATAGGCACTAATTCGTCTCTGAATGTTTGGTAGAATTCATTTGTAAATCCATCAGGTCCTGGGCTTTTGTTTTTGGGGAGGTTTTTGATTACCATTTCAATTTCGCTAATTGTAATTGGTCTGTTTAGGTGTTCTATTTCTTCTTTATCTAGCTTTGGGTGATTGTAGAGTTGTAGGAATTTGTCCATCTCCTCTAGATTGTTAAACTTGTTTCCATATAACTGTTCATAGTAGTTACTGATTATTCTTTTGATTTCTGCTGTGTCCATTGTGATTTCTCCTCTTTCATTGATGATCCTGTTTATTTGTGCTTTCTCCCTTTTTTCCTTTGTGAGCCTGGCTAGGGGTTTGTCTATTTTATTGATTTTTTCAAAGAACCAGCTCTTGGTTTCATTGATCTTTTGGATTGTTTTTTTAGTTTCAATTTCATTTATTTCTGCTTTGGTTTTTATTATTTCTTTTCTTCTACTGGTTTTGGGGTTTTTTTGTTGTTCTTTTTCTAGATCTTTGAGCTTCGAGATTAGGTTGTTTCTTTGCGTTCTTTCTTGTTTCTTGATGTGAGCTTCTATTGCTATATATTTTCCTCTTATTACTGCTTTTGCTGCATCCCATACATTTAGGATATTGGTGTCCTCCTTGTCGTTCAATTCAAAAAATTTTTTAATTTCTTCTTTGATCTCCTCATTAGTCCAATGGTCTTCCAGTAGTGTGGTTTTTAATCTCCATGAGGTAGGAAAGTTCCTTGCCTTCTTTTTATGGTTTATTTCTAGTTTGATGCCTTCATGGTCAGAAAAGATGGTTGATATGATTTCAATCTTGGTGTATCTGTTGATGTTTGTCTTGTGCCCCAGTATGTGATCGATCCTGGAGAATGATCCGTGTGCGCTTGAGAAAAATGTGTACTCCGTTTTTTTGGGGTTTAGTGTTCTATAGATGTCTGTTAAGCCCAATTGCTCTAGGTCCTTATTTAGAGCTTTGGTTTCTTTACTTATTTTTTGTCTTGTTGATCTATCCATTGTTGATAGTGGTGTGTTGAAGTCTCCCACTACGTATGTGTTTTCTCTGATGTCTGTTTTCAGAGAGGACAACAGTTGTCTGATATATTTTGGTGCTCCTTCGTTTGGTGAGTATATGTTAATGAGTGTTATTTCTTCTTGAAGTATTGTCCCCTTGATCATAATGTAGTGACCATTGGGGTCTCTTTTTATCTTTTTGAGTTTGAAATCTGTTTTATCTGATATAAGTATAGCTGTTCCTGCTTTCTTTTTTGGTCCATTTGCTTGTAGGATTGTTTTCCATCCTTTAACTTTGAGCCTATTTTTATCTTTTGTAGCTAAATGTGTTTCCTGGAGACAGCAAAAGGTTGGGTTTTGTTTCTTAATCCAGGCTGCAACTCTGTGTCTTTTTATTGAAGAGTTTAGTCCATTTACATTTAGAGTTAATATTGATATGTTAACATCTGTATTTGCCATTGTGTTTGTCTTTCCTTTGATTTTATTTATTTATTCTTTTAATAACTTTTTTTTTTTGGCCTTCTTTCATTGTTATTCGTCCCTCTGAGGTTCTGGCTTTAGGACTCCTTGTAGTATTTTTTGGAGTGGGGGTTTAGTTGCAATGAAATTCCGGAGTTTCTGTTTGTCTGGGAAGGTCCATATTCTTTCTTCAAAGAGGAAGGAGAGCTTTGCGGGATAGAGTATACTTGGTTGGCATCTGTTTTCTTGGAGTCTTTTGACTATGTCCCTCCACTCTCTCCTTGCCCGTAGTGTTTCTTCGGAGAAGCCTGATGTCAGCCTGATTGGTTTTCCTTTGAATGTTATCTGTTTCTTCCCTCTTGTCAGCTTCATTATTTTTTCCTTGTCCTGGATTCTTGGGAGCTTTACTATTATGTGTCTTGCTGTATTTTTCCTTTCGTCGTGGAAGTTTGGTGTTCTTCTTGCTTCTTGTATATCAATTTTCAGCTCCTTCTTCACATTTGGGAAGTTCTCTTCAATTATCTCTTTGAATATTTTCTCTGTTCCTACATCTCTCTCCTCTCCTTCTGGTATTCCTATAACTCTTATATTTCCTTTCCTCATGGAGTCAGATAGTTCCCGAAGTCTTTCCTCGTTCTTTTTCCTTCGTACTTCTCTTTCCTTTTCTGTTTTGGTTCTTTTTATTTCTGTGTCTTCAAGATTACTTATTCGTTCTTCCATTTCATCTATTCTGCTTTCATTGCTTTTCCCAGAATTCTTTAGTTCTTCCATTAATTCTTTGATCTCCTGCATTTCTTTTACTTCCCTCTTTAGGGACTCAATTTCTTTCTTCTGACCATTGTTTTCCCTCTCTAGAGACTCAATTGCATTCTTCTGATCGTTGATTATTTTTCCCTTATCATTGTTTTCCTTTATGACTTCTGTCAGTTTTTTAATCACGGCAATTTTAAATTCTCTTTCTGGAAGGCTCAGAAGTTCTTCCAAGTTATTGTCGTTGCAATCTGGGGGCTGGTTTTCTTTTTGTGGTGTGCTTTTTCTCTGGAGAGTTGCTAGGTTGCGTGTGATTCTTCTCCTCCCTGCTGTCTGTTTTCTAATTTGCCGTATGCGTTGGGACACTGTGTTGTTGGGACTGGCCGGCATCTTGGGTGGGCTTCTCTGCTCCCCTCTGGTTCCTCCAGGAGTCATCTGTCAGTTTCAAGCAGTCTTTACTGGAGAAAGGTCCCTGTTCTAAAATGCCGATGTGGGGACACACTCCCCTGTGCGCCTGGTCTGCCCCGGCGGTGGGTTCCTGCTCCCCCTCTGGGCTTGGACTGCAGGCCAGAGGGGGTCTGGTGTGGGCGAACTTCCCCCACTCACCTCTGGCTCCTGAGGAAGCCTTCTGCAGGTAGTCTTTACTGAAGAAATGTCCCTGTTCTAAAATGGTGATGTGGGACACACTCCCTGCGCGTCTGGTCTCAGGCACACTCTTCTGCGCGCCTGGTCTGCCCCGGCTGTGGGTGCTTGCTCTCCCTGTGGGCTCAGACTACTTGTTCGGAAGGGGCCCGGTGTGGGCTAACTCCCCAGCTGGCCACTAGCTCCTTCAGGAGCCTGTGCTGGCTTCAAGTCGCTAGGTGGCGCCAGAGATCTCTCCTAGAGCCCTTGGGGAGCTGATTTTCCACCCCGTGGGACAGGGAGCAGAGCGGGGATGGTAGGGTACACCTCAACGGCTTTGGGGTGCTGTGTCTGCCTTGTGCCCCACCGTCGTGGGGAACCCACGCCCCTAATTTCGTGCCCCGGGTCTCAGTTCCAAAGCCCTCAGTTCCAGGACACGGGCTGTAGCCCAGATCAGTGGCGCGGGAATGGCGCCTTTTGAATCCCGCTTCCCTGCCTGGGCGCCTTGTCCCTGCTCACTCAGGGAGGGCCTCTGCGGTCTCCCCGCAAGCCTAGGTCGCAGGCGCGGGGACCTGGGCAGCTGCGATCCGATAGGATCAGCGCGCCGCTTTCTGCGCAAGCTTACCGGGCGGCCGGGGCTGTGTGCTGGAATCACCCTAAACCTTAATGGTCTGAACTCATCAATTTAATGCCATAGATTCACAGATTGTTAAAAAAAAAAAAAAAAAAAAAAGCATGACTTCTCTACATCATGCATACAAGAGTCTCATTTCAGAGCTAAAGACAAATAAATACACACTAAAGCCAAGACGGGTGGGAACAAGGTATTTTAAACTAATACCATAGAGAAGAAAGCAGGGACCACTATTCTGATACCTCATGTAATAGAGCTGCAGCCAAAACCTGTAATCAGTCATCAACATGGCAGTATAGAGAGCCTAGGATCACTTCTTTCATAAAAACCACTTTAAAAAAAGGACTAACAACGAGCTGTTAACAAAACCCAGATGCTTCGAGTCAGCTATAGGACACCAGAAAGTCACCGGGAACAGAAGAACAGAAAGGGGACACGAAAAAGGAGAAACCTGCAATCCGCGGGATCTGGGCGGATCCTGGACGCACAGCCCACCAAAGCGCCAGCATCATACAGTCGGGGCTGGAACCCAGCTTGGAACCCACAGTACCCCACCCAACTATATCTGGAACCCCTGGTGTAGTGCCAGGATGGGCACAGAGCACGTATTCTGTTTGTAATACAGACTGGGTAAAGGAGAGCCCTGGAGCCCTCAGTGGCTTTCTCAGGCTTTTATTGAGCTTTTACATGTAGTGCAGCAACCAGGTACACAGTAAGCAGGGGTACCAGGGGGCTGGGAGGCCTCCAAGCCCCAGGCAAGTCTTCATTCTGGGCTTCTCTGGCCTTCTTTCTCTCCTTCTCTCTCCTGTCTCTACTTCTTTTTGTAAATATCTCAATACTGCTGCCATGGCTCACAGAAGTAAACAACACAACTTATAATGATGTAACAAATGCAGGTGCCCCATGAGGCAGGGCAATCCTAATGGCAGGAGGGCAGAAAAGCCTGAAAACCATTTACCCTACACCTGGGTACATGCAGGTGGGCAACCAAGGCCACAGTTCTGGCTGCCAACTCCACAGGCCCTTTCCTCTTCCCTCCGCCCCACCTTCTGGGTTTGGGACAACTCAGGAGTAACCCTCGCGGCCAGGCACATCTCACTCAGCCCTCTGGTGCCATCTAGCGTTCAGGCCAAAAAGCACCAGCCACCAGCACCTGTTGAGTACTGAGCCCAGCCACAACACTACACCTGAGCAAATACTGTTTAAAAATGAGCAATGATGAAAAAAAAAAAAAACCCTACACTTCCAACCGGAACCCTGACATTGTCATGCCTTGCTTTGGAGACCCGTCGCTGCCAACAGCTACACCAGGAAGCGCATTCCACTCAGCCTGCTGTAGCTGCTAGGCCATCGGACGGGCCACAGCCAGAGCTTCACAGTGCTGGGCTCTACATCAGGGGCCTCTCAAATACCCCAAGCCCTCTGGTTGAAGGAAACCACAGGAGCCCTCACACCTGCCCAGCTACCAAAGGGGTCCAGACAGAGGCAGATGCACCCATGCCAAGGTAGGAGCACAGGGAAGTCCTTCCCTCTAGCAGCAAAAGCCTGGTCAATGGGCAAGACAGAAAACCTAGCCCCTGAACCTCTCCAGTTGCAACAAGGCCCAGGCAGTGTGCAGTTTCATCCACACCAAGCTGCGGCAGCCTTCGAACCCCAGCTGGGCCCAAGCCCCGGGCCCGAGGCACTCCCCGCTGCACTGGAGATCATCAGAGACTTCTGGACACTCCATAGGTGAGACACTGTGACCTCAATGCCTGTCATTTGCCCCCCGGGAGAGGAGAGGACCTGAACTATAAAGTGTTCTAGAGTTCTACATTTTGTTTATTTCTCTCTCTCCTCTGAGACACATCCAGGAGGGACTTGAGCAGCTTAACGCAGAGGTGCATAATACTCTTCCAGTGTCATGCATTGGCCGCGACGCCTAGGAGGGGACAGAGCCCCAAGGTGCAAATTTTTCTTTTTTTTTCCTTTTATCTGTGGTTTTTTATTCTCTCTCTCTCTCTCTCTCTCTCTCTCTCTCTCTCTCTCTCTCTCTCTCTTCCATTTTCTTTGCATTTTTCCTTTCTGTGGTTTCTTGAGGAATTTCAGAAAAGAGACAGCAGACCCTGGGGAGACCACCCTCCTCAACCCAACGGTGTCCCCCAAGCAGACCAGATTACAATAGCAACCACTAGCTCCTTGGGAGCCAACAGAGTCCAGAGTTGCAATTCTTCGATCCCCCCCTTTATTCTTTTTCCCCTATTTTTTAATATTTTTCATTTTCTCCCCATTATCATTATTACTCCCCCTTTTCCTTTCCTTCCTCAACTTCTTCCTCCTTCCTCTTTTCTTTTCTTTTTGCCTCTTTCTTGTCTTCTATCATTTTTTCTTTTTTCCCCCTTATTCTTCTTTTATTCTTATTTCTTCTTTCTCTCTTTATTTTCTTTCTTCCCTTCTGCATTCCTGAGCCACAACGTAGAGGAAGCTGGCAGTTCCACACAGAATACATCCCACTCAGCCTGCAGGCACCTCACAGTGGATTGGGTTTCAGCTTATGCCTGGTGGTGCAGTGCTCTACATGAGACACTTGACTACGCCAGGCTGAGACACTGCATCCCATTCTATGTAGTGGAGGCTGGAAAGGAGCTCCTAGGGAAAATCACAGCTCACAACACCTGCCACAATAGATGTGTGCCCAGGTGAGACCTACAGGAAGCCCACATCCCTAAGCCCCACCCATCCCAATATTCCCTGACACCCAGTAGGAGAGCCTGAAAGAGCCACCACTGACATCAAACACCTGGCAGACAAGTACCCAGGTGGGAACTGCAGGAACCCCCCAACTCCCAATTCAGATAGCCCCCACGCTCTGGGAAGAGTGACTGGAAGTCCCACCTTTCTAGAGCAGTGATTCAATTGAAGAGAGAAGAGGGGGGAACCCTCTGCCCCACCCCTATCTCTACCCACCAGCCACAGTGGCCCAGGCACTAGGCTGATATATCCATGCCCTGGCAAGAGAACTCAGAAGTCACGCCTACCAGCACCAGAGGTACAGGGACACTATGAATAGAACAAAGCCAAAGGCAAACAATGGGAAGAAAGGAAAATACAAGTAATCAAGCAGGCCCTCCTGGGAACAATACACCACAGAAAGAAAGTCAAGCTCCAGAACCCAACAATATGGACACAGAAGAATATCTCTGCCTGACAGATAAAGAATTCAGAATTGCCAAAATGAAAATACTTAAAGAGTTAAGAGAAAATGCAGAAAGGGAAAAAAATATAATCAATGAACTGAGGAATGAGAACAAATCCTTAAAGAAGAAATTAAAGGAACTGAAGTATGTTCAAAGTTTACTGGAGGAGCTGAAGAATTCTGGGAAAAGCCACAAAAATAGAAGAAATGGAAGAACCAATCAGTACTCTCAAAGATACAGATATAAAAAGAACCAAAAAAGAAAAGGAAAGAGAAGTACGAAGGAGAAAAGAATACAGCAAAGGAGACAATAACTAAAAGCTTCTGTAAGCAAAAGAGACAATAACCAAAACAAAGAGACTCCCTACTGATTGGGAGAAAATATTTGTACTCCATGCAACTGCTAAGGGACTGATTTCAAAGCTCTACAAAGAGCTCACACAACTCAACAAAAACAAAGCAAACAATTCAGTCAAAAAGTGGACAGAAGAGCTAACAAGACACTTCTCCAAAGAGGAAATGCAGATGGCCAACAGGAACATGAAAAAATGTTCCGTATTACTTATAATCAGGGAAATGCAAATCAAAACTACAGTTGGATACCACCTTACACCAGGGAGAATGGCTCACATTAAAAAAAAAAAAGTGGCAACAACAAATGCTGGCAAGGATGTGGAGAAAAAGGAACGCTCTTACGCTGCTGGTGGGAATGCAAAATGGTTCAACCATTATGGAAAGCTGTGTGGAGAACACTCTAACTACTAAAATGGAGCTACCACATGACCCAGCAATTCCACTCCTAGGAATCCACCCAAAGGACACAAAAACATTAATTTGAAAGGAAACCTACATTCCTATGTTTATTGCAGCATTATAACAATAGATAAGATCCGGGAGCAACCCAAATTTCCTAAAACAGATGACTGAATCAGAAAAATGTGATATGGATACACAATAGAATACTATTCGGCAATCAAAAAAGATAAACTCTTGCCATTCACAGCGACATGGATGACAATGGAAGAGATTATGCTCGGTGAACTAAATCAGAAGGAAAAAGGAAAATATCAGATGGTTTCACTTATAGGAGGAACATAGAGAAACCATACAAGGGATCAGGAAAAAAAAAGACAAAACTAGCATGGTTAGGATGCAGGGAAACTATAAATCAGAGGTGTTCAGCAGGGCAGGGGGAGGGAGAGGGAGCAAAACAAGGGAGGGAAGAGCACAAGAGATGATGATGATGGTTCATAAGTGTCTCGGTGGTGGTGATTTTATGGGGATTACACCTGTGTGTTTGTGTGTGTGTGTGTGTGTGTCCCAATATACATTCCAGAACCAGAGAATATCCTCAGGATTGGTTGGGTATCCAACACCAGCTTGATGGTGATAGCTTGCAGGGCTGAGACAAGGTTATGCAGGGGGATTTTATGTTTCTGTATCAGTGTACAATGCAGTCATGTGTTGGTCACTTCGTTTTGGTCAATGGCAGTCATATGTCAATAAATGACCTTGTCCCCTAGGCTGTCTTGAGCATCCATGGCAGCACGCCAGGCCAATGAGGATAATGGAAGTGCACTGGGTGATACTTGCACAGTCGTGAATATCCTTGTCTTTAAGTGATGCATGACTGTATTTGGTGCTATTTCTTCCACAGCCAGGATTCACAAGTCCAAAAATCACAAATGGAAAAGGGAGTGCTACCACTCATATTATCACTGCTGATCTGGTTGGGAAGATTTTCACTGCTGGTCAACACCTTATGTTTTCAGTAGTTCCAAAGGCAGGAATGATTCCACCAGGAGACACAAGGATGATTCATTGAACTGTCAGGCCAAGGAGACAGACGTAGGACAAAGAGCATGTCAGGGTAGAGAGTTGAAATGCAGGTGAGTGGAAACAGGTGGACAGAAAACAGGATATCTGCAACAAGCAGGAAAGAAGTCAGAATCTGACTGCAGAGCCAGCAAGTTGGTTGGCCCAGGTGGGCACATAGAAAGCAGGACGTGGACAGGAGGCAGCAGCAGATGAGGCAAGATGGGATGGCAGGCAGGAGGCCCTGAGAGATGGTCCATGTCCATTGGGTTACTGAAGCTTCGTGAGGTGCAGGTGGATTCCATTCTCGGACCTCAATATAACTTTTGGGTTTGGAACAGGGACCCTGGAGGGATCTGGTGCCACCTCAAAGCGCAGCAGAGTCAGGGCCACGGCCACCTTCATCTCATTCATAGCAAACTGCCTCCCAATGCAGTTCCTGGGTGAGGGTGGAAAACAAAATGAGACGTGAATTCTAACCAACTCTGAGTTGAGGAGAATTGGCCACTGAGTGCTGGCCTGGGAATGGGCGTTCACAGTCCCCCCTCATAAGACCTAGCCCCAACCTCATCCTTAGGGTCACATACACTCTACGCATGTGGGGGGTCACGCTCTCTCCTGACTGTGACAAAGGCTGCCTCTCCTCTAGGCGTGACCCTCCATCCCACCTGTGCTCTCGGCACCTGAGATGCTGTCGGGGCAGTCAGTGCTCTAAGCCACAGTCAAGTCAACTGAACCACAAAAGCAGTTCATGACCAGATAGCTCACCCTCCACAGCAGGTCCTGGCTTCACAATAGGAGGCATGAATGGGGATGGGAAGGGCTGACTCTCAATCCCCCAATAACTAAGAGAGAAGACTCAAGGGAGCCCTGGTCCTTAGAGTGCAGACAAGATGGGGTTGTGTAAAGAAGTCAGATGATGAACGGGAAATGAGTCCCAATGGCTTAGCATCCTATGAACTTTCTACTATCTGCCACCAGTTAATGGTACAGTCTCCTGGCTCCCCATCCCCAAACCCAACACTGCTCAGTAAACCATTTTCTGTAGCTTCCAATTCTGCTGTAGCAATATCCTTTTACCCATTCCATTTTCTCCCCACCTGGACACTTCTTTCTGTCTCTTTGCCATCCCTTCTCCCTAAACTGGACCCAGAGCCCAGTCAGACACTCCTATGCCCTTCCTGACAGGTAGGTCACGTCCGAGTGACTTAGCGGGCATCAATCCCTCCCTGATTGTTTTCTCACTGACTTCTTACCTGTCCAGGCTCAGGGCATCTTTGAAATCATTGAAATGAACAAATACCAAGGGCATTACTGTAGACAGCGCACACAGAGGGGAAACCCCATCAGGATATCACCTGAGATGCTCCATCCCCCCAGGGACAGGCTGCCTCACCTGGACCCTCCTGAGAAGGGCAGGAAAGCGTGGCTGTGCCGAGCAGTGCCAGGAGCAAACCGGGAAGGGTCAAACACCTGTAGAGAGAGTAACAGGCTCAGGCATAGGGGCAGACCCTCCTCCCCTGACCAGGGGGCAGCCTCCAGTGGGAGCCAGAAGATCTTTGGTCAAGAGAGGTCCCCAATCCCTGCCTGCCCACGTACCTCAGGGTTTGGCCACACATTAGGGTTGTGGTGCAGCCCATAAATGGAGAGTGCCACAAAGATTCCTGTGGGGCAGGGAGGAGAGAAATGTGAGGACACCTTGGGGTGCCCCAGTCCCCCGCCAGGAGGGGACACGTGCATGAGCAAAAACCCAGAGCCTGGACGGCCATGATGTGAGTGAAACAATCCCATGGCAGAGCAGTGGGTGGACACGGCACAACACGTGTGCAGTCAGGAGGAAAGCGAGTAGACAGGAGGGGAAGCTGCAGAGAGCTGGACGCTCCCCTGAGGCAGCAACTTAAGCGACAACTCTCAATTATCACTCCCCTCCATGAGCATTTGGGGACATTGCAGTAAATGATTCAGTTCCCACAGTCACCCTCCAGAAGTCCTCTCATCCATGGCTCATATGATGCACCAGAGCCTCAGAGGATGAGGGACCTGCGGGCAGCGCGTGCTACAGGTCTGGTTCTCAGCCTCACCTGATGTCTGCTCAGAGCCTGGACCATGGGCTCATGTGTGAGGAACCCCTGACCTCCCACTCTGCCTGGGGCCCAAGGGGGGGACCATATCTTCTAGCTGCTCTCTGATTTTCAGTCCAGCCAATCTTAGAGGAAATTATAATTTTATATCTAAATTCAGGGCTAACATTTAACGATGGAGCTTTTGCTGGAGCAAGTCCTAGGCCATGCAATTCACACATCTCATGCTCATTAAGTATAGATATTCCTTAGGAATAAAGAAGATGCAGGGAAAGCAGGAGTTCCCTAGGACACATGGATTTTTATTCATCCATGTGTCTCAGGGGTTTGCTGAGGGAGTGGTGTGGCCCATCTCACCCTCAGGTAAGGAGCGTCCATCAGGGAAGGTGACTGGCTTGCTGAGCTCCCTGCTAATACCCGGCACTGTTGGGTAGATTCTCAGCGCCTCCTTGATGCACATGGTGGTGTAGGGCATCTGGTCCAGGTGGTCCCTGAAAGGAAGTGCACCCTGAGGGTGGGGCACAGCCCAGGCACACAGGGACTCTCTCCTCAGTGGGCAGGGCCCTGCTGCCTCTGGAGCACTCACCAGCTGAGGGAGGCGCCATCCCCCAGGAGGCCCTGCAGCTCCTCCCTGCACCTCTGCTGGTGCTCAGGGTGGGTGGCCAGCGCATAGAGGATCCAGGAGATGCCGCTGGCCGTGGTGTCGTGCCCCTCGAACATGAACGTGTCCACTTCTGCCCGGACGTCCGCGTCGGACAAGCTGTCCCCATTCTCCATCTGGGGAAGGCCAGGTGACACTGGGGGACTTGCTCCTTCCTGGGGGCGTCTGGGCAAAGCCTAGACCTCTCCTACACACACTCACTCTGGCACGGAGCAGGATGTCCAGGAAATCCAAGTGCCTCTTCTTGCTGATCTTTTCCAGCTCGCCCTCCTTCTGCAGGTGAGCCTTCCTCTGCCGGATCACTCGGTCTGTGCAGAACAGTGGTTTCCAGGCAGAGATGAGGGGGCTTGGAGCCCAGTTACAGCAGCCCAGAGTAGTTCCCTCTGCCCCTGGCTGCCGTCTGGGTGCAGGTGGGTCAGGTGGAGGGGGTGTGCATGTCAGGATAAGAACCCTAGTCAATCTGACTTGAGGTCTGGCCTTCCCTCAAAAGCACCACCAGTAGAGGCTGTTGAATGTGCTGGGAGAGGGTTTCATTCAACCAACTCCAGTGTGGTGTAACCCCCGAATGGAGTCTGGCAATCTACAATCTCAGTTTCCTATCCTGCATCATGGATGCGTCCCAGCATTTTAGGGGCATCCATACTGGCCTTGGCTAATGGGTCAGGGCCAGTCCCTTGGATGAGCCTGATGAAGGAGGGGGAAGCCCAGCAGCTGGAACCAACCTGTGTGCTCATGGGCCACCTGGCAGGCCTGCTGGTTCCTGCGGCCTTCAGGGGTCATGCTGTAGACGATGTCGTTCTGGTGGAAAGCATTCCTCACTCGGGAAAAAAACAGGTTCTTTAGGTCATCAATGGCCTGGATGTAGGATTGGGAGCTCCTGAAGGGGAGGAGGCAGAAGAAACTGTAGAGGAGCGCGCCTCTCACCTGCAGGGGGATGGGCTCCAAAGGGGTGTCCTCAGAGAATGGGGCAGCGACAAAGACACATGTCATTTCTGTGTACAGCTTTGTCACCTTGGACCTTACAAGGAGAATGAGCTGCCCCCTGTCCAGGGGTAAGGGTCTGGGAACAATGAAGTTTGGTCTGGGCTGGAATTTGCCCCTGGTCTGTCCCAAACATTAGAATCTCACTTTTTGTGCCCATGTGGACCCACATTGCCTGAACTACCTGCCTGTCGGTGGAGGCCACACCAGTTGGTAAGACCAAGGACCCACATTACAGGATTCCCACTGACCCGTCTGTCTGCATGCTGCCCTGGTGGCTGAAGGCGCACTTCATGATGCTGTCCAGGGTCATATAGGAGATGGGCTCGAAGATCTCAAGTGGGTTCTGGCCGCTGAGCTGCTCCCATTTGTCCTGTGGGGCAGGGGATATGGACCCTCCTCCACTGCACAGAGGTCTCTGCTGTGGGGCTGGGATCTCCCCGTCTCTAATTATTCACATGCAATTTCCTCACTTTATCTAGATTTTTTTTAACAAATTATGAATATAAAGTGTTTTCTTGTAATGGTATTTTCTGAGAAATTTTCATTTTATATTGAATTGTCCACCCCAATTTTCTGACTTTGTTTTGAATTTTATGACCAAGCTATGATAATGATCATATTATACAGAAAGAAACATCGCTCCTCAGGTTCATAGATGAATCTTCTCAGGCCTGAGATGTGAACTTGACCAGAAGGACAGCAGAGGTCACAAGAAATTAGTCAAAGCCAGAGGAAGCATAAGGCCAGTCCCGGTCTCCTAAGGCAGGGGCATGAGGGACATCAGTTCCTTTTGTCATGAAATGTTAGTTGAGTGGAGTCGGGTGAGGAGTCGAGTCCTGAGGGAGGTGATGCGGGGGCAGGAGCAGCACTAGATGCAGACGGGTCTCCATCTCCTCAGGGAGAGGGGCTTCCAGTCAGTGGAGGAGCTCCGTGCCAGGCCTGCATTCTGGGATGTGCGCCTTGCACAGACGCTGCCCACGTGGGCCAGCCTAGGGGAGCACGTCCTGCGGCTCAGGGGATGGACACTCCTGTCATGCAGTTGGGGACGGAGATGTGGGAAAAGCACCCGTTCTCCACTGTGGCTCTCTCTCCAGTGGGGTTGAGCCAGTGGGATGCAGGTTAGCCCTGGCACCTGCTGCTCTTTCTACTTTGGGAGCGGGTCCTGAGAGTGTCCTCTGGGCGGCTGTGTCTGGGCATCCGAGGATGCACACGTGTGAGGGTGGAGTCTGGGTTGTGCTGTGTGGATGGCCCGGAGATAGGACAGACTTACCAGCATCACTCGCACAGAGTCGGCCATGAGCCCCACGTAGGGCTTCAGGATGTCATAGTGGAAGGCTGGGGTCAGCATCCGCCGGTGCTGGAACCACGGCTGCCCGTTCAGCAGGAGCAGACCATACCCTGCACCAGAGAAGGATGGGGGTATTGGGCTGGTGGGGCTGGGGAGTGAGACAGCATCAGAGAGGACACTGGCCATAATTTGGGGGGAAACTAGGATATCACAAGAAGTACTTCATGCAGAAAGACAGGACAGCCCAGTGCATTTCCAGAAAGTGATTTTAACAAAGTGACTGGCACTTGGAATGTGGTTAAGAAGCTATGACATAAAGGTGGAAGGGTCAGGGGGCAGGTCACAGAAGCAGGAGAATGAAAGTGGGGCTGAGAGGCTGGAGAGGCTGAGAAGTGAGGGAGGGAGCTGTGCAGGAGGCGCTCAGCCCCAGCGGGAAGGGGTGAGGGCTTATTAGAAAAGTGAGGCTTGATTCAGTCGCAAAGGCTGACATGGAACTGGTCACCTGCTGTTCTCCATGCCAAACAGATAACTCTTGGCAGACCTACCTGGCAAATGGATCTCAGTCCCAGTTGTTGTACTCACCAATCCAGGGAGCCAGAAATCTGTAGGTACTTTGAGCTTTGGGATCTGAAAGAAAGGATGGTAAGAAAGTAAATTCTAGAGGATCAGATAAACTGGTGATCCAGGAGGAACCATGGTCAGACCTTGGGCTCCACCCCTTCCTGAGGATTGTCAGCTGGCCTTGGCCCAAGACACTTTCACCTGTCTCCCTTCCTGACTCTCTCCTGAGAATCACTGAGCTCAGGAAGCCAGACTCAACTCCCAGCGTCAGCTCCCCATGGCGTTGGGATGGAGAATTGGCAAGAAAAAGTCTCAGTGACAAAGAATAAGGTGAAATCTTGAATTCATACAATTTGTGGTGGATTACCCATCCCCTGACCCAGGACAGCACACTTAGAGGTCCAAACCCAAAGTTTAATCCAGGAAAATATCCATAAAAATATCACAACAATTTGGTTTAAAATGAAAGAAATAATTATTGAAAGTTGTCCCGTCACAGCTGTTTGAGCATTCACTTTCTTATCACGGGCTTGGGCCGGCTTGTGGATAGGAGGTTGCTGGCAGAAGGTCAGTTATTGAAGCTGAAACTGCAATTTCAAAAACCCAGAACATGTGCTACCGTGGGCGGAGGGACTGCCTCTGGGAAGGGGGTTTGCGCTCACCTGACCTCCCGAGAATCACCTTCATGTAGTCAGGGTCGTAAACCAGGAATTGGACCTCTGACCCCCAGAGCCAGCGAGGACTGGCACTCGGGAATTTCTCCACTCTTTTCAGTATTTGTTGTAGCTCATTTTTTTGGAACTGTCACCAAGAGAAAAAAAAATCATTTAAAGTCTTTTATACATGCGTGGGCAGGGGTGAAGGCAGGATGGTCACAGGAAAATAGTTCTAGATCATTCAGAGGAAGGGAGAGTTCAGTACTGTTTTTTTCTGACTTGGACTCTCATCTAGACTTGCTGGTTGCCCACGGCTTTTACTTGAGGCCAGTTCTGGGTAGAGCTGTGGCCTCACAATGCCATGGGTACAGAAACTTCATTGGGGACTGACTTCATGGTGTAGAGACTTTGGGAATCATTAGAACAACATAAACAATTGTATGGGAACTTTTATCAATTGGGAAGCAGTTTTGTCACATAGGTTTGACAATTTAGATTTTAAATGAATTTTCTGTCAAAATGTATGTTTGTAAACTAACTTTAATTTGCCAAATTGGTTGTTGTATATGTTCAATATTAACCAGCATACATATAAATATTAGTTAATATAAAATAGATTCAAGACATTTATGATTAAGTGAAAAGAAAATAAAGACTAAGTTGTCTGTGTGATATACTGTGCATCCTTTATATGTACATGTTTTAAGACAAAGTCTGGACGAACATCTATGAGAATGTTGTTGGGGTCTGATTTTGGAATTTGGGTTTTCTGTCTCATTTTCCCTTACCAATCCCAGGGAACCTTTGTGAGCTCCCCGCTGCCTGCAGAAGACATTTAAACTCCTGACGGTGGAGCACAAAAGCTGTGCCTCCCTTCTCTCCCCTTGCTCCTGCTAAGCTGGCAGCCCCAGGACCCCTGCCCCACTGCACAGACGCTGCTGCTCCGCCCCAGCTAGGCCTGCTCTCCCCTCTCCTGAGCACAGCTCCTCATCCAGCTGGGGTGCCCCTTCACAGCACAAGCAGATGCCTCCCTTCAACTTTCAAGACTCAAATTTAATTTACTCTCTTTGGAATTCTCAGAAACAGTCGGCTCTAAACACGTTCCATTTAGTCAACTCTTCTTTGCTCCAACTGTTACATGTAACTTAAAACCACCTTCGTACTTTGTCCTTTTGACACCAGGATTGACCAGCCTGAGACAACTTCCCCCACTGTGGACAGGCTCCCTTGGTCAGCACCCAGTTCCCGAGCACCCACCATGTGCCAGGCACTGGGTCCAACACTGAGGCAGGGTATGGTACAGACCCTCACCTGTGTGGAGCTTCTGGTCAGTTTGGGATGAAAAGAAAGATTAAGCACCAGGACAACAGGCGATAATTAATATGTGAAGAAGGAAGCCCAAGGCTCTGGAGAAGGAACCTGACTCAGAGTGGACATGAGACAGCTCCCCCTCAGTGCAGGCTCTTTGCTGGGTAAGGGGAATGAGCCCCTAAGTCCCACTGCTCACAGCACAGGTATTTTGGCCTTGAAAGCTGGGAGGTAAAGAGATTCCACTTGATGGTGCAGCTCAAATGTCAGTACTTCATCCCTAGGCCAGCCAGGAAACCCTCACACAACTGTATGACACCTTCTTGTTAGGGTTTAAAACTGAAATCACTACTCTGGAAAATTACTCAGTTCTGGGCACTTAGCTGCTTGCTTTCCTACTCCTGGCATCTTCTCTCCTTACCCCATTAGTGTAATCCCCTTCTCTATAGACTGTTACCTTGTTAGTTTCCTGTCTGTCATCTTCAAGGACTTTGAACCCCATAGAACAGGGGTCTTTAAGGAGAGGATGGGATGGAATGACAAGTACAGGGAAGTATCTAGAAGCCTAGTGAGGGAGACAAGCTGAGGTTCTCTACAGCAGCAGGGAGACTCAGGAGGAATAGGTGTTGTCCTCACAGAGCAGGGCTGCCAGGACACTCTGCAGACCGGCCTGAGGGAGGAGTGTCCTCCATATCTGAGCCTCCAGCCCAGGCTGCCCTGAGGGAGCGCGTTCTGTTGACTACGATGAAGAGCCAGGACTGAGAGGTGAGCTGGGCTTTCCCTGGAGGCCAAGTGAAGGTGCCACAGCAAGGTTTGGTCCAGTGACTTGCTCTGAGAACCCAGCCCTCCCTGCCCTACCTCTCCCCAACCCTCTCTTCCTACCTCCTTATAGTGTCCAAAGAGCCAGTGGGAGGGTGGGCACGGGAACTGCTGGAGGGCTTTGAGCAGCCACTGCCTGTGCAGGTAGAGCTGGGTGGCCTTGATCAGCAGCAGAACAAGGCTGAGCAGGGAAGCCACTTGCAGGAGCCCAGACACACTGGCCAGGGGTCTGATGAGACTCAGCACAGAGGCAGTCATGGTGCAGCAGCTTCTGGGTGGCTGACTGTACTGGTGTGTCCCTCACCACCCCTGTCCATCACAGTCACATAAGTACTCCCTCAGTGAAGCATTGCTCCGCCCACACTGGAGGGTGCTGGTGATTGGTGAGGGCAGAACTCAGGACAGTCAGCAGCGGTGGGTCATCCACCTTGGAACAGTAGGGGAAAGTTTCTCAGCTGACATTGACTGTGTACACATTAACTTTACACTCACCATTTTTCTCACTGATCATTCAGGGAACACATACTATGTACTAGGCAATATGTAGGTATCTTGACACACTGGTAAACAATACTGATGTAAACACAGACTTAAAGAATTCACATTCTAGTTAATGTTGTCCAATAAGGTTTATTCAGTGGCATTTCTTTTGGATATATGATGCAATCAGTTCTCACTTTGATGTTTATTCATAGATTAAATCAACCAAATCTTTAAATATGTCTTATCATAATATTAATTGTATTTACCACTAGAAACCTCTTTGAACTATAGATTGGGTGAGAAAAAATGAAAATTATTTTCTTTCTCTTATCTGGCTGATGGTATGAATGAAGAGATGTGACTACACCAGCCCTTCAAACACCATCTCATGTGTTATTGGAGAGACTGGTTTTGCAGTACCTATAGTATGATTCCTTCTCCAACCAAACACATGAGAATTTCAATAATTTTAAATAATCTTAGTTATGATGTTTTCCTAATAGCAGATTTACTTTAGTGCAACCATAACATCTGCTCATTAGGACGACAGCCCTCCCTTTTATTATCTCTAAAAGGCCTAATACCAGTTCAGTCCAACTTCACTGAAGTTCTAAAGATGGGACTTTTGCTAATTCCCTTTCATCCTCCAATAAAAAATAATTATAAAATTACAGCTTTCAGCTGTGGGCCCAGGGTAGGCAAGAAAAGGATAGCAGGTACTCAAATTGGAAAGGAAGATACAAACCTACCACTTTTGCAAATTTCCTGATAACATTCATTAAAAAATCTAAAGATTCCACTTAAAACATATTAGACACAATTAGTGGGTAAAACAAAGTGACTGGATATAAAAATCAATAAAGTAAATTGGTTATGTTGCTATACAGAAACAATAATCTATAAGAAAGAGAAGTAGAGATGACAATTCCACTTTCAGTCTCATCAGAAAGAATAAAGTTAACAAAGGGCATAAAACACTACAAGACATTGTTAAAAAAATGTAAGAAAGCACAGATAAATGGGAAGATACTCTGTGTTCTTGGATGGGAGAGGAACATTCTTCCTTTCTCTCGAGTGATGACACGTTTGTTATAGCATGTTGAGTTGCCGGCAAGTACTAGAAACTGGAGTTAGAAATTTGAGGTGGTTGCCCAAATGCTGAGACTTTCCTGCTGTGTGACCATGAGAAAGTCCATTAACGTCTCTGGGTCTTAGTTTTCTTGCTTGTAAAATAAGGTTAATATACCTAGTGCATTGAATTGTACTTGTGCTTTGGAAAGCTCAATTGCTACATAAATTATGAGAGGCATTTGGGGAAACTTTACTTTTGCCAGCTCCATGCAGGGTACTGAGTAGGAAACCTCCCTGCCCCACCTCTTCTCACTCCAAGTGGAAGGTGAGGTACAGAATGTCCTTACTCACAAGTAATCGTGATAGTTCCGTGACTTCTCTTAGATGGGAAATACGGTCTAATATTTAGTCTTAAACACATTGCTTAGGTGGTACAATCTTTGTAGTTTGTAGAAAATAAACAAGTTATGATGAATGAAACCCAACTTTATCAAACCCCAAAATACAAGAATTTCCAGCGGTGATTGAGTCACAGAACTGATCTCTTCCAGGTGCCACCTTGGGTTCACTGCCACTCGCCTCTGCTTTTCTGTTGTGTAAAACAGGAACCAGGAGGCATTTAGAATAAAATTAGTCATTTCCTTTTAAAATGGCACTCAGAATCAAATCTGGTCCATTAAAGATGGTGATCTAAGGTCCAAAGTTTTCTTCTCAATGATCCATTCATTTACTGATCCATTATTTCATGAAATCAGCAAGGATTTACTGGGCACAGTAAGCACTGTGTGTTCCATGGGAGGAGTCTGGACAGGGAATCCTCATTGCTTGGGGTTTATGTATACCTAATACCAGAAAAGTTGTTGCTGATGAACAAATGTTGACCATTGCAAGCATAATTGTAAGCATTGAACTCACTATTATTCAGTTCTGTGGTCTGCTTTGGTCACTTTATTTTATGATTTCTCATATCATTAGAAATTCTCCATACGTGGTTTTGCTAGAATTAAAGAGCTGTTTCAGCCGCCATTCTGGTGTGCAGTTCAGCCTTCTCAGTACAAAGTCCATTTGGTCCACTCAGTCAATTAACTGTTGACCCTGCAGAGGTGCCTCTTAAGTTAAACAAGAGCAGGATGCTTAATCCCCTGGGACGAGGAGGGTACATCATTGAGGCATGACCAGGACCGCTTGGGGAGCTGGTGACTGATATATAACTTTGTGTTCCAGAGAATCATCAGCGGAATGCCTTGTTAACTAGATTGCTACCAGAAGCAAGGGTCAGATTTTGAACTTCAAACATTGGGCCATAAAACTAGGCTATAAATCTAATTTGAATTCACAGACTTCTCTCCCCAAAAGTCTAGATAACCTAAATGTACATTCTTTCCTCCTAACTTTTTTCTCTTTATCCTCCTGGCCTGAGTAATTGACTCTGTAAAATCACTCACTAAATAATAAGGCCAGGTTTTGCCTTCTTGGTAGCATCCAGCCAGAACGGTTTGCTCTACTACTCCCGTTTCTTCAACAGTGTGGTGTTGCCTGACACAACAAGTGGTACCCGAACAGGACCCCACACCCCTCTTCTCAAGCTGGGGAAAGGGAACTGGACGTCCTCTCAAGCCTGTTCAAAGGCTTCACAGACACAGAGTCTGCAAGGAAGCGGTAAGAAGATATTTTCAGTTGAGTCTCTTCTATCTAATTTTCCTCCAAATCAGCATGGTAAAAGGACCACAGACCCAGTCTGTGATGTTTTCAGTTCATTCTTTCCTTTCTTTCACAGAAACATGGGTAACAATCTTACACCCCCTCAGAGCAATTATAAAGAACAATTTAGAGCTCTTCTACTAACCCAGGGATGAGATGTATATTCATGGTCCCAGGGGATTAAGCATCCTGCTCTTGTTTAACTTAAGAGGCACACCTGCAGTGTCAATAGTTAATTGATTGACTAGACCAAATGGACTTTGTACTGAGAAGGCTGAACTGCATAGCCAGAATGGCGGCTGAAGCAGTTCTTTAATTCTAGCAGGCTCACATCCATAGACATCATTTGCAATGGTTGATATTCACATGGTTTACCTGACACCTTCTTACAGAAGCTGACCTGAGAGTGAGGCTCACATTTCCCTCAACATGGGGAGCTGATAACCTGAAAGACGCTCCAGCTACTTGAAAACAGTAGATCAATTAGATTGAATGTGAAATGCTCCCCCTGCTCCCCCTTAAATATTTGGGGGTCACCATATATGGACTGGAGGTTCAACCTAATAATCACCTCTTTGCCTTAATGGTCAATAGCAAGGTCTCTGGATCCTACTTTTTTTGACTTGAATCCTGGTGCAACCTCTTACCAACAGGCTCACCTGGGCAAGAGCGAACATCTTTGTACTCAGTTTCTTACACAGAATATGAGGATTTGCAAAAAAAAAAAAATCTTTTTTGTAGAACTATTGTGAGCAAAGCTGTAGGTGCTGGAGTAAGAGGTTTTGTGGGTGAGGCAACAGGTTAGCAAGTTATGGGGCCATGTGGCAGGCTGCTTTTCCAGTTTCTTCCTGAAATATATTTGGTTTTACTTTATGAATTATGGCTCTTGGATATAATTTTGAAGGAGAGAATCATGAAATAAAATGAGAGCTGTGGTTTTTGGAAGGTAAATGTGTCTCCAACCCTTAGTCTTGCAGCCTGTATTTCTTTGCTGCTCTGATTCCTTTTTTAGCATTTGTGCAACTGATGATCATCATTCTCAAGGCCTCTATTTGTTATTTTTTTCTTCCTTGGATGGCCTAAGTCTGCCATTTATTCCTTCACTATATCCTTTGTCATATTTATTTTACTCATTTATTTTCTCCCTTAAGCATTGAAATACGAGTTCAAAAGATATGTTTTTAAGTGAATGAGTGATTATTTCTGAGAATTATTCGGAAAAGGCTTTTGATCCTTCCTATATTAGTTTGTGGGCAAATGTAACAATTAACCAGACATTTGGTGATTTAAAACTCTGAATTAACTTTTTTTACCTTTTAAATTTTTTTTACATCATTGTTCATTTTTAAACAATATTGGCTTCCCCCCACCCCCTCAGGTGTAGTCCCCATAGCGTTTCCTTCACCAATGCACCCGTGCACCATCACCTCAGTCCCCTGTGCTCCTCCCTCCCCCCCCATCCCTCTCCTGCCTCCTCCCCTGCATTATCTCTCTGATTTATAATTGTCTGTTTTTGCTTTGTAAAACCCTAAATTTAATCTCATAGTTCTAATGGCCAGAGTCTGGAGTCAGTATCACTGGGCCAAAATCAAGGTATTGGCATTATCTTACTCTCTCCAGGTGCTCTAGCTGAATTTATTGCCCTCTCTTTCCAGCCTCTGGTGGCTGCTGGAATTCCTTGGTTTATATTTTATTTTATTTTTTAATTATTTATTCATGCTACAAAAACTGGGGTACAGGCCAGGTGTGTAGGAGGGCGAGAGGATTCACCAGAGACAGAGTAGGGAACAGAACAGGCAGACTGACCAAAATACACTGCTGAGGGAAGTAGCAGGCGAGACAGGAGAGGTCTGCTGTGCCATGTGGGAATCCCCCCAGCTGGCCTGGGCATCCCCCTGGCCGGCCGGGATCGAACCCGCACTGCAGAGGCTGTGGACAGCTTCACAGAGCTGGTCAACCGCCTGTGCCACTAGAGTGACCCTGGAATTCCTTGGTTTATAGTCAACCAGCTCCTTTCTTCAAAGTCAGCATCTTCAAATCTGTCTCTACTCTGTCTTCTTCCATGTGTGTGTCAAGACTTCTGCTAGCTCCTGTTAACTGGATTCAAAGAATTTCACTCAAGGCCCAATGGATAATCCAGGATAACCTCCCATTAGATTTCAAAGCCTGGGAATACTCCTTTATTGCTTGAGGTTCCACCCTGTGGGCCACTTACCCTCTGAGACTTAGAGTTTTTTCCTTGAATTCATTCTTCCTTTCTCTTGAAGGATGGCAGTTTGAAGGTACAAAGGCCTTCCTTTATTTGTTCTCTCTCTAACCCTTTTAGTACAAGTAGTCTGTTGACATAACATTCTCATAATCCTACCTCCTGTGTGTGTAACAAGGATTCATGTCCTTCAATTCCTTCAATTCATGTCCTGATATATATATATCTCCAGTCCATATATACCAATTGAAGGACTTAAATTATAACTATGATTGGGAAGGGATTATCCCTTTATCCAAAGATGCTGACCCCACAGTGACCTTCCCTGGAGTTACTATAGCCCCTGGGTGTCTTTATTATCACATTTCAACCCATTGTTCTAATTCCTGGGCACTGTGTTTGGAAAACTTCTATTTAATGTCTGTGACATCTATGCAACATAGAACATGACTCATAAGAATTATACCTTTAAAAAAAATAGAATGAGCCAGCAGTCCTTCTGCCCACCTGTGACTGTGCAAGTGCTTCCTTTCACCAACTCTCTCCCTCCGCAGGGCAGCAGCCTCCTGCCTGCCCGTGACCGGTACTATGCAGGGGCTTCTCTTCACTGACCTCCCTCAGCAGAGGCTGCTCTCCTCAAGGCCGCCCGCCTGTGACCATGCAGGCCTCTCAGCAAACCTGTCCCTTTCGGGGCAGCACTTCCCGCCCTCTCATGTCTACGCAAGTGTCTGACTCTTCTGTTCCCATTCCCTAATAAACCTGCTCTTTAAATATATACTTAAAAAAAAAAAAAGAGTGGATAAGTGCCTGGGGGAAGGAATGGGTGAGACATGATTAAAATTTTCATTCCAATTGATATAAACTTTAACTAACATAAGAAGGGAAAAGAACTAAAAGAAGGCTGAGGGGACAGAGGTACCTCAAGACGCCCAAGGGTTGGGGAGCAGCCAGGATGTGGAAGGGACAGAACCAGGGACTTGAAGCTTCCAACACTGAGGTCTCATTCTTTTTGTATGGACAAGCATTTATTCTCTTAACAAATATTTCTTGAAAATCACCTTGTGCCAGAAATTTTCTAAACACTTGTGATATAGCCTTGAATAAACAATCATTCTTGTCATCATGAAGCTGCTCCACATGCTGGATGAGGGCAGTGTATTCCTACTCCCTCCTCCTCAACTTACCTTGTGACAGGTGATTCATTAAACAACCCACAAGAATGAGTTCTTTCCTTTCTCCCCTAAATCCTGAGGGGCAGTGAAAAAAGCTTGGAGCTAGGTAGCCTGGATTTGGACTATGTTCATACACTTTCTTTCCCTTCCTGTGTCTTCAGTTTCATTTAGTATGTAATTAGACTCATAATCCTGGAAATCACTGATATTTAGTGGGTACTAGGCACTGAACAAAGAACTTTATATGTTTTCTCCCACAATAACCTTACAAATAGATGTTTTAACCCTACAAATAGATGTGTTAGATTTAACTGTAGGTGAGAAAAGTAAGGGGAAGAAAGGTTAACTGCTTGCCAGGGGGATCATGTTGGTAAGAGCTGGAACCAGGATTTAATTTCAGACTGTCTGGTTCTAGAAACTTTGTCACTAGTTGTTTATACAAAGGAGATAATTATTATTTTTAATTTTATATATATTTTACATCATTCTTTGTTTTTGTACAATGTATGCTTTTTCCTCTCAGGTGTAGTACCCAGGAAATTCCCACCACCAATTCACCTGTGCGTGTCCTATCACCATAGTCCCTTGTGCTCTTCCCACCCCTGTTTTGATCCTTCTCCTTCCTCCTCCCCTGCAGAATGTCTCCGATTTATAGTTGCCTGTTGATTTTTAATTTAGTATAATTACATACTCACCCACCCCCCACCCCCCGCCCTATCCCTTATGTTTCCTCGACATTCCTCCTATAAGTGAAACCATCCGGTATTTTTCTTTTTCCTTCTGAGTTATTTCACTGAGCATAATCCCTTCAAGCTCCATCTATGTTGTTGTGAATGACATGAGTTTATCTTTTTTTGATCACTGAGTAATATTCCATTGTGTATAGATACCACATCTTCTTAATCTAGTCATCTATTTTTGGGCATTTGGGTTGTTTCCATAGCTTACCTACTGTAAATAGTGGTGCTATAAACTAGGAGTGCAGGTGTCTAAAGGAGATGATTACTGAATCAACCCACCAGATCACATATGGCAGCACCTAAATTTTCCCTGGAGTATTCCATTTTGCTCTGTTTGATTCAGTGTTTTCAAATTGCAGGAGAGTACTTCAGGTTATCAGTTCTACAGGTTGGGGTAAATGTGTCTCACTTTCCAGGATTTTGTGAGGGAGCGTTTTATAAACTAGATGTAGCAGTCATTGAAAATAAAGTATATGAAGGTTCTTAGTGATATGAGAGAAATTTCTAAGAAAGTAATCCAAGAAGAAAATAGAATTGAATGTACAGCATGCAATTAACTTTTAAAACAGTTGCATTTGCAATGTTCAATACTTATTAACCAATAAATATATACCCCATGTACGTGATATCCAACATTCCAAATAAGGATCTTTAGGGGCTGTCTTAGCCATTTTATATCCTGATGCTGCCGTGGCATGGAACAGAGGACTGTGCCTATGAATGATGCCCAGTAAATCCTTATTGGGTGCCACAGATTTGGGTGCTGTGGTTTTGAAGGAAATTACTATTTTTATTCCAGGAGGTTTCCTGGTTCAGTTGGGGACTGGCTGGTGAGGCTGAGCTCCTGGATCACATAGCCTATATTCATCATTTCAGATCCAGCAACCAGGGAGCCTGGACAAAGTGATGTTCTGAGCCAAATAGTTCCCTTATCCCTACCCTCTCTAGTTTGGACAGTTTTTTAGCTTCCAGAACATCTGTGAACCTGACTATGCCAATGCTGTGTATAGCCAAGATGGTAAGAGCTCTGGGGAGGGGGTGAAGTTTCCCAGGAGCAAAAGACACCGTAGGTGGGGGGTGGGGGAGGATTCCTGAGCCTGTACACTCAGTCTTGGCACCTAGGCTTCTCATACTATTTATCACTATGCCTCCTCTGGGAATCTACCATTTCCTGTTCACCTGATCATCTCCTTCTCTTGCAGATTCTAAGTCCCTCATTAGCATGAAACTTCCTCCAATGGATTGGTTCCTTGACCTTTTCATCCCAGAATTTTGGTGCTGGGTGCCCAGGATCTTTCTTGTGCTGTCCCTACGCAGTAAGTCATCCCATCAGGTGGATTGCCTGGCCCCCATGTGCACATCCTAAACTAAGCTTCTGGGAAGGGAGGTAGAGGAGAGACAGCTGAAATTTCAACTGGCCTGTTAAGTGGAGCTAAGGCACCTTCCTGTGGGTCATCTTTCCACCAGAATAGTCATCCATTCTATTAGTTCTTCTATTAGATCCAGCAACCAGGGAGCCTGGACAAAGTGATGTTCTGAGCCAAACAGTTCCCCTATCCCTACCCACTCTAGTTTGGACAGTTTCTTAGCTTCCAGAACATCTGTGAACCTGACTATGCCAATGCTGTGTATAGCCAAGATAGTAAGAGCTCTGGGGAGGGGGTGAAGTTTCCCAGGAGCTGGGTGCAATATAGATTTGGTTATCAAATTGGTCTAGAGGATCAGAATAGCATGGATGAGTTTATAAAATGGTTTTGGATTTTGATATTGGTTCTTTAACATGAGTCATTGTAAAGGCAGTGTTGACCTTATGGGCCACCTGGCAGGCCCGGAGGTACCTGCGGCCTGTAGGGGTCATGCTGTAGACAGTGTCATTCTGGTGGAAAATATTCCTTACTCGGGAAAAAAGCAGGTTCTTTAGGTCCTCAATGGCCTGGATATAGGACTGGGAGCTCCTGAGGGGGAGGAGGAGGAAGAGACTGGAGAGGAGCGGGCCTCTCACCTGGAGGGGGGTGGGGTCCAGGGAGGGTGTCCTCAGCCAATGGGGCCAGCGACAAAGACACATGTCATTTCTGTGTACAGCTTTGTCACCCTGGACCTTACAAGGGGAATGAAATGCTCCCTGTTCAGGGGTCAGGATCTGGGGACAATGAAGGTTGGTCTGGGCTGGAATTTGCCCCTGGTCTGTCCCAAGCACTGGATTCTTTTTGTGCCCATGTGGACCCACGTTGCCCGAAATGCCTGCCTGTCGGCGGAGGCCACACCAGTTGGTAAGAACAAGGACCCACATTGGAGGATCCCCACTGACCTGTCTGTCTGCACGCTGCACTGGTGGCTGAAGGCAGACTTCATGATGCTGTCCTGGGTCATCAAGGAGACGTACTCGAAGACCTCCACACGTGGGTTCGGGCCACTGAGCTGCTCCCATTTGTCCTGTGGGGCAGGGGACATGGACCCTCCTCCACCGCACAGAGGCCTCGGCTGTGGGGCTGGGCTCTCCCTGTCTCTATTCAGATGGGATTTCCTCACTTTGTAAATAGATGTGTTTTAATCACTTTACGTTATAGAATAAATTGTTTGTGAAATGATGCCTTTTTTCCCCCAGAAATTGTTACTGTATAGTAAGACATGTTACCCATAATGTTGTGACAGTTCTTGGAACTTTAGGACCGAAGTTATGATGATAATCACTTTTTGCAAAACCGTGGTTCTGAAGAACACAGTTTCTCAGGGACAAAGGGGAATCTTTTCTGACCTGAGAATGGAGTTAGCCTGAGCAAGTTCAAGCAATAGTGTCAAGGCCAGAGAAAGACTAAGGGCCAGTCCTGGTCTTCTAAGGCAGGGAATGAGGAACTTTAGTTCCTTTTGTCATGAAATGTTAGTTGACCGGAGTCGGGTGAGGAGTCGAGTCCTGAGAGAGGTGAGGCAGAGGCAGGAGCAGCACTAGATGCAGACGGGTCTCGTCTCCTCAGGGAGTGGGGCTTCCAGTCCTTGGAGGAGCTCCGAGCGCCAGAGGCTCAGCATTCTGGGATGTGCGCCCTGCATGGACGCTGCCCATGTGGGCCAGCCTAGGGGAGCATGTCCTGCGGCTCAGGGGATAGACACTCCTGTCCATGCTGTTGGGGACAAAGATGTGGGAGAAGGACCTGCTCTCCACTGTGTCTCTTTCTCCAGTGGGGTTGAGCCAGTGGGATGCAGGCTGGCACCGGCACCTGCTGCCCTCGCTAGTTAGGGAGCGTGTCCTGAGAACATCCTCTGGGTGGCTGTGTCTGGGCATCCGAGGACGCGCACATGTGAGGGTGGAGTCTGGGTTGCGCTGTGTATACGGTGTGGAGAGAGGACAGACTTACCAGTATCACCCGTGCAGAGTCAGCCATGAGCTCCACATAGGCCTTCAGGATGTCATAGTGGAAGGCTGGGGTCAGCATCCGCCGGTGCTGGAACCATGCCTGCCCGTTCAGCAGGAGCAGACCGTACCCTGGGGCACAGATGGGTGTTTTAGAGAAGGGAAAAGGGATGGGAGCCATGACTCGGAGCAAAAGAATTTAGAAGAAGGCAAATTATGGCCAAGGTGGGTTTGGGGAAGGAAAAATTTTCCTCTACCCTTGTGGGTTCTTTCAACTGGAAAATAATTAAATTAACACCAGACAAATTGCCAGGGAAAATATTTCAATTTAATGAAATACCCACAGGGAATTTTCCTAGACATTAGTGATTCTAAAAGTAAAATGGGGCCTAAGTCTTCCTGACATAGGAAACAGGGGTGGAGTCTCAGCTTGAAAGAAGGTAGACAATTCACAGGAAGATGAGATCATCTGTTTGGTGAATAAATGCTTGCCACGCCATGCTAAGACCAAGGGTCCCAAGAATTATTCTATATAAGCAGCCTGACAAATTCCTCCACATTTCTCAAGTGTTAATCATATACCTGGAACAGGCCTTCTAGCTTAATTCCTTTAGGTCTTTAGGGGACAAGGCAAAAGCTCTTCCAGAGTCTTTTGAATCCTTATTGAGTTTAAAAAAATCCACATGCTAAAGTGCATATTTGGGAGTCAGGTATTCTGCTTCCCTCATCAAAAGGCCAGTATATTTGAGGATACAATTTTCCAAACTTAGTAGGTCCCTAGGGTGTTATTACACCCTCTATAAAATAAAGGTTGAAGAGAGCAGGGGGGTGGTGGTAGAAGGACTGCAAATTGAGGCTGAGAAGGTTGGAGAGGAATAAAGTGACGTGAAGGAGCTGAGCGTCAGGGAGGCTCTCAGCACCCTCAGAAAGAGGTGAGTGTTTTAGTAGCAAAGAAATGAGCTTGATGCAGACATGAGTGTGTGACAGGGAGCTAGCTGGTCACCTGTCATTCTCTGTGCCAAAACGATAATGCTTAGCAAAGCTACCTGATCAGTGGCCGTGGTCTGAGTTAGATGTACTTACCAATCCAGGGAGCCAGTAATCTGTAACCATGAGCCTTTGGGTCTGAAAGATAATGTAGGACATTACAGGACTCTGCAGGGGACCAATTAAGAGAGGTACCCCTAAGAAGACCTGTGGTGCTGATTGTCAATAGGGGATTTGTCTCAAACCACTCCCATTTGTCTCAATGCCTCTCACCCCCAGCTCTGTCCTGAGAGTCAATGTGGCCTCAGGAAGTCAGACTCAGCTTCCCAGCAACTGATCACCTCTGGGTGGTGATGGCATGAAATAGAAGCTCTGTCCTCAAGAGCAAAGAAAAAGACAGAAATTTGTGTGAATTTTCTACTATGTTGGTGGCTTAGTCCCCCCATGATCCCGATCAGGCAACACCTGGAGCCAAAACCAACTCAGTGGGTAGCGAATGATCTTTCACAGCTGGGGTAATTTCTGTAATAAATAATCAGAATTTGGGGGAAAAAGAAATTTACCCAACACAGTCATTTTAAACATTCACTTAAAGTAAACACTGCTGCCCTTTGTCTGGGAGGATGGTTGCTAAGGTTCAGTTGTTATCACTAAACTGCAATTGTTTCTGGAATTTCACAGACCTGGGGGGCATGTCCCCAAGTGGGAAGAGCTGCTCCCACCAGGTATAGTTTGCTCTCACCTGACCTCCTGAGAATCACTTTCATGTAGTCAGGGTCATAGACCGAGAATAGGACCTCTGTCCCCCAGAGCCAGCGAGGACAGGCACAGGGAAACTTCTCCACCCTTTCAGTAGTTGTGCTAGCTCATCTTTTTGGAACTGTCATCAAGGGAAAGACAAATCAATGGAAATGTTCTATGTTGTGTGATTAGAGGGGACTGACGGGCAGGGAGGCCATGGGGCGTTAGTTCTGTATCGATCATCAATACTAAAAATTCAGAAGTTTTCTTATAACATGAGCTCTGATCCAGACTGTGCTTGCCCAAGGTTGACCTTAGAGCACGTTCTGTCCAGTGTTGGGTGGTGCTGTTGCCCTCAATCCAAACAGCTTAGGGAAACTTTCCTCAGGGATTGACTCCATGATGGGAAAGTCTGGATGTCATTAGAGAAAATATTTGCATAAGCCATTTCTACAGCAATTTGCATCACTTGGGAAGCAAATTATTTGTCAGATAATTTTCTTTATTTAGAGATAAAATGGATTACACTTTAATATTCATTCATTAATTGTTTTTGCTATACTGGGAAACACATTTTATTTTATTTTTTTTTAAATAATAAATTTTATTTTTATATTCCCCATACAACTGCAACCCTCCCATTCTGACCCAATCCCTCCCCTCCCGCCCCCCACCCCACCAAAAGTGTCTCCGGTTCATAGTTTTTTGTTGATTTTGATTTCCACTTTCTTATAGTGTTATAGGACAGGGAGAGGGGCAGCCCAAAACCCCGCAAACCTGCCTATTCTAAATGGGTTCTGCCATCCGCCGCATCAGCACAAAACATAGGAGACTTTAATGGGAAGGAACTTTAATAAAACTAGGAAACAATACAGGTAAGGCAAAGAGTCTAGATTCTAAATGAAGCATCCAGAGCTACCTGTCCCCTCGTGGGTAAAAGTCCATCCAAATGGGATTGGCCCAGAACAAGGCCCCAAAGCCTGTCATGAGTCTAAAGCATCTTCCAGTGGGGACCCACAGAAAAGGGTCACAAACAACTGGACAAGACCGGAAGGAAAAGAGCAAAATCAAAATCAAGATAAAAGCTGCCATTGTCACCTCCCCACGGGTCTCACCCACATCTGTGTCACCAGTCCACGACCAAAAGACAAGCACAGTTTCTTCACGTGTCTCTAGGCTCCATGCGCCTCCTCCAGGTCTCCTGGCTCCATCCTGCTTCCTTCCTCAGTCTCTTCTTCAGCTTCTCCTCTTCCTGCTCAGCTCCACCCTCCCTTGGGTGGGGCAGGGAACCTCCCCCTTTCCTGGGGACCACCCTGTTACAATAGTTGTTCATTTTCCTGGTCCCTTATTTAAGTTTTCTAGATTCCTGCTATGAGTGAGACCATCCGGTATTTTTCTTTTTCTTTTTGGCTTATTTCACTGAGCATGATCCCGTCCAGCACCATCCATGTTGCTGCAAATGGCATGTGTTTATCTTTTTTGAATGCTGAGTAATATTCCATGGTATATATGGACCACATCTTCTTGATCCAGTCATCTATTTTTGGGCATTTGGGTTGGGAAACACATTTTATTTATAAATATGTTAGGGGAAAAAGGATGTCCCAAAGCTAATTCCATACAGGCTTTGTGGACTCCACCCCCACCCCAGGCCAAAGCCAAAGACACTGGGAACTCCAAATCCCATCACCACCAAAAGGAAGGTGGCTGGGACCTGAGGGTGGGGTTAAGCAGCCAGGTGGATATAAAAGGCAGACACGTGGGCTTTGGGGGATCCCCATTTTGGCTTTCCGCCAGCTCGCAGCATCCGGCCAGCTCTGAGAATGACTTTGGGTTTCCAGGTCGTCGGATCGGGTAGGACGCATTAAAGACTTTATTTCCCTATTTTCTCCCTGAGTTGTACATTTTCCTTATTTCTTTTTCCCTTGTAAATAAACCTTTTATTAACCTTTTGTGTGTGCCTGTAGTGGAGTATTCATAAGTCCCTTTTAAGCGCGCGGGTGAGGACCCACAGCCAGGAACCGTTTAATATCGGGGCTGCTCTATAACAAATATACATACACATTTTCAAACTTTCTGGCACACATGTAATCAAATGTTAATATGAAGTCATATTGGGGGTATTTATACCTAAAAGAAAAAAATTAAATGCAAAATTGTGTGTATAATATTATAAGCTGAATATATAAACATTTAGAGAGCAAAGTCTGGACGAACACCTATGAGAATGGTGTTGCGGTCTGATTTTGGAATTTGGGTTTTCTGTCTCATTTTCCCTTACCAATCCCAAAGAAGCTTTGTGAGCTCCCCACGGCCTGCAGTACACATTTAAACTCCTGAAGCACAAAGGCCTGTGCCTCCCTTCTCTCTCCTTGCTCCTGCTGAGCTGGCAGCCCCAGGAACCCTGCTCCACCCTACAGACACTGCTGCTCTGGCCCAGCTAGGCCTGCTCTCCCCTCGTCTGAGCACAGCTCCTCATCTAGCTGGGGTGCACCTTCTTCAGCACAAGCAGATGCCTCCCTTCAACTTTCAAGACTCAGATTTAATGTATTATCTTTGGAATTCTCAGAAACATTTGGCTCTAGTCACGTTCCATTTAGTCAACTCTTCTTTGCTCCAACTGTAACATGTAACTCAAAGCCACCTATGCTTCACAGGTGTCTGACCTTTGTACTTTGTCCTTTTGACACCAGGATTGACCAGCCTGAGACAACTTCCCCCACTGTGGACAGGCTCCCTCGGTCAGCACCCAGTTTCCGAGTACCCACCATGTGCCGGGCACTGGGTCCGACACTGAGGCAGGGTATGGTACAGACCCTCACCTGTGTGGAGCTTCTGGTCTGGTTGGGATGAAAGAAAGATTAAGGAGCAGGACAAGAGATGATAATTAATATGTGAAGAAGGAAGCTCAAGCCTCTGGAGAAGGGGCCTGACTCAGAGTGGACATGAGACAGCTCCCCCTCGTGCTCATTCAAGGAAGGACGCATGATTCACCAAGACTACTGGGTTAACAGCTGGATCAGCTCACAGCTGGGACACTGCAGACAAAAGGAGGTGGGGCAGGGTGGCGCTGCTCCAGGAGAGACGACTCTTGCAGGGGCAAGAGGTGTCCCCTGTGTCCTGGGAAACCAGAGACACAACTTGGAGAAGGTGATTTGGGCTGGGCTTTGTCAGATGACGGAGGAGGGACTCAAGGTGGAGGGTGCAAAGTGAGCAGAGAGCCGAGGCCAGAATGCACAGTCAGGCGGAGGACAAGGAGTAACCGAGGGTCAAGGAGATGAGGAAGGAGAAAGGAAGGGTACTGGGTACAGTTCCTGGAGGCTTTGGCTGTTTCCAGTTCATGTCCTTGACTCTACTCTGCTGATAACCATGTTGCCCCCTTCTCTGAGTAAAGAGAGGCCTCAGCTCTCTGCAGCCTCACACTTATTTCCTCTCAGTTTATGTTCTATCCACAAACCATTTGTGAGCCCTTCTCCACAAAGCCCCATTAACTTCCTCCAAGCCCTTCCTCCAGGGCTCAGGGCAAGCAGAGTAGGGTGTCTAGCACTGTCCCTCTCCATAGCCTGCAGCTGCCCCTTCCCTCCTTCCTTCTATCACTCAGTATACCTGGACTGACAACCCTCTGTAAAGGTTCTGTGATGGGTGTGGGGGGTGGGTGAGAGGAATGAGATCCGAAAAGAGCTCACAGAACAGTAGTTTGGGAAACAAGAGCTGGGAAGTAAACAAATTCTGTTCACTTTGCAGCTCAAACGTCAGCACTCCTTATGTGGGGTCGTCCTAGACACCTCCGCTCACCTGTGCCAGCTACTTGTCAGGGTTTTAGCACTGAAATCACCAGCCTGGAAATCCCTCAGTCCTGGGCTAGCTGGTTGGTCTTCCACACCTGACATCATCCCCTCCCTAACCCCACCCCCACCACAGTTCGTGGTCCTCTTTTCCTGTGAACTGATGGCTTCTGAGGTTCCTCTCTATTATCTCCACAGACTGTGAACCCCACAGAGCAGGGAATGTCTGTGTTCCCAGGTAAGCTCAGAGCAGTTATAAGAGGGCATTGAATGACAAGTACAGGGAAGTATCTAGAAGCCTGGTGAGGGAGACAGCGGAGGCTCTCTGCAGCAGAGGGGAGACTCAGGAGGAACAGATGTTGTCCTCAAAGAGCAGGGCTGCCAGGACACCCTGCAGACTGGCCTGAGAGAGGACAGTCTCCCACACAACTGAGCCTCCAGCCCAGGCTGCCCTGAGGGTGCACTCTCTGTTGACTACAATGAAGAGCCAAGACCTGAGAGGTGACCTGGGCTTTCCCTGGAGGCCAAGTGTAGGTGCACAGCAAGGCATGGCCAGTGACTTGCTGAACCTGATTGTGCCATGAGAACCCAGCCCTCCCTGCCCTCTCATTGCCCCCCTCCACCACCTCCTTGGAGTGTCCAAAGAGCCAGTGGGAGGGCGGGCACGGGAACTGCTGGAGGGCTTTGAGCAGCCACTGCCTGTGCAGGTAGAGCTGGGCGGCCTTTATCAGCAGCAGAACCAGGCTGAGCAGGGAAGCCACTTGCAGGAGCCCAGACACACTGGCCAGGGGTCTGGAGGGGCTCGGCACAGAGGCATTCATGGTGCAGCAGCTCCTGTGTGGTGACTGCTCCTGACCACCCCTGACCACCATGATCACATCAATCCTCCGTTGGGCATAGGATTACTCTGCTTACCTGTAGAGAGGGTGATGGGTGAGGACAGAGCTCAGAGTTCAGCTGCCAGAAGTAATTAACTGGGGAGAATGACCCTCTGAAAACAGTGCTTTTTCAACTGTCAGTGGCAATCGCCTACTTTCCCCTCTCCATAAGAGTCACAGATCATTCAGCGAACACCTTGTATGTGCCAAGCAGTATGCTGGGCCTGCAAACAGAAATAAGTGAAATAGATGTGACCCCTATTAAAAAATTCTCAGTGTGGTTTACCCATGTTCAGTTGGTGTGGTTGGTTTTATTATTATATATATTTTAACTGAGAAACAAATTACAGCAGTGTTTCCAGATGGGAATTTGATGCAGTTACAAATGACTGATCTCAGATAAGAATTAACAAGTTTGTCTTGCCCCATTTCTTGCAATTTCCCCCTTATTTGACAGACTTGCCTTCTTTATGACCAGTCTCTCAGATAAGCATTAACAAGTTTGTCTTTCCTATATTTCTTGCAATTTCCCACTTATGACAGGCTTTTCTTCTTCCTTTCAAGGAAAAGGGAGTTAAACGGCAGTTGTTGATAAAAGCAAGCTGGTGCCCACCTGTCTCCATGCAGGCCCCTTCCCTCTCCCCTTTGCAGACCCTTGCCTATCTCCCCATTTTTTCCCTATGGGGAGCCGTGCTACTCATGTTGTCTGACAAAAGTCCGGGCATGGGGCAGATTTCTGAAAAATCAGGAATCTCATTAGCTGACTCCAAGATTCGCCTCATTTGTTTATGGCTAGTTTCTACCATTTCTAAAATACGCATTTAAAAGTAAAACTGCAAATACTGATCAATCAATCACTGAATAACCAAATTGATGACAAATGGCACTGCATGATACAAATATTACATTTTTCATAAAATTAGTAGTCCTCTGCCAAAAAGGCAGCAATTCAACATTTGGCTTTACATTAACCAGTGAAATAACTTCTGGAAACAATAGGTTGTAAACATCTATCAGCCAATTCCTTGATACAGAGATGTGGTCTCTTGAGGCAAGAGCTAATTGGAGAAAGAAATCCCTTTACTTTAAAGTTAAAGATAACAGTGGGGTGGCAGAGGCGAGCCATGCTCCAAGTATAAGAAGATTCCTGATAAACCAGGAGACGCCATAGTTGACTCCTGCTAAATTCTTCCTGTTTGTTTAGGGCTAATTCCCTAGGATGTGACAATTGGTATGATAGCTGTTAGAGTATGCATTCAAGAATAAGTCAACAGCAATTTGTGAATAGTTGAGCTAGTAATCACGGCAGCACAAATAACGAACTCGGAAATGGTCATTGTTACAACTACTGATATGTCACATATTGACCATTTTTTTGAGGATCAAAGGCTATAACCATCTCCTGCTTTTGCCCCTGATATAATATTTGTAGTTCCTTAAAACAACAACCAGCAACCTTATGGAAGAAGAAATTGCCCTTTGATCTTATAGTTAAATACTAAAACTAGACTGACTAGCTAAGTAGAGGAGTGAATAGGTAGAAAACTCTTTGTTTAGATTAGGAGACTTCGTCCCCTAATTGAGAGTTGGGGGCTAGGGAAGAGTCAGTGCGGCTTGCCTGGCATTAACGCCCTCCAGGCCTTTGGTTCCTTAATATCAAATCAATATTGGGCCTCCCCAGTGGCGCAGCGGTTGAGCGCTGGGTTGTGAAGCTGCCCGCAGCCTCTGCGGTGCCGGTTCGATCCCCGGCTGCTCCCCGGCCACCGGAGGAGGGTCCCACATGGCGCGCAGACCTCTCCTGCCGCCCGCTGCTCCCCTCAGCAGTGTACTTCGGTCCCTCTGCCTGCTCTGCTCCCTGCTCTGGCTCTGGTGAATTCTCTCACTCTCCCGCGCTTCTGACTGTGCCCAGTGCTTGCATAAATAAATAATAAATCTTTAAAAAAAATCAAATCAATATTAAAACAATATACTATAGATGATGATTTCTATATAAAAGCCTTCTGTTTTTTATTTTAATCAATTAGTTATATGTTAGTCTAAACTTTATAGGTTAGTTAGAAATCATCTCTTTGTCTCCCTTCCCCCAGGTAATCTCCTGCCCTTTGTTTTCCTCTAGCCCATAGTTAATTGTTCACCATGGCAAACTTAGAAATGTTAGTTACAGACACATAGGCTTTTTGCTAGTAATAAAATAACTGTTGGATTGTTTAAAGTAAATAACTATTTTGAAAACATTTGTTTAGCAACTGTGCCTTCTTTATTTTTTTTTTTAATAGAGGCATGTTTTATTTATTTGTTTGTTTGTTTGTTTTTGTTTATACATGCACTGGGTACAGTCAGAAGCGCGCGAGGGTGAGAGAATTCACCAGAGCCAGAGCGGGGAGCAGAGCAGGCAGAAGGACCGAAGTACACTGCTGAGGGGAGCAGTGGGCGGCAGGAGAGGTCTGCGCGCCATGTGGGACCCTCCTCCGGTGGCCGGGGAGCAGCTGGGGATTGAACCAGCGCCACAGAGACCGTGGGTAGCTTCGCAACCCTGCGCTCAACCGCTGCGCCACCGGGGAGGCCCAACTGTGCCTTCTTTAAGACAAAGAATAATAAATGTTACACCTCTGCCGGAAGGCAAACTGACCCTTGGCGGCTCCTAAAAAAGAACATGTGATGATTATTACCTTTCTACCTTATGCTTGTGTACTCACGATTTGCTTAGTATAAATAAAGGGCTGCTGAGACCCTCAGCAGGATGATGTCAGCACTCTGATCAAGTGTCTGCATCTCCTCATTCCCCCTCCCCCTTCCCTTACCATTTTCTCTACAATTGCGCCGGCGCCTTCCCATCCTTCAGGAACCCCTGACACCCAGACTGCTGCGGCTGGCTCGCAACATTTCCCCTTTGTATAAGTATCCCTGCACTCTGCCAAAGAGCAGGTGGTGGTCTTTCAGACACGAGTCTGCTGCCCTCCTCATTTGTTGACAAATTAAACCACTTTCCTTTTCCTCAAACTCTGTTTCCTTTTATTGGCTGGGGGAAACTGAGACAGACGTTCTATATCACTATCAACCTGGGCTCCTGTCCTACACAAAGAGCAGTTGCCCCGCTCCTCTCTTGCCCAATCTTCCCACATTTCTTGGTCACACTCAGATCTCTACCTTCCATCTCCTAGAACTCAGCAATAAAACTTCCCTTTCTTGGTATAGCACCCCCCTTTCACTGGGCTCTAGGATGGCAAAGAGACTTAGTACCCCTGTACTGTGCTCTCTGTGGGGGCTAGCACAACCCTTCTGCACTGCCTAATGGTCAGGACCTGCCAAAGCTCCTGTCCAGGATGCTCCCCTGTCACCCTCCTGCCCAACCCCTAGCCAAGCACTGAGAGACCCACTGCTGCCACTTTTCCAGGCAGGGACGAGCCTGCCCACTGACCTGGAGGCCAGCGGACTAGGTGGGGGTCCTAACAATGCAGTTTCTTTAGTTTTGAGACAGTCTCGACCATTCCATTCATTTTGCTTAGCTTTATTTATTTATTTTTTGAGCCAGGTTTTCCTAATTAGATGCACAATGAGGAGATCTCTTTGAAGTCTTTTTTTTTTTTTTTTTGAGATGTTGGGTTCAGAGAGTAGGGTCCTTGGGTTAGCTCTGGGAAAAGTTTTACCAGTGCTCCCCATTCAGCGCCATCAGCAAGTGTGCCAGGCGAGTTTCTCCACAAGACAGAGATCTTAGTTATATCCAAAGAGCTTCCATATGATCCAGCAATTCCACTCCTAGGTATTTACCCAAAGGACACAGAAACAGTAATTCCAAAGGGCACCTGCACCCCTATGTTTATAGCAGCACTATTTACAATAGCTAAGATATAGAAACAACCCAAATGCCCCAAAATAGATGACTGGATCAAGAAGATGTGGTACATATACACCATGGAATATTACTCAGCAATCAAAAAAGATAAACACATGCAGTTTGCAGCACCATGGATGGAGCTAGAAGGGATCATGCTCAGCGAAGTAAGTCAGAAAGAAAAAGAAAAATACCGGATGGTCTCACTCATAGCAGGAATTTAGAAAACCTAAATAAGAGACCAGGAAAGACTAATCAATACAAACTAATAATCAAAATCAACAAGCAACTATAAACTAGAGACACACTACAGGAGTGGTGGGGATTAGGGATTGGCGGGGAGAGGAAGAACTAGAGTCAAAATAAGGGGGGGGGTGTAATTATATAGGGAATATGACCAAAATAAAAATGCATACATCGTACAAAGATGAAAAATGATGTAAGAATTATATAAAATAAAATATTAAAAAAACAGTTTTCCCAGCACCTTTTATTAAAGAGACTATCATTGTTTTTTTTTTAATTTTTAATATTTTATATAAGTTGAGCATACAAAGAAATACATGAGGCCTCATGAGATTGCTGATTGTGGAATGAATAATAAATAAAATGTGAACAGGTGAAGTGTCAGATGTATGGAGGGGAAAGTGTGTAAATGGCCTGCTACTTTGCATTTCTTCCTAATTCAGTGTTCAGGATCCTCTATTGCTGTCTCCAAATAGAACATGGTGAGCATTTAGTAAACCCTAGCAAACACGTTGAGGGCCATTGTAAAACACAGCTTTTACAAACATCAGCCGCTGGACCTGCTACACCATCCTAGGAGTAATGGTCACACCACCCACGACCAGCCCCCAGGCCCCTGTGCCTTTTGATATCATTTTAGGGTGGGAAAGGTCTTTCTGCAAAGCTGTTAATTTATTTGTGGCCAAGAAGAAAAACAATCACCTCAGCCTTTGCACTATTTCAAAACCTAATTCAAACCTCTCTGCGACTGAAAATAGCCACAACTAAAGCATAACTAATCCTCCGGGCGGAGGGACGTGTCAGAAGAGGTCCTGAGCGAAGGTTTGCCTCAGTTGATCAAGGTTTTAGAAATCCGGGAACTCGCGCCAGCTAAGGCTGGGCTGCCCCTCCCACCGCCCTGCCCCTTCCCGGGGAAGTAGGGAACTTCGCGGAGGCCTGGGGGCGCGGTGGATCCTCCCTGAGCCTGGGGGGGTGGGATTCCCCAGGCTGGCCGGCACCCACAAGGGCCGACCGCCCGCGATCCGCAGCCGGAGCGATGGAGTCCTCCTGGCTGGAGACCCGCTGGGCGCGGCCCTTTTACCTGGCGTTCGTGTTCTGCCTGGCCCTGGCGCTGCTGCAGGCGATCAAGCTCTACCTGCGGAGGCAGCGGCTGCTGAGAGACCTGCGACCCTTCCCTGCGCCCCCGACCCACTGGTTCTATGGCCACCAGAAGGTAGATGGAAGGGAGGGCCTGAGGAAGACGCTGGAACCCCGCGTCCCTTGCAGCCCTCCCCCTGCTGAAACCTCGCCTGCCTCAGCATCTTTTCCTTAGGCTAGACTTGCTCTCTCGCTACTCTGCGGAGAAGGGGAAACGCCTTGGAAACACTGGAGGGGAAGCTTTGGGGGTTGGGAGGGCGCTGTTTAAAGAGACTGCATCTGGAAAATAAAGGGTGGTTAACTCAGGTCTGCCTCCACCTGCTCCACCAGTCTCCTGCATTTATGTACTGCATCTTTAAAAGGCCTTCCACATTCATTTAAAAAAGAATTGGTATCCTATATACTTCTCGTTAATTGCAGGAGATATTAAAATTGAACACAGAGACAATTAACTTCTGTACCTTCTGGCCTGTACCCCAGCTCTTGTATGCGTAAATAAATAAATCTCTTTTAAAAACACCCTAAAACTTCGTGATTTAAGCTGACAACTACCTATGTTGGTCATGATTCTGTTGGTCAGCATTTGAGCTGGTATAAGTATGAGAGCTCACGGATGTGACTGCTGTCAGCTGGTGGGTTAGGTAAAGGCTGTCTGTCACCTTGGGTGCCTTGGTCTGCCTCCATTTGGTGGATTATTCTTCCATCAGTTAGCTGGCCTTGGGTGTCGGGATTCCAAGAATAGCAAGAGGTCAAGCTTTAATGTGCCAGTATTTTCTTTCTAAGTCTCTGAGTCATATTTGCATTGACCAAAGCAAGTTACATGGCTAAACCCAAGGTCAGCATGGGATAACACTCTCAAAGGGTATAAATGCAGAGAAGCATTAAGTTGAGACCATTTCTGCAGTCAGTTTAGCACATTTCTCCTTATTATAAATCCTGATCTTATTTCATAAAATGCTCTAATGTTTCTAAAGTATTAATAGCATTTTTTCCGTTTGTGTATTAGTTCTGTATTGCTAGCTAATAAATTACCCCGGCAAGTTAAAACAATAAACAGTTATTATCTCACTCTGTCTGTGAGGGTCAATAATTTGAAAGTGGCATTAATTATCAAGGTGATTCTGACTCAGGGTTTTATACAAGGTTGCATGAGGTTGTCTGGGGTGACAGTCACCTCAAGACTCCACTGGGACTAGGGAACCCACTTTCAAGCTCACATGGTTGTTGACATGTCTCAGTTCTTCAATCCTTCATGACCAGAGGTTTTCTTCTTCCCACATGGACCTCTCCATAGGGCTGCTCATAAGTAGGGTAACCAGCTCTACCCAGGTTGCCTGGTTGTCTGCTGGTTTTATTTCCGAAAGTCTTGCATCCTGGAACGCTTTCAGTCCCAGGTAAGTCGGAAGAGTTAGTCACCCTACTCTCCACATGGCAGTTGGCTTCATAGTGATTAGAGAGAGAGAATCTAAGGTGAAAACTGCAATCTTATAACCTAATCTTGGGACTTTTATATGGTCACATCTGCTATATAAATGAAATATACTGAAAAGTCCTTGTCCAATGTGGGAGGAGACTATATTAAGGAAGTGGGGGTTATTGGAGGTGGTTTTGAAGACTGGCTACCACGGTTTGTTTGGCTTTGTTGTTTGTGTTTAAGGCTGCCCGCAAACAGTAGATGGTGTTTGGCTGTCATTTCATCTGCTCTGGTGAGGCACTCCAAATGTTTTATTTATTTATTTATGTATGCATACAAGAGCTCTGGGTGCAGGGATTAAGAGAGTTCACCAGAGACAGAGTGGGGAATAGAAGAGGCAGACTGACTGAATTACACTGCTGAGAGGAGCAGCCAGCAAGTCTGGAGAGGTCTGCTGCGCCATGTGGGTCACCTCCCTGGTCAGGGAGCAAACTCATGCTGCAGAGGCTGTGGATAGCTTCATAGAGCTGAGTCTTAACCCCTTGTTCCACCAGGGAGCCCCCTGGCATAATGTTTTAAAGGATCATTCATGATCCTTTAAATACTTCATTCCTTCTAATTACTGAATAACATTCAATTGTATGGATATACCAGATTTTGTTTATCCATTATCAGTTGATGGGCAGTTAGGTTATTTGCAGTGTTTGGCTCTTTGAACATTTATAGACATGTTATTGTATGGGCATGTTTTTATTTCTCTTGGGAGAATTTCACCTGAAGTGGAATCGCTGGGTTAAACGGCAACTCTATGTTTAACTTTTTTAGGAACTACCAGACTGTTTTATATTCTCACTGGTAGTGTATGAAGTTTCCAGTTTCTCCACTTCCTTACTAACTCTTGATTTTGCCTTTCTTTTTTCAAGTATATAACATTAAAATTTGATATCTGTGCACACTACAGTGTGTTTACCATCAAAAGTCTCCATACACCCCTCTTTGTCCATTTCTCCAACTCCCCCAATCCTTCCCCTCTTGTAACCACAAGTCTGTTCTCTGTAACTATAAGTTTGTTTTGTTTGTTCATTTTTTTAATATTCCATGTGAGTAAAATCATGGTATTTGTCATTATCCATTTGACTTTATTTAACTTAGCATAACACCATCAAACCTCATCTATATTGTCATAAATGGCAAGATTTCATTGTTTTTTGACAGCAATATTATATATATATATATATATATATATATATATATATATATATATATACCACTGGTTCTTCATCCATTCATCTGTCCATCAACACATAGGTGGTGTCCTGTCTTGACCTGTGTAAATAATGCTGAGATGAATATAAGGGTTGAGATTAGTGTTTTCATATTCTTTGGATAAATACCCAGAACTGTGGTAGCTGAATCATCAGGTAGTTCTAATCTTAATCTTTTGAGGCATCTCCATACTGTTTTTTATCATGGTTGCACCAATTTATTTTCCTACCAAAAGATGTTACTAGTGCTCTTTTTCTTAGGAAATGACAAGGTTGCAAGGGTTTTCGGAACTCTGCATGTAATCTCATAGCACCTTTATCAAAAATCTGTTGATTTTAAACATGAAGGTTTATTTATTTCTGGATTCTCCAATATATTGCATTGAGCTACATGTTGACCCTTATATCAATGCTACACTTTCTTTATTGCAGTTACTTCAAGATGGTAAAATGGAGAAGTTTGAGGAGTTTGTTGCAGACTACCCTTGTGCCTTTCCTTGCTGGATTGGGCCCTTCCAGGCATTTTTCTATATCTATGACCCGGACTATGCCAAGATATTTCTGAATAGAACAGGTAAGAAAAGGGATGAATCTCAGGAACCAGATCCCATAGGGTGATACGTACGATCCCAAGGCAGGAATTCTGAAGCAAAGATTAGTGTTGGGCCTTTAAGAGACACTGGAGAAAATGTGGGGTGGTTCCTGCCAGTCTTGATGGAATTCCTGGTGGACCCAGCCTCTTGTTTAGGTCAGTCTCCCCTGGGCTCTTTCAAGTCAGTGCATTGGCACCTCCAGCTGACCAGAGGCTTCTCCTGCCTCTCTTGGTTTTGAAACTTCAGTGTCCGCTCCAGATCCTACTCCTGTGCCTTTCCTGAGCATAAGTCTTCAGGGAAGTTCAAAAGTAGCTCTGGCTCTGTTGGTTCAATATATAAACTGTTACGCAGGCCCACTAACTTGCCAGTCTCACCTGGTTGTGATCCACATCTTGTGTTTGTCTTCTGTGTATTTATAAGCTCTGTTACCTTTTGGGGCCCAAGTTATTTTGGGGCCCAACTCCCCCATCCAATCCTTTTTCAAGGATTCCATGGTGAATTACTTCATAACACAAAATGAAACTATCTAGTTTTTCCTCCATCGACTTTGTAAATTGAAGTCTGATAGTCCAATCTTCCTTTCTTCCCTGTGTCATTGTCTCCATCACTTTTAGTAAAACCTAATAAAACAGGCTTTTCCTGAAAGTCTTCATGTTTCCCAGCACCCTCAACCCTGACCTTTACATGCTCACCTCAAAGGACAGAGCCGTAAAGCACCCCATCAGGTTGATGAGCACCCCTCTGCCTCCGCTGATTTGTACCTCACTCTTTGGTGTCTGCTGGCCTCTGCTCTGAGAGCTCATTGCCAACAAGATGAAAGGATATAACCAGTTGTCCCAACTCCCGTTTGGAAACTTTGTAACCCTCAGGCCATCTCCATTTCTGTTGGAGGAAGTATACACAAGGGAGGAATCTGCCAGCCAACTTCATGGCTGTTCTCTGGTTCCTGAACCACGACCTGAGGTTTCCTGGGGGCCTGCCAATGACTGCAGGGAGTGAGCCCTGGGCTCCCTTTTATTTGCCATTTTTGGTTAGTGTAGGAAATGGTGAGAACCTTACCCAACTTGGATAATTTTCCTCTGATGCTGTCTTTTGTTTCTTCTGTTTGGTTCTGCAGATCCCCAGTCCATGCACCTGCACAAGTTCTCGATGCCTTGTGTTGGTATGTATGGGTGAGAGGAGGGATCCACTCTCCATGCTAGACCATTCCAAAAAAACCTCAAATCTGAATTCAAAACCATGGAGTGTGGTAGAATGTGGTAACTACAAGTTATTTTGGGGAAAGATCCAGAGCAAGCACTTAGGTAAACATAGCTCAGTTTAGGAGGAGCCCTCCTCGTCCATTTCTTTCCTCAAAGTCTTATTCTTAGGCCACCTATGTGTAAAGACATCTCTATCTTTAAAACTGTAGCCTCACCATCTGTATTTTTTATTATGCCCTTTCTCTCGTTTTCTTTTAGCTTTTCCTTTCTTTTTTGAGTTCCTTTATGTAAAATTTTGCTCCAAGGTACAGTTTGGTATTACTCTCTGAGCAGATAAATTAAGCCTTTCAGTTATACAACAGATGTTTATGTTAGACAAGATAGGAATTAAATGAAAGGATCTAGGTTTTGGATTCAGAGCTACATTCATTTGAATCCTCCCCTCTAGTCCCACTAACTAGTTAAGTGTGCTCTTGGGGAAGTCATCTAATCTCTCTCAACCTCCATTTCCTCATCTTTGAAAATGAGGCCCAGAGTCACATCTCTAGGAGTTATAATGGCCGGCATTATGCCAGAGCCCAGCATCACAAGCCCAGCAGGTTGTAGGCATCAGGGGATGAGGGCATTTGCATATTAATAAGTGTAAGATCCTTTAAGAGCTGATCTTTTTGACCTCCCTGGTCACAGAAGATTGTGAGGCATTAGCCTTGATCAGTGTTCCCATTTGCATCAGCTACAGGTGTGGAGCTAGGAGTTGAGAAAGGGCTATCTGGGAACAGAGTGAGTATTCTTGTCTAGTTCCTTGTCAATTTTTGAGTTGATGCTATAGTTTACACATGGTTTTGGAGTAGAGAGGAGATGAGTATTTGTTGTGTTTCTGTTACAGGGCAACCACGATGTAAAACGGGTTGCCTGACTGTGGGTCCTCATCTGCACGCTTAAAAGGGACTTATTATTACTAACTGCAGGCACACACAAAAGGTTAATAAAAGGTTTATTCACAAAAGAAAGGGAAAATGAAGAAATGAATAACTCAGGGAGAAAAAGAGGGAGATAAACTCATGAATGCATCCTACGTATTCCGCCGACCTGGAATCCCAATGGCACGCTGAGAGCTGGCAATGACCCAAGAGCCGTGAGGACAAGAGTGAGTCCCCCAAGGCTCACGTGTCTGTTTTATACCAAACCTGGGAGCTTACCTCTGCCCTCAGGTCCCAGCAACCCTCCTTTTGGTGATGATGGGATTTGTAGTTCCCAGTGTCTTGATTGGTTTGGTCTGGAGTGGGGGTGCAGTCCACAAAGCCTGTATGGAATTAGCTCAGGACATCCTTTTCCCCTCACAGTTCTACTGTGAGCTAGAGACCAGGCTCGTTATCTTGTGTCTATACCTTCATTTAATCTGCACAGTAACAAAGTGAAGTGGATATTTATCATTACCCTTTATCACTGAGAAACCAAACCTCAGGAAGGTTAAGTGACTTGCTCAGTTACCACACAGGTAATAACTGATGATTTTAGGATTAGATTCTTATTAGGCTTTAAAGCTTGATCTTGATCTTTCTCAGCAAGCTAAATATATGCACCCCAGATGTAAACATACGAGCACTAATCCAATACTCCACTATGTCGTGACTACCTGCGTGTGTTATCTGTGTTACCGCCTTCCTCATATCATTTAATAAAATGGCATGAGATTTTCTTCCTTTTATTTCTCAAGGAAAAGGACTGGTGAATCTAGATGGACCAAAGTGGTTCCAGCGCCGTCATCTGCTAACTCCCGGATTCAGTTTTAGCATCTTGAAGTCTTATGTTGAGGTGATGGCCCATTCTGTGAACACGATGCTGGTAAGTGAAGGCACAAAAGTGCTTTGGTATGTTGCAAAATGCTTCCAACAGAGAATACATTAGACATATGTTTGGTGGGTAGTGAAAAATCAAAGGTGGATGATTTCTAAAAATTAACCTACCGAGTAACAGGTATCTATGTAAGCCTTTGCTATGGTTCTCTGGGTGATTAAAAAAAAAATAAACAGATGTAGATATGCTTGTCTGTTTCAGATATATTTTGAGATCCTGTGACAGTAAGCCAGATACCAAGTAGTAAGATTCAAGATGTAAGTGCAAGGTGATGAGTGTGGAAACCAGAAGCAGCTGTAATAGCTTCAGATAGAGAAAACTCAAATTTATTATAAAATATGAGGTAGACATGAATCTGTGGATGATATGAGTGAGTTTTGTGCAGAGTGAGTTAGCATGAACAGGGTCTGGAGGTTGGAATGGACTTGCTTGATGGCTATTGTTGGGGCACAATCCAGGTGCTTCTGATATGTAATCTGAACCCAGCCTCCACATGCTGAGGGCAAGGAGAGCCTGGAAAAAGAAGCAAAGGCAAACTACTCCAGACGGGTCGGTAGCAGTTTCAATGAGCAAGGGAATTGAAATGGCTTTCGCTTAGGTGGCCATAAGATGAGAGAGTTGTCCACCCCACCCAATCTCAGAAGTTTTATGAAGGCTTTAACTGTTCAGTCAGGTATGCAGTCCACTTAGTCTCAGCAGCACACGATATATTCCACATTTTCTCAAGGCTCTATCTTTGGAATGACTTGGAAATGCACATTCCAAGGGGTGAGGGATAAGAAGCCTTTCCAGGTCCAGCTCTTGGAGCTAACAAGTGGTCATACTCTTTTGCTTGCCTCCCCTAGCACTCCAGCCTCATGACCAGCTCTTCCAACCTCACACCCCACCCCGCCTTCTGCAGTGTGCCTGAGCTGTCAGAAAGGGGTTTCACTAGCATGGAGGTGGCTCATTTGGTGGCTGTCTGGCTGCACTAGAGGCAGATGCCACGGCAACAATATAGAGACATGCAAAAGAAAACAGGTTAAGATGATAATCCCTAAAAATCAGTAACAGCTTCTTCCACCAAAGACCTCATGATCTGAATCATTGACTTACTATCTCCCTTAGGCACACTAGCTGCTTCAGTATTCTATTTTTTCTTTCTACCAAACCCTGCTGCTTGTGGGTTCTAAGGGAGATGGAGCCTCCATTTATGTTCTTTTGCCCAGTCTTATACATCATGACCTTTAGGATGTGACCCCTCGATCACTGTCTCTTCAGTCAGGGCATCTCTTGGTGACAGTTAGCTTCTTTAATTCCCCTGTGGTGACAGTATGGTTTGCATGGTAAAAGGGGGAAGCTTGAACTAAGCCAATACAATCAATCTTCCTACCCCTTACAGGTTGGGGCTCTGGTGCATGGCCCCAGGCTCCTTAGGCAGTTCTCTTGGATGTTGTTTAGAATACACAGGACATGCTATCACTGCATTAACTACATGACTTTATCTCAAGAGCAAAAATCTTGCATCCTTGGCATATGCCACTGCTCCTGGGCACTGTGGTAGCCACTCTTCCTATGCCCCTGATCTGCTGTCCCTACTGAAGCCCCGGTTGCTAGGACTTGTTCCTGAAAAGGGCATCAGTTTCTCAGTTGCCAGGGAGCATAATTGCCTATGGAGACAACTCCTACAGGCAAATCCAGATGTCTCTCCACAAGCATGACTCATCATAGTTATCCCTCAGTATCTCATTGTTTGAACAATAGGTTTAATCTCTGTAAACAGTCCAACTGTTTGTACAAAGGGTTAATGACCAGGCTTTTTTTTTTTAAGCTTTATTTATTTTTATACAAGAGGTAGGGTACATGCCAGAGGCGCAGGAGGATGAGAGGATTCACCAGAGATAGAGCAGGAAGCAGAACAGGCAGACCACTGAAATACACTACTGAGGGGAGCAGCAGGACAGGAGAGGTCTGCTGCGCCATGTGGGATTCTCTCCAGCCAGCCGGGATCGAACCCACACTGTAGAGCCTGTGGACAGCTTCACAGCCGTGCGCTCAACCCGCTGCACCACTGGGGAGGCCTCTTGTTTTTATTATTAAATTAATTTATTTAATTTCTTGCAGTACAGGCAGAGAGTCAGCTCCTTGCAGCTTCTTAGGAATCTGAAATTTTTTTAAATGTTTCAAGTTTAGTTTAAGAGTTAACTATAGGTTATGGTGGTTGGAAGTAATGAAAAGGGACTAAATTTCAGGACTAAAGATGAATAAAGTCCTGGGAAACCCTTTACACATCAGGGATTGTATGTTTTATTGGAACTCTGATCTGATTTATTATGGAGTTATTGAGAAGACAAAGATACTTAGCCATTTACTGCTTCCAGCTGGTGCATTTGTTTTCCCTTCATGTGAAGTAAGCACTTGGCTTATTTACATATATGACCTTCAACTTCTTCTAAGTCAGAATTGTGTCCTTTATATCTTAAAGGCTCAGGGAGGAGCCTCCAATTTGATGATAGTGATGTTGTTGATCTTGCCCCTTTGTGCAGGATAAGTGGGAGAAGATGTGCAGCACTCAGGACACAGCTGTGGAGGTATCTGAGCACATCAGCTTGTTGACCCTGGACATACTCATGAAATGTGCTTTGAGCTGGGAGACCAACTGCCAGATAAACAGGTCAGTGACAGGAGGGCAAAAAAGAAGATACTATTTACCATTAAGTCATTTATTGACATAGCTCCCCCACTTTCTCTTCTAGTACCCAAGATTTGTATGTAAAAGCGATGGTTGAAGTCAGCAAAATCATCTTTAATGACTTGTATCGTTTCTTCCATCACCAAGACGTAATTTTCAAGTTCAGCCCCGAGGACCACCACTTACAGGAGATAAGCAACGCACTGCATCAGTGCACAGGTATTTCTTGGGTTCGAGTGGCCCAAGTCTATACACTCATCACTGTACTGTGTCTCCTAGAGCAATAGACCTCTATGTGAAAAGAAGAAGTTTTCTTGCTCTTTCCTGTAGCTTTTGTATGGACACTGCTTAAATGAAATACATTTACTATGTCCACAGTAGTAGTCCTGTCAGAGGTTTTCTGTATATCATCAAGTTTTTATCATGCACTGCCGCGGACCAGCACAGCGATGGACGATGAGGCCGTCTCAGGGTTGAGAGATTGCGCAGGGTGGTCAGGGATTCGATGAATAAATGACACACAGACACATTTCAAGAGAGTGAAAATCTGAGTGCGTCTTTATTAAGCTAGTGGTCAGTATATATATGTTTTTCTAAAAGCATAGGAACAGTGAACATTAAAGAGATCAGTTTGCTCATAGATTTAGCTTAATTGACAGGGCAGTGATTTATGTCAGAAGTTACATCTGGACCTAGCCTCATTCCTAATTGGTCAGGCTATAAATTCTTTCTACTGTTCTATCATAATTAATTGTCATGGGTGAATTTATTTTATAATGCAGTTAATATCAAAGGTACTAAAGTTAAGCACATACTAACAATTCTATTATAACACAGTGTTTAGTAATGTTTCATTTGCATTAACCTAATTATTAAATTAGGTATGTTTTTTTAATTAGCAATCAATGACCAGAAAAAGGAAAGATTTTAGAAAGACAGTTGTAGCAGAATAAAGTTTGTGGGCCTTGAGAAAGCGAGATAAGGTTCCAGGTGGTCAGCATTTCTTTTAATCATCTTTGTGGCAGCTTCTGGTGGTCATTATTTCTTGACAGGCATTCGGCTTCTCTGCATCTTAGGGAGTTTGCTGTTCTCCCCCTGCGCGCATGGTTCCTTGCCCACGCCGGACCTCAGGGACCATGGCAACAGCCATTAGCCCTGAGGGTCACTGCAGGGGGGGGTGCAGCAATGCACAATTATTATTTGTACAAACATACCAGAGTGGACATTTCAGATTTCAAAACATACATGGAATATGACTGTTGAGCAGTAATTCCAAAAAGGTTGGCAAGCCAAAACATTCCTGTGACATTGGTGCCAGTAGGGAAACAGAGTAAACATGGACATAAATTCAAAAGGAGGAGGAAATGAGTTGTTTAACAGGTTTAAAATTTCAGTTATGCAAGAAGAGTAAGTTCAAGAGACCTGCTATATAGAATAGGGCGTACAACTAACAATGTTGTCTTGTACACTTAAAACTTTACTGAGGGTGTAGATCTTAGGGAAAGTGTTGTTATCACCATAAAAAAATTAAAAATAAAAGAAATTGAGTTAAAAATAAAAGAAATTGAGTTCAAAAATAGCTTTAGCAAAACGTAAGCATGTAACTTGAGATAGATTAAGTTTTTAAGCAATTCAACATTACTGAACACCATATCAGAGAGTATTTATTAAGCAGTTAATTAATCCTTCCTCGGCTCTACCACTTCTTAGCAGTGTGACTTTGGGCAAGTCACTTGCTGCTTTGTGTCAGTGTCATCTGTAAAATGGGGAATAAAAAACCTATTTCATAGGTTTGTGGTGATGATTAAATATGTTAATATATGTAAAGGGCTTAGGACCGCACCTGTACTGAATAAGTGCAAACTTGCCCCCAGGATATTAACAAGACATCCAGAATGCACACTCACATACATATATACATGCATGAACATAGGTAATGCACCTACGTCTGCATTACCTATGCCTTAATTATATTGCCTCTCTAGTTATAAAGTATGTTTTTGGTCTTTTGTGTTTGTCATCGGAGCTTTGAGCAAAGTTAGGCATCTGATGGGAAAATAAACATCTGCAAAAATTCAATGTGCTTGATAGAATGTACCCACTCTGACCTCAGGAAACTGGGCAAAATTTGATATTATCTGTGGGCTATGGCTTATTCTGTAATTTGTATTATTTTGATTGACTTGGCTGTCGCTTGGTAATGGGGAATTATTATTCTACCTCAGAAAAAGTAATTCAGGATAGAAAGAAGTCCCTCGTGGGTGAGGAGGAGCAGGATAACGCTCAGAAGAGAAATTACCAGGATTTTCTGGACATCCTCCTTTCTGCCCAGGTAGATGTCTCAAATTTTTTTTTTTTAAAGATTTATTTATTTATTTATTTATTTATACAAGCACTGGGTACAGTCAGAAGCGCGGGAGGGTGAGAGAATTCACCAGAGCCAGAGCGGGGAGCAGAGCAGGCAGAAGGACCGAAGTACACTGCTGAGGGGAGCAGCGGGCGGCAGGAGAGGTCTGCGCGCCATGTGGGACCCTCCTCCGGTGGCCGGGGAGCAGCCAGGGATCGAACCAGCGCTGCAGAGGCTGCGGGCAGCTTCACAACACAGCGCTCAACCGCTGTGCCACCAGGGAGGCCCCGATGTCTCAAATTTTTGAGCCTGTTCATTTATCTAGATAATTATGTGGATGAGCGTTGAGAAGGGGAGGCAAAAGCAAAGTAGGTCAGCTAAATTTAATCAGTGTTGAACTGAAGGGTTGCCTCCATGCAGTTTGAGGTAAAGATGGAATTCTGCAACTCTCATTAAAGGGAGTCTGTAAGAATAATTTTTCACTGATTTAACAGGATTTGGTGATTATCATAAAGATAATTTATAACCATTATTGGGTTCATGGAAACACAAGAAAATGGGTCGCCAAGAAAGCTGGTAAAATGCTGAGGAAGAGGTGCTAGAAAATCTCATAGGATATTTGCAGGGATTCTTGCAAGGCCTGTTCCCTATTTTAGCCTTTCTTCTTCATACTCTGGGCAAGTGTGGTTCATCTATATAGTCTTTGAACTGCATTAAAATTGGAATTCTCCTGTGAAACTCTAATTCTTCCCTAAAAATTATTTGATTGTGGTCCCAATCATCTACAAACTGACATTGCATAAAAATGTCTCTACTGTACTTTCTAGGCTGAAAGTGGTGATAGCTTCTCAGATTCTGACCTGCAGTCCGAGGTGAACACGTTCGTGTTAGCAGGACACAACAGTTCGGCCGGGGCCATCTCCTGCCTGCTCTACCACCTGGCTCTGCACCCTGAGCATCAGGAGAGATGCCGGGAAGAGATCAGGGCCATCCTGGGGGATGGGGCTTCCATCACCTGGTGAGATCTGAATCCCAAAACATTTTGTCTTCTTTCTCCTGGTATTTTGCTCTCTTTGTTCCCTGGTACCTTGGTGACTATGGTGCTTCAAGACGTGTGTATGTGGAAGCTAAGGAGGCAGGCTACTATTCTGCTCTTTTTCTCAAGGGCCTAAAATTATCTCTTTGGCAAAAGAAGTTCACTCATACATCTGTTTCACTGTTTTCCTAATGAGTGGTATGCAAAGTGTCCTATTTCTTTCTTTCACCAAGTCTCTGGTGCATGGGAGATGGGGATTTGATCCTGAATTTGCATTTAGAGCTTGAGTGATAGGGTTCAAATGGGGCTCCTCTTCTGAGAGACTGCTTGAGCCTCTGTGTTATGTAGCCCTCATTGGAGACATCGTCATCGATGCTTTTGTCACAAATTTCACTCCTTGGAGTTAGCTTTGGACTTTGAACATCGTACTAAATGATACACACTTAACTAAGTTAATGAACATGGACTGAGGACATTATTAGTACTGAGACAGTAAAACAAAGTGCCGGATTTGGTATGAGTCCTGTCTCTAATGAACTCACACTCTAGTACAGGAGACCGAGTGCCCAGTGAGCCCCTACAGATAACTGCAGTATAAGATGGGAAGGTGACAAGAGGGCTTCCATGAGGACTTAGAAATCAGACACCTACCCTGGTGTTTCCCTTCCAGAGGGACTTTCTGAGAAAACTGGCACTTACCCTGACAATTAATTTGCCAGGTGGAAACCTCAACCCCATTTTGCTAGACTTTGAGCACATCTTGAAGTTAATGAAGCTCAGGTTGTGGATTTGCCCTTCAGATATACTGTTTGCAAAGAAAACATAGGTCCCTGGCATACGCTGCTCTTTCCCCCGACGAGATATTTCCCATGGCGTTGCTTTGCTGATTAAAGGGGCAGAAAGAGAAGTGCTAAGGGCAGTCCAGCCTCATGACTAGAGGAAAACACCATATTTGAGATGGAAATTGAAGCAGCTCTAATTTGTTCATTTAGAACATTTGTAAAGGAAAATTTGAATTTACATGTAGTAGAAATCTCACTTTTTATAAGTAAAATAGTCATTTCCCTACCAAAAGTCCTAATCTCTATAGCAGAAAGGCAGTGCTGGTGATTTTTTATTCATTTGCTGAATTGGAAATATTTTATACCACCTCCTGACATGAACTAAATATTTCAACCTTGATTCAGATAGATACACATATAACTCAAATATTGACCTTTCTTTCTCTTTCTCTCTCTCTGTTTCTCTCTCTCTCTCTCTCTCTCTCTCTCTCTCTCTCTCTCTGTCTTTTGGCCTATATGAAATGTGAAAACAAAGAAAATCTTTACCAGGTGAGAAAGCAAAGTCCAGAGGATCTTTTAACTATCATTTATTTTAATAAGATAAATTACAATATTACTACAGAAACTCAAATATATTTGTATACTACAATATAGCCTAATAGTTACTTTAATGAAATTTACACATAGCATTCTGGGAATTTATAATTCTTTTAGATAGATAATAAAACCACATTGCAAAGAGCATTTTCTAGAAAAACTGGAAAGTTTTCCAGTGTTACTACTTGGCTCCTTATCAGCCTATTTCTGCATTTGATTAAAATTATTCTTTTCCTTTTATACCAGGGCTGGCATTGTTTTTCTTAAATATGCAAAGTGCCAAGCCGAGCAGAATTATTCTTTCTATACTGGGTTTGAGCAGGAAACAGTGCAAAAGTAAAATTTCATTTTACCAAATAGCCAACACCTGCATTCAAAATAATAATCAGAAGAGAAAACAGAAATATAATAAAGCAAATAGACTAAGATATGCAGTCAATTTATATCTAGAATACAAATAAACTCTTCTCCTGCTACTTCAAACTTACTCTAATGGACAAATTCTCTTCATCTTTGGACTGAACTCTTAAGTAAATCTCATAGAGTCCCCATCCATTTCAATCACAAGAATAATCTCGTTTGTGCAATTAAACTGTCAGCTCCAGTATAATAATAAGAACATCAAATAAATCTTGTCCTCTTGGAACATCTCCCTCCATCACAGCTCAATAACTCTTTGGGTCTGGAAGCCAGTGGTGGGTGAGAAGGTTGTGTTTGGCTGCATATTGACCTGCTCCTCCCTTACCCAGTAGCTGCTGTTTCTGATCCTTCCAGAACTGTTCCCCAGAGGAAGTAAAGAAGAAAGGGGCAGATTTGCAAATCTGATCTTGCTTATGAGCTTGGCTATTGAGTGCCTCCTTTTACTCTCACAGAGTGCATTCTGTGGTCTTGGAGATTCCCTCACTGGTGATACATGGGGGAGGGCAATTCTTGGTCTTAATCAGAGTTCCTTTCAGGCGGGTTCTGGAGAGCTCCCTCTTCCTGGTTCACTGGCCCACAGGACACACTTGGACATTCTTGCCTTGTACGTGTTGCTGAGTCACAGCCTCTCCTATCCATCCTGTGTTCCCCAAATTCGAGGGGGCACGTGTCAGATCATCCCAGTGGTCCTCTGAAGCCCCCTTTTACTTAAGATGTGGGGGTGCCCTCCTCCATTCTCCATGGTACCCCACATTCCTACAATTCTCTCTTAAGGATTTTTTTTTTTCCTCTCAAAACTCTTAAACCTCCTCTCTTCAGTCCTTAGCCTTTCCTTATAATACACTCAATTTATATCATTAGCTAAATGTAGCAAAACTGGTTTTCAGAAACCTCCTGAACAACCTTTACAAGTAGTAGAACATCCCACGGTATGAGGATATTTATACTTGTTTGGTCCCTTTTCTTATGGGACCTCAGCTGATCCGGAGGCAGTTGGAGTCCCATTGCAACATTCTCTGACCTAAGCCAGTTGGCAAAAAGCTTAACCTGATGCTGATATTTCCTGGGAACAAACATCAAATGGGAAAAATACATCAACAATTACAGACTAGCTATGGAATCTCACTTCCCTTCTCTGCCCCGCTTGGTCTCACAGGGAACAGCTGAGTGAGATGTCTTACACCACAATGTGCATCAAGGAGTCGCTCCGATTGGCCCCTCCCATCCCATCCATTTCCAGAGAACTCAGCAAGCCCATGACCTTCCCTGATGGACGCTCCTTGCCTGCAGGTCTTTGCAATCTTTTCCTAACCAGTTCCTATAGCCTGGGATCCTGGGAACCACAGTGACAAAGACTGGCAGGCTTCTCATCTCTTGGAGAATTAAGAAGACAATCTTAAGGATTGTGCAGCTATTCAGAGCTCAGTAGCAATGAGCAGATCAGATGTGGATTTCAGAGACTTTCCCAAAGGCCCATAACCATTTGAGCAAAGCTATGCCCAGAACCCATGTCTCCAGAATCCTAACCCAGGGTTTCTTCTACTGTAGGACATTCTTGCTAAGATAATCCTTGTTTGGCTGGTTTTGAGCCCCACATGAGACATCATGCGAGATAAACACCATTCTCTAGAAGACCCAAAAGGGGTCTTTGGCTTCATCATTGTTGTAGCACCCTTAAAAATATACAAATATACTGAATAGCTTATGTAGAGCCTCCAAACACATTATCTCATATTTTAAAACTGTGGAACATGATCTTAGCAGACACTTAAATGGTGCTTTCCAGTTTAAAAAGCATTCTCCAATGCTTGTGGTATAACCAGAAACCCACTGTGAACCCAAGTGTGCAGTGAGCAGAGCTGGAACTTGCACAGAGGTCCTGCAGCTGGAACCCAGTGTCCTGTAGAACAGCACAGTGTTTTCAGCAGGGGAAGAAGGAGACAGAGGGATCACAGGAGACACCTTCCTTCTCTGCTTGGGTGTTCGGTTAACCCTTGGAACTAGCTAACACCCTCGAAACTAGCTAACAGGGTTACTTGCAGCAAACACCAGCAGCTTATCACTTCCTGTGATTTTGTTAACAGATCCAGAATTAATTTCCCAGAATTATTTCTGGTAACCGAATATTCTTCTAATTCTCCTCTCTTTTTTTTAATTACCAAAGCTCATGGATATTTGCCCAAATTCTCTACCTCCCATATATGACTAGCACCAATAAAACTTGTCATTGGATCCACTTAATGGAATTAGTCCTCTCCTTGTGAACCAAAATTGTCCCCAGGACTTGCTTTATATTCATTAACAGATAAGGAATTTTCAGAGGCAGAACAGAAAGCATAAGCATGGGTTATTTTGCCATGTCAATAGGATTCTTAAGATCGAATCAGGTATTAAATAAATCATTGCTTTGAAAACCGAGGGGCCACCCATGTCTCATCTTCCTGTGAGCATTCACTGCTGGCATCAGCTACTGAACACAGAACATTGCCAGGAGCAGCTCTTGCCCTCCAAGAAGAAAAGTCTTACAGAAGAGCAGTGTAAAAGTAGCCCACAACTTGCTTTTTCTCATGCAATCTTTTATTTTCCTTCCTTTCTTAGGAATAACTGTGGTTCTCAGTATTTGGGGTCTTCACCACAATCCTACCGTTTGGGAACACCCAAAGGTATAACTCTTGCATGTGAATATTTCAGAGATCTAATACTGTGCAGTTCACTTATTGTTATCTATGCATGGAAGCGGCTGTCCAGTTAAAGCAGCTTACACAAAACAAACAAAATAATAACCAAAAGTGTAAATCTTGTCCTCTTCCCCATTTTTACTTTTTCCTTACTTTTTTTTTAATATCTTTACTTTTATTTATTTATTTGTTGAAGATTTATTTATTTATTTATACAAGCACTGGGTACAGTCAGAAGCACGGAAGGTGAGAGAATTCACCAGAGCCAGAAGAGGGAACAGAACAGGCAGAATGACTGAAGTACACTGCTGAGGGGAGCAGCAGGCATGGCAGGAGAGGTCTGCGCACCATGTGGGACCCTCGCCCAGTGGCTGGGGATTGAACTGACACTGCAGAGGCTGCGGGCAGCTTCGCAACCCAGCGCTCAAACACTGCGCCACCAGGGAGGCCCTCAATATCTTTACTTTTAAATGACTAGATTGGCATAATGTCACATAGTCTGCTCTAACTTATCACACTCTGACATCAGCCATTTACCTGGAGAGCCTATCAAGCGCTGCCCTGCATATCTGCATGAGTGTAGACTGCCAACGCAGCCATTAAAGCAACTCACATGCCCCTTTGCTGGTTGTAACAGTCAGGATTCTGGGAGGAAATCAATGACACTCTCTCTTTGGGAGATTTGAGGAGAATTTTATAAAGGAATTATGTACAGAGATATGGGTGGGGTCCAGGAAAAGCAAAATGGTGCAGATCACTGTAGAAGTGCTTGCCACTTCTAGGACTGATGGGACACAGAAGGGGGGTGTTACAGAACCTGGAGAGAGGTTGCTGCTGGGGAAGGTCATCAGACCAAAATAGTGGTCTTCAGGAGAGCATGCGGCCAACCTGATACTGTCTGGAAGAAGGGGCCCAGGAAATACATGTCTCCGACACTCTCTTTACCACACTATAGATCCCCAGTCAATGCTTTTTTCCCCCAAAGAAAAACACATAGAGGTCAGCTTGATTCAATGTTCTTGAAACTTATAGCACTCACAACAAGTATTGATGTTTCCTTTTACTTAAGCTGCTGGGGTTTAAGATCTCTTACATATAACGGGAAGTTGGAAGGCAAGTCTCAGTAGCAATGATCACATAATCACTTTGGTTTGCCTTCTAATCAGTGCATGCTTACCTCCAAAGTGAAAATAGTACCACTGGCTGTTGTATGTCTGCTTTCCCCTTAGTTTGGGTAACTAGTCAAATGGCAAAGCAGACCAGATCTGGAGGTCTAGAGTTACCCTCTCTGGTATGGTGGCCGGAATGACTGCTAAGCATTTGAAAAGTAGCTAGTTGGAATAGATTTGCTAAATATGTAAAGTACACATGGGATTTTGAGTTTTCCCCAGTATAAAAAATATAAAATGGGCCTCCCTGGTGGCGTAGCTGTTGAGCGCTGGGCCCAGTTCGATCCCTGGCTGCCGGCAAGGATCCCACATGGTGCGCAGACCTCTCCTGCTGTGCCCGCTGCTCCCCTCAGCAGTGTCCTGTCTATCTGGCTGTTCTCCTGCTCTGGCCCTGGTGAATTCTCTCATGCTTCTGACTGTACCCAGTGCTTGTATAAATAAATAAATAAATAACTCTTTAAAAAAATAAAATATTTTCTTAACGATTATTTAAATTGATTACCCATTCAATGATAATATACTCTGTAGAATAAACTCTATGATTAAAATTAATATTATCTTCTCAAAATGTGGCTTGCCAGAACATTTGGAATTACGTACATGACTCACAGTCTATTTCTGTTGATCTGTGCTAAGTAAGGACCTTAAGAAATAAGTTCGTGGTGTTTTGGGGATGATGGTGGTGTCACCTCTCGTTTCAGGTCTTTGACCCCTTGAGGTTCTCTCAGAAGAATTCTGATCAAAGGCACCCCCATTCCTTCCTACCGTTCTCAGCTGGACCCAGGTGAAGACAATGTTGGTTATTGAAAATGCATAAAAGTGTTCACTTGGCAACAGCTCACTCCCACTAGCCCCCGTGTTCCATAAATTCTTCCATGGAACCCTGTCTTCTTCCAGGGCCACAAGACACATCTTGAGCACCTGAAGGGGCCAGTTCATCTCACAAATCACAGTGCCATTCTGTATCAGTCCTATAGAGCCAACCCTTGGAAAGTTACCCCATGGTGCAGTCCACCTTCATAGGCTCAGTGCAGTCCACCTTCACTGCAGGAGAGTTTTTTTTTTTTTTAATTTCACCCTTCTTGTGGTATTATTATTTTTAAAGATTTATTGTGAAAGAATCCCACCCCATCTAATCAATTAATACATCTTTTACCTCACGTATTTATCATCTTTCAGTGCATTAGAAAATTTAAGTTCTGATTTCTTAGAAAATTTTCTTTTTTTTTTTAAAGAAAATTTTTCTTTTTACATAGAGTCTCATCAACTATAGTCACTATGTTTTACATTCAGATCGTGGTGGAGAAACAATTCTGTGAACAACTTAGCTGCTACCTTGTTTAGGAGGGGATGGTCTTGGAGCCTCCCAGCTCAGGTCTTGCGGGAAACAGTGTAAATACAAAGTCCAGTGGTGTGTGTGGCATTTAGTGTGACAATGTTGCTTCACTGTGAATATCTTATCAGAGAGAAGAAACATCATTTCTTCAAGTCTTTCCTTCTTTCCCTTGATGTTTGCAGGAACTGCATCGGGCAGCATTTTGCCATGGTTGAGTTAAAGGTGGCCATTGCCTTGATTCTGCTTCACTTCAGGGTGACTCCAGACCCCGCCAGACCTCTTGTCTTCTTGCCCCAGTCTGTCCTCAAACCCCAACAGGGGCTGCATGTGTACCTGAAGAAACTCACCAAATGTTAGAGCCCAAAAAAAATATTCTAGATACTTGCTTTGAATTTAAAGTACAGCTATGGTCTAAGATGAAAAGAATGAAAATATGGTAGAAGGGGTAAGGGTCGGGGAATGGAGGACTCTGTGGAGTTGTACATTATCCAAAAACATTTCCAGGTGACACAGGGTGTTACCTAGCTCTATTTCTTTATTTTTTTTATTTTTTATTATTTTTAAAGATTTATTTTTATTTATACAAGAGCTGGGGTACAGGCCAGAGTTACGGGAAGGTGAGAGGATTCACCAGAGACAGAGCGGGGAGCAGAACAGGCAGTCAGGATGAAAGCACTGCTGAGGGGAGCAGCGGGCTGCTGAAGGGAGTAGTGGGCGAAGACAGGAGAGGTCTTCTTCGCCATGTGGGAGTCTCCCTGGCTGGCCGGGAATCAAACCAGTGCTGTGGAGGCTGCAGACAGCTTCACAGCGCTGCGCTCAACCCGCTGCGCCACCAGGGAGACCCACCTAGCTCTATTTCTATATACCTTTGGGAGACTGTCAGATCTTTTCTGTTTGATTCAGACTATTAATGCAATATATCAATAATTTTTGCTAGGTTACTTTATTGTCTGTTGGTTTTTAAAATGGTTCTCAGAATTATGTAATAAGTGAATATGTGCTTGCTATAAAGATTTCCAACTCTAGAAAAGTCTGCAAAGTAAAAAAATAAAATTCCTGCTTCACATAGCCCATACCTGTCCTAACCAATCCTACTATTTTTTTCCTAAAAACAGAATCATCTGGTGTGCATTCTTTCAGACTTCTATATATTTCATATTCACATGTGTGTGTGTATGTATTTTTGTAGGTGGGATCACATTCATATTGTTCTTGCATTTTTCACTTAATAAAAATACCTCTCATTCCTAGTTATAGGGATTAATACTAAACATTCAGTGTGCTATAGTATGGATGCACTATAATTTAGCTATTTTCCTATTATTGAATATGTAAGTTATGTTATACAATATATTTATTGTCCATTGTGTTTATGTTTGTCTTGTACTCTAACTAGTACATCATCTGTGTTTATTTTTCTATGGAATTTGTCTTTTTCCTGATTCCTATGAGTTATTTGTTCATTATGGATAATAATCCTTGGTTGTAACTTCCCTTTATAATTTTCCCCATTGTTTTACTTTCTAAAAACTGTATTTATGGTGTGTGTTAACATATGAAGCTTCTAAATTTTCATGAAGTAAATATATAAGCTTTTCTTTATGGCTTTTTGTGTTGGGGGTTTTTTTTGTATTAAATAAGACTTCTTTAGACTATTATAAAGATATTATACATATTTTCCTGGTGCTAACAACTCTCATGCAACCAATATGGGAATATTGTAATAATTTTCAGACTCATTTGATGTTTAAGTGCCTATCAGATGTGATAATCATCGAGGATTAGTGGATTAATAGACATGGCCCTAATGAAGCTTATATTCTAAAGTGGAAGATGGTTAACAAGCAGATCATAACAAAGTGGAGTAAGTGCCAGGAAGGAAATGGGTTGGTTGAGCTAAATAGTAATCAAGGTGAATTTTCTTTACATCGGGTTGTTAGGACAACCCATCTTAAGAAGGAGACATATAAGTTAAGGCCTGAAAGATGGTAATGGAAGCCACATGTGCCTCCTGTTAACAAAATTATGGCAAAGAGTTAAACCATTTTAATATCCCCTGAAATAAAAGTAAGTATACTACCCCTACCCAGTGAAAGCAAAGTGATCTTGACTCTCTGAAATGATAGAAAATGAAAAGAAAGCGCTGGTCATATCAATAACATCTACTTTTTTTTTGTTTTTAAAGAAAATCCTTTTTTTTTAAGATTTATTTATTCATTTACACAAGCACTGGGTACAGTCAGATATTTATTCATTTACACAAGCACTGGGTACAGTCAGATATTTATTCATTTATACAAGCACTGGGTACAGTCAGAAGCGCGGGAGGGTGAGAGAATTCACCAGAGCCAGAGCAGGGAACAGAAAGGGCAGACTACGAAATACACTGCTGAGGGGAGCAGCGGGCGTGGCAGGAGAGGTCTGTCCCACCATGTGGAACCCTTGCTCGTGGCGGGGGATGGAACCAGCGCTGCAGAGGCTGCAGGCAGTTTCGCAACCCAGCGCTCAACCACTGTGTGACCAGGGGAGGCCCTTAAAGAAAATTCTTTAATGATTTTGTAAGTGCTTAATTGCTCTTTATAAACTATTTAATCTGTAAGTGCTTTGTCACCCTTTGTATATTTTATTTTATATATTTTTTACATCATTTTTCATTTTTGCACAATGTATGCATTTTCATCTTGGTTATATTCCCCATACAATTCCCACCCCCCTTATTTTGACCCTAATGCCTCCTCTACTTTAACAAACATAAAAATCCCCAAATAGAGGAGCTTAAGCAAGATAAAAATGTCTTCCTCATAAAACAGTCTGGAGGAGGTAGGTGGCTCACAGCTAGCAGGCTAGGTTGCTCTGCAGAGTCTAGGCACCCAGCCTCCTTCTATCTTCTAGTCCTCCAGCTTCAATAGATGGTTTTTAGGTAATGATGTAAGGTAGCTGCCGCTTCCTACCACCACATCTGCCTTCAAGCCTGTGGAAGGATATAAAAAGGACATGAACTTTCTCTTTGGAAAATATTAGCTAGAGGTTGGCACCTCGTTTCTGCTCATAATTGCCCAAGATCTAATCATAAAAACCTAGTCCCTTATTTAGCTCAAAGGGAGATTGGGTAATGTGGTGCTTAGCTGGCAACCATGTGCTTAGCTAAAATTTCTATTTCTGTAGGAATGGAGAAAGGATATTGAAAGGCTCTCTGCTACAAAGGCATTCCTGGACTGGCATCTTCACTTCCCCAACCTGAGTGAGGCTAGGTGGAGACACAGGCCCATAATCTAGTATTTAGTTCTTTATTTTTATGATACCAGCATTATTACTTATCTTTCATGACAAGTAGGCAGTACACCGATTTTTAAAGTTACTTCATTGAATAAATTTATCTTTTAGTATTGTGTTTACCCAACTTAGAAAAGCCAGTGAAATACATAAGCCAATTTAACACAGTTATAATTCAAACCATCAGATACATTTACAAATTAAACTTCAAATAGGATATATGCAACATTGACTCAGTTTCACAAAAAAAAAGTTCATAAAGTATACTAGGATAATTTGACCAGTAAGTTTATTCCCAACTTTATAGTTGTATATTTTATATGTCCAGTGCCATTTTGACTCAAACCCTGAGGCTTATAGTTTACATAAAGCAAACCCAAAGAATGAGTCATTGGTAAAGGACATTACCATTGAAAATAACCAAATATTTACACATTGAAATACAACATATAAAGTTCTCCATTTTGCATCCTGCTGTGGAATGATTATTGCCAAGTGAAATACAAAGTCACTTTCTTATAAATCATCTGGGCCTATCCCAATCTGGAGTATAGTTTCTAAAATCAAAATGGAAGAGTAGCTATTACTGTATAATTGGACATATTTAGGGTCAATGATGTGCAGCTGACTATCAATAATTTACATTTAACTCTGCATGTAATCTGGAGTTTAGATATTTAAATGCCCTGCTGACATTGGGCATAGTTCTCAATTTTCATATCTAGACATGAACTGTTTGCATGTGGAAAAACCACAGAGCAGGGTCTTTGATTTACCCTAAGTCAGTAGCCAAGGACACTTTGACTGTTTACTTAATTTTTCTAGAACAGAAGTCTATATTTCCCTACGGGGAACTTTGTTTTGAGCCAGTGTTCATTTGAACATTTGCCTTTCAGCTTCGCTGTGAGTTTTTCTCCTTTCATCCTCTCCCTCAAGGCTATCCCTGCTCTTTATATTTTTTTAATGATTTATTTATTTATGCATACAAGAACTGGGGTACAGGCTAGAGTTGCAGGGAGAATGAAAGGATTCACCAGAGATAGAGTGGGGAGCAGAACAGGCAGATTGATTGAAATACGCTGCTGAGTGGACGAGACAGGAGAGGTCTGCTGTGCCATGTGGGTCACCTCCCTGGCTGGGGATCAAACTCGTGCTGCAGTAGCTGTGGATAGCTTCAGAGTGCTGCATCTTAACCCCTTGCATCACCATGGAGGACCTATCCCTGCTCTTTAAGTCCAGGAGACTCTGAAAGCCTAAATAAGATACTATCGCTTTCTTTGATAATTTTTGAATCAGTACCAATCATAGCCAAGTTATGCATGCATCCTGGTTATGAAATATCCTAGCTTTGTCTTGGCTTCTTTAAAAAGCAGATTAATCTTTGTCATAAGCAGAAGTCAATTTAGATAGTCAAATGTAGTTGGACACATCCACTTCTTCCTTATGGCCCTTTTCCAATGTTTGCTTCAAACTTCCTGTAAAATACTTGTCATATGCCTTTAAAAAAATTAATAGACCAAAATTTTAGAGCAATTTTAGATCTATAGAAAAACTGAGAATTCCTATATGTCCTCACAATATCCCCCTAGTTTCTCCTAGTAAATCTCGCAGTAGTGAATTACATTTATTATAACTGTTGAGTCATTATTGATACATTGCTATTAACTAAGTCCATAATTCACACTAGGATTCACTTGGTGTTATCCATTCCATGTGTTTTGACAAATGCACAATGACATGTATTTATTATTACAATATCTGACAGAATAGTGTTGAGATAGGAAGGGTCCTGGGACAAAGGACGACAGGACTCAGAGACAAAATGTTCTTCCCACAGCATGGTAAATAAGAGGTTAAAAAATAAACACAATGTTTTTCTTTTTCTTTCTGACTTATTTCGCTGAGCATGATCCCTTCTAGCTCCATCCATGGTGCTGCAAACTACATGTGTTTATCTTTTTGATTGCTGAGTAATATTCCATTGTGTATATGTACCACATCTTCTTGATCCTGTCATCTATTTTTGGGCATTTGGGTTGCTTCCATAGATTAGCTATTGTAAATAGTGCTGCTATAAACATAGGGGTGCAGGTGCCCTTTGGAATTACTGTTTCTGTGTCCTTTGGGTAAATACCTAGGAGTGGAATTGCCGGATCATATGGAAGCTCTATGTTTAATAGTTCAAGAAAAATACCGGACGGTCTCACTCATAGCAGGAATTTAGAAAACCTAAATAAGAGACCAAGAAAAAGACTAATCAATTCAAAGTAAACCAGAGACACACTACGGAGGGGGGTGGAGGGAGGGGCGGGGAAAGGAAGGACTAGAATCAAAATAAGGGGGGAGGTGCAATTGTATGAGGAATATAACCAAAATGAATATGCATACATTGTGCAAAGATGAAAAAAGATGTAAGAATTATATAAAATAAAATATTTAAATAAAAAAATCTCAATGCAATAAAAACAAAAAATAAGGATAAATAAATAAATAAACCCGATTGACTCTAGGATGGGAAACCTGTGGCCATAAATTTCCTCAGCCCATTGTCTTTAATACTAATTTTTCTCAGCCTTGGCATTCCTGGCCTGTCTTCCCACACCTTACCAAAGCTGGCTGCTGTAGAATAAAGGGAGTTCCAGACCTCAAAGAAATGAGATACAGACCCTGAGGGCAGACCAGTTCACACTGGTGCTGCAAGCACACAGCGTCTGTGAGATGCTCACCTAGGAGGTGGTCACAAGCCCTGTACAAGCGCCAAGCTGTAGCTGACAGGTGCCCACAATTAGAAACAATAAATGAGTTTAGTTAAGTCTGCTCTCCTTGCTTTCTTGTCTAACAAAGTTGAATTCCTTTGATCTCAAACACCAGTCCCCAAACCTAGATAAACTCTTAGCCCTGGCACCCTGGGGAGTCTCTCATGCCTAGAGAGGTCTCTCTCGAGCTGTCTTCCCTTGTTCTTTCATGCACACTTACTCTTTGTCCGTCCTCACTGGTGTCTGTGGAGGACTTTTCAGTCTTGCACAGAGTGTCTCAAGACCCTCTTCCTGGGCTTGGGAGCAGGGCCCACACATCCCAACCATCCCTCCAATTCCCAGCTGGTGGAGCCATGGACAGCAGCTGGTTTGTTCCCAGCTTATCTGTCGGTGTTTTAGAGGGTAACATTGGACCCAGACCTACTCCCTTGTCCAGTGACAGTTTTACTGTCATAAATAACTCCTTGCCCCACCTATTTATTCCTCCCTCCCCACCCCATCCTCTGGCACCCCTGACAACCACTAATCATTTTTATTGTTTCCATGGTTTGCCTTTTCTAGAATGTCATATAGTTGGAATCATACAGTCCACAGCCTTCTCAAACTGTCTTTTTTCACTTAGCAATAAGCATTTAAATTTCCTCCATAAGCAAAGAACATGGAATAGTACAAGGACAGTTTGTTCAATAAATGGTGCTCGGAAAACTGGACCACCATAAGCAAAAGAATGAAACTAGACTGGTTGATGTCTATTTTACTATCGGATAAAAAATATGTTGAAAATGCAGAAGAAACGTAAGAAAATCCATTGTTAACATTTTGAGATAATTTCAATTTGGATATTTTCAGTGTGGGTTTGTACTCATTCCTCCTCAGTGACATTCAACACAGACTCCCACTGCAGATGTTGAACAAATATCTGGAGACAGAGATGGAATTTTTTTGGATCATGAATGGGTTTTGATGCTTTTTCAAAGCCAAGTGTTACTTCAGACTGCAGATGTGCAGCTGCTTATTTACAGAAATTGCCAACTTATTATCTCTTTGTACTCTAAATTTTAGGAAAACAATATTAAATGATAAACATGGAATATATATTGTTTAAATACATAATAAAATGAATGTAAAAACATGTTTTTAAATATTTTTAAATAAAATTTATTTAAAAAAATTTTATAAAATAAATTCATCCCCCATATATTTCATGGTTCGATTGGCTAATTCTATCATTAAATAATATTCTACCACATGGAATAGAAACAAACCACAATTTCCCCACTTCCCTATTGAAGGGCATCTTAGTTGCCTCCTGATTTTGGCAATATGACTAAAGCTACCATAGCTTTTAACTTATTTGGGTTAATACCAAGGGGTACAATTGCTCAATCATATGGTAAGAGCATGTTTAGCATTATAAGACTCTACCAAACTATCTTCCAAAGTGGCTGTACATTTTTAATTCTTACCAGCAATGAATGAGAGCTCTAGTTGCTCTACATCTTCAACAGAATTTGGTGTCATCAGTGTTTTGGAATTAAGTCACTCTAATAAATGTGTAGCACTATCTCATCACTGTGAGATAGTAGTGATCTCTAATTAGCAATTCCTTTATGATGTGATATTGAACATCACTCCCTTGATTTCTGAGGTTCCTGGAAACCAGTCTGAAAAGACTACATACTATGTGATTCTAATTATATGACATTCTGGGAAAGGTAAATCTCTGGAGGTGTAAAAAGATCAGGGGTTGTCAGAAAATGAGGGCAGGAGGGTTTGTAAGCAGAGCATGAAGATTTTTTTTTAAGATTTATTATTTATACATACAAGAACTGGGGTACAGGCCAGAGGTGCAGGGTGGGGGGTCAGTAAGATGATTCACCAGAGACAGAGTGGGGAGAAGAACAGGCGGATCTACTGAAATACACTGCTGAGGGGAGCAGCAGGTGAGAGAGGAGAGGTCTGCTGCGCCATATGAGTAGCTCCCTGGCTGGCCAGGGATTGAACTCAGCCTCGAACAGAGGCTGCAGTTTGCTTCATAGAGCTGTGCTTAATCCCTTGCACCACCAGGGAGGCCCAGAGCATGAGGATTTTTAAGGCAGGAAAAGGAATCTGTGTAACCCAGTAATGGTAGTTATGTGTCATTAGACATTTCTCAACACCTATAGATTATACAGCCCCAAGAGTGAACCTTAATGGAATCTATGGAGTTTGGGCTATAGTGCTATGTCGTGAAGATTTGGTGATTGTAACAAATGTCCCACTGTGTGGGCCGGTGATAGTAGTGGAGGCTGTGAACATACAGGGGCAGACAGAGCATATATGGGAACTCTTGTACTTTCTGCTCAATTATGCTGTGAACCTAAAACTGCTATTAAAAAGTCCATTTTAAAAATTATACAGTATAAGGAAGAGAGATTTCTTACAAGAATGGATAAAGGTGCATGAAGGATGAACAGATGAGACTCTGGTGGACATCCCACTACAGAGGCTCCAATGGGGTCCAGCTTGTCAGGCACTCAGCCTCTGTCTGAAAATCTGGTTCTTCTGGAAAGCAGGCCGGCTGGTTGACATGCCAATAATTTTTACCCTGCAGACTCAGTCCCTTCCTATATCTTTCTGCTTCCCTGAACATATTATTTGGAAGAGTCCAGTGTTGCCCAAAGGCATCTCCCTTGCATTTATGAGTGACCTGGGATAGGAAGCACCCTCAGTTCCCCCAGACTTCAACGCTCAGCACCTCTGAAAAGGATGGCACCCTCGCGGTTTCAACAAATTTTGGCTCAACCCTTCTCTTTGCTGTTCCTCCTCTGCACATCCCTGCTATTACTGCTAATAGTCAGACTGTACCAGAGGAGGAGAGGGCTCCTCAAAGCCCTGCACCTCTTTCCTGGACCCCCTGCACACTGGTTATATGGGCACAAGCAGGTAAGAAATGAGCTGGGGAGGTTGAGGCATGGAGTATTACGTATTAAGGTGTTAATAAAAGTCAGATTTGTGGAGCATTATGCAATATGTAACATGTTTTCATACCTCTTTGAGTTTCACAAAAAATTTCTATGCTGTAGGGAAGACAATTATTGTTATTCCCATTTTCCCAGACGAGAAAAGTGAAGACTAAAATAGACATGCCACTTTCTGATGTTGCACCTCTATGTGCAGAGGAAAAATTTGAGCCCGTCTTCTGATTCAAAGCCACAGTCCTTACTGCTCAGAAGCCACTCAGTTTCCCCCTGGTGGCGCAAGGGATTAAGCACAGCACTATGAAGCAAACTGCAGCCTCTGTTCGAGGGCTGGCTGGGTGATAACAGAAGATACACCAAGATGCCTAAGAAGCTGGAAATAGGGGAATATTGAGCAAATTAGAAAGGACAGGAGCTGCCAGAAGGGCATAAAACGTACATGAGACTCCTCTGTTTTCAAGGCAGAGAAAGCCCAAGTGGGGAAATGTGGACAGAGCAAGAAATGGTGAATATCAATTAAATTTCCAGCCAAAAATTTATGTTTACTATTCTACTGGATTTTCACAGCAGTTTTATGAAATCGATATGGTTTTCTTGACTAATCACATAAAGTAAGTGAGGACCTGAGGTTCTAGGTACTAAATCAGTGGCAGGTTGGGATTCGAACTAGAGTCTTTATGGCCCCAAAGCCTGCTCTCTTGCTACCTCACCGCCAACTCTTTCAACATTCCCCAGACACAGGATCCATTGCTGCAATTGGGAAGTTCTGGATATGATGTAGCAGGTCCCTGCTTACAGTTTTCTGTGACCTCGCCCACTTCGCTTTGCCCAAGGGCTGACATAACTTGTGTGAGAAGGCCCTTCCCAGGCAGTCCCAGCCCACCTCTCCTGACTTATTTCCCAAACTCAGCCCGCATGGCTCCCCTCCATTCTCAGTGATTCATTCTCCTTTCTGTGATAAACCAGATTTTTTCTGTGGCTCTATAACTTGACACAGTCCATTGAATCGAAACAGAACTCTCTTACCTGTTCCCTCACACAGTCAAAATCCATTGGTCTTTTAGCCCCCGTTCCAGAGTCCCCTCCTTAAATGCTTTTCTTGGCACCCAGCGAAGCTTTGACTGGGCCCTCCTCTCAATCTAATCTTCCACAAGGAACGAGTAGCTGACTGAGGGTGGGCTGAACCTTCACTGGGGCCAGCAATGTGACGGCAAAGGCAGAGGTCAGATTGTCCGCTCTAGTGGGTCATTAATAAGGAGCCATGAAATTCATATATGTGGGGAGAAGTGACATGAGATGTGTTTGTGCTTCAGGAAGGGAACTCAGCAGTGTAGACAGTCTACACGGTACAAACTGGTGTGAGAAGGCCAGTCATCAGCAGGTGCTCAGGATAATATGTCTGCGGTGCTGAAGACACACAGAGAAGAAGAAAATTTGCCTTCAGCAGAGCGTGGCACTACCTGCTGGGGTGCTGTCCCACCATCCCTGAAGGTAGCTTGTGGCTACATTCAGAGGGGAAAACTTCCTCCTGGATTGATTCCCATTACTAATTCACAAAACTCCCTCATTACAGTTTTATCCAAAAAAAGAATTCGAGATGCTTGGTGAGCTGATCACAAAATACCCCTGTGCTATGCCCCTCTGGAGCGGACCTTTTATGGTGTTCTTCCTTATCTATGACCCGGAGTATGCCAAAATCCTGCTGAGCAGAAAAGGTAAAAACAAAGATGAGCCCACAGTACAAAGCGATACAGGGTGTCTCGGGGTGTCTATAGTGTGAGGGAAAGACAGATGGAAGGGTGTCGAAGGGAAACCATATACTGACATATTGAAGGGAAGTCCTCTGTCTCCTGGACCTCAGAACCATACAGGGCTGTTATGGAGGATGAGCTGGTCCATTTCCAAGCATGGTCACCCCCCATAACAGACCTCTCCAAAACCTCCCACTACACCTGACACCCTCAGGGCTTGCTTTCTCACCACCCACTGTGGAGACCAAGACCGGTAAGGATTGAGGAGGTGGTTTGCTGATAGCTTGACCTTAACACCTGTGTTGGACAGAGTGGGGTGACCCCTGTGGCTATTTTATCCACTGAAAATGTCCCTTCTTTGAGAATGGCCAGTGCTGACTGAAGGCTCTAGCAAGTGACCACTAGTTCTCTGTAAGGTCAGTGGTAGGGAAATCCCACAGAAAGACAGGGCTGCTTCTCACCCCTCTCACCCGGGAGGTCCACAGGCATCCTGTGCTGGGCATTCCTCAGCAACTGCCCGCATGGAAGGTGGATCTTTGCCTCCCTCTCCCAGCTAGATGGCTCTCCCCCGTGGTGGCAGGGCAGGAACTGTGTCGGGCATCCATTTTAAACTTTGATCCTTCTTGTATTTTTTGTTTTTCTGTCTTTGGACCTTCACCTCTACAACTGTGAGAAATGAGTGTTTGTTGTTTAATAGCCGCCTGATCTGCCGTAGCAACCTGAGCTACTACACGACCCTGCTGAGCTCCACAGAGGCTGCAGCGCATTCCCACTAGCAAAACCCAAGGGTCCCAACCCCCCCACACCCTGCCATTACTCTTTATTTTCTGTTTTAATAATGGTCATTCTAAGTGAGTATGAAATGATAACTCATGGTGATTTTTATTTGCCTATGTCTAGTGATTAATTATGTTAAGCACTTTTCATGTTCTTATTGGCCTTTTATATTTCTAGTGGAAATTTGAAGTCCCTTGATCATTTTTAAAATGAGTTTCTTTGTTCTTTTATTGTTATTGAGTTATAGGAGTTCTTTATATATTCTAGATGAATGACTTGCAAATATTTGGGTTGCCTTTTCATTCTGCTGATAGTGTCCTTTGATGTACAAACATATTTAATGTTAATGAAGTTCAGTTTATTCACTTTTTCTTTTTTTTGCCTGTGCTTTTTGTATTATATCCAAGTAATCATTGCCAAATCCAATGGTATATTTTTTCCCTTAGAGTTTTATCATTTTAACTCTTATAGACTATTTTGTAGTGATTTTTGTATATGGTATAAGTTCCATATTTGATTTTAAGTACATAAATGGGGGGAGAGAGATAAAGAAAGAGAAAAGAAAAAGAGAGAGAGACTGAACAGCCTTTTAAAAATACATTTGTGAGTTTGTCTGAATTGATGGAGGTTACAAAATGATGATTTATATCATTTCTTAAATATTATTCACCTTTTATTAGCCATAGTGGAGAGTTCTTCTTATCCCTTCTTATCTATCTCTCTCTCTTTCTCTCTCTCTCTGTCTTTCTTAAGGTGATATTGGTTTTACATTACAGTGTAGGTTTTAGGATTACAGCTTCACACCTGTTCACATATTTGATATCACACCACATCTACTACCAAAGTTCTAATAACCCTAAACCACCAACTAATAGATCCCTTCTACCCATTCCTTGGACCCCTACCCCACCCCTACCCATCTGGTACCCACCATTCTGTTGTCAGAATTCAAGAGTTTATTTTTATTTTGTCTTGTTTGTTCATTTCCTTTATTTCTTTGTTTCCACTTATGAGTGAAATCATACAGCATTTATCATTCTCTTCCTGCTTATTTCACTTGGCATAATCCCCTCAAGTTCCATCTGTGTTGTTGTAAACGGAAAGATTTCATCTTTTTAGAATTCCGTGCTATGCCGTTGTGTATGTACACCACAGCTTATCTAGCCATACAGCGATGGGCATGTGGGTTGTTTCCCTGTCTTGGCTGTCATGAATAGTGCTGCAATGAACACAGGAATGCATGATCTTTTTGAATCAGTGTTTTCATGTTCGGATAGATACCTAGAAGTAGAATTGTGTGTCATACAAAGTTCTACTTTTAATTTTTGGAAGACTCCCTCTACAGTTTTCTAAAGTAGCTGCACCTTTAGTACTGCTTGTTCTACTTTTAATTTTTGGAAGACTCCCTCTACAGTTTTCTAAAGTAGCTGCACCTTTAGTACTGCTTTTGCTTGCCTATAGTTTCTGATAAGTCAGATCTTTATTTTCATTCACCTTCAAGTACTTTTTAATTTCACCTTTGACTTCTTCATTGACCCAACATGTTGTTTATTTTCCACAAATTTATGGTTTTCCCCTCCTTCTTTTAGTTTACATCTAGTTTCATACCATTATGATCCAAAGATATGTTTGATATTTTTCAATCTTCATAAACGTATTGAAACTTTTTTTGTGTCCCAACATGTGATACATTCTTGGGTTTTTTTTTAAGATTTATTTATTTATTTATTTATACAAGCACTGGGTACAGTCAGAAGCGCGGGAGGGTGAGAGAATTCACCAGAGCCAGAGGGGAGAGCAGAGCAGGCAGACTGACAAAGTACACTGCTGAAGGGAGCAGCGGGCGGCAGGAGAGGTCTGCGTGCCATGTGGGACCTTCGCCCCGTGGCCAGGGATGGAACTGGCACTGCAGAGGCTGCTGGCAGCTTTGCAACCCAGCGCTCAACCGCTGTGCCACTGAGAAGGCCCCATATGATATATTCTTAAGAATGTTCCATAAGCACTTGCAAAAAATGTTTATTCTAGTGTCTTGGATATATGTTCCGTAAATGTCTATTAAGTCCATCTCATCCAATTTGCCATTTAAAACATCCTATTTAGCTTATATATATATATTTTTTTTAAAGATTTATTTATTCCTAAAGAACTGGGGTACAGGCCAGAGGAGCAGGGTAGGGGGGTCAATAAGAGGATTCACCAGAGACAGAGTGGGGAGCAGAACAGGCAGATGTACTGAAATACACTGCTGAGGGGAGCAGCAGGCGTGACAGGAGAGGTCTGCTGTGCCATGTGGGTAGCTCCCTGGTCAGCCAGGGATCGAACTGTGTGTGCTGCAGAGGCTGTGGATAGCTTCACAGTGCTGTGCTTAACACTTTGCGCCACCAGGGAGGCCCTTATATTTTTAATATCAGCTTGGAGGTTGAGCTGCATTTACTTTTCCAGCAGATGGCACTGTAGTTTGATCATTTCCCCTTTGCTGGCTTCTGTATGTACTGCAGTCTGTCTTTTTATAGTTGCTATGTCTGCAGAGGGAGGCAGGGCTTGGAGGGGTCTAGGTTTTGTGGCAAATGTGCCAGAGTCTGGTTCATATTTGTTGTACCACCAACATCTTTCCTCTCTTGCGTCCCAGATATCAAACTCAGCAGTCTTCCATCAGTACGCATTAAGAGGTCAGTGAGGGGTGAGGGGTGTCCTGAGGGCAAGGAGGGAGAGTAGTCTAGAGCCCTTTTCTGTTGTCCTTCTCACCAGGCCCTCAGTCTGTGTGCAGTACTCCAGCTCCTCCTTATGGGCATCACCTGGACCAAAGATGGCTGCCTCCATGCCATTTCCATTCTCCCCTCCCCAGGACCTCTGGCTTGACCAGCGGTCCTGTTGTATCCCCTATCCTGACCCCAGCTTCCAGGCATTTCTGTCCATCTACCTCCTGTCCAGTGAAGCCTTACTATCCTCCATGTACCCTCTGGCACAGTCTGTGTTGGCTTCTGAGGTGCAAGGGGTGATTCGGTCTCACCACAAGCCTAGTGGCAGGAATGGGCACAGTGCAGGTTTTCTGATCCAGCAGACTGGGTAAAGGAGGAGTCAGAGTCCTCAGTGGCTTTTGCAGGTCTTTTATTTAGATTTACCAGGCATATGGCAGGCAGGGGTACTGGGGGGCCAGGAGGCTGCCAGGCCTCCCAGCCTCAGCAAGTCTTCACTCTATCTGGGCTCTCCGACCTTCTCTCATGTTCTCTCTACTTCTCTGCTTTCCTGCTTCCGGTCGTTCTTGGCTTCTGCTGGCGTCCCCATGACGACACCCTTATAAACTCAGTCTCTCAGCCCAGGTGCCCGCCATCAGGCATGCATTCAGGACCACAGGGTTCCCTCATCTATCCTAATGGTGGGAGGGCAGAAAAGCCTGATACTTTTTCCTTACCCTACAGCAAGTCACAGGAGTCTCCCAGTACAATGCCCCTCTGGTTAATTATTAGATGTTTCTCCTGGGAGTGAGAGCAAGGAAACTTTTCTGTTGCTATCTTGGTCTATACCCTTGAACTTCAGTTTGGTTCCTTTTTATAATTTGTCTCTTTATTATTAGCCTCTAATTGTTCATATATCGTTCTCTTGGTTTCTTTTAATTCTTAGCCCATGGTTTCTTTAGTTTTTTGAGCTTAGCTCTGAGGCTACTTAAGACAGTTGATTTTAAATCATCTGGTAAGTCCAATGTCTATGCTTCCTCAGGGGAAAGTTTTTGTCATGACTTTTTGTGGAAAATGTGCCATATTTCCTTTTTTCTTTTGCATGCTTTGTAAATTTTTGTTTAAAAACAGACATTTCAAATTTTATGTGAGAAAAAGAAAATGCAAAAAGAGGGGACAATACTCTCCCAATCTTTGAAGGTTGATTCGGCGTTGGAGCACAACTTCAGTGTTCCGTCAGACCATTTATGACTTACATTAGCCTTCTATTTCTTCTTGTACTTGGTAAAAGTTCTAGCCAAAGTTGAAAGCTTATGGTCTTTCTCAGGGTGCTCAGGTCTTCTCTGTCATGCAGCCTGCTCTGGATGTGTGTAAGTAATCCATTACACACGGGACTTTTTCAGTGTCCCAATACCTTCCAAAATTCTAACTCCCAGATTTTGGTGTGTATATTGTTGCCTCAACTCTCTTTCCTTCCCAAGGCAGCAGTGTTAGTTCTTTTGCTTCCCCATGTTTCTGAGAAATACTTTGCGCATTGAGAGAGTTCCAAGCTAGGCAAAACATAGGTGTAGGGACAGGACCGGACACAGTGCAGGTTTTCTGATCCCATGCAGACCGGATAAAGGAGGAGTCAGAGTCCTCAGTGGTTTTTTGCAGGTCTTTTATTGGGGTTCACCAGGCACATGGCAGGCAGGGAGCAAATCCTCACTCTATCTGGGCTCTCTGGTTATCTCTTTCAGCTTCGGCTTCGGCTTCTACTACTGCTGCTGGCGTCCCCGTGATGCCGCCCTTAAAAGCACAGTCTTAGCTCAGCTGAATCCCATCTACCTATGCCCACACCCTATTCCAGGTGCCCGCCATCAGGCATGCATTCAGGACAAGGATCCATCATCTATTCTGATGGCAGAAGGGCAGAAAAGCCTGACATTTTCTTATCCTACAATAGGTAAGACCCCAGTACTTTGGAGTACACGTAGAGATCAAAACAGAAAAACATAATTTGGCCCAGACAAGCATAAACAAGACCCACTCTGCTTTCTCCAGGACCCAGGAACCACTAAGAATGCAGGCTACCATCTTTAAGATAGCCTGCCTTGGAGAGGAGTATAAAGCAAGGCTGCATTAAAATGCCACAAAGCTTTCTTAGCCTGTGTAGGGTAAGGTAAAAGTATCAGGCTTTTCTGCCCTCCCACCATTAGGATAGATGACAGAACCCTGTGGTCCCAAATGCATGCCTGATGGTGGGCACCTGGAATTGGGTGTGGGCATATGTAGATGGGATTCACTTGGGCTAAGACTGGGCTTTTAAGGGCGGCATCACTAGAACGCCAGCAGAACCATGAGAAGAGCAGAGAAGCAGAGAGTACCAGAGAACGCTGGAGAGCCCAGACAGAGTGAAGACTTGCTAGGGGCTGGGAGCCCTGCCAGCTGTGTACCTGGTAAATCCCAATAAAAGCCTGCAAAAGCCACTGAGGGCTCCAGGACTCTCTCCTCCTTAACCCTGTCTGCTGGTATCATAGAAAACCTGCTCAGTGCCCTTCCTGCCTTTACAGGCTGTTTCAATAAACTTTCTCCAGGTTACGTGTTTAATTAGTTGTTGTAAATAATTGACTATCTTCCAGAGTTGTGATAAAGTTGCATAGGATACTTTTGCCAGATTTTTTGTTGTTATGGTTGTTACTCTGGGAAGGGAGAACCTGGGGTGATTCTTGTGACAACATAGTCACTGATAGCACTCCCAGATTTTATCCTTTATTACTCTGTACCATATCCAAGAAGAGAAGAGATTTGCTTGATTAGTCTGAAATATAAGCATATATGCTCTTTCTAAACAGTTCTGTAAACATCTTAGAGCGACACTGTCAATAATCTTCAGAAGATATCCAAAAATTCTAGGACTATCTCCCATCAAGCAAATGTGGGGGATGAGGAAAAAGAAGTAGTTAAGGAAAGATCCAAATCTGGGGTAGGGAAAATAGAAAATATGGTGATGCCTTTAAGTAAATAGAGAAGGAGGAAACTGATGGGGAAGGGATGGATCTGGTTTGGATACTCTGAGACTGAAGTGCCCGTGAGTTACAAAAGGGAGCTGTGCAGAAGGCAGTGGTCTTACACTGCTGTATACACGTATTTGTGTAGAGAGAGGAAAGATCACTGGAGTGTAAGTGAGGGGCTGCCCTTAAGATCTCTCCTTCCTCTCAGGTGACAGGATCCTGAACCAAAATAGTTTCTAGATTTATATCACCTGGGCTCTTGTAGCAAGTTAATCTAATGTCAACAACACTCCTTTTCCAGGTGCTCATGTTTCCTTCCCAATTTCCACTTCCCTGTCTGTATCCTATGGAAAGGCTAAAGACCTCAGTGGGATGAATGAAGGACAGTGGTTCTTGTTTTCCTTGATGTATGAAGCCAATGGTGTATCTTTCACCTTTCCTTCTAATTCCTCTGTCCATCTTTCTCAAACAATTCCAACAAGTCTACAGAACATATCAAAAACCTGATCCTTCATCTAGCTTTACATGTAATTCTGTAACTAAAGCTAAAATTAGACCTTTGAAATGCCATGACAGGGTTCATACACACTCACAAATTTTGCTTTTTTATCTCTAATATCCTGGGCCTGAAACCAAGTCCCCACTTTCAGGTGGAATTTGAAAAGCTCCACCTTCTACCATCAAGTTGCCCTCAGAGGTGAAGTCTAGAAAGCTCCACCTTCTACCATGGAGTTGGCTGTGAGCACCAACCCCTGGCTCAGAGGTGGCTCCTCACTGTTCCTCTGACAGGCCCACTTCGGTTTCCACAAAGGAAATCAAACTCTGGTCCTGACTGCTATTCCCATTAACCTCATAGCTCCAGGTACTGTGAGTGAGGAAATAAGTCACCCCCCTTTTGTACTTGTGACTTTCTTGACTTTGCCCGAGATTCTACGGACCAAGGCAGTAACCTCCAGTCACTTTGCACTTTGACTATTTGTGTTGCCTCTAAGGCATATGAAAACAGACATTCTCTCATATTAACTGATAACTTTCACCTACCGTCATCTTTTGTCTCCTTTACAGATCCCAAAACTACTCTTGGCCACAAGTTCATTGAATCCTGGGTTGGTACATATATCTTCTGATCCATTCCTATTTGAACCCAGGAGAGGAGGCTGTTCTGGTAGACACCAAATTTTCCACATCCACTTTTATCTCCATTTACACCTACTTTTGCCTCAGAGGCCTTTGCTCAATTCTTCTCTAACTTTTCCTCTTATTCTGTCAATTTGGGAAGCAGTCCATTATTGCTGGTATAACTGGAGGTAGAGGTAGAAAAAGAAGAGGTAGCCAGGGGGCTTCATTCTCTGTCAATTTCTTCCCTCCTCTACCAATATTGCAACCCCCAAATCGTCCCCATCTCAAGGGCCCTGGAAAAAGAAGGGTCCCTCAGTCTGATGACATGACTTGAATGATAAAGGTGGCCTGGGAGAAGCTGCTCTTGTAAAGATTGCTTAAGATGTCCCTCCACTTTCCCAGCCTTGATTCTCAATTCGTGGCTAGTGGCCTTTGCAGCTGGGTAAACTCACGCCAGAAGGTCCAGAACGTGGGTCCTCTTATCCCCAGATCCCTGCACTGGAACCTTCTTTTCTTCTCCCCAAATTTTCTCCCTGACATGGAATTCAAGATATTTTTCACCTTGAATTTCACTTTCCGTTTTCCACAAACCAATCTTCCCTAAGCACCTTGCTCATGTTATCAATTTGAGAGCACCCACTCTCTCCTAAACTAAACCTTTCTTGAGTTTCGTGGAGATCTTGGGCCCATTTACACAATGGGGAATGAGGAATAAAAGCTCCCTGAGTCCTCCCCCATCCGTCCCCATCCGGAAGAGACCAACGATGCTGCTTGAGTCTGGGACTTTGTGTCAGCCTAAGGCAATTTTTCTAAAAGTATGGGCCAGAACTGGATGGGATCCTTGTTATAATTCAAGAAGTTTTACTTCCATTCCAAATTCTAGGAGTTAGTGACTCTGAGAGATTGAACACAAGAATTTAATAAACTCCTTAGATAATTCTTCTCTAACCTAAATTTGACTTCTACTCATCTAGACACTGAGGTGTCTGATCCTCAAACAAGATGGATGGAACTTCTTTTCAAATTTCAGTGCAAACTAATGTTCTGGTTTGCGATGACTTCCCAGTGTTTGATCTACTCATTCCTTCAAAGCTCTGTCCACTCTGTCCTCTCTCAGCAGCATAGAGAGGATTGCTGCCTGCACTCCCAGTTTTCCCTCATTTCTCTGCAATATGAGTGTGTCCCCTTCTCATTTCACAAGGTCAAGGACTGGTGACTCTGAGTGGTCCTAAGTGGCAACAGCACCGCAAGATTTTGAAGTTTGGCTTCAACATCAGCATTCTGAAAATTTTCATCACCATGATGTCTGAGCATGTAGAGGTGATGCTGGTAAGAAAGATTCCTACCAGGTACAGGTGATGCTGGTAAGAGAAGAGAGATTCTCGCTTGGTTCTGCAGGGAGTTTTCACCAGTCACATGGAGTAGGAGATTCTGAGCTCCCACAGAACTATGCTCACAGTCATTGATGGGGTCACATGATCCTTGGGCCATGAGCATCATGAAGACCTGCCGAATTATATACCCTGCATCTGTCACTGGGGTGGACTTGGGGTAGGTGCTTAATAAGAGCTACTTGAATGAATAAGTCAAATAGACTCACCAAGTCGGGAGAGTACAAGGCACAAAGGCCAAGCATCATGTCCTATGGCTCAGACAACAAGTAGGAATACCAATACCGGGGACAGCCCCATGCTCAGGAGCAATCAGGAAACACTTCCTAAGGAAAGTGACTGTAACCAGGGCTTGGATAATCAGCTAGATTGATATGGGTGTCAGAGAGAGAACAGGCCACTAGGAAGGGGGGGAATGGAGTTTTAGCTTCTTCTGAGGTAGGTAGAGGGCAGAGGCTTCATGAGGCCACAGATAACCCATAGAGAAGACAGTCTCCAAGCCTGTCCTCTTGGAGGTTGGGTGGCACGTGCATTCAAAGCTAGCATGTTTCAGCAGTCCTGACAGGTGGTATGAGAACTTAGAGCCTATTTACAGATTGTAACTGTCTCAGGTGAGCCAGAGAAGCAACCAAACCTGACTTCACAGTGAAAGAAAAGATCTTGTGATTTCAGAAGGCTGAATTCTGTGACCTGTAAGCTGGGTCCAATGAAGTAAAGGGAACAAATTTTCTAGTTTTGTGTGAGTTGGCACCACTTAGAAGGTGCAAACAGAGAAAATAATAGTAGTAGCGTTTTGTTGTGCCAGCAAGCACAGCCAGATTCACATTCAATTCGGGCAGATGGAGAGAGAGTCCTGGATCCGTCACTGGATTTTTAAGACTTTAAAGCTCTCAGGGAACCAGGTACACAGGCCATTAGGCAGGGAGGCTGGCATGCAAGGAGGCAGGCATGGGCCAGGCAGGGGGCTGCTATGAAGCAAGCAGGAAACCGAGCCTCCCAACTCCTCATGAATCTTTTTCTCTGGTGTTCTCTTATGGTCTTGCCTGTTTTGCAGTCACTCGTGCCCTTGTATCCTCCCCCCATAGCCGTCCTCTGCCTCTGAATGATGCCGCCCTTATATCCCTGCCCTCTAGGCTCAGGTGTGCACACTTACACATGCGTGCACACCCATGCTCCAGGTGTCCACAATCAGACATGCGTGCCCCACACCCATGCTTACAAGCACCTTCTGCATCAACACGATGAAGGCTGCAGGTGATAGCCACAGAAGCTGGAAATGTAAAAAGCCTGATCAACTTCATTTACACTACACCTTCCTTGGTCACTTAGTAGATGTCAGACACTGGGTGATCTACATGCAGGACTTCAGTTCTATGTGCAAAGACTCAATGAAACAATGACATGGGGTCACCTAAGTAAGTCACCTTTCAGTATATGACTCACCTTGGATTTCAGCCTGTTCTGATGGCCCCATATTTTCAAGGGTGCCACACTGCTGCCATTTCTGACATTGTCACCATGCCCACCTCACATTCTAAAATTAAAATCAAAGCGAAACATACAAATGCAGTGATAGCCAATCCCTTATGAAGCACTATTATCAGGCTCATTATATCCTCTCATACTGCAGTCTTACAGCTTTGGTATTATTATCCCTATTTTTCTATTAAGGACTTTGAAATTTAGAGATTAAACGGTTTGTTCAAGGTCATAAGGCAAATTAGAGGCAGAGCTGGGGTTCAAATTCAAGCCCCCATATGGAGCACAAACTGGACCCAGGGACACAAAAGAACTTAGAAATTAGAACCAAACGGGTATGGGTAGAGTTGTCATCTCTTGCCCCAGGACAAGTGGGAGAAGTTCACGGCCCAGGACCCCTATCTGGAGATCTCTGAACACATCTCCATGATGACCCTGGACAGCATCATGAAGTGTGCCTTCAGCCACAAGGGCAGCATGCAGAAGGACAGGTCAGTGATCAAAGAAAAGGACTTGCTCACTAACAGCCTTGTCTCCCGCTGAGATGATGTCCCTTCTCTCCTCTTCCAGTACCCTCAACTTCTACCTGGAAGCCACGTTCAACTCAGCAACCTCACCTTCCAACATGTGCATAATATTCTGTATCACAATGACCTGATTTTCAAATTGACTTCTGAAGGCCAAGTCTTTTCTAAATCTAACCAAGCCGTTCACCAGCACACAGGTACGTCCTGGGCTCGGCCTTGCCTGAGTCCTCTCTGAGACATTGCATTGTGTGGGACACAGACCCCGGTTAAGGATGCCTCTGTTGTGGACATAGGGCATGGCCATCATTCAGAAATTAATTCAGAATTAATGTGCTACAAAAATTGTTGGTAGAGAATATTACATTGCTGAGTATGTATCTGCATCGTAATGTTCAGAGTAAGAATTAATACAATAAGCAAACATCACTATTTGCTTCGTTTGTTTGTTTTACTTCACAGCTGAAGCCAGAAGAAATCTGGCTTCGGATTTGGCTTCGGCAGTGAAGTGGCTTCAGCTGTGAAGAAAAACAAACGTATAAGGAGGCAAATTTCTGTAGGAAGATGAGGCAGGATGACTTCTGAATAAGCACAGGGCATATGTGGGTGGCACGCTGTACTCAGTTTATCACATAACAAAGTTCATCCCTGAGTATTCCCTTGCATGGGTTTTGGGGCTTTGGGCATGGACAATTTAGGGGAATCTACAATATGCCTACCATGATACCCATTTAGAATTATTCTATATCCCCAATTTTCACTTTGTGTTGATGAAATTTGCCTCTCTTTCTCTTATAATGCTTGTCTTAAAATCGACTTTATCTAATATGATTATAAATAGCCCTTTATTTTCTTTTGGTTACTAATTTAATAGTATATTTTTCTATCCTTGTGTGTTACATTTGTGTTCTTGTATTTTTATACAATGCATATCTAGGTTTTGTTTTCAATCCAGTCTGAAAATCTTTGTGTTTCAGTTGATGCATTTAATCTATTTATATATTTATATATCATGCAATAATTGAAATATTGATAAGTTTGAGTCTAAACCTACCATATTACTATGTGTTTCCTATATAACCCATTTATTTTTTTATTCTTTTTAACTATTTTGAATTACTGAATCATTTTATAGTATTTTGTTTCCTGTTTTAGCTTATAAGTTTTCCTTTCATTTATTTTTAGTGGTTAAGGCAGAAATTACATCATGTAGTCTTCATTCGTTATTAAACACTTGCATAAATTATTACATTAAACACTTCCTTGAAAGTGCAAAGATGTTAGGACATTTGCACTCTGCTCCTTCCATCTTTAATATACTTTTGTCGTGTATTTTCTGTCTATGAATGTTTTAAACCCTAGAAGACATAGTTATTGTTGTTTAATGTCATCAGTACTCATTTACAGGAGTCCACGCACACTTTCCAATGCTGTTCATTCCACTGTGCATTTGTGTGGTCGTTTCGCTTGTTAATTTGTTGGTTTTTTTCCTGGTTTTGGTACCCATTTCCTCTTTCTTGAAACTCCCTGCAGGATTTCTTTTATGAACCTGTCAGTGATGAATTGTTGCTGGAGAGCAATTTTATTCCCTTTCCTTTTCAGATGAGAATTCTAGGTTGGCAATGAATGCAGCCAGGGTTACCTACTGAAGTTATTATTTACACCCAGTAGAATAGGCTTGACCTGACTTCCTTTGATGACAAAACTAGATCAATCCACCTACAATTTGTGTGAACAAGTGCTTTCTGTTTTCTTAGTTGTAATTTGGAAATAATATTACCTACACTGCATAGTTTATAATGGGATAATGTTATGTATAGCCATTAAGGACATTTCCTAACATATCAGGTGCTCGAAAGAAATTCTCATCTCTTCCCTATGAAAGTTACAAAAGCGGACAGACCTATAATAATACATCAACAATTTTGTTAATGTACCAGCACACAAAGCAAGGGCAGGAAGAACTACCCATAAGACTTAAATGAGTTAGATTCCACAACTATCCTATAAGGCAACCAGAGTGATGGGTATGTGTCTGTGTTACGCTGCTGCAGGCAACTTTTCACCTGAACACACACAAGAAAAGGAACTGATAAATTAACTGTGTTTACCCAATAGAGTCTAAGGGAGCAGAACTAATATGTGACTGAGACTAAGGAATCACCTGCTCACCTATAGTTTTGGTATCACAAAACAGAAGGAAGGAACTGATTTTCCTTAAGATTTCTCTCTATGGTTTTTCTTCCTCCTTCTCTCACCTCTGACATTCAATCCAATGATAGTTCTACAACAGGCTCCACCATTAGATATAATATCTCAACTTATCCCTAAACATTTCCTTTGAAATACATCTTATTCATTTTTATATAATGAATAGGTTGTAGAAACTTTGCTCAAGGATTAGAAATAGTACCTAATATGAACAAATTATACAACATTGAACTCTACTTATATGCCAAGCATCTCCAACCTTGACAACAACTTTGTATGTTACTTTTGAATATGCTTATTTGATGAGAGATATTATGATTCAAAATCTGTTGACCAGGCATGGGCCCATTTTAAAGAAAAAGTGTAGTTCATGGTACCACCCATCACTACCTCAGAAAGAGGATAAACTAGAGGATCAACATAGAGCATCAGCCTCTCTGAACAGCATTTGGCTTTGATAGGCTTTCCAGAAACCGTGGTAATTAAAATATATAAAAATATGTATTTTTCCTCCCATCTAGAGAAAATAATCCAGGACCGGGAAGAAATGCTTAAGGGTGAAAAAAAAAAGTTATTAAAAGAATAAATAAATAAAATCAAAGGAAAGACAAACACAATGGCAAATACAGATGTTAACATATCGATATTAACTCTAAATGTAAATGGACTAAACTCTTCAATAAAAAGACACAGAGTTGCAGCCTGGATTAAGAAACAAAACCCAACCTTTTGCTGTCTCCAGGAAACACATTTAGCTACAAAAGATAAAAATAGGCTCAAAGTTAAAGGATGGAAAACAATCCTACAAGCAAATGGACCAAAAAAGAAAGCAGGAACAGCTATACTTATATCAGATAAAACAGATTTCAAACTCAAAAAGATAAAAAGAGACCCCAATGGTCACTACATTATGATCAAGGGGACAATACTTCAAGAAGAAATAACACTCATTAACATATACTCACCAAATGAAGGAGCACCAAAATATATCAGACAACTGTTGTCCTCTCTGAAAACAGACATCAGAGAAAACACATACGTAGTGGGAGACTTCAACACACCACTATCAACAATGGATAGATCAACAAGACAAAAAATAAGTAAAGAAACCAAAGCTCTAAATAAGGACCTAGAGCAATTGGGCTTAACAGACATCTATAGAACACTAAACCCCAAAAAAACGGAGTACACATTTTTCTCAAGCGCACACGGATCATTCTCCAGGATCAATCACATACTGGGGCACAAGACAAACATCAACAGATACACCAAGATTGAAATCATATCAACCATCTTTTCTGACCAGGAAGGCATCAAACTAGAAATAAACCATAAAAAGAAGGCAAGGAACTTTCCTACCTCATGGAGATTAAAAACCACACTACTGGAAGACCATTGGTCTAATGAGGAGATCAAAGAAGAAATTAAAAAAATTTTTTTGAATTGAACGACAAGGAGGACACCAATATCCTAAATGTATGGGACGCAGCAAAAGCAGTAATAAGAGGAAAATATATAGCAATAGAAGCTCACATCAAGAAACAAGAAAGAACGCAAAGAAACAACCTAATCTCGAAGCTCAAAGATCTAGAAAAAGAACAACAAAAAAAACCCAAAACCAGTAGAAGAAAAGAAATAATAAAAACCAAAGCAGAAATAAATGAAATTGAAACTAAAAAAACAATCCAAAAGATCAATGAAACCAAGAGCTGGTTCTTTGAAAAAATCAATAAAATAGACAAACCCCTAGCCAGGCTCACAAAGGAAAAGAGGGAGAAAGCACAAATAAACAGGATCATCAATGAAAGAGGAGAAATCACAACGGACACAGCAGAAATCAAAAGAATAATCAGTAACTACTATGAACAGTTATATGGAAACAAGTTTAACAATCTAGAGGAGATGGACAAATTCCTACAACTCTACAATCACCCAAAGCTAGATAAAGAAGAAATAGAACACCTAAACAGACCAATTACAATTAGCGAAATTGAAATGGTAATCAAAAACCTCCCCAAAAACAAAAGCCCAGGACCTGATGGATTTACAAATGAATTCTACCAAACATTCAGAGACGAATTAGTGCCTATCCTTCACAAACTTTTCCAAAAAATTGAGAAGGAAGGGACAATACCAAACACGTTTTATGAAGCCAACATTACACTAATACCAAAACCGAACAAGGACAACACAAAAAAGGAAAACTACAGGCCAATCTCCCTAATGAACACTGATGCAAAAATCCTCAATAAAATTTTAGCTATCAGAATCCAACAATGTATCCATAAGATAATTCACCACGACCAAGTAGGATTCATTCCAGGGACACAAGGATGGTTTAACATCCGAAAATCAATCAACGTTATCCAACACATCAACAAAAAGAAATATAAAAACCATATGATAATATCAATAGATGCTGAGAAAGCTTTCGACAAAGTGCAACACCCATTCATGATAAAAGCCCTTGAAATTCTTGGGATACAAGGAACATACCTCAACATCATAAAGGCCATCTATGACAAGCCAACAGCCAGTATCATTCTCAATGGTGAAAAGCTGAAAGCAATTCCATTAAGATCTGGAACAAGACAAGGATGTCCACTCTCACCACTGCTTTTCAATATAATACTGGAAGTCCTAGCCAGGGCAATAAGACAAGAGAAAGACATCCAAGGAATCCAAATAGGAAAAGAAGAAGTCAAACTATCACTATTTGCAGACGATATGATATTATACATAGAGAACCCCAAAAACTCCACAGAAAAGCTAATTCAACTCATCAATCAGTTCAGTAAAGTGGCAGGATACAAAATCAACACGCAAAAGTCAGTAGCCTTCCTATACACAAACAATAAATCTGAAGAAGAAGAAATAAAAAAAAAATCCCTTTTGTTACTGAAACAAAAAAAAATCAAATATTTGGGAATAAATCTAACAAAAGAGGTAAAGGACCTATACAAAGAAAACTATAAAACACTGTTAAAAGAAATAGAAGAAGACACAAAGAAATGGAGAGACATCCCCTGCTCATGGATTGGAAGAATAAACATTATTAAAATTGCCATCCTTCCAAAAGCAATATACAGATTCAATGCTATTCCAATAAAAATTTCAATGTCATTCTTCGAAGAAATAGAACAATTATTGATGAAATTCATATGGAAACACAAAAAACCCCGAATAGCCAAAGCTCTCCTGAAAAAAAAAGAAGGGAATGGAGGCATCACACTCCCAGACTTCAAACTATACTACAAAGCCATAATCATCAAAACTGCATGGTATTGGAACAAGAACAGACATACAGACCAATGGAATCGAATAGAAAATCCAGAAATAAACCCACAGATTTATGGTCAACTAATCTTTGACAAAGGAGCAAAGAATATGCATTGGAGCAAAGAAAGTTTGTTCAATAAATGGTGCTGGGAAAACTGGGTCGCTACATGCAAAAGAATGAAGCTTGACCACTACCTCACACCATACACAAAAATCAACTCAAAATGGATTAAAGAACTAGACATAAGACCTGAAACCATAAAATATATAGAAGGAAATATAGGCGAAACACTACGTGATTTGCACATCAAAGACATCTTTACAGACACATCACCCAAAGCAGTGACAGTGAAGGCAAAGATAAACAGCTGGGACTACATCAAATTAAAGAGCTTTTGCACAGCAAAAGAGACAATAACAAAAATAAAGAGAAACCCCACCAACTGGGAGAACATTTTTGCACCCAACACTAATGATAAAGGACTGATCACAAAAATCTGCAAAGAGCTGATGAGACTCAACAACAACAAAGAAAATAATCCAGTCAAAAAATGGGCAGAAGAGCTAAAAAGAAACTTCTCTGAAGAGGAAATGCAAATGGCCAACAGGCATATGAAAAAATGTTCAACATCACTTGTCATCAGGGAAATGCAAATCAAAACTACCATGAGATACCATCTTACACCAGTGAGAATGGCACATATTAAAAAAACTAGCAACAACAAATGTTGGCGAGAGTGTGGAGAAAAAGGAACTCTTCTGCACTGTTGGTGGGAGTGCAAACTGATCCAACCACTGTGGAAAGCTGTGTGGAGATTTCTGGACCTACTAAACATAGACCTTCCATATGATCCAGCAATTCCACTCCTAGGTATTTACCCAAAGGACACAGAAACATCAATTCCAAAGAACACCTGCACCCCTATGTTTATAGCAGCACTGTTTACAATAGCTAAGCTTTGGAAACAACCCAAATGCCCAAAAATAGATGACTGGACCAAGAAGATGTGGTACATATATACCATGGAATATTACTCAGCATTCAAAAAAGATAAACACATGCAACATGGATGGCGCTGGAAGGGATCATGCTCAGCGAAATAAGCCAAAAAGAAAAAGAAAAATACCGGATGGTCTCACTCATAGCAGGAATCTAGAAAACTTAAATAAGGGACCAGGAAAATGAATAACTATAAGAAAGTGAAAATCAAAATCAACAAAAAACTATGAACCAGAGACACTTTTAGGAGGGCGGGGGCAGGAGGGGAGGGATTGGGGTCAGAATGGGGGGGCTGCAATTGTATGGGGAATATAACAATAAAATTTATAAATAAAAAAAAAAGAAATGCTTAAGGGTGAGCCCAAACAAGATACTACCCAGAAAAGATACAATGACTTTCTGGACATTCTTTTGAGTGCCAGAGTAAGTCTCCCAACTTTTGAAAACATTTAACTAATAATTAAATATAAAGAAATAAAATTAAAGTAACAAATGTATTAGAAAAACCTGCTTGATTTGATGGATGTAGACTGAACTGATCTTGTGAAGATAAGATTCTCTGCTTCTGGGGCTTTGCAGGCTTCCAATATCACATTTTAGTCTCCCTGTTCCCAAGGTCACAGCTACTACAACCTTCTTCCTAAACATGTGATCCATAGACCAGCTGCACCAGTAAAGGATTAATCCTACCCTCAAGGATTAGAATCTTCTTTTTAACAAGTCCCTAGGTGATTCACATGTAAGTTAAAGTTTAAAAACCCCTGTCTAGAATATAAGGATTACAGTTTATTCCTATCCACTTGTGACGAACACAGTACTTAGTAATCAGCTCTTGGGGGGTCTGTGTAGTATCAATGAGAAAACCAAGGAATCTTGGAGGTTAAGTAGACCTTGTTCAAATGCACTGTCTACTGCCTCCTTGTCGTGAGACTTTCAGCAAGGACTTCACATCTCAGAGTCCATTTTTTCTTCTGTAAATGAGGTAAAGTTCTAATTTGGCAAGGTTGTACAGATTAAATAGAGAATCCCTCAAAACAATCATACTTGATAGTCGCATATACTTGACCATTGTAGTTGACAAGGCCAGAAATCCTATAAGGATCCAGTCGGTTGATAATATGTAAAGATTCTGACACATGGTAATAAAAACAAGTTACCACTTATTAACTTGCTTATGCACCAAGAGTCTCAAACTTTTACTAGAATAACCCTGCAAGGTACCTTTGACCAGCTTTGAGTGAAGAGAAACTGTGACTCAAAAGGTAAAGTCAACGGCTCAAGGTCACATTCTTAGAAAGAAACAAAATTAGGATTTGAGACATTTCTCCCTGAGAACACAACCCTTGCTCTTTTCATGGTACCTTAAAGATACTCTGTGTTAAATAGAATTTACCACCCTCATCTGTCAGTGTTTAGTAAATCTTTGCTGAATTAAATAGACCTGGATTATTTAAGGGAACAAAAAACTATTCTTTGTACCCAGTGCTCATTATGTTAGCCTACTAAGTTCTAAATCAAGGCTATAGAGAAGGGGGCAAGGGGAACCTGGAAACTGAATAGAATTTTCAGAAGTTGATGACTTTCAAAATAATATTTTCTGGTTATAAAAATAATATACTTTCATTATTTAAAAATTGAAAAGACAGAAAACAGTAAAGGGAATAAAAGTTATCAGCAATCCCATTTAGTAATATGTGCTTTCTTTCACTGTATTATCTATTCAATATGTATTTCTAATACCTTTTTTTTAAGAATATTGAGTCACAAGCTTCCCTGTTATCAACAAGAAATTATTCAGGAACATAATTTTAGTTGCTACATAATTCTCACTTCACAGATGGGCCATAATTTATTTTACCTTTCTCTATTATTGGCCACTTAGGACCTTTCCAATTTTTGACTATGATATTAAGTATCCTTTACATAAATTTCTTGGGCAATTTTAGATGTTTTCTTAGAGTTTACTTCTTTAAGTAGAATTACTATATCAAAAAATATGAACATGTGGAACTTTTGATTCATTCTGCCCAACTGAATTCTGTTGATTTGTAGATTTTTTTTTACAAAACCCAGTATTTTGATGTACATCTAGTTAAGTTTTGAAAATAGTAAAAATTTTAAAATCATACCATATTCAATGAATTAATTTTGAATTTGAAAGCATTAACCTTTTCTATGACCAGTACGATGATGGAAGGAAATGATTACCCATAGTCAACTTTGTATACAAATCATCATCATATTTTTTCAGAGTGAAAACAGAAAAGACTTTTCTGAAGAAGATGTCTTGGCCGAAGTGAAAACATTCATGTTTGCAGGACATGACACTACGTCCAGTGCCATCTCCTGGATCCTTTACTGCATGGCAAAGTACCCTGAGCACCAGCAGAGATGCCGGGACGAAGTCAGGGAACTCCTGGGTGATGGGTCTTCTGTTACCTGGTAAGCTCGGTGTCCCAAATCTGATGTTTCTCCTCAAAACTTAATTTTCTCTTCTGGCTTCAAGGAACAAAATAGTGTATAGAGATCATATGTATCTATTTAAAAGGGTAAGAAGGGAAGCTAGTACCCTGTGTTGTTTTAAAGATAGTCACTAATCCTATGCAGAAAAATACTGTGTCAATCAGACAGGACGTGGTGGGCCTTGTTTCATTACTTTTCTCACATCAGGCAATGGTGCCAGGGCAGAAGGGATGGTCTCCTGGCTTGTTTATGTTATGGAGGGCAGGAATATGAAAGGGAATTCTTGGAACTTTGGACTTGACCAAATAGATTGTCCAAGTGAGCAATCTAATGACTTAAGGAGGAAAGGAACACACACCCATCCTATTCCTTTGTCAGCATTCCCTATTTGGGGTGTTGCCAGGATTTGAATCTTACACTAAAAAGTCTAAACAGCAGCTTTAGCATTCTGAGTCTCCTTGGTTGTTGGGTATCTCATGGTGCTAATAAAGCCAAATTGATTCATGTGTTGAAAACTTTTCAAATTGTCAAACATAAGACACATTTTTAAAAAGTATGAGGAATACAATGTACATTTTAAAATGTTGTGTAACAAACACCAACATATTCCCACTCTGGCAAAAAAAAATTATATATATATAAAACCAGTGCTGCCAGAAACCACAAGAGGTGTTTTCCTGACTTACATTGTTTATACTTTTTGTTGTTCTTGTTTATACTTTTGTTGCCTAAGTATGCAACCACGGACACTAGAGTTTAGTGTTCCTTGTATTTGAGGAGTATAAAATTGTACTTTCTTTTGGCTTCCTTTGCACTTTTGTGAGAACCACTCATCTGTCAGAGTCACTGTTTTTCAGATATTTTCCTTTTATGAAATTCCACTATGAATATACCACAATTCATATATCCATTCTAGTGTTGATGACCATTTCCAGAACATTCTACTGCATAGTTTTTATAATTTACAGTTACCTGCTAAAATTTTCATTCATGAATTTTATCTCCTGCTAAGAAAAAAGATTTTTAAATTAAGTTTCATAATTTCAATATCTAGAATCCCTGTGGATCTGTATTTGTGTGTGTTATTTCTTGCTGAGGTTTTGTTGTTGTTTTTTTATGTTGTCTGGGCTTATTTTGTATCTGGCTAATTTTTACAGTGTAACAGACAGATTATTGGCTGAATTGCTCATAGGCTTATGATGATGTAAGTTTCTTCCAGAGAGGATCTCATTTGTTTATGCCAGGTGCCTATAATCATGCAACTCAGAGTCCCCTGAATGTAAATGTAGGAATTTGGATAATTAAAAACTGAGCTGTTGATCCAGGAACTGTTTGTGTACTTCTGGTTTACTCTTTACCAGGTGCCATCTTTAAATTCCAATTCAACGCAGGTAGATTTCCCAAGCATCTAGACTCAGAGGGTCCTGGACTCTGTTTCTTGTCCACTTAGCCACAAGAGGCTGCCCACAGCAGCTCTGAACCTCTCAGCTCAGCTTTCTGGAATTGGCAAGTCCCCACACATCAGGATCCAATCTTTTCACTGCCCTCCTCCCTCTGACCTGTGTCTCCTCATTATGTCATTAGTGCTCTGATATGTTCAAGCTGTGTGTGAGTGAGCGTGTGTGTGTGTGTGTGAGTGTGTGTGTGTGTGTGAGTGTGTGTGTGCATGTGTGCTGCAGGTTGGAGAATGGGGTCCAAATTTTCTGGTTTTCAGAGCTGGAGCTTGGGTCTGAATTATTTAGTACACTATTACCAGAAACAAAAATCTATTCAACCTTGATTGGGATGTTTGTATCTTCTTTCCTTTTTATCTATCATTGTCACCAGAGGCTTCCTAAATTATTAGTCTTTTCAAAGAACATTTATTTAGCATTCCTGACTGTGGATTTTATGCTTTTTATTTCCCTCATTTTTGCTTCTCTTGTATTTGATTTTTTTCTTCTGCTTCTCTACATTTATTTGGCATCCCACGCACTTAATTCCGGGTGCATCCCTCTGCAGCTCTAGACGTGTGCTGACAGTGGGTGACCACTGGCCTTCCCCAGGGAGAGCCCCAGGTTCTGAGTCATAGCTCAGTTCTACTGTTACACCAAAAGCTGGGCTTCCCCCCCCAAAATACCATCTCTGGTTCAGAGCAGCAACCTCAGCAAATAGCTCCTCACTTCTGGGAAGGTAATCCTTTCCATGATTCCCTCACAATTGAGTTACCTCATTGATGCTTTTAAAAATAGTTTTTAAAGTTTCATAAGTTTTTCCCCTCACTCTTCGTCCAGAGGGGAACTCTGTGTTCCTACTACACTCTAACCAGAAGTACTAATTTGTTCATCATAGAAGAAAACCCAGTCAGGATATAAGCAGAACCCACAAGCCCATCCAACTAACTCACAGATGTGAATTAATGTCCACACCACACAGTAGGTGTCTGGGGCAAGACTCCTGTATCTGAGAGAAAAACTTTCAGTTACATGTGTGAAAACTGGCTCATGTTAACATTTCGTTTTTCCTAATAGAAGAGTGATTTGGCCCATCAGAGTCCTCTTTTGGATAAGGAAAATAATTAGTCCTAACAAAAAAGAAAAAAAATGGGAAAAAGCTAGGCTTTCAATCCTGACCTCCTCTCCCCATCCCCGGTGTGCGTCCACCAGGGAACACCTGAGCCAGATGCCCTACACCACCATGTGCATCAAGGAGTGCCTCCACCTCTACCCACCCATCACCAGCGTGGCCCGGAAGCTCAGCGAACCCATCACCTTTCCAGATGGACACTCCTTACCTGCAAGTCGTAAAACAACACACTCATGTCTCCAAAGGACATTTGTCTTTAGAATCTGTGGTGGTTTGGACCAGAGGGGTTCCTAGTTCTTAGAGGGAGAAAAAGAGCAGAGAAAGAGCAGAGAACACTCAGGAGGTCTAAGTTAATCAAGGTGCAAAGAGCAGAATTCTGCCACATGCACAGAGGGAGGGGCCGGGGGCTTAATAAGGCATCATGGCTTTAGTGCTGGGCCTTGAAAGACGAGATGAGAAGGCAGCATTGCAGATAGGTTGAAGAATAGACATGAAGCAGCAGCTGCCTGCCAGCTCCCCTCCCTGTCCACACCAGCAAGGCTTACTAGAGCCACTCCTGCAGCCACCAGGTCCCAGGAGCCACCAAGGAAAGCTGTGGGACTCAAATAGAGCCGTGACAGAGCCAGGGCACAGAGCCGAAGGCCAAGCTAACATGTTCAGCCTGGGTTGATCAAGCAGGAGACTGAGGCTGAGCTGGGTGGCGTGATTATAGTTCTTCTTTTAGGAAAGTTAACTTGCCATGAAATGCAAGATGGGTTAGAAAAGATTATATTAGAGACCTGAATGAATAGGCTGTATTTTATCTTTGACCTATGTTGAGGTATTTTACTATGCTCCTCCAATCTTAATGCTCTTTCAAATGCTAAGTTTGAGTGGACAATTGCAGTGGTCCTGATAAATGCAGCAGTATTTCATGACAGCTGTGCTACTATAGTTGTGTAGTGGCAACTAAATGTTTGTGTCCTACAAAATTAACTTTCCTAATGCAATGACAAAAGCAAACAATTAGGGCCTCCCCGGTGGCGCAGCGGCTGAGCCCTGGGTTGCAAAGCTCCCCACGGCCTCTGCGGCGCCAGTTCGATCCCCGGCTGCTCCCCGGCCACCAGAGGAGGGTCCCACATGGCAGACCTCTCCTGCCTCCCGCTGCTCCCCTCAGCAGTGTACTTCGGTCCTTCTGCCTGCTCTGCTCCCCGCTCTGGCTCTGGTGAATTCTCTCACCCTCCCACGCTTCTGACTGTACCCAGTGCATGTATAAACAAACAAACAAACAAATAAATAAACAAATAATAAAATAAAAAAATAAATAAAAATATAAAAAAGCAAACAATTATATAATATTTAATACTAATTAGTATTGTAGACCTTACAAATATAATACCAAACTTTCCCTGATAATAAAGAATACATATTCCTTTCAAATGCATATAGAACAGTCCTTAAAGTTGGCTGTAGATCAGTCCGCCAAGAAAAATGTAATTCTCAAAGAGAAACATTACAAAATAAGTATTTAAACCCAATCAAATAAAAATGAAATTTGATAACACTTTCCAAAAAGGCTCACTCACAAGGAGACTTAAAATCTGTTAACTCTTCCAGATGGTCTCACTCATAGCAGGAATCTAGAAAACTTAAATAAGAGACCAGGAAAAAGAATAACTATAAGAAAAACATTTAAAAAAAAATCAAAATTGACAAACAACTATGACCAGAGACACTTTATGGAGGGTGGGTGGGCGGGGAAAGGAAGATTTGGGGTCAAAATAAGGGGGTTGCGATTGTATGGGGAATATAAAAATAAAATTTAAAAGAAAAAAAAATCTGTTAACTCTTGAGTCAAAGAAGAATATGAAACAAGTCACAGCCATCAGAACTACCTATGAGAATCAGTAGGTCCACTACTACAGCAGTATTCAGAGACAATGTTATAACAATAAATCTTTTATGCAAAATACAAGAAATAAAATAAATATTGATGTCCAAAATCTGAAAAGCATTACAGAGTGAATTCAAAGGAAGAGTTAATGAAGATAAACACAAAAGACAATGCTTCTGAAGGTAAAAAAGCTCTACAAATAACAGAATGTAATAGCTGATGCGGGGAGGGTTTCCAGCAGTGGTGAGATCTAAGTTCTGTGCACATAGATTTGAAAAACTAAAAACTGAGATAAGATATTTCACAATATATCTTTTACCAAAACTGATCATGGTAGAGAAAAATAGTGTAAATGTGCCAATTTAGAACTAGAAAAAAATTACAATCAGAAAATTTTCAGAGCTCTTAAAAAGGAACCAAGTTTATCCAATTTTGCAGAAAATTTTCAGCCCTTTAAAGACTATGGGGACTCCCTGGTGGCACAAGGGGTTAAGATGCAACCTATGAAGCTGTCTGCAGTCACTGCAGCACGAGTTTGATCCCCGGCCAAGGAGCTACCCACATGATGCAGCAGACCTCTCCTGCCTCCCGCTGCTCCCCTCAGCAGTGTACTTCAGTCAATCTGCCTGTTCTGTTCCCCACTCTGTCTCTGGTGAGTCTTCTCATCCCCCACTCCTCTGGCCTGTACCCCAGTTCTTGTATACATAAATAACTACATCTTTAAAAAAGATAAATAAAGACTATGTATCTCAATACTACTGAAAACTGTCTAGAGCATAGAAAAATAAAAAGGGAAACTGGAAAACTTAGGGAAGGATAACATTGACAACAGACTTTATAAAGATTGCACAAAAATATTTTTAGATAAATCTCATATACATCAATACAAAAATTCTCAATATTAGTAGACAGAATCTAAATAAATAAAATACATAAAAATGGAAAAACAAGGGTATCATGACCAATTAAGTTGGTCATATTCCAAAACTGCAAATGTAGTTCAGTATCAGGAATCCACTAATATAATTCATTTCATATCAGCTGTCCTCATGCGGTTCAATGGCTACAAAGTTTAATAAAATTCCATCTGACTGACGAGAAAAGCTAAGAAACAAAACAGTAAACGATATATTCATCCTCTGCTTAAACTTTTCAGATTTTAAAATCCTTGGCATGACCTTTACTGCTTCATGGCACAGGCCAGGCTGACCTCTCCAGGCTGATCTTTTGACACTTTCCTCCCTGAGCCTTATTATACAGCCTCCTGGTCACCCATAGTCCCCATGCTTTCTCAAATCTCGATGCTTTGCTCCCTTCCTCAAGCTCCTAGCCAAATCCTCGTTATTTGATTTGCTTCTGTCAATTTCATGATACTCAGTTCAGAAGGACTTGCCTGGGCCTCTTTCCTTAAAGGGCCCTGGGCTCTGAGGATGAGGAACCCCTCACGATTCCCAGAGCATCCTGGGCTTCCCTCTGACTCATTACTTTGTGTTCCAATTGCTCGTCTGGCTGAGCTCCTTGAAGCCTGGAATAGATTCTATTGGTCTCCTTAGGGCCGACAGAAGGGTCTCTACAATGAATGCTTCTGAAATAATTAAATAAATGGTAAATGTATAATTCTTCCCCTTAATTAAGAAATTCACGAATGGGTGAGGCTGTGACAGAATCTTAGCTCATATGCTTTCTCCCTTTTTACTCTGTTTACTCAGGAATGTCCTTGCTTCTCAATATTTGGGCTCTTCACCGAAATCCCGCTGTCTGGGAAGACTCTCAGGTAAGATTATCTCAAATCCCACCTGGTGTCTCTAAGGGAGTCCATGGCAAGAAGGAAGAGAAGCACCGCCACGGTGGAGGGCACATCTACATGTTAGGAAAGAACAAAACCCCTATATTCCTAAGAGAAAAATATGTCCCCATTTGCTGTCATTGCCAGTGTCCCATGCTGAGGCTCCTCACCAGAAACCTGTCATCCCCTTTCAGGAAGTTAGGAGGTCAGAGGAACGGGGTGGATGGGTGGATTGACACTGTGCTGTTTAACCACGCTGTGCCCTGCTTTCATTTTCTAATGTAGTCAAACTCATCATGGATTGGGATGTCTCGCAAATAATTTCTTACTGGTCATAATCAAAGAAGCAACATTATCAACTCTGTTTTTTAAGGATTATAGCATATTTGAGGCTATCTCTTTGGGAGAATTGTTCTCACTCATACCCAGGGCTAACCCGACACTGAAAAACAAAGCACTGGTGGGGAAAAGCAAGTTCCTTGGCCCCGCCAGTGCTCTGACCAACCACACAGTCCGAGAACAACAGGATATACTAGTCAGAAACCCCACACCCTCCACCAGATGCTGGGGCAGGAGCTGGGTGACTGGCATTTGATTTGCACCCCCCACCATGTTTTGCATAAGTCATAAGCTCTGTCCACTGGGAAATAAGGAAAAGGAAAAAGTTAAAAATGTGATTGTCAATTTTATATGACAACAGCACTTATTTACTATAAAGGGAAAATAGTGAAGTCAATAGATTTGGTCAAGCCTGATTGTGTTTTATTGTCTTAATGATTCACTGCTGTGTTTAATCATAGTGACCTGTTTAATCTGTCAGTAGTTTACATCCCTGCTTCCTCCAGATGTTTTCAGTGGCAGATGTTGGAGAGCATCAGGCTAGGCTTATAGTATCCAGCCTTTGTAAATTCCTATAGTTAACTTTTGGAATTGTGTTAACAATGTGTGTAAGGATTTTTTGGGGGGAGGGGGTGGGGATTGGGGATTGTCATTTTCATTACAGGTCTTTAACCCCTTGAGATTCTCCAAGGAAAATTCTGAAAAAAGACACTCCTATGCCTTCCTACCCTTCTCTGCTGGACACAGGTAAAGACTCAGATGGTGAACTTCATGGAAACATATTATAGTTTTACCTGACAAAAGTTCGCTCAAGTAAGCCCACAGCTAATTGGCCCTCCTGTGGCTCCCCATCATTTACCTAGCCTGTCTTCTTTTGTGGCCAGTGAGTTTGGATGAGCCCTAAAGAAACCATGCTGTCACAAAGCACAACTCTGTTTCTTAGTATATGGGCATGCACAGTAGGCCCAAAAACTACTCTTCAATTTACAGCAGAGAGTTGGTGATACCACCTTGTTAAAGGGACAAGGCAACACTGGCACTCCCAACTCTCATTCCTGCAGGGTACAGTGTTAGTCTAAGTTACAAAATTCCCTTTGCCACATAGCATGAGAAAATTCTATTTTCACGAATGATATCATAAGCCACTGAATGGGCCAGCCTTAATATTCTCATGACTGAGACTTCAACCTTAGAGATTTCTAAATGATAATAAGAACTAGCTTTTCTTTATGATAATCTCAGGGAAAGTTTCTAGTTCTATGGATCATGCAGAATCAAAATGTTGGTACAATTCATTACCACTTACTAAGATGGGCACAAATAGAACCAATGTTTCTTGACACTAAATGGGCATATTAAGATAAAACCTTTACTAGATTCTGCCACAAACATGGAATCAGTTTCAAATTTCCCAGCAAAAGTTGTTATATATGAAAAGATTATCTCAGGTTTCTAATAACATATTAATTCACCAGCTACCATATTTCCCCCTTGGTCTCTCCAGGAACTGCATTGGTTAGCAGTTTGCCATGATTGAGTGCAAAGTGGCCCTGGCCTTGATTCTGCTCTGCTTTGAACTGGCTCCAGACCATGCCAGGCCTCCCATATTCACACACCAAATTGTCTTCAAATCCAAGAATGGAATCCATGTGTTCCTAAAGAAAATTTGCTAATTTTAAATCTTCTTGCATAATGAGTAATGAAACAGTTTTGCTGCCAACAAAAGATTAAAAAAAGATAAATATAACACAAAAATATATATTTATATGGTTTGGGTATAAATTGTATAATTTAGGATCTCTTAATTGGTTTTAAATTATTAGCAGTAATTCTAATTTTTTGCTGGATCCTATAAATTGCCATAAAAATATAACAAAACACTCAAGCAATGTCAACTGCGAAAGGAAATTATTGGCTCATGTAACTAGTGGTAGGGTGGTTTCCAGGTATATTTTGATTAAGTCTCCAACTCAACATCTCTGCATTAATTTCATTGTTGCAAATCTGTTTGTCCTCAGTGATCTTCCCTCATAATAGCAAATAACTGTACCACTCAGAGTGCCTCATTATGTCCTCTAGGGAAGGAATAAATTGAGAAAGTGCTATCAGAATCCTAGATACTTAAGAGGAATTCTGAATACAGATAAGCTTTGCACATGAAAATCCCATTTGGGATATTTAGAGGGTACTATATATACCCTAGCGAACTCTTGCTGAACATGGAGTAAGGTAGATGTGGGGTGTTTAGGCAATGATAGGGTCTACCTAGAACAACCTAGTCCCCAGGTCTGCATGTGCCATGGTAGAGATACAGCAATTCCAGCATATCTGCAGCGGGAGACACACAATTGTTAAGAAAGCCAGAGTACAAGAAAAGGAATTATAGGCCATAGGAAGGTCCAGATCGGAAACAACTGATGTTGGCACACATCCTAAGAGCCAGCAGGGATCACTTAAGCCAGTAGCAATGGGGACAGAATTTGATATCCAAAGTTCAAGGAGGGAGGACACTCCCCTTGAATCTAGCAAGGAACACAGAGGATGGTATGTTGATCTGTGGCACCTTGTTTTACATCCCTCTGTACCATGACATAGTACTAGTTCACGCCAGAAACCACAGAAGAAGGAAGATACAGAAAAACAGGATGGAGCCACGAAGGCACTGTATTTATCGACCAGGAGACCAAGTTGCCTGAAAGAATAGGGAGCAACAGCATTGCTCTGAGCAGTGCAGAGGTAGAAGCCAGGCATCATGACTACACCTCTAAGAGGGAGATTTGGGCTGGGAAATTGGGTGCTGAGAGTGAGTTCCATTTGCACACATTGAACAGGCAGTGCCTGGCAGAACTAAGAAAGCAGATTTCCAAGAGACCGTGGAAACCTAAGACAGACCTGGGCTAGAGGAGGTATTGCCAAATCTCTTAATAATGCCACACTCTACACTGCTCTGAATATTTTGAATCAATATTTTTGTGACTTTGAATATTTGATAAGATAAATTTTGGTCACAATTCTGAATCTTTGGTCACAATTCCTACTGACCCTGGACACCAGCATCATCAAGTGTGACTTCAGTAACCAAAACAGTGCCCAGGTGAACAGGTCAGTGACTACCAGGGAGCAATCTCATCCCATTCTAGCATTTGCATGCTCCTCCACCTCTTCTTTCCCCAAAGCCCCAAATCCTACCAGAAAGCATTGTTAAACAAGACTGAACTCATGTACTGTGGTCAGCACAATTTTCTGCATCACAGTGATGCAGATTCTGTCATCAGAACTTATGGGTTTTTTTTTAAAAGATTTATTTATGCACACAAGAACTGGGGTACAGGCCAGAGGTGTGGGGCAGGGGTGGGGGGTGAGAGGATTCACCAAAGACAGAGTGGTGAATAGAACAGGCGGACTGACTGAAATACACTGCTGAGAGGAGCAGTGAGCGAGTCAGAAGACGTCTGCTGTGCCATGTGGGTTGCTCCCTGGTCAGGGATCGAACTCATGCTGCAGTGACTGCAGATAGCTTCATAGGTTGCGTCTTAACCCCTTGTGCCACCAGGGAGACCTAGAACTTACGTTTTAATAAATATTGCCTAGTTGTCCATGAGCACACAGGGCTACCTTGAGCTTTGCATTGCCTTCAACTTCCATAAAACAGCCAATGGGCTAAGATGCAACCCCTCGTGCTAGATGCTTCCTCTGTGGTGGCTGAGCAAAATGTGGCATGCCCGTAGTCCTCAAGAAAGAAACTATGACTACATTGAGGCACGGCAGGAACAGAAACCCAAACGCCTAGCTTCCTACCAGAGTCTTGCCACTAGAGCCACCCCCACATCTCTTCAGAGACTGTATCAGTGGCCACTGGACTCACACCCTCACCTTGAGCAGAATCCTCTCAGCGCAGGAAAAGGGGGCTTGCTTCCCTGGCCTGTGTAAGCTCTGCCATCTGCTGGAGAGAAAAGAGAACAGAAACAGGCATGTGGCAAAAAAGCAATGCATTTTGTTTTGCTTGTTTGTTTTTCACTCTGTACTTAACCCCAAATTCTATCTGATAGTTTTTGCTGCAATAAAGCACTCTATTTTGTGAATGAGCTTTTAGAAAGTGTTTGGCCTTAAAGCAAACTGGAATTCTTCCCCCATCCCATGACAGTTAACAGTGTGACACAGCTGATAAACATTAATGTCTTCAACCTATCGGGAAACCAAGAGTCAGGATGTACCTTACAAGAGCCTCAGAAATGCTCGTACTCTTTGATGGAGTCATTGCAGTCCTGGGAACTTGTCCTAAGGGTCAGAGCTTTGGGGAGGTAGTGAAAAGTAGGGTCACCCAAAGGTGATGTCAGAGCACAGAGAGCCAAGGGGAGTAGCCAAGACCAGGCCTTCAGTCACAATCTAGACCAAGCTGGGGCCCCAGCAACTAGGGTGGATCTGTGTGGGTGATCTCTCACTAGTGGCTGTGTGGAAGATGGTTTGGGGTACAGTAAGAGTGAAAACAAGGGCCTCCCTGGTGGCGCAGGGGTTATGTCTCTGCACTATCAAGCTATCACCAGCCACTCCCAACCAGGGAGCTACCCACATGGTGCAGCAGACCTCTCCTGGCTCGGCTGCTGCTCCCCTTGTTACAGGGCAGGGAGTAGGGTCCCCCACACCCCACAAACCTGCCTGCTCTAAATAGGTTCAGCCATCCGTCGCATCAACACAAAACATATGATATGAGACTTTTATGAAAAGAAACTTTAATACAATTAGTAAACAATACAGGAAAGGCAAAGACTATAGTTTCTAAATCAAGCACCCAAAGTTACCCATCCCCTCATGGGTAAAAGTCCATCCAAGCAGGATTGGCCCAGAGCAAGGCCCAAAAGCCTGTCACAAGTCTAAAGCCCCTTTCAGTGGGGACCCACAGAAAAGGATCAGAAACAAACAGACAAGCTGGAAAGAAAAGAGCAAAATCAAAATCAAGACAAAAACCACCATTGTCACCTCCCCACGGGTATGTCACACTGTCCACGACCAAAAGACAAGCACAGTTTCTTCACGTGTCTCTCTGCTGCTCCATGTGCCTCCCCCAGGTCTCCTTCTGGCTCTCCATCCCGCTTCCTTCCTTCCTCCCTCCCTGCTGCAGCTTTTTTTCTCCCTGCTCATCTCCACCCCCCTTGGGTGGGGCAGGAAACCTGGAACCTCCCCCTTTCCTGGGGACCACCCTGCTACACCCTCAGCAGTTTATTTCAGTGGATCCGCCTATTCTGCTCCCCACTCTGTCTCTGGCGAATCTTCTCCCCACACACACACCTCTAGCTTATACCCTAGTTCTTCTAAGCATAAAAAAATAAAAATAAATCTCAAAAAACAAAAGAGTGAGAACAAGGGGAGTGGAAAGGGCTGCCGCAAACCCCTGGGCGAGCTGGAGACCTGGAACACGAATTTGGGATCAGGGAGGGGGCTCTGGCCTGGGTGGATGGTAGGTGGCGCTGCTAACAGGAACAGGGCACTCGGATTGGTGAAAGAGCAGGAATTTCACGCTGGACTGAGGTTCCTATGGAGTTGTTCAGCAGTCATGGGAGGGAATGGAGCAGAAGGTGCTCGTCTGGAAGTTGCTGTCCTGGGAAGTGAGGAAGTGAATGGCATGATGAGGCCCTGCATCAGCATTCAGTGAAGATTTCCTGGGAACCTCCTGTGTTCCAGACCTATGCTGGACACTTGGATAAACAAGAAAGATGGGCCTCTGCCTCCAGAAGTTCAGAGTTCACGGTCTTGCTCGAGAACAATGCCATGAACATTGCGAGCTGTGAGCCTGTGGGCCTGTGGAACCCCTGAGCCGAAAGCCGGTGGGCAGGAGCAGCAACCCTGAGACGATGGCTGTTGTCCTCTTATGTTGAAGCAGAAGGAGCAGGTAAACCATCAGTGCCCTTGGTGGGAGAGGTCTCGGAAGAGTGTTGGAGGTAAAATGGAGGTTATAGGCATTGAAGAACAAGCGGAAGTAATAAAAAGCAGAAATGGCAAATGTTAACCACGCCTCTTAGAGACCTGATGAGACATCGCCACATTCCCAGATGCACCTGTCCACAGGATTGGAAGTGCTGCAATGGCAAAAAAAAAAAAAAAAAAAAGGAAATATCTATTTTGTTTAGCTCCTCATTTTATACACACACACACACACACACACACACACGCACCAGAGAACCTTATTTATACAAGGTAGAATTAACAGTGGATTCTAAAGTTAAAAGCCAGGTTCCAGTGCCACTAATAAGCTGTGTGACCTTGAGCAACTCACCTCCCTCTCTGAACTCTATATTCTCTAGAACATGGGCCCGATTGTACCCTGATAGCATCAGAATCAGGCTGCAATCCTGCATACCGTATAATAGCCCTCAGCCTCCATGTGGAAACCACCACCACCACTGTGTTTGGGTTTCACGTAAACCCCTTCCCAGTCTCTTGCTCCAGTTAGTCAGTTCTTAGGAGATTTGTTCCTCAGCTTCTCCCCAACCCCCTCTCTCCCATTCCTCTCTCTTCACGCTGCACCCTCCCTTCCCTTCCCCTACTTTGTCAGCACCTGTCCTCAGGAGCCCCCACCCATATAGCTCACAGCTAGAACGAGTCAAGAGCCCAGTTATTCATTTGCAAAGTCCATCAAAAGTGTAGGCCTTGAAATGCAGAACAAGCCAGGGCAGCCAGCCCCATAGTGTTGGAGCCTCCAGGAGAACAGCATGTCCTGTACCCCCCAACCATGCAGGGCCCATAGCCTGCCTCCCACTGCAGCTTGACCCATGACCTTGGGCAGATGCCATCTGCCCTTAGGCTTCAGATTCCACAGTGAAATATTAATAAATTGGGCTAAATGATTCTAAGGAATTTTCTAGCTCTGATGTGCCATGATCTTGCATCCAATTAAGTTAATCCTATAATATCAATTATAGACATAAAAAGCTAACATTTATTGTGGCTTGCTGCATGCTAGGCTCTATTCTATGCACTTTATGTGCAAGGCTTCTTTTAATCTTCACACCACTTATTTGACTGCTTTTACTGCTTTGTGAGTTGAGGTGTTTTATCCACAGCCACTCAGGTATAATGTCAGAGCACTGCGGTATCCAAGCTGCCTGACCCAGACCTGGGCCCTTGACCTCTCAGTGGCATCGAATTCTAAGGAAAATTCTCTGGCCCAACTGAGCTTCAGACCTGCACAGTGCCCCCAACTGCCCTGCAGTTCATTCCCTGTAGATGTCCCCCAGGCTCGTAATTCTGATGGAGGACAGAACAGAAAAACTGGAAAGGAGGCCTCACAAGACTAAAACCTGACTCACACAAGGAGATGGGGGTCGAGGGGAATAACATGACCATTAACCCAGCTGTAGAGGTCATGACCCTTAGGCACCAGTGCCTTATCACAAGGCATGAGACCCAAGCAGGATCAGACTGCTATAGGGAATGGAGCACAGGCCTGAGGGTAAAGATATGGAGATTGGGCCCACCGTGGAATCTCTGGTCCCTTTCTAGTTTTGCCTGTTACCCAACATTGGCAACAAGCAGGCCACTCCACGGAGGAGTGACCCCTCCCAAAGAGAAAAGGACTATATCAATGTAGCCTCTGCACAGGCTTGGGGCAGCACGTCCACTGCCCACCTGTGACTATGCAGATGCTTCTTTTCACAGCCTCCTGCCTGCCCACCAGCCTCCTCCTGGTCCCCTGGACAAACTCCAGTCCCACCCTGAGCAAGGTGGATGGTGGTGGAGCCAGGAACACAGCATTGGGTCATGTGGCCTGTGCCTCCACTAAGCAGGTCCTGCAACTTAGGCGCCCTTTTGTGACTCTCACAAAGGTACCATATAGGCTAGCGAAGGGTACTGAGAATACCAGGGGATGGAGACCTGTACATGCCAGGGCTTCTCTTTACTGACCTTCCTCAGGGGAGGCCGCTCTCCTCAAGGCCGCCCACCTGCAACCATGCAGGCCTCTCTTAGCAAACCTGTCCCTTGCCCTTTCCCTAGTAAACCTGTTCTTTAAATATGACGAACGTCTCTGTCTCATGGGAAACATGCCTGGGGAACTCACCGTGCGCCACTGAACCAGGAGCTCTGGTGAAACATTCCCCAGAGTGAACTCAAGAACCTGCAACTCCACAAAGCCCCATCAATTCCACATGCCCAAAATGCATCCTCACCCAACACACACCGCTCTCCATCCCCTGGTATTATCAGTGCCTTTCACTAGCCTATATGGTACCTTTGTGAGAGTCACAAAAGGGCGCCTAGGTTGCAGGACCTGCTTAGTGGAGGCACAGGCCACATGACCCAATGCGGTATTCCTGGCTCCACCACCTTCCACCTTGCTCAGGATGGGGCTGGAGTTTGTCCAGGGGACCAGGATCTCGGGAAACATGGTCCCAGATGTTTTGTCATCCCTTGTCCTCTGGAGTAATGTCCCAGGGCAGAAGCCACTGGGTACTCAGACCATTTCTGGGAGAAAGGGAGGTCTGTGATCAGGAGCAGGATGCCTGAGCCCCCAGGAGCCTGGCCCCTGCCAGTAGTGCACAGAAGCTGAGGTGTGCACAGAGTTGGCCTCCAGGGCCACTGAGGCCCCTGAACCCATGGGAATAATAAAGACAGTGCTGGCACAATGTGGGGGTCCCTAGGGCCTGTGTCATGGGATAGAATGTCCCACCACTTAAGGGTGAAAATCCCAGCCTGAAGTTCACGTTCAAAGACGGCTGACTCAGAAAAAGAAAAAAAAAGAAAAAAGAAAAATACCGGATGGTCTCACTCTGAACAGGAATCTAGAAAACCTAAATAAGGGACCAGGAAAAAGACGAATTATAATAAAGTAAAAATCAAAATCAACAAACAACTATGAACCAGAGACACTCTATGGGGGGTGGGGGGTGGGGAGGGGAGGGATTGGGGTCAAAATCAGGGGGTTGCAATTGTATGGGGAATATAAAAATAAAATTATAAATTAAAAAAAAAAAGACTGCTGACTCTGCCCTTCCTGCAGAGTGTGCAACCACCAGGTGGCAGCCAGGGCCACGGGCAGACAGAGAGACAGCCCCCAGCCCTCCCCAACCTGAGGATGGAGCAGGGCTATTCAGGAGGGCTCATCACTGACCCCAGGACCTTCAACCAGAAACAGAGTGAGTACATGTGTTTGTGAGTTTGTGTGTGTGTCCACATGTATGTCTGTGCCTATGTGGCACTGAGGGGTACGGACAGACACACAGCTGGACAGACTTCAGTCCCCTCCTTCCTTCTCTTCACTACCCCAGGGCTTCCCCACCCTGACCCAGACCTGTCCTGAGTGCCAATGGCACACAGAAGGGAAGTGGCCCCTTCTTTCACTTGAGGAGCTCTGGGCCTGCCCCTGGACACAGGCAAGGTGCGGGGTGCGGCAGAGCTGGCTGGTTAACCCGGAGGAAAGATGTCCCTGACCCGGGGGTGCAGGAGGGGCTTCCCCGAGGACTACCATCTAAGCTAAGCCTGGAGAGCCTGCTGGCCAGTCTCGGGCACCATAACAAAGCACACACCTCTCTCCTCCCAGGAGCCCCACAGGGAAGACATGGCAGAACCAATTTCCCTGGCAAGGAACGGAGCACCTGAAAGGCTAGGTTGTGCCCCTAACAGTGAGGAGCAGAGCTGGAATTTGAACGCACCATGCTCAAGATCTTAGCCACTGTGTGTACTGCCAGGGACTGAAATCTGGAAGCAGAGCTGAGCTAGGGGTGTGGGCCCTGGATCAGATCTAGAGGGGAGGTAGGTGCCTCCCACCCTGCACCCAGAGCAAGTCCTACTGGTTCCAGTAACTCACATGCCAGCCTGGTCCAAGGGGGTGCAGCTCACCCCCAGCCCTGCCCACACTGAGAGACTCCCACCCCCACCTTCCCCTGGTCCTGGGGAGGACACTGCCCAGAGGAAGCAATCTTGAAAATCATCTCAACCACCTGACATCCAGACCTGTAACAGGTGACACTCGAGAGAGAACCCCACAGCCTTCCGCTGAAGTCAACTCCAGACTGGAAGTTCCTCTTCAAATCTAGCTGAAGTAACCAGAGCTGGGCCCTGCTTTCAAGACAGACTTCCTGGGTGGAGCTTTCAGTGCCTGGCTTTGGGTGTAACCTATGATATAACCCTATAAATCCATGTGTTGGGGGGTGCAAACCCTGTTCCAGGAAGCAGAGGAGCAAGAGAGTTCTGTGGCAGTAAGAGAAACTCTGGGCCCTCAGCCACGGCCTGCAACTGGAGCAGAGGGATGAGCCGGAGTTGGGGGGACACAGAGAAGTGAGTCCTATGAGGACAGGGGGCTTTCCTGCCAAAAGCAGAATCAGGGCAGCACAGACCAGTGGGGAGAGCAGGAGGAGCAACAGCTGGAGGTAGGTGGAGAGCGGACAACGCTAGGGAAATGGGACGGTGGGTATGGAGCTCAGGTGGAGGGAGAAGGCGGAGCCGAGACAGAAACAAGAAGAGTAAAACAGAAGCCAAGAGATGTACTCAGGAAGAGACAGAAATTGCGAAACAGAGATCCACAAAGGCTGGGAAAGCCAACGAGGAGCCCAAGTTGGGTGGAAGAGGCCCGACATGGGAAGAAAAGGGTGGGATGGGAACTGGGCTGCGTGAAGGCACACAGGCCATTTGGGGGTTCCTGCCGGCCCAGCCCACCGAGCTGTGGGCGGGGTCCCTCCCCCTCGCCTGTGGCTGGAGAAGCTCAAAATCCCCCTCACCACCCACCCACTCCAGCAGGGAACTCGCCCCCTCAACCCCGCCCCAGCCCAGAGGCTCCCCTCCCCAGGGCCCCCAGCGCCGCCCCCTGGGGACTGGCTGTGTAGCTCCGATAGACAGTGGGGGGGCGCAGCTGGTGCGTTATCAGCCTCCTCCAGGAGCAAGCCTGAGCCACTCAGCGGCTGCCAGTCTGAGATTAGGCCTCTGGAGGGTCATTAAGCACCGCCCTGGCCCAGGCCCAGCCTCCTTTCCCTCCCTCATCTGGCCAGGCTGGCAGGTGGGAAGTAGTGATAAGGATGGGGGCTCCCGCAGTTCTGGGGCACAGAGCTCCATGCCCCCTGGCCCCTGTCAGGGCAGAAACATGGAGGGGGTGGGTACGAAGGTCACGGCTAGCCTGGCACCTGCAAGGACTCCCCGTTCCCAGCATCCTGGCCCTGCCAGCATGAAGGAGGAGACTGAGAATGCCCCTTGACAGGGTGCTGGGGATCCTGCCCAGGCTGGAGGGCAGGATAGCAGCTGCCACAGGCCCCGGCTGTCACCTCACAGGTGAGAGTAGCAGGGCTTCTCGTGCTTAAGGAGACAGAGGCTGGTGACTCTGCCTTGGTCCCTGGCAGGTAAGCGGGAGGGAGAGGGTCGACACCAACACCCACCTCCCCTCAGGTACAACTGCAGGCCGTGGAGGTAGGAATGAATGTAGCTTCAAGCAAGGAGAATTAGATCCAGGCAGCCAAAAGGTCTGGCCCATGAGCTGGAAAGAAAGGAGTGTTGGTGTCTAACAGAGGGCCTCTAAGAACCTGACTCTCCTTCAGTAAGGGAGAAGCTCGGTTGGCTCTGCCCTGTGGCCTAATCAGAGAAGACTTCCTAAAAGAAAAAAGAAAAGTTGGCTTGGCTGAGAAAAAAGAGATATGCAGAGTTTAAGCTGGCAGAGGTGGGTGAGCAGACCCCCATCCATGTGAGCAAAAGCCTAGAGTGGGGATCACAAGAGTGACAACCACAACTCACTGAGCCCAAGCCCAGAGAGGTGAAGCAACTTGCCCTCAGTCACACAGCAGGGCAGCACCCTGCTCAGGGCTAGTCCCTCTGCTGCAGGCTGCACGTTAACCCCAGGAAGGTGAGAAGGCAGAACTCGGGTTTCAGATGAGTCCCCCCCACCAGGGGTATTTGGGTATTTGGAACAGCAAAGGAATGGTCGTGCTGGTGAATGGGGGCCTCGGAGAGGTTAGGAAAAGAGTGTGTGCCTGGAAGAAGAGTCTCCAAGGCTAAGAGGGCTTCCTGGGTGATCCTCCCAAGCCACCATGACATTGCCTTTGGAAGGGGATTGTCACTATTCAGAAAGCAAGGTGGGGCCTCAATGGAAGACCAAGGGCTGCCTCTGAGACCTAGGAGCCCCCAGAAGTATAAAACATTTTTATTTCACAAAAATGTTCACCATTGGAGGAGACATGAGGCAGGACAGGAAGCCCTGAGCTGACCATCCTCTTCAGAAGGCTCCTGTCAATTGAATTGGATGGGGGACCCCCGTCCCCAGGACATCCAAGGGCGACAGCCAAGTCCTATCCTAGACACAATCTGAGCTCTGATCTTGACAGGCACGATTCAAGGGAGGGGAGGGCAGTGTGGGGTCAGAGCATCCCCTTACTGTGGGTTCCTACACCGAGGACGACCTGGGCATGGACACGGGTGCCTGGGTCTAGGCTGGGGATGCCTCAGGCAAATGGAGGTCACATGGGGGTGCTCCGGACCTTGCCCTCCTCCTCTGTGAAGTTCGCATAGGCGTTTTTGTGCTCGGTGGACCTGAAAGAGGGTGGAAGGAGGATGGAACCGCACCTTGACCTTCCCTCCCCCCACCCCACCCCCCCCCGCATACCCCTCCCCCCACCACCTGACAGTCCTGCGCTTGTGAGGGCAATAGTCCTGAGAGGCCCGGGAGAGGCCCCTGATTACATCTGGTCTTGTCACCTCAGACTGGAGGCCTCTCAGTGCCACCTTCCCAAGCTCCTCTGAGCTCCCCCTCTGAACTCCCCTCCCTGCTGAACCCTTTCTCCACACCTCATCCCATCCCATCCAGTATCCCCTTCCCTTCCTGAGTTCCCTTTCTCCCTTGGGTCTCTTCTCCCCTCTGCACCCCTCCTCATGAGTCCCAGTGCACCCACTGAACTCCGCCCTCCTCCTCAGCCCTTTCCCTGGGTTCTCTCTCTGAACTGGAGCGTGCGTCTCATGAAGCCCTGCAGTCCTCACAAAGCCCCCATCATTCACCTGCCGCTCCCTCGCTGATGCTCCTCTCATCACTGAGCCTTTCCTAGGAGTCCCCATCCTTCCCAGCCCTCTCCTGTGGTGCTGGGGAGCCCCAGGCCCCAGGAGCACAGGGTAGTCTGCCCTGGACCAGCACCTCACCTGAAGTTGGCCGCCATGGAGGAGTACCTTCCCTCTGTCCCTGCCAGGATCCCATCTGCCTTGTCTCCAGCCGTCATGACCATGTTCAAAGGCTCCCTGGAAACGGGACACATCAGTGAGACTCCCTGGGCCCCTCCCCATTTCTTCCCCTTCATCACCCTCATTCAACCGGGCCCTGTTTTGGGCTCTGGTTTCACAACTCCCAGGGAAGAGTCTGCGCCTCTCTGTAGCCAAGTACCCCAACAGCAGCCTGGTTCTGGCCCCATTCCGTGGGCCTCACACCTACTCCCTGCTCCATATCGGGAGCCTCCGGTCCCAGCTGGAAATTTGCAAATGACTTAGGGCTTGTGCCAGTGTCTACCAGCCTCCCTCTCTGTTACATTCTGTCCTTAGCTCAGCCCCCAGGGCAGCCCCAGCAGCCTCAGTACCTGCCCCAGGTTTCCACCAGACTTTGGGGGGAGGGGAGCAGAGCAACCAGTCAGCAACCCTTAAAAGCTGAGCTGGAGCCAGTGGGAAAATGGAGCATTTCCAACATTAGCTCCTGGCCTCCTCCTCACTGCTGCAGAGTGGCCACGGGCCTGGCTTCCCAGAACTGCTCTCCCAGGGTCAGGGATCCTTACCACAGCTCGTCTGTCCTTGGGCATCCCACAGGCCCCTCAGATGTAAGATGCCCCAAATTAAACTCAGCAGGTGCCCCCAGCACTGCCTCCTGTGTTCTGTGGCTCCATGAGTGGTCGGTCAGACGCCTGTTCTCCCTCCTGCCTGCCCTCGGCCCCATCCACCAACTTCTGACTCCTAAAGCTCTTAGACATGTCTCCTCCCTCCATCCCCTAGGCCTTCCCAACAGTCCAAACCTTGAACTCAGCCTTCTCACCCGAGACCGGCCCCTACCCCACACAGGCTCCAGGGGCAGCCAGACTGCTTCTGCTAAGGCACCATATCCTCCCAAGCCCAGCTTACAAACATTTCAATGAATTCCTCTTGAATTAAAGATAAAATCCAAAGTTCAGGGCATTGGGGTACGAGGGCTGCTTGGCCTGGATGCTGCCGCCATCATCTGCCTATCACAGGCCTCCCCACCCCTCTCTTGAACCATGGACCAGGCCACCTGCATGAGAGTGGGGCAGATGAAGCCTGGCCTTGGGACTGTGCAGCCGCCTGATGCCCCTGGGGGCCCACCTAACTCAGAATCCCCGAGCCTTTCCTCCCTCACTGCTCTTCCCATGCCACTTTCTGCTGTGACTGCTCCCCCCCAACCCTCAGGCTTCAGCATAAATGTACAGATGGAAGCCTGAGAGCCCCCAGGCCAGGCTAGCTTCGGGCTGTGTGCTGCAGTCTTCAGCACCAGTACTTGGCACCGCTCGGTCCATGGCTTTCTTCTCCTCCGGGAGGCTAGGAGCACAAGAGTATGTCTATCCCATCGCCACTCTATTCCCCCAGCAGGTGGCACAGCAGCTGACCCTCAAAAAGGACAGAATATGCTATGTCAGAGGTTCCCACAGCCCCAAAGACCAGGCCGCTATCCCAACTATAAAGATGCGAATTTAAGACTCTAAGAGAAGACTTTCCCCCAAGGTCCCATGCATGAGCACCAGAGTGGCGGGCCTGAGCCTGGGCCTCAGTGCTCCTTCCACACAGTAAGAGGCTGGGCTAGGGCTGCGGCAGAGGTCCTGGGGCCTGCCCTGCCGCCCCTGGTCCCAGGGCCTGGGACACTCACGGCTTTTCCTGGCACCAGAAGCGGTTGACAGCAAAGGCGATTGCAACGAGGACCAGGAACACAGCCACGGCGATAAGGCCCTGCATCCAGGGCTGCAAATTCCCCAGGCCTAGAAAGAGATAGAGGGGCTGCAGCAGGCCCAGCCACAGTGGGGCTGAGAGTGCAGAGCAGGGAAGGGAGCAGCCCCAGTCTGGGGTCTGTATTAGAGGTGATCAGCCGGCTGCCCAGACCAGAAGAAACTTTCTGGGGTAGCAAGAGGTGGGAAGGAGGATCCATCTGACACTCCTTTGCTGAGCTTAAGAAAGGGATGACTTGGAGGAAGGAAGAGAGGAAAGCAAAGAAGAAATGAGGAGCCAAGTTTAGCCCAGACCTCAGAGTGCTGTGTCTGAGATCCCGGCAGCCCAGGGCCTCCCTCCCCAGCATGGTCATGTGCTGGGGCCCAGGAACCAAAGGGCAGCCGACAGCCAGCCTGAGTCCTGGGAATGGAGCTGACAAACACCCCACATACACACACCTCCTCCCAGATCTCAGCAGCTAGGGCAGCACAAAGCTGGCAGAACCCCGCCTGGCATCTGGAAGATCCTGTTCTGTAAGAGATTTCTCTGGTGCTGGGCAGAGCACAGGGGTGTGGGACTGCACAACTGCTCAGCTATAGCTGCCAGGGGTGCCCAAGGGGGCTGGGACAGAAAGTCTTTGAAAAAGCAAGGAAGAGGAAGGAACTCTTGGTCTTGGGGGCCCAGGAAAGAGGCTTCAAAATCTGAGGCCCTTTTCACCCCTCCAGCTCGGTGGCCAGGAAACTAGGCTTCTCCATGCTCCTTCTCTGCCTCTGGCCCTCCACATGGCCTCTAGCTCTCAGGGCTTCCCAGAGGTCTGTTATTACTCACTGGCAGCCCCAAAGGTCTCCCCTAGGCCCCCAACACCACTGTGCTCCGTGAGCCTGAAGGAACTCAGCCCTGAAGAGGACAGACACACAGCAGTAGAGGCCTGAGAGAGAACGGAAGCCTCAAGAGCCTCTGGGTCCTGCCTCAAGGCAAAACCCCTGCATTCCTAATGCTGGAGGGGAGCCAGGCTGGACATCAAAAACCTCACTCTGCCTCACTCCCACTCAAAAGTCCTTCCTGTGTCTGCCCTAAAGCTCTCCTGCTGCAGGGCAGGCACTGCCCTTCTCTAGGCTGTCTGAGTCTGGAACCTCTTAGGGAGGAAGGTGGGACCCCAGGAACTCACAGGCAGACTGAGTTTATCCCCCCGGGTATCAGAAGTATAACAGTGTGATTGCCCCAAGTTCCACACATGCCAAAGAGCGGTATTTGGAACTTTATGGCTCCAAGAACAATGTTTTTTTTTTCCCCCAGGAACAATGGTTCAGACTCATTGTTTCCTCAGAGCAGTAGCTGCTCAAGGACTGGGAGAGAGGGCTTAAGCCCCGGAAGGACCCTCCCTGCTTCCTCCAGACACTCTACACTCCCCCACTCCTCTGCAGCTCTGGGGTGAACCCCTAGCGCCAGGGGCAGAGCCTCAGGCAGGGAAGAGGTGAGCGGAGCCCTGGCCCTTCTTGCTCTGCTGCATGACCCATGCAAGTTGTTCAACCCTCTGATCTTCACTTCCCAAAGGGTTTCCAAGAACTGGGAGAAGGTTGAAGCAGGTATGCTTGAGCGCTCAGAGCACCTGCAGAGGTGGCATGTCTGGAAGCACCTTTGCCGGCACCTCTGGACCTAAATCGCACCTGCAAAGTCTCCAGACTTAGGCTGCAGAGGCGGGTTGCGATGCGGGGCAGGCGCCAGATCCTGAGGTGTGGTGCTTCGCTGGTGCAGAGCCTGCTACGCCCTGACCTGACAGCCGCCGTGGGAGGGGTGCAGGGCGGGTTTATGGTCTTCATTTTATGGATGAGAAAATTGAGTGTCAGTGAGGGACAGTGATTTGCTCAAGGTCACAGCAAGATAGAAAAAGTGCTGGCCAAAGAGCTCGGGCAGCCCAGTGGGGGCTGCACTGGGGCACTGGCCCTCACCCAAACCTAGGGAGCTGACACCAAACCATGGACGAACCTCTGACAGCACTGCTGTTCCCCTGCGTCAAGCCTGCTATTGAGGGGTGGTCGGGGCCCACGCCCACCCTCCGTAGAGTCCCTGACCCACATCTTCAGGCCCAGCCACCTCCAGGGCAAGTCCTGCTCTGAGAGCTTGAATGTCAACTCCTCTCCCAAGTCCAAGACCCAACCTCTTCCCTGCTGCCCACGCTTCTCACTTGAGGAAAGCAAGTCACAGACAGCAGCCTGGCCCTGAGGTCTCTGCCTTTAGAGGCTCCTCCTGTCTGCCCATTCCCTGCTTCTCCCACCCCAAACTATGGTATCAGGGATAGTGAGAGAGGCCAGAATACCACCCCTGGGTCTGCAGGCCCCAGCCTGCCCAGCCCTCTCCTCACCACAGCCACCGGGGCTAGCCCTGCCTGTGCTACCTTGTTGACAGCTGGCAGGTGGCACTGTCACCAGCAGGCTCAGAATGACCAGACGGAGGGTCGACATGGCTGCGGGGCGCTCCTGGGTCTTCCCTCTGGTGGCTGGGATCTGGGCTCCTGAAGCTGCTGTGGGGTCTGTCAGTGTGCGCCTGAGAGCAGCCCAGCTCAGTCCAGCCCTGGAAGAGAGGAGGTTGCGAGGAAGAAGGCAAGGGAGGAAGGAGGGGGAAGGTGGAGAGAAACTGCCCTCCCTCCCATGGTAATGAGCTGCCAGGCCTGGCCTCCCCTGGCTGGTGGCCAGCCCACAGGTCATCTTTCAGAGGCAGGCTAAGGAAGTGGAAAGAGAACAGGGAGATGCAGTGAGGGCGTGAGGGCAGGCCTCACCTCCAAACCTCAGCCTCCCAGGGGTTTCTGTGTCAACTCCCATTCCAGGCAGTTGGGGCTGGGAAAAGGAGTGACACATTATTGCTCCTGCCTTGACTGAGTCTGGTGGGAGGAGCCTCTTGGAAGGCAAATAATGGAGTTAAGAAATTTGCCGGTGTGGGGAAAACCCCAGATGCTCAGGAAGGTCAAATCTTCCTCCCCCTCACCCTGAGCCTGCCCTGTTTCCTTCTCTCCTCACCTGTTCTACTCAGGCAAATCAGACCCAGGGCCTCAGACCTGGGAAACAGCCCTGGCTTCTAGCCTTCTATCCTTTGGGTAGGGGCATTTCCAACCAAAGATGGGATGTCTCCAAGGGGTACTTGCCTTGATGTTGAGAGAAGCCTCCCCTACCTGTTCTCCCTTCCTGCCCCAACTTGGTGTCATAGCTCTCTAAATCCACCTACTCCTTGGAGATAACAACAAGGCCTGAGTGTCCCAGTCCCCAGCCATCCCTATCGAGCCCTGCTGACTTGAGTCCAGGTCAACTCTCCCTCTTGGCCCCAGATATGGTCCCTGGAGACTAGCCTAGTTCCTGGGCTTAGTCAGAGGCCTGTACACAAAGCTTCTGATCACCACCCATCACAGGCAGAAAGCGGATGAACAGAACCAGGCTGTGGAGGGCAAAGGAAGGACACCCCTGAAAGGCAAGGTCCAACCTGGTGCCGTTAACCCCTAGGATCACATGCAGTCCCCTGGGCCCTCCACTCTAGGCACTGAGAATGTCCCAGGCACCTCTTTTTGCTGGTGATGCTGGCTTTTCATGCCCCCTACCCCCACGACTATGGGAGGCCAGAGATGCCGAGTCTGCCTCCTTCAAAGGCACCAAGAAAGGAGCCAGCAGACCAGGGGCCTTTAAAGGATCAGAGGTGGGTGGTCCCCAGAAGCCTGAACAGGAAACCCCTCAACAACCTCCCTGCCCAAGGGCCTCCCGGGCGGGCAACAGCACTTTCTATTGCAGGATGGTTCAGACAGTTTTGTCCCTGCTCCCTCTATGTGTCAAGTGTGTGTGCATATGGGTATGGGGGGAGGGGGGTGGTGTCCGGCATTTCCATCCAAAGATGGCACTTCTCCAAGGGGAACTTGCTGTTCAGTTGAGGGATGCCTCCCCTACCTGTTCTCCCTCCCTGTCCCAACTTGGTGTCCTCAGAATCTTCTGGCACAATGTTTGGCTAGAGTAGGCACTTTGTGTGTTAATGAACAGCCAGGGAATCACTGATTGGAATGCATGGAATGGGGTTGGATTTAACAAACATCCACTTATGCCCTCTTGGAGGGCTTTAAGCAACGGAATCACATGGTCAGATTTGCATTTGAGAAAACCCCTCTGGACACTGAGCAGAGAATGAAAGGGGAATTCAAAGACTAGAGAACAAAAGCAAACATAAACAATGGGACGACATCAAACTAAAAGCATCTGCAAGGGAAAGAAACCATCAGGAAAACAAAAAGGCAACCTACTGAATAAAAGAAGTTACTTGAAAATCACAGCTCCAGTGAGAGGTTAATAGTTAAATACATTAGAAACTCTAAAACTTAAAGACAGCAACAAAAACAATCTGATTAAAAAATGAGCAGAGAATCTGAATAGATGCTTCCCCAAAGAAGACATGCAGATGGCAACAGGCTCACAAACAAGTGTTCCTCATCTCTTATTATTAGGGAAATGCAAATCAAAACCACAACGAGGTACTACCGCACACCTGTGAGAATGTCTGTTATCAAAAGACCAGAAACAACAAGTGTAGGGGAGGATGAGGAGAGAGAGACCCTGTACACTGTTGGTAGGACTATAAACTGGTGCAACATGCAGGTCCTCAAAATGTTAAGAAAAGAAATACCATAAGATGGGGCCTCCCCTGGTGGCGCAGCAGTTGAGCGCTGGGCTGCGAAGCTGCCCTGCAGCCTCTGCAGCACTGGTTTGATCCCCGGCCGCCAGCGAGGGTCCCACATGGCGCACAGACCTCTCCTGCTGCTGCCCGCTGCTCCCCTCAGCAGTGTACTTCGGTCCTTCTGCCTGCTCTGCTCCCAGCTCTGGCTCTGGTGAATTCTTTCACCCTCCCACGCTTCTGACTATACCCAGTGCTTGTATAAATAAATAAATAAATCTTTAAAAAAAAAAAAGAAAGAAATACCATAAGATGAGCTATTCCGCTCTGCATACTTATCCAAAGCACACAAAAACACTAATGCAAAAATACATTGGGACCTCCCTCGTGGTGAAGAGGTTAAAGACAGCACTATCAAGCTATGGACAGCCACAGCAGCACGAGTTCGATCCCCAGCCAGGGAGCTAACCCACATGGTGCAGTAGACCTCTCCTGTCTCACCCACTGCTCCCCTCAGCAGTGTATTTCGGTAGATCTGCCTGTTCTGCTCCCCACTCTGTCTCTGGTGAATCCTCTCCACCCCCCCCCCAGCACTTTTGGCCTGCACCCCAGCTCTTGTATGCATAAATAATTCTTTAAAAAATATGCATTCACCCCAAGTTCACTGCAGCATTGACAATAACCAAGATATGAAAACAACCCAAGTATCCATGAGCAGATGAGTAAATAAAGAAGACGTGGTCCCTATACTCAGTGGCAGGTATATATTTTTTAAAAAATGAAATCGAGCCATTTGCAACAACACGGTTGGAACTAGGGGGCATTGTGATAAGTGAAATACGACAAAGAGAAATGCCGATGATTTTACTCATAAGTGAGACAAACAAAGCACATGAACAAACAAAACAGAGCAAAGCAAACTCACAGGTACAGAGCAGACAGGAGATCCCAGGAGGGAAGGAGACATGGGCGGGTGAGACAAGGGAAGGGTCAACTGTGTGGCGGTGGCTGGAAATGGCTGGAAATGGCTTTTGGCAGGGAGCATGAGGTCGAGGTCCTGTTTACAGATGCCGAATTACACATCTGATGCTGATGTAATGTTGCAAACCAATGTTACCTCAATAGAAATAATGTAAAAAAAATTCTAAAAACAAGACTGGAGAGAGACTCAGGAGAGTGACACCCCAGGAGCTGCTGCAGCAGCCACACAACCCAGCTGTGGCCTGGAACGAGGGAGTGGCCGTGGGAATGGCCTTGGGCCCTGTTAGGAGGTAACAGAGACAGGACTTGGTGGCTGGAACACAGTGACCAGCGGCCAGTGGTAGAGAGACAGGCAGGCGCCGACTAGGGGTTCTGCCTCCGGTCACTGGGGGTTAGTTGGTAGTTTTGGGAGATGGTGATGAGTGACAGGCTTAGATATATTGTGCCTGGGTATTTGGTGTTCTTGGGGTGCCTGGGGACCACCAGATGGAAATGTCCAGCAGGCAGTGGGAGCTGGGTCTGGAGTGTATGATCTCCCCTGGGTGTGGGGTGGGGTGGCAAGAGGAGAGTAGGGAAAAAAGGGAAGCTGGAGAGACCAGCTTGGTCCCAACAAGGAAGGATCTTTCCAAAGAAGAGTCCAGATGGAGGCGGAGGAAAAAACTTCAAAAGACCTGGTTGTCCCAGTAACCCAGGAAAGAGTAATCCAAGAAAGGATGCACAGGGAAATCACAGTTGTGACCCCCACACACACAGCCAGTGGCCCCAAGAGCAGCCCAGCCTCTCCCAACAGTCCCGAGTCACAGGTTCTGCCACCCTCAGCCAAGGATCTCTCCCCTTACCCAAAGATCCTGGGGAAGGACAAGGACTCCCTGGGCTCTGCTGGGGGTAGTGAGGGAGGAGTGGTGAGCAGGAAGGACATCAGGTGACCAGCAGGAGGAAAACACACCTCCCAGGTCAAAGTCCCAAGCTTTAGAGCAAAACAAGTTGTTCCGGAAAAGGGGGTGTGGGTGGACACTTGGCTTTGAGGCTGGACCCTGCTCCCTGGGTGTCCTCATCCAGCTGAGGGGGTCATCTCCTCAGCTGTATGGACATAGCCCTGGGTTCCCATGGAACCAAGTTGGTCTGGCTTGGGCCCAAGATTGAGACACAGGCCTCAGCTTCCCCGCAGGGCTAAACCCTGTGTCCTCATCCATGAGCAACTCTTCCATCAACACTCAATTCCTCCTTCCTGTTCCCAGCCAAATTCTGCCATCCTAAATCATCAGGCCCCTTGGGCAGGTCTCCATCTAGTCAGATACCATGGGGATAAGCATCCGGAAAAGTCAATCCCTTCTCCCCACTCCATCTCACCTGCCATTCAAGTTATTGCCAGCAGGTGGCAGCGCAAAGTCCAGGCTGATTGAGATGGGCAAAGAAACCAATCTGCAGTCGAAGATTCTGCAACTTCTGTTCCCTCCAGCCCCCCACTTCTATCTTCTCCCAGGGGTGGCTTGAAGAAAGAGGGGAACATTGACACGGTAAACAGACATGCTCACAGGGATGCTGGAACAGTGTCCATGGCATGCTCAGAGCTGTGATGTAGGAAAGTGTGGAAAACTGGATTGTTAAAGAGGGCATCTCGGAGGAAGTGATTCTAGGGGGGAAAATAGCATAACTGTTGGGTTGAGCAGAAAGACAGCTCAGGGAAGGCATCCAACCTGAGGAAAAACAAGGAGACACATTCAAGAAGGGTGTTTAGAGCAGACAAAAACTTTTCCACTGATTCTTCTAATATTCCATCTTCTTGATGTGTTTATTTGCTGTAAACCCGAGAATTCCTGTAGAGCTTGTTCTATTCACTTAGAAAGATCCTGCTTAAACCCTTCAAGGATCTCCAAAAGCTCTTCCGATGGCATGCAAATTCTAAGTGTGGTTTGATGACCTAACAGCATGTGACATGACAACCTCATCTGGCCCCAGGCCCCTCACAGCTCTTCCCCTCCAGTTCACCTGAAGGACTCTAACCCATCCTCCCAGTGTTGCCTTAAATGTCACTATTTCCAAGGGGCCATCTTTGACCTCCCTTCACTCCCTATCCGACGTCACCCCTTCTGTAAATCTCCCCCTCTCCATAGCCACTGTCAAAAATTGCAATTACATATTTATTGTTTTCTTATTTACTGTCTCCCTGGAAGAAAAGTATTATCTCCCAGTCACCCCCAACACCGAGTGTTGAGCACACACTCAACAAATACTTTATGAAAGTAAGTTTCAGTATATTCAGTGCTTATCTCTGGCCTGGCAGGGAGCAGAAGCTCAGAGAATGATTGCTGAATGAAAGAAGTGTTGAAGCTCTAGTCGTCTTACCCTCTAGCCGTGCAGGCAGAGCAGAGCTTAGGCTGATCCATCTCTGTGTGTGGTCGCTGAGAAAAGTTAGAGCTCCCCAGCCCTGGGATGGGAGTGAGCTCCCCATCCCGAGAGAGGTGTGAGCAGAGGCCAAGAACCAACCAATACGTTGTTCACAGAGGGGCACTCGCTTCCAGTCCCAGAAGTCTGTGATTCTATGACTGTTACCGACTATGATAGATTCACGTTATTTTACTCAGGTTCTGAGGGAATGGACCAGTCAGGACTGTGGTGCGCCTCTCACTGCCCGAATTCAGCATTTCATTCACCTGGCTCCCCTTCATTTATTCCTTCACAGGGGTCCATTGCAGAACCCAGGGGTTCATGAACTCCACTAACCTCTGAATTTCATTAATCTCTAATTGAAATGTACCATTTTCTTCCTTTAGAAATGCAGGCAACAAAACATAGTCCCTCTGTGATAGTTTCATACCACCATACAGTTTGGGCAGGTGTTTGGATTTATCATTTATACTCATCACTATAGACATTGGATAGTCATTGGACCTTCCCTCATTGATTTTATTATTTAATACATTATAAAGACATACATCAATTGCTGTTGTACTAACTTACACTTTAACTATGTTGATAATTATATTTCAGTGTAGTTGGTTGCCTGTGTACTGCTAACCATTTTCTTTTATTCATTTGAAAACATTCCTTGGAGATGGGTTTCATAGGCATCACCAGACAGTGCCAGGCTTCCTTGGCACAAAACAGATTAAGAAGAGGAGCCTAGGGAGGTTTGCTCAAAGCCTGCCAAGTTATCTCAAGGTCAGACCCCCCAAAAGAGTGGCATTCTCTGGACAGGGGCTTTCTGGGGCTCAGAGCTGGGGACAACAGTCAGATTGAATAGGTGTTCATCCCTATGGGGGGGGGCAATGCAAGGAGCTGGAAGGAGCAGAAAGCATCATCCTGGAGTCTGCCAAGCACCGGCATGTACTGGCTGTGACACCTGGGTCCTAGGCGACCCCACTGGGGCGGTGAGATTTATAGCCAGAATGCCCAAATGGGAGAAAATGAATCACCTCTTCTTGCTGCCCACTCACTCAGTCAAGAAACTGAAGGGCTGGCCCTGTGTCAAGAGTCTAGCCTGCCAACTGAGGTCCCCAGGCCAAATCTTTGCCCCATGGTGTTAGCACAGCCCTGCTCCCCTGTCCAGGGCTGCAGGTGGCCGTGGAACCACTGGGAGCGCTGATTTCTAGAATCAGTCTCTCCTAAATGGTAAGAACTTGCTCCCCCATTTTTTAGCTGGGGGAACTATCACCCAGAAAGAGACAGTCACTAACTGAAGGTGACACAGCAAGTTAGTATGTAAGATGGGGCTCCTCTGCAGCCAACCCTCTCTCAGTCTAGTACAGGGTTTCCCTCTTATTGTCACTTTCGCAAACAGCAATCTGGGGCACTTTCATGCATTCGCTCAACACATATTCAGCGTCTAGCATGAGACACGAACAAGCTAGAGCTTACAATATAAAATATCTAACTCTAGTTGTACTGAGTGTTTCAAAGGCAGTGTACAGTACTAAGAACATGCAAATGGGGTGCTACCTAGTCTCAAAAATCAAGAAAAGGTCATGTCTTAAATTCGTTCATTCATCCAACAACTATTCATGGCATGCCTGGTGTGGGCCAGGTGCTGTTCAAGACGTCAGGAATACAGAAATGAACAAAACAAAGTCCCTGCCCTCATAGAACTTCCATTCTAGAGGGATCTGCTGGGAAGGAAACAAATAAATAGATGAAATAGACGGACTGGCAATATAGGGAAGACCAGAAAGGCCAGGGAGGATGGAGCTGCTGGTGGGGAGCTAGTGAAAGTCCACACGGGAAGGCGAGAGGCACCACTAGCACAGAGCTGAAGGTGAGGAAGCAAGATGTCCAGCTGCCAGAGGGGAGAGGATTGCGGGCAAAGAGAAGAAGCAGCAGGTACAAAGTCCCCGGGGAAGGTGCAGAGATTGAATGGGGATGTGGCAGAAGAAAGTAAAAGCAGAGAGAGGGACAGAGAGGAATTTGAAAGACTGTGCGGGGCCCACTCGTTTGAAGACTTGTGACTGACTGTAAGGACTTTGGCTTTTAATTCGACTGAAACAAGAAGCTATTGGAGGTCTTTGGGCACAAGAGAGTCCACTGGAGCAAGAAGATCAGAAGCAGGGAAGCAGAAAGAAGGTTACTACAGTCCTCCAGGTCAGAGAGGACAGTGTGAGTAGTCAGGGTAGTGGCCTGGAGCAGGGGAGGTGTGATCTGAAGTATCAGATGTATGCTGAGGGTGAAGCCCACATGATAGCACCCAGAAGAAGCCGTGGTGGCTGGGTTAGTACAGTGCCTGGAGAGAGTGGGAGAATCGAAGAGCAATTGAAGGGGTACAACTGACTATAGTGTCAGGGAGCGAGGACACACAAGATTGGCATCATGAAGGCACTGAGTCTCCTGTCCTGGCTACTCTTGAATGTGGGCGCTGTTTGATCAAATAGAGAAACCTCGAGGAACAGCAGGTAGAAGCCAAGGAGGGAGCGTGTATTCAGTCACTTAACAAAACTTTCCAAAGTGTCTGTTCTGTGCCACACTAAGAATTGTCCTAAGCTCTATAGTATGCAGCTCGGCAGGGGTGGGGGGACCGTAGGAGTGGGATGACACAGGCAGTGTCCACCAGAGCGCTGGCCAAGCTGTGGGTTCAAGAGCAGGTGAGCTGAGTGCACATCTCAGGGAGTCAGCCTGGCCCTTCTGAGAGAGGTCAGAGCAGGAAATAGATGGTTAGTGTGCTGCAGGGTGTGGGTGGTGAGGCCTCAGGAGGATAGGATCTGGCCTGGGGCCGGGAAGGATGGAAGCTGGGCTAGGACAGTCCTGAGAAACACCACGAGGTGGGTGGGAAGTGGGTCTCCACCTGAACAGAAGGGAAGAGAAAGAAGCCATGCATGTTGTCTTTCACACGCTTATAATAAAACTACAAGTGGAGCCTCCCTGGTGGCGCAGGCGGTTAAGCGTAGAGCTGTGAGCTGTCCACAGCCTCTGCAGTGCCCGTTCGATCCCCGTGGGCCTCGGAGCAACCCACATGGCGAGCAGACCTCTCCTGTCTCACCCGCTGCTCACCTCAGCAGTGTACTTCATCAGTCCGCCTGTTCTGTTCCCTGCTCTGTCTCTGGTGAATCCTCTCACCCTCCCATACATCTGGCCTGTACCCCGGTTCTTGTATAAATAAAATATTTTAAAAATAAAAAAATAAAACAAACGTCAGGCACGTTTCATGTGTCGGGGCCTTTGGAGTTATTAACTGATTTTTATTCATCCTCACTAAAACAGATTCCTTCCCTGGTTACTAATTTTCTTATTTGTCTATTAAATATTTGGAAAAGCTGAAATTTTTTCAGCCTGGGAAGCAGCCTTGGGTAGATGGGAAGGGAGGGCTGTCCCAGATCAGAGAGAAATTGTACTCTGTGCCTCTGAACATAGAGCTGGGATGATAAAGACATCACAGAGAGGCTGGATTTGTCTAGTAAGAGAAGGACCCATGTCAAAAAGCTGTTTGGCCATGGCAGAGATGACCCAGGAGGTGCTGAACCCCCATCACAGGAGGTGTGGCTTGCAGAGGGAGGGGAGCACAGCAAGGAGCAGAGGAATAGGGAATGGTGACCCGGGATTGGCCAATACTGCTAGAGTGCCTGGGCCCAGCAGGGGTGGACGAGGTGCCAAGATGGTCACCCACCCCTAGCTCTGGGATCTGAGCTAGTTTCTTCATGTCTCTGAGCCTCTTTTTCCCAGTGATGCTGCACTAGATTGGTTGTGAGATAAGGTATCTGAACGCCTGGTAGCATTCTTGGTAAATGTTAGCGGCACATCAAGTGTTTGAGCCCTGCTGCCCTGGCCCCAGCCAGTCCATTCTCAGAACAGTAGTACCAGCAGGTCAGCCCCATGCAGGCCAGGCCACCCCCTGCTTAGTCTGGAAGAAGCCACACCCAAGCCATCTCACCACTTCATATTTGGAGCTTTTGTCTGAAAGGTCAGACTTTGACCTTCAAAATGAAAAGGACTTTAAAAGGCTGGAGCTGCATGCAAAAGTCAAACAAAATGCAATTATGATTTCACAGGTGGAAAAAGAAACATTCTTTTTTATGGCAGGAAATACAACAAAACATTCATCAGTGTCCTGACCTGGACTGAGTTTGTGATTTTTTTCCCCTCCTCTTTCTGCTCTTTCCAGAGTTTCTATAATGAGGAGTGTTTGTTTAAAAATCAACAAAATAAATGTGGTTTGTTGGGGGTGAAACTTGTAGTTTAAAAATAAAATAAATGTGCATTAAATGACAAAATCAAGTCACTTTTCCAAATTTTTATTAGTGCCCTGAAACAACCCAAAAGTTAATCCAGAGTCTTTTTGCCAAAGATTCCTCTCGGGCAGGCACAACCTGTGGGGCTCTGTGGCAGGATGAAGTGCACCTATTTTCTGGCAAACTGGAGGCTGCCCCAGCACACTCATCTAGACAGGCCCCCCAGATGCCAGGGCACAAGTAGGAAGCCTCTAGGTCCTGCCCTCCAGCCCAACCCAGACTGAGAGAGACAGGTAAGCTCAGTGATGCCACCCCATCTGTAAGTCATGCTGCTATGTTCCAGCACACCAGGAAACCTTGGATCCATCGCTCATTTAATCCTCGTGAGGCGAGTGCCACCGCTGTTACTCAGGACACTGAGTTTCAGAGAATTAAACTCAAAAAGTAAATCACCTGTTCAAACCACATTCATTGGATTCTAAAAACTCTGAAGTATTTTATTGTAGTTCTTCATCACATTAAAAAAGAAAAAAAATGACTGAAAAACAAGGAGTGCTTTGAAGGTGATACACAAGTAGAACTCCCAGGAAAGAACCATTAAATTTCCCTGAGAGGGAACGAAAGATCAGGGAGGACTTCTAGGAAGAGGTGACATTTGTGTTGAGCTTCAAAGGATGAGTAGGAATTCACTAGAATATACGACACAACCCCACAGCATGGGTATTCAGTAGATGTGCTTTTTAATTAAATCAACTAATGAAGATTTTAACTGGATTTTTAGATGAAATGACATGACATTTTGGCATTTTCTACATAATAATCCATTTTGAAGACAGGGAACACAGGGAGAGATGACGGAGATAGCGATGAGGCAAGATTGCCCGTGCAGTCGATTGTGGAAGCAGGTGATGGATTCATGCCATTTATTTTATTGCTCTATTTCCATATAGATTTGGCAGTGTCCTAACGATGTGAAAGTAATGATTCACTTGTGCCCAGTCACCCTGAGGTTCTGATGCAATAATTCAGAAAATATGTACTGAGTTCCTCGTAGGTAACCTCCACACACACTAGGAACCACCTGAGGCCTGGCACCAATCAGCTCACAAATAGGGCAGGGGAGGCCAGGATGCATAGACAGGCAGTCAGCCTATGGCACCAGATCTGCTTCTAGGGGTTTGTATCGGCAGGAGTGGGCACAGGACAGGATCTCTATGACCCGAACAGACGGGTGAAGGAGGAGAGAGTCCTGGAGCCCTCACTGGCTTTTCAGGCCTTTATTGGGATTTACCAGGTACACAGCAGACAGGGGTGCTGGGGGGCCGGCCTCCCAGCCCCCAGCAAGTCTTCACTCTGTCTGGGCTCTCCGGCCTTCTCTGGTACCCTCTGCTTCTCTGCTCTCTGCTCTTCTCGTGGTTCTGCTGGTGTCCCAGCGAAGCCGCCCTTAAAAGCCCAGTCTTAGCCCAGGTGAATCCCACCTACCTATGCCCACACCCTATTCCAGGTGCCTGCCATCAGGCATGCATTCAGGACCTCAAGGATCCATCATCAATCCTAATGGTGGGAGGGCAGAAAAGCCTGATACATTTTCACTTATCTTACAGGGCTCCAAGAGTTTAGGTATAGGAGACACTCCAGTCCATGGGGGGAACCAGCAGAAATAGCATGTGAGATGGAGTTTGGTGCCCAGAACCATTGCTGGTGGTAGGAAGCTACCACAGAGATGCAGAAGCTTCGAGGTGGGAAAGTAAGAGATGATGAATGTGGAGGGCTCAGCAGGCCCTTAAGGGAGGGTAGAAGAGAGAGAATGAGAACAGGGCAGCCTTTTTTCCCTCTGATCTTGAACTAGCTAATTTTTCAGGACACTCCCTAGAAAACACAGATTCACCCTAGCTTCCCCTCTTCCCTCCCAGAATCACCATCCACACCCCCAGAGCGCTGGGAGTCATCAAAGTGAGTGATGGCAGACTAATCAGGGCCACTTAGGTTTGAGGGGCGCCCCTGGCCTCCCTCCGAGGACCCTCCAGCAAGGACAAGTGCAGGACAAAGGCAGGACCCCCCCTCCTCCTTTGCCTCCCATTGCCCTCATTAGCATCATACAGATAGCCTGTGAGCCAGGCTCCTGCCGAAGCCCTGACGATGCGATGCGCAGCCGGGCAACTGGACCAGCCAGCCCAGCTTTGGCTGAGCCCCAATTGAGCAGATGTGGACCCTAAAGGGGCCTGTGACCAGCCCTACCCCCCTCAAAAATAACCAAAGACGCAGTCCCCACCCTGTCCTGCCCACCCGCCTTGCGTAGTCTCACAGATTTTGCTGCAGCTGCCAAAAACCAAAGGAACATGAGAAGCATTCACTCCCGAGACTCCTAGGGTGAGAGAACCTGAGGACTTAGAGACCTCTCTTTCACCTGTGGTGAAACCCAGAATTGAACTTAGTCTCGTAGACTAGCCCAATGGGAGTGGGTTAGCCCCTAGTTTAGGCTGCTGCTGTCAAACAATAAAATCTGCATGGCCAGACTTTGAGTCTTGGGCTTATAAGGCCAATAGCGAAACAGAGCTAAGAGGTCCCAGGCGGTTCTGGGAGAGATTGCCTGGGGGCTTGGGGCTGGGAGTGCCGGTGTCCGTCTGTATCCCACCTATTCAGGGGAAACGGAGAGGGGGCGTGAGAGTGATGGGGAAGCCTGATAGCCCATTGAACACGGCAGCTCCCAGGGGGTTGCTGGAGAGAGGGGTGGGGCGCTGAGAGAGGGAACGGGGGCTAGTCTGTGTGGGAACGGCCAGAGGGCAGAAGGCTCAGCCCCCAGGAATCCCCCAGAGCCTGGGACGCAGGAGCACTGCAGGTCCCAGACTGTAGAGAGTGCTGGGAAGGGCTGAGGACCCGGTCCGGTCTCAGCTGGCTGAGCCGTCCATCACCAGGCATGGGGTGGGAACCGGTTTTCCACTCTGGTCCCGCAGCTCCACTGGGTCTGAGAAAGGCAGGGGTCTTGTGGGGGCTTAGTTATGGGATAGCAAGGAGGTAGGGGCCAGACAGGGGGAGGGATGTTATCTGCCGATCACCATCTGCACGAGACACATTGTGTCTCCCCCAAATCAAGGAACACACAAAATAACGTACAGTCAGATCCCCCTCCCCTCAATATAGGGGGGGAGCCCACCTCTGATTTCCCAGAGACATCCCTCATGCCTGGCACGGGTGATTGTTTTGCAACCATCCAGGCCGGGTAGGTTCACTGTCAGTTCTAGGGATTTGAAGGAGAATTTTGGAGCTGTTGGCATCATCTTCATAGGCTTTAATCGTAAGCAGGAGAAACAAGCCAGTGGGGAGACGGCAACTTGAGCCCCTGCAAATCTCTACATGCTCTTTTCTCTGGGCTTTCTCCGGCATTCTCTCGTGGCCTCTTCCCCTCGTAGCCACGCTGTCTCTGAGTAACACCACCCTTATATCCCTGACCTCTAGGCTCAGGTGTGCACACTTGCACATGCGCACACACCCATGCTCGGGTGTACATAGTCGGGCACCCGTGCCCAGTACCCACGAGTCCGCTACATTAACAAGATCAAGGCCGCAGGTGATAACCACAAAGGCCAATGGAGTAAAAGCCTGACCAACTCCATTTAGCTTACAGTGATGCTCTCTGCCATGATCCTGTCAGTTATTCAGGGGTTCACATGCTATGGGGGTAAGGGAACTGACTCCCCAATCAGCCTGGGTCAGAATATCTGTTGGGCTTCTCTCTTTGGAGAGACAACTGAGCTGAAAGCACAGCCTTATGGTATAAACAGCAGGCCAAGCACAGGGGAGGCTAACCTGGTGACCCACATCCTCACCCCTCCCAGGGGTGCTTCTCAGCCCACACAACAACCGAGGGTCCTTGCAATAGAACAGAGCCTCAGTATCACTATTCCCTGGGGGAGCAGCATTTTAAATTAAAGAAAATTTGAAATTCAGTTACTTAGTTGTGCTAGCTACATTTCCAGTGCTCAATAGCCACATGTGAGTAGTGGCTTCCACATAGGCCAGACATAGAACATGTCCATCATCACAGAAAGTTCTCCTGGACAGCTCTAGCCTTGAGGGATGGGAGAGAGCCAAGAAATCTGGGTTCTGGCTCCAGCTTAGCTCCTAGTTCATGCTGAATTTATTTTTTTTAAGATTTATTTATTTTTATACAAGAACCGGGGTACAAGCCAGGTGTGCGGGAGGATGAGAGGATTCACCACAAACAGAGTGGGGAACAGAACAGGCAGACTGACTGAAATACACCGCTGAGGGGAGCAGAGGGCGAGGCAGGAGAGGTCTGCTTCACCATGTGGGATTCTGGCCCACTGGCCAGGATCGAACCCGCACTTCAGAGGCTGAGGACAGCTTCAGAGTGCGGTGCTCAACTGCCTGTGCCACCAGGGAGGGCCCTCATGCTGAATTTAAACAAGCCCCTTTGCCTCTTAGGCCTCAGTTTCCCCATCTTTGCACCCTATCCCACACTCCATGCAAAGAAGAGTGTAGTCAGTGCTGGTCTAGGCCTTCTGGGTTGCTATTACCAGCCCACTGCCTTGGGAAGAGGCCAAGAATGGGTGGGTAGAGCCCTCCTGATACGAGGGCTGACAGACCCACCAGCTCACCTCCAGGCTCAAGCAGTTCCACAAAGTACCCTGGAGTACCAAGTTTATTGGACAAGATTCTCTGAGTCTCAGTTTCTCAGACAACTGTCTCCATGTCAGCAATGCCAGAGGCAGGAGGCAGGCCCTGCAGAGGATCATGTGTCTCTTTCCCTGGGCTCACAAAGAGTACAGAGAAGCCTGGAGATCTCAAACATCCCCCCGAACCCAGACAGAGGCCTAGGCAGGGCCTTGGGGAGGAGGCAGTCTTGGGGGCTGGTCCAAGGGGAGGGAGGCCCGGAGAGTAAAGAGAAATGCGTATCAGCACTGCCCGTCCTCCCCACTTCCTCTCTTGAACGGATCACATCCTGTTATTGTGTGGACTGAGAAAGCCAGGAGCTGGGGAGGGAGGCAGGGCTCAGTCCAAGCCAGTGTGGAGAGTAAGGAGGAGCCAGAGGGAATGTCATGGGGAAGACCCGGTAGCTCCAGCTGCCCAGCCCCACCTGGTCTCAGGTGGCCTAACAAGAGTAGGGGACCCAGGAGGGAGGGCCAGCATCCCTGGAGCAGTGTGCATCTGCCACGGGGAAAGGTGCCAGGGCTCAGGACAGGCCAAGCTTTTTGCAGAGGCAGCTGGAAGAAGGAAATGGCACCTCCTCCAGGAAGCCTTCCCCAGCCTCCGCCTCAGGCCCCTTCAATTCAGCAATCATTGATTCTGGGCCTCCACTGCCAGCCCAGCTCTCCCATGTTGCCTGGGCCTCTCTTTCTTCTAGCACTTGCCTGCAGCGTATAATGCTCTGTAACTGTTCACGACGCCCCAGCTTCCACCCAGTCTACGAGCCCCTTGCAGATAGGGATCTCTTGCTGGCTCCTTGGCATTGACCAGCATGCGAGAAGTCTGGAGGAATTCCTACTGTTGTGAATGATGAAAGTCTCTGCCGTCTTCCTATCTTCTGCCATTCCCAAGTACAGTTCTACCCAGCCCCATTCCCATGTAGCTATTGAGCCCTTGAAACATCTAATAAGGGTTACTTTCTAGAAAACATAAGCAGCGTTATTTTGAGATCCTGTAATAGCCCAGTAAAATGGAGGATAATATCATCATTTAAGAGGTGAGAAAACTGAAGTTCAGAGAGGTTAAGTGATTTACTCAAAGTCACACAGCTGATAAAGTAAGTGGCAGTTCTAGGTCTTAAACCCCGATTAGTCTGACCCCAAAAGCCAGGCTCTTTCTGTGGCCCGGTTGCCTTTCCTATCCCATGCCACCCATGCCCTGGCCCCCTCCCTCGTGAGCTGATAGATACATCAACTATCCTCACTGCCCACAAGCCAATTGCTGTAGGCAAGTTCGCAGTGCCCATGTGGATGCACATGGTCCGAGGCACAAGGCTGGAGCTGCTCTCGCCCCCACAGCACGTGTGGGCCTCTCTGCTCTCAGGATACCGACTACCCATGGCCGTCCTCTTCCCAGGGGTGATGCACACTGGCTCAGGACTCAGACCTGGATTTGAATCCTGGGTAAACTTGTAGGCCCCTCCCCTCGCTAGGCCTCATTTCCTCCTCTGGACAATGGAGAGGATGCCCGGGCTGTCTTGACTTGCTCTTCTCCTTACTGACTCACAATGGCCGAGTCTCTACTGCAGGACACTGCCCAGCACATAACCTGTCTCCAGGGGCTGCTCAGAGGGACGTGCCTGGCTCACACCAGCCATGAGGCCAGAGAGAATACTGGCTGCTGGGGAACAGTTGGCTGTTTTGCAAGCGGGGAAGAGGGACACAGGAGGCAAGGCTACTATGAGCAAACCAGATAAACAGCCCCCTGATCATCATCACCCCCTTCCCCACCCAGGCCCAATATGATAACCAGGCTGCTGGGGTACAGTCCAAAGCCTGTACCGCCTCCTTATTCCCCCCACCAACAGCCCCAGGTCCTAAGCCAGCCAAAGGGGCGGAGCTGCCCATCTGCCCTCAACCAGCCCAGGACCGTTTCTTTTTCTTTCCTTTTTTTTTTTTTTTTTTTTTTGTGGGGGCAGGAATCAGATCTGGTATCTCAGAAGGAACCACCCTGCCTCCCGTCCATCAGCCACTCTGCCCTGCTGGCCTCAAAGCCAATAGAGGAGACTGGCATGGGAAAGCTTGTCTCTCAGCGACATTGGAAGGGACCCAGGTCGGGTCTGACAAGGGCACTGGAGGTGAAGAGACAAGTCAGGCATGGTCTTGCCCCTAGGGGCTGTGCCAAGTGTGCCATCAACGTGCAGACTAGTGGACCTGACATCAGACACCACAGAGTGAAGGGAGCCCGGAGGCCACACAAGAGACAGCTGGCCCCAGAGCCGGGACAGCCTCCCCGCTGCCGAGCACAGGGTGGACAGGTGAAAGGAGGTGAGAGCAGAGGAAGGTTTAGAAACCAGTGCCTCAAACTGGACATTATTTTAAAAAGGAAGTGGCAGCCCAGACAGACAGGATAGTACAGTAGGAGCAGAGAAAATAAAGGCAAGCGGCGAGAGGGCCACAGGCCATTCAGGCAAGGTCCTCTGGTGGCAGAGGCTGTCCTGAGAGCCAGAAGGCCTGGCCCTGCCCTCCCTGCCCCCACTGTCACTGCTCATGGGATGTGTGGCCCTGGGTAGAGTCCATTCCTCTCTGGGCCTCAGTTTACCTATGTGGAACCAGATGATCTTCAAGGGCCTACCGGCCTAGGCATTCAATAGACTTGTAGTCTCTGCCCTGGTAGCCACAGAGCCGAAGGCCTCTCCCTGACCTCTCTGGATTTGGACCATCTTGTCTTCTTGGGGAGAGTGTCTCCTTTCCCCTCCTTCTGTCCATGACAGTCAGGCTGCTGCCCTGCATCCTGTCACTGCGCTCACCGGCGATCTCTCTGCTGCCAGCTCCAGTCAACACTTGGGGCCTTTCCTTGTTTGCTTCTCAGCTGCATCGTGCCTGGAGGACACTTCCTCTGCCTTGAATAGCCCTTTGCTTTAGCCTCAGAAGCACCACGTTCCCCCAGTCCTTCTCCTACTTCTCTGACTACTCTGTTTCTGCCACCCCTATGCCTGTGTCGCTTCTCTCCTTCTCCTTTCGCTTCTCCCTCCCTCATCTCTTCATCATGCTGCTTTCAGGCCTGGGGCACAAGCCAGGCCCACCCACCACCACCATCAAGACCCAGGTTTAAGTCTTACCACCCATCTGCTCAGGATGCTCCTTGTCCAGGGCCCAGGAGAGGCACACTTGGAGCCTTCCAAAAATCAAGGAGCTTCCTTGTGAGCCAGGGCATGATCCCCAAGTACTGTTGGGCAGTCACTCTCCTGGCTGTGGTCAGAAGGCCCTCAGGATGGTGGATGGCCCAGAGCTGAAAGTGTGGGTGCACAGTGCTGAAGAGAGAGGCTCTCTCTGTGAGGCCTGGCAGAGGGCAAATGATGGAAACCCTGATGGGGAGGCATGAGGCGAGAGGGTAGGACCCCACCCTTAAAAGGCTGCTGAATCCTAGAGGCCCCCCATGTCGAGGGAGACAGCTTCTTTCCTAGCCTCTTCTTTTAATTTCCCAGCCCTCAGACCTAGGTGTGCAACATGCAAGCACAGAGTCCAGGCCCCTTTGTAAAACTTTTATTTAGAAATCTTCCCAATATATCCTTATATATATACATACATCACCACCACATGGGTTTTGTTGCAAGAGTCACACGCCCACAGTGTTGGCCTCTGGGCTGTACAAAGGTCCAGGTACCTGGAGCGGTTACTCCTCTTCTGCAGAAAAATGCAGAGACCAACGCAGTTCATCACGTACAGTACAACATTGACGGAAAGTGCTGGGCCCGCCCACAGAAACACCGCGCTATGTACATGGGCAGGGGGCAAGCCTCGGGCCGGGGGCCACGTACCATTGAAATCACAAGTACGACTAGACCCACCCCCATAGGCCAAAATAGTTACCCACTGACTATAGATGCTGTGCCCTTTGTTTTATTTTCGAAAAAGGATAAAGGTTGTACCATCTTGTCATTTGCCACTACAAACAAAAAGAGTATGAGCTGTTCTTAAGAGATGTGATTCCCTCCAGTCATTACAATCATCTTTGCTCTCCTCCTGGCTTTCACCTTTACATGTTTTCCCTTTTGTACAGATACTATTTATTCTTAGTCTGTTGCCATTTCTTCATGGATGAGGAGGCAGAGGAAAGAAAGGGTCTGATGGGCTTAGGGGTTGTCAGAGAACAAAATTAAAATTAAGGATCTTTTCTAGTTCCTGCAAAGACATGAAGCTTTGCCCTCCCTTTCCAGGCCCATCTGGGGATCTGTAATACCTTTTCCAAGTTCTGTCCACTTTCCCAGATCTCTTTTCCATTCTCACTCCTTGGAATGAGACAGCATTGACATCAATCTGGAGAAATGAGGACAATCTAGATAATTCAGGCAAAAGTGGTCTAGAACCTGTATTACCCAAATGCTGTGCTGTTCTAGACTGGCCCACTGCCTACCTCCTGGACTTGGAGTGGGACACTGCACTGCAGGACTTGATATTGAGGGCAACAGAGTTCTTTACAGCCTCAAATGCGTTGCTTTCTCAATCTCGTCCTGTCCACACCACAGCTCTAGGAGACAGGCCAAGGCAAGGTATTTAAAAGAAAGTGACATGCAGAAATTCGACAGCCAGGTCACCCTGCAAGTCTCAGAAGGGGAAACTAGAAGCTTGAGTTCCCACTCACACTTGCAAGTATTGGAAAGGAATCAACCCTAATGTTCATCAAAAGGTGATTTGGGGAGAGTGAAAGAGGACAGGATGGAAAATCAGGGTGCTGCAAGGGTTAACCAGATTGTTCCATCCCCACTAAGCAGCCCTCACACCTGGAAAGGACAGGGAGAGGAGAGGGAGGGTGGCTCTGTCTGCACGTGGCTGTACTCAAGGTGCCATCACCTGAGGGTGAGACACTGAGCTGAAACCCAAAACACCTGAGGGCCTTTCCGGACAGCTGCAGCGAAGGTTCTTCCCCATCGCTATGGACAGGGCAGGGCCACAGGGTCGTTTCCCCTCTGACATCAGAGGCAGAGCCTGGTGGAAAACAGCTGGGTTGACTTGGGGGTACAACAACTTCTATTCAGTTGTAGGAACTGGTAGTGACACATCACAGGCAGGCCCAGCCTTAAGGATACCATGTCCCGACACCTGGATTGAAGCAGGAGGTCAGCAAGGGGGCAGTGGTTCACTCTACAAAAAGATTCTTCATTTTACAAAAGGACTTGTGGTAGCATTTCTTTAAAAGATGAAGGATAAGGATTTGATTTACAAAAATTTCATGTACAACTTTTGTGGGGGTTTTTTTGGGGGGAGGGGCACTCCCATTGCATTAAACCATCCTCCCATACACACCCTGAATGACTGAAAGCTGCACAATGGAGGGTGTTTATGATACTAAGTGAACGTGCCGACGTTCAGTCTCACCAGGGCCTGGGCTCTGACTGGATCCCCCAGGTCCTACAATGGGACCTCGAGCAAAGATTCCGAATGCTGGGAATTCACGGGACAGAGTTTGTGTTCCAGTTCAGAATACAGACAGGACCATCAGCAGACAGACATTCTGCAGCCAGGAGGTACCCCTGGGCATCTAGGTGAGTGGGCTTGCACGGGTGGGCTCGCACCTCTATGCTCAGGACCCACATGTGCCCTCAGCACAGCGGTGTCTATTCACCAGCCTGAACAGTGATGTGCAGCTGGGAATACAGGCAGGTAGCTCTGAGACACCCCCCCCACACACACACAGGATGTAAAGCCCTCATGCCCAAAATAGCTCTTGCTCAATTTCACTCAAATTGTTTTCCCTTTCTCTGCCTTCACACAAAGCCCAACAGGGCACATTCACAGCTGCAGACGTGGTGCCCACAGCCACAAGGATAGGGAAGGCCAGTCTCAGTGGGGAGAAAACAGAGCTTTGAACTAAGAGGTGCTGGATTTTCTGACCCTCCGGTCCAACTAATCGAGAGCAGGCTCTCCACTGGCCATCTTCAACCAGACCCCGAAGAAGGCACCTCGAGGCTTATGACTCTGCAGTAGCTGGCAAGCTGGACGGACCAACATGGGCCTGGGTGAAGAAGGGGCTCAAAAAATGGGCAGCTACTGGGTACCTACATATTTGGACAGAGTGGCCACAAAGCCAGCCCAGCCAGCTTGGGAGGGGCTAAAGGCAAGGCTGAGGCTACTGGGCCCCTCAGGTGAGCGCTGACAACCCAGGTCTCAGCAAAGACAGGACTCCCAAGCTCCAGGCCAAAAGCAGTGCCACTCCAGTCTCTTAAGTGGGAAGTCTCAGGGATTGGGGGACGGGGGAAGACCGTGCCGTCTTCATAAAAAGTACCTACCACTTAGCTCCGTTTTACTGTTCTCCTACTGAGGCAAGAAATGGTAAAGCCGGCCTCGGGGGCAGTTTGGGCTTCCCAAAGTCCAGACATTGAGGAAAGCTCAAGTCCATTGCCCTGCTCCAGAGCTGCCCAATCCTCACCCCCACCTGCCCTGAAGACCTGGGGACACACCCCCGGCTGGTCCTGGTGGCCCGAGACCCATCACCGAGGGCCAGGTCCATCCGAGGTGGGCAGCATGGCAGGATGGAGGCTACGGGCAGTATGCTTGGGTGCCGGCTCTTCTGTATAGCTCTCGGGGCTGGCTGCCCCATCCAGGGAGCTGCCACAGCTGGAGTTGGGGGACAGCACGTCCTGCAGAAGGTCATCTGGAGGTGCACTGCCCCCACCCCCACCTCCACCAGCGGCCACCACAGGGTCCTTGCCAGGCTTGACCCGCTGGGTGCCCTCCTCCTCCTGGTCATTGAGCAGCTTGGCCAGGAAGTTGATGTATTTCATGGCCAGGCGGAGGATCTCATTCTTGCTGAGCTTCTTGTCGGGGGGATGCGTGGGGATCAGCTTGCGGAGCTCAGCAAAGGCCCCATTCACATTTTGCTGCCGCCATCGCTCACGGCTGTTGGTGAAGATGCGCCTCACGACTTTGGTGTGGGGACCTGGAGGGTAGGAGGGCAAAGGTGAGGAGGAATGGGCAGGGAAAGGAACTGACTGGAGATCCCCACAAGGCATCTTCTCTGGTGGAAAAGGAGGAAAAACCTTGGGAAAAATTCACTGGAAAACCTAAAGTTTCTTTTACTTAGAAAACTCCTACTCATGCCTCAAAACCCATTTTGTTTCCTTTTCTCTGAGGACTTCCCTTGACCCCTCCAAATAGATCTAACCAACTGCCAGGGCCCTGTAATCCCTTGATATCCACTGTTCTTGTCTCCCTCTCTGGGTTATGAGACATTTGAGGGTACTGTCATTCATTTATTCACTTGTGCCCACAGACCATATAGAATAGTTTGGAAGACAAACCTAGAGATAGACTTTCTGGGTTCAGTTCCTGACTACTATACATGAGACAGTGACTCTGGGCAAGATATGTACTCTCTATGCCTGAGCTTCATCCTCTGTAAAATGGCGATAATACTCGTAACTCAAGTCATAAGACTGTCACATGGATCTAATAACAAACACAGGTAAAGCACATAACAACTGCCCTACAGGAAGCATTCAATGTCAACTAGTGTTACCCATTAATCAGCTATTTACTAATAATGGGCGCTGTTCTAAGCACTAAGGAATAATGGTGAACAAAACAGAGCCCTGCCCTCAGGCAGTCTACATTTTAATGGGGGTAACAGATGATGAACTAGTAGCAAACAAACAGGAGGTTGAATGTAAGTGAAAGATGGACAGGAGCGACCTTATTTAGGTAAAGCAGCTGGGGACAGCCTTCAAGAGGAGATGACACCTATAAGGTAAGAACTTAAGGCTGAAGAAGTGCCTGAAGAAGGCACCGAAATGGAAGTGGGAAGAGTGCTCAGCAGAGGGAACGGCATGTGCAAAAACAAAGACTGACCTGGAAGAGGGCTAAAGCCACCATGTTTGATGAGCATGGGTGCAATCAGAGGAGGCTGAGTGTAGATCCCATGGGGTGTGGGAAAGCACGGAGTAGGGGAGAGCAAAGGTCTGCTAACTGACTGATCCTGCTGGGGAAGGGAGGGGCACTGGAGGACAGAACAGAGACCAGAGGGGGAGGACCCACCCTGTGAGCTCTCTCCCAAAGAGGAGGAGTAGATGGTCAGGCATGGCGTGGGCTCCAGGCAGGCATCTGAGGGCTGCTTCAGCCTCTCCACGTCCACGAGCGCTGGCTGCAGGTTGGGTGCCAAGCACTTACGTACTGAGACTTGTGGAGCAGAGGTAGACACCAACTTGCATGTATCAAGCACCAACTTGCATGTATCTCCTACATGCATGTCATCCCATACACATACGCACCCCGTGACTTCCCAGGGAGGCTCAAGGATGCCCACAGTGCCCCTGAGACTTTCCAAGCCCCAAAAGGCCCAGCTGATTCTTTGCCACAGGCCACAACCAGGTGCCTGCTAAGCAGTCCTACCCTGGGCACCTGAGGGGAAATAACTTGCTGTTTTTGGGGATGGAGGCCAGTGAGGGGAGTTCCTTGGCTAAGCACCACACTAAATGTCCAAGCCTGGTTTGGGATTCCCAAGCCAGAGGAAGACAGAGAGGGCCTGCCAGTGCTCCTGATCCTGGGCTGAGGTGGCTGCTTCCCTCCTCTGCATCCCAGAGATGCAGAGCTGGCTCTAGGCAGTCCTTGGGAGGGCCTAAGGGAACTGCCAGCCCTGGAATATTTGGTTTACCTTCTTCCAGTAACCCTGAAACCAGTCTTCAGAATGTGGAAACTTGGGCATAGGAGAAGAGAGGAGAGCCCAAGGTTTCTCCTCAGTCCCACTGACCCAGACCTTGACCCAGCTCATCCCTGCTTGACGCTCCCTGCTTGGTCATCTCTCATTCTCTCTCCTACGTGCATGTGCACCCCATGCACATATGCACCCCGTGACTTCCCAGGGAGGCTCACAGATGCCCACAGTGCCCCTGAGACTTTCCAAGCCCCAAAGGCCCAGCTGATTCTTTGCCACAGGCCAGAACCAGGCGCCTGCTGAGCAGTCCTACCCTGGGCACTTCAGGGGAAATAACTTGCTGTTTTGGGGCATGGAGGCCAGTGAGGGGAGGCTACAGCTGGTGCTGACTGATCTTGAAAGAGCACGGAGGTGGGGGTGGGGAGCACTATGACTGCTTTCAAAGCTAGGGTCAGCCAGACTCCAGAAGTGGGGCTGGGGTTAGGAGGAGTATTCAGGACTCTGCTGTGTGACCTTGAACAGGCTGCTTAACCTCTCTGAGCCTCAATTTCCTGTAAAATGAAAATGCTAATTGATCTCAGAGGCTTGTGGTGAGGATTAAACAAAAATCAAAAATACAAAACCCACAGTGCATAGTGGATGTCCAAAAAGCAGTAGCATTTTTGTTATCAATTGGCTGCCTTTCCCACTCCGAAGAGCTGCCTGAGGACTGCTTGTGATGAGCAGTGTGCTGGGCACTTGGAGTACAGGCAGGAACAGGCAGAAAAAAACTCTTTGTTAAGTAGTAGGGGGCATACTGGTCCCCAAAACCTTCCACCACTACCTGACAGGCAAGGAAAGAGAAGGGGAGGGAATGAACCTTCACATGTCCTCATAACCTACCCAGAGCCAGGCCCGAAAAACACTTCACCCCCTGCGCTCCTTCAAAAATCTATGGGGAAGCTATTCTTCTCCCCCATTTCATGTGAGGAAACTGAGGCCCAGAAAAATTCAACAACAGGAATCCACATCAAGTCCTGACTTTAGATCTTGCATTAGTTCTACTTCTACGGACTCTTTTTGATGAAAGCTCTGAATTCTAAGTTCCATGGACATATTCTGCACCCATCCCATCCTACCACCCCCGCCGCCCCCCGCCACACACACACACCCTTGCCTCCACCTCCATTTCTGTTTATTCCTCCCAGGCTCCTTCCTACTTCTCTATACCTTCCTCTTTCCCAAGTCTGTCCACCTCTCAGCTCCTCCATCTCCCTCCAGCTGGGCACTGAGCAGTCCTCATTTATGGTAATGGCTTCCCTACACTCCTGCACTTCCTCCAAGCCCTCACCCTCCTGCCCCTCCTCACCTTCCTCTCCTCTGTACCTGATTCTGATGCCTCTGCCCTTTGCAAAAAAACGCCACTTTCCTGGGGAACATCAGGACTGGTCCCACCTACTTGCTGTTTGGCACACCCCTGCCCCTCTCTAACCAAGCAGCACAGACACCAACAGCCCTGCCCTCTCCTCCCTATACCCCTGTGCCCAGGCCAGTTGGGTCTTTTGAGGTCTGTTCCTTGTCCAGACTCCAGCTCCCTCCTCTCCAGAATGTCACTGAGGACTCCCCTTCAGAAGCTCTGCCCACTGCACATATCCCTGCTACCCGCTCTCTGCACAAAGCCCAGCCTGGCTCCAGGAACACAGGAACCCCCACCCCCACCTAGGCTGAAACGCTAGAAACCAAGGATTGGCTCCAAGGCCCTCAGCTCTGAAGAGCCTGCTCTCCTGCCCCCTGGTGCCGGGCCCGTCTACTACATCAGGCCAACCTGGGGAAAAGCAGGGGGTCCTCCAAGTTTCCCACTCATCCAACCCTTCCCCCAGGAATACCCAGTCGGGAAGAGCTCGAGGGTGTGGAATGGGACAAGCGGTTCCCACAGTATAGGGCCCTGGGATAAGACCCTTGAAATACAACTGTGAGCAAGGAACAGAACCCAGAGTCCAAGAAGGACTTGGGAGGGGGTGCAGGGAATCCCTAAGGTCTGGCTTAGCACCAGGGGACACCACACATTCTGCCCAGCATCCTTGTCAAGTGCAGGAATGGAGCCTGGTGTGGTAACTACTACTGACCCTAGAGGTCTGGGCTCAGCGCCACAATGTGTCCTCACACCCATGTCCCCTCTCCCCAGGACTGAATATGCCTGCCCCTGGCCTCACCCACAACTTCCCTGAGTCCCAGGTCTGAAAAGCCTGCCAGCCACAGGAAGGGAAGAGGGTGAAGAGTGTGGCTAGGTGAGGGCATTCTGGGGCACCAAGGCTGTGCACCCATCTACCTGAGACAGAAATCTCTGCTGTTCCCTCCTTTGGGTGGCCCTAACCAGTGTAGGGGGTGAGTACAAAGGTGAGCTGGGGGTACTCACCATCAGTAATCTCCATCTCGTAAGGGGAGGGTCTCCTCTTCACTCTGTTGTTGGTGGCAAACATAGGGAAGGCATCAGGCTCCCCAAAAAATCCACTGTGGGAGGGAACAGATCACAAGATCACATGTAAGGTAGTGGGGGGAAGAGGCTCCTTAGGACCTTCCCCCGCAATGTTCTTGAATTTCCCCAACCCTGGAAAAACAAAGGCAGCTCTGGTCCCTTCCCACAGGCATTGGGGGTACTAAGCACATGAAACACACAGAGAATGAGCCTCTCGCCAGGGGGAACAGCAAGGGGAAGACACACTCTCACACACAATCAGAGGTGAAGCACGGGGCAAACACAAAAATGAACACACACGCACCCCCTCCCCAGGTACAAGCACGGGACCCACACAGACAACGCCCCTCCTAGACCCATGCTCACACAGCAGACGTGGCCCTCAGATCCCGGGTGACTCCAGCACCACCCAAGGGGCCCTGCCCCTCCCGTCAACATCACCCCACCTTCACTCCTGCCCAGGACGCAGCCCCAGAGGCCGATGGATAGACACCAGACAGGAAACCCTGACTCACAATCACCGCCTGCTCCCACCCCCACCCTGGCCTCTGCTTCTCTGGGCTTCCCCACACTCACTGCCCCTCACTCACTGCCCCCACTCCCCCTATCCCAGTCTCTTCTTGTCCCCAACCCACCCTCCTCCCACCTCCCCAGCCCAGCAAGGAAAGGCGCTGGGGTAAAGGCCCAGAGTCAGTCCACACTAGGGACAGAGAGGAGCGACCACTCCCTGGGAGGGCCCTAAGCTGAGAGGTAGAGGAGGGGCCCCCTCGCAACCATTCCCAGCTCCCTTACCTGTCCTCAGAGGGCTGCAGCCTCCAGAACTTCACAGCGGAGGGCCTTCCACTCGCCCCTGCTTGGTACCCACACGCGGGGCATTGGCACCTGTCCCCCCACCACCTCCATTCGGCACTGGGCGCCGGCTCCCAGCCAGCCACATGCCCACCCTCCCCCTGCTTGGTTACACACACCCCAACACGTCGCGCGTCACAAGGCACCCCCATGTGCTACACACACACACATACACACACACACACACACACACGCGGACACTCCCTCCGAGGGCCCGTGTCTCGCCTCCAGGCTGTGGGCTGCGGGTCCAGAGGCCCCTCTGCTCCCGAGCGCCGCAGGGGAGCCGCGGGCCGCGCCCACCCGCCCGCGGGGGACCCTGACCTGCCGAGCGAGGCCAGCGGCTGGCTGAGGCTGTAGAGCAGCGCGCGGCCGGGGGCGGCGGGGGCCGCCAGCGCGGGCGGGCTCAGCTGCACCATGCGGCCGTCTCCGGGCAGCTCCGCGGGGGCCGGGGCGGGCGCCGGGGCGGGCCCGGGCGGGCGGCACAGCTCGGTGGTGGGCACCCGATGGCGCGCTTCGGCCGCCGCCGCGTCGCGGCCCTTTAAGTCCCGCGCGGCGCCGCCCCCGCCGACGGGGCCGCCCCCCGGGGCGCCGCGCGCGCCCAGCTCGATGACCGGGGGCTCCGCCGGGGCCGCGCGGCCCGTCTCCTTGGCGACGCCGTTGAGCAGGACCAGGTGCGGGGGGGCCATGCGCGCCTCGGCCGCGTCCCGTCCCTCGAGCGCGGGGTCACTGCGTGCCGCCTCGCTCGGCGGCCGCTCCGTCATCCTGCGGGCAGACAGACAGACAGCCGCCCCGCTCTGACAACCGCCCGCGGCCCGCGAGCCCGGGGCGGGGTGCAGGGCGAGGGGCGGGGAGAGACTCACGCACCCCCGGAGACCCGACAGGAGGCCGCCGACTTGGAGCCACGTGGACAGGCGCCCGCCCTCGGGGGCTGGAGGCCCGGTGGGGCGCGCGAGGGCCGGAAGGGGGGCGCGGGTTGGGGGGAGACGGGAGACAGACGCGGAGGATCGAAAGGACAGAGGTGGAGAGAGGTGACAAACATTGGGAGAAAGGCGATCCAGCCAGCGAAAGAACAACAGAAGGGGAAAAAGGAGGAAGGAAATGTAGAACGAGGCGAGAAAGCAACACCGCCTGGTCCCCCTCTCAGGCCGCAGGGGAAGAGGAGGGAGCGAACCCCCGACTGTGTTCTTCCCGCCCCCCCCCCTTTTGGTTTTGGCGGGGAATCCGTCTCCAGGAGGTGGGGTATTTTCTGAACCTTCCTCACCTCAGCAAAGCCCTCCCCTAGTCTATCTCCACACACACACACCCAGAAAAAGATGGGGGCAGTGTAAGGTGGAGGAGGGGAGCAGGGTGCTTGGGGAGTGGAGGCTTCAGGAACCAGGGTCCACTGGACTAGGGCTATTAGAGCTTCCAGGGGAGGAACCAGGTGCTCCTTCCAACACAGTCAGCCCACTTCAGGGGTGTCTACTCACACTAAACAATCCACCCTGTATTCTGTGCCCCCACCTTCCTGCAGCCCTTTACTCCCACCTCTAGGTGAGACACCAGGGAGCGAAGAGGCTCCTGCCTCCCTGAGCACTTCACCCCCTTCAGCTCTGCTGGATTCCAAAATGAGTGGGTCTGGAAGGAGGCCTGGCTGAGGCTGCAGGAGCCTAGGCATTCAGAGTGCCCTGAGGCCCCTGGTGTCTGGGTCTCAGGCAGCAGCAAGGGGTGACTGCAGGGCCTCTGGCCTCTTCCAGCACTTCCTGATGCCCCTCTCCCTCCTTGGTGTTGTCCTTTGGGACTCGGGAGGACTAACTCCATTATGTATTTAAACGCACTGTGCAAATGCATGAGTAAATATTATTATTGACAAAGAGAAAGGACCAGGGAGGGAAATGCCTTTCCCAAGGTCACACAATCCTGTTTTCAACAGAGGCTGAATCTAACAGATTCAGATTACCTGTCCTATCCTCCCCTGTACACCCTCGCACATATACCCCTGGAGCGGAGGGTTCCCCTCTTCACAACCGCACTCCAGGATGTTCTACTAGCAATAGCTTGGGTTCTTGCATCCCCCTGCTTCGATGCCAACGGGGCCAGGCCCCAGCACAAAATAAAAGCAGAAAAATCTATGCGACTCTGGCTTCAGAATTTGGGGATATTTGTGAGTTGTTGTTATTAGAAAAATTAAAATATAGTCAACTCGATGAGGCTTTACAAGATGTTCAAAATGAGGTTGCTGCTCTGAGAATTATGTAATTGAGGCATTTCATAGCAGAAAATAAATTCATAAAAATCCAATTCAGTCCCAAGCAGGGTCCTTTGATCACTCACAGCAGCCGGTGCGCTCCCATTCTGCTCTGCGCTGCCCTGCTGAGGCGTGCGCCTGGGAGCCAGCCTTCCTCCCACCCGCCCCCACCCCTGCAGAAGAGAGAATGGACACCACTAGGGACAGAAGGGAGAGGAAACTGCTCTAGAGCTGAGCTCAACTGCCACCAGATACACCAGCCACTGGAGAATCACCATTCAGATGGCACTCCTGCTCCGGATCAGGCACAGCCCTGTAAGCCTGGCCCAGAAACAACAAAACTCCCTGACACCTGGTGTGCCGAAGCTGGAATGGCAATGGGACTAAGATGCTTGAAAGCGAGTTTATGATTATGGTGGAGACAAAAGATTTGGATGGACGGAATGGGACCACCAGGACGCTGTAACCATTAGAAATGCACCCTATGTATACCAGGTCTGGACCCCCTGACTCACGCCCCTTACCCCTGGTGAAATGCACCAGAAACACCTCATTCCGTGATGAAATATACAGCCCCCGATGCTGGCTCTCTACCTCACTATCCAGACTCATTCCTGTGCATCCAGTACATGTGCTTCGGCCCCAGCTTCTAACCGAGTGACAGTGTGCACCGCAATGGCCAGAATGAACTCAAGCCCTCCTTACGACTGTTTATACTCGCTGAGTAACTCCAGGGCTCCCTGCACAGGGGCAAAGGGAGCCCATGTTCCAGATGAGTTGACCCTGGCCCCAAATGCCCTCTCCAAACACCTATAATGATCTGTATCTCAGAGGCTCCCTATGAGAAAGCTACGATTGGTCCCCAGGGTCTGTGGCCCACTTCTCCTGGCCCCTTGGGGGGCCCCAAGGAAACCCAGTGAGCTCTTCTGCAACCAGGGTAGCCCTGGTGAGCTATGCTCCTGAGGAAGCCACAGGAGGACCCACAAGTATGTTCATTTGTCAAACCGCATCACTTAGTTTTGGTTAAGATCACTAAAGGGAAAAAGGCTGAGAGATTTTTATTTTTTTTTATGTGGGTAAGGTAAGGGGGAGGGGGTTAAGGTTTCAACTAAATGCACAAGACCATTATAACTCCTCTGTCTTTGTGTCGCCGCGACCCAGTGCACAGGAGGCAACACCAGATCCTCATCTGTGGCTGTGCCTGCTCAGAACATCTCTGCGCCAGCCTCTAACCAAGACAGACATGGCAGCTGCTGGAGGGCAGGCACTGGGCTCCCCTAGCTCCCAACTCTCCCCGCGGAGAATTTCTTACAATGTGTGTAAACAGCCTCAGCGGCACCCCAGTTAGAGCCTTTGCCTAACAACCTCCGGAGTCCTGGAGTCCCTCATACTGTACCCACACCCGCTGAACCCCCTGAGGGAGCCCAAGCCTGCAGAAGAACAGAATCACTTTCCCCACCACCACCGGAGAAGGTGGGCGTTCAGGCGCTGCCCCGCCCTAGGACTTAGGCCTCCGTCAGGCCCACCAGGGTCAGGACTGTGCTAGCCAGGATGGCTGCGGCCTTCTTCCTGCTGGAGTTCCAGGCTAGGGCAGCCTACCCACCCCATATCCATGTCGCCGCCCCAAAGTTCCAGCCTTGTGAAAGGTCCACAGAACCAGGAATGATGGGAGCAGCCAGGGGGATCAAATCCAACCAGCTGTTTTTACCCAGGGTCAGAAAAGGAAAAGGCCCTGCTGCTGACGGCCACAGAGGCCGTCAGCAGCAGGGCCCGGAATCCCCAGCTCAGGATCCCTATCCCCCTTTATCCCCACCTTCCGAGAAGGGCTCTCTTCTGTCCTGAACCCCCCCCACCCCCCAAGCAAGAACGCAAGGTTTCCCAGGACATTTCCACCTACACCATTCCCCCCCAAACTCACCTGGGGCATATTTAGAGAGACCGGCCCTCTGAGCAGGATCTCCACTCCTCCGCCGAAGAGGGCGGGAGCCGAGGTCCAGGCGGTGGACGGGGGTCTCTGCTTCCCCCTCTCTCGCGGAAAGACCAACAGTTAGGCCGCGGTGTGGTCCGGGGCGGTCTGCCGCGCCCAAAGCAGTTTCCAGGAAAGATGGGGGTGGAGAGAGAGAGGGAGGGCAGGAGGGAGGGAGAAAGAGAAATGGGGGGTCAATGGCTGGGAATTACCTCAAGTCCTCGCCCAGCAGCCCCGGGGATCCAGAACAGCTTTCTGCTGCGCCCCCCCCTCCGGTCCCCCAACCTGCAGGTTGATTGAAGCTCCCTCCCGGCCCCTCCCGCTAAGAAGCAGCTTACACCTCACCAATCAGGAATAGCTACAGCCGAACCACCAAGGCCCCGCCGCAGACTGTCGGGGATATTTTTCGGACCCGCCAACGGGGATCCCTCTGTTGTTCAGCGCGGCGGGGCTCGTTTCAAGCACTACCGCGTCTACGCGGGTGGCTAGGGAAAGAGGGGTTCGCAGCTTGGCGGGGGGGGGGGGGGGGGGGGACATGGAAAAACAAGAATCCTGTCCTCACACTCCGCTCGGTGAGGGCAGAGCCTCCGAGGCCCCACGAGCTCCACGACCCCCCTCAGCCCAAAGTGAAACCAGAACCGAATCCCAAAGCTGCTCTGTCCCGCAAGAATGGAGTCGGGGCAGCGCGGCTCCAAGAAGCGGAAGGAGAGAGGCACCTGGGCGCGCCGGGCCCTGCTTTTCTTCCTACCGATGAAGAAAAAGAAAAAACCCGAAAAAGAAAAATCCCTTTCCGACTTCAATCATCGCTCCACACAATGACTTTCGATTTTTTGGTGTTCAGACCCGCAGCGTGGAGGGGGATTGTAGCAACTGCCTGCAGCAATAACCAGGGCGCAGGGAGGGAGGGTTCAAAGCCCCCCAAGCCGCTGCCCGGGGTGTAGGTCGCAGGATTTCGTTGTTCCCTCCCCCACCCCAGGCCAGGGTTTTGTTTAATTTGTTTTGCTTAAATTGTCCCGTTTAATTGGACAAGTCTTAGATCGAAGTCTTAGATGAACTGCGAAGGCTTCCCTTTTGCCCCTGTTTTGGTTGAAATATAGAAATGAGTCTTCTCTGCGGTCTCAGTCCGAGGAGGGAGATTTTCTTTCTTTTCTTCTAATCCAAACCCGGAGAGCGGTGAAAGGGAGGAGCCCAGGACGCTGGGTCGGGGGTAATTTCTGCTTTAAAACCGAGTCTCTGTGTCTGTCCCTTTTGCCATTTTCTCCCCCTACCCCAAATCCAGCAACTTAAAAACCAGAGAGGGGGGTGGGGGGCCGGGAGAGGAGACAGCGGCTTTGTTATCCCTCCAAAGGAACCAAAAGCTCCTGGCTGCTTGGGCTTGCTCCTGGAGGATTCTTTTAATTAAAATCGGCTGATGATGGTGATGATGATGACATTAGCAACCACAATAACTGACAAGCAAAATTCTTTCTTCCGGCGCTTAGGGCACGACCGCCCCCGGCCTCACCACCGCCCGGGGCGGGCTCCGGCGCAGCGAGCGCCCACCCCCGCGGGAGTGGCGCTCACCCGGAGAAGGGGCGCAAAAATGCTCCTCCGAGGCATCCCCGGGGGTCCCCACCCGCGAGCAGCGGCCTGGAGCAAGCTCCCATTGTCTTTTCCGGCCTCTCCCGCAGACCCCAGCGGCCGCGCCCGAGAAACTGACCAGCAATGGACGAAGCCCGAGGGCGACGGGACGCGATGCCGGCGGCCGCGGGCGTGAAGGTGCGGGCCCGGGCGAACGCTGCTCAGCTTCGAGCCTGGAAGAGCCTCCCATTCACTAACGAGCCCCTCAAACGCCCAGGCGCAGACTGGCCTCCGGACAGAGCAGCCGCCGATAGGGCTCTGTCTGCCCATCCAAGCCAGCACTGGCTTCCGAATACATCATAATTTGGAATAAAATGTGAAATCCGTCTCCCCGCCCCCAAGCCACCTCCTCAACGCGCGCTTCCATCGCCCCTTCGCCCTCCCTCCACCCCCCCAGCGGCTTGTGAAGGCGCCCCTAAAGGGCACCAGCACCCTGGCGCACACCCCGCGCCGCGAGGACCCCACAGCGCCCAGCCCCACCGACGGGAAGCGAGAAGACGCTGCCCAGCCCTGCCCCGCAGGCCGGCGCGCCGGGTCCGCACATTGCCAGGCGCCACAGAACGAAATCAGCCCGATGCTGTCGTTCAGGGACACACAATTCAGGGCAGCCGGGATGGCACGCGCCCCACACCACAACGAAAGCCCCTAAACACGGGCGCCAAGCCCCCAGCACCCAGCACACAGACCTATCTCGAGCGCGCGACGGAGCATAATGAGACCCAGCGGTGCGCGGGCAGACGGGCCTTGGAGAGACCCAGTCCACACACCCACACCCAAGCGGCGCAGACACCATCACACTCGGACACGCAACCTCCTGCCCCCGAAGACCACATTCGGAAGCAGGCCACATCCCCACAGCTCACGCACGCACTCTCATGACCCCGCCGCATGCAAACACCCGCGGGCAAGAAATGAGACCAACCACCGCCTCGCGCATTTCTGTCTATTGCGTAAGGAAAAAGGGGAAGGAAGGGAGTCTCCAAGTCGGGAGGGGCCGCGGCGAGGGCGCCCGAGGAATGTGCCCCCCATCGGAACACACGAGGGAAAAGCAGCTCGACCTCCCCTTCTGCGCGTGGGGGCCAAGAGGGGGTCAATGGGTGGGGAGCTCCGTGGGAGGCCGCAGGTTGCTTTACCCTAGAAAAAGGCCAGAATGCTCACGTTTTGCCGCCACGGGGGGAAGCGTGTGGCCATTTTGAGGCCTGGTGCTTAGTGCGGAGGCCCGCCCCGCGCCCCCCGCCCCCCGCGCCCCCGCCCGCGCCGCGCCCCGCGCCTGCACCGACGCGCTCTAATCCCGCTCACGTTCCAGCCTCGTTAGCATGGGCCGAGGCGCGCCGGGGCCGTGTGCGCGGCGTAGATAAGGCACCGCCGCGGGTCCGCTCGCCCCCGATAAGCGCCTCGGCCATTATGGGCCAAATGATTCATTTTAATTTGGCAATTTCACCGGAGGGAGTGGGGACTGGTTGCGCGGCGCTAGCGTCGGCTCCGGGGAGAGTTGGGCGCGCTAAGACCGGGAGGGTCCAGCCGCGTTTTTGATCTCCAGGCCTCTCCGGACCCCTGCTCCGCGTCCTCTCGTTCCTTTTCCAGACGCCTTTCTGCAGCGACTTTCAGCCCAGCACGCTGTGCCCGGCCTGCTGAAGACCGAGGCATCGGAACCATCACTCTCAACTCCTCATCCTCGCTCCATTCGTTTATTTCTTTTTGGCCAGTGTCCTAGACACCCAAGTTTCTTTCTTTCTTTCTTTCTTTTAAGATTTATTTATTTATGCGTACAAGAGCTGGGGTACAGGCCAGAGGTGTGGGGGTGAGAGGATTCACCAGAGACAGAGTGGGGAGCAGAACAGGCAGACTGACCGAAATACACTGCTGAGGGGAGCAGCAGGTGAAGCAGGAAAGGTCCGCTGAGCCATGTGTGTAGCCCCCTGCCTGGCTGGGGGATTGACTCGTGCTGCAATGGCTGTGAACAGCTTCATAGATTGCGTCTTAATCCCTTGCGCCACCAGGGAGGACCCAGACACCCAAATTTCAATGGTCAGCGCCTCATTCCAGAAAGCTCACCAGCTCTCCCCAATGACAACACCAGCCCCCCCAGCCTCTCCCCCTTCAGCCCTGACCCTTTATTGCTCTAAAATGACCCTCTTGCCTCTAATGTCATGGACTGAGTTCCAACTCAGGACTCTATAGAGGCAGGACTAGTGTCAGCAGAGAGATGAAAATGCCCATTCTACTGAGTTTCAGGCTGAACCCAGGACCCAAGAACATGCCCCCACCCCCATAATATTTTAAACGTTTTAATCTTACTACTGAAGCGCTGTTCTGAGCGCTCACAGATACTAACTCACTTAGTCCTCAGGGACAATTCTGAGAGGGTGGTGCTATTATTATTCTCCATTTTCAGATAAGGAAACCAAGGCTCAGAATAAAAGCAACTTTCCCAATGTTACATGTCTATTAAGTGGTGGAGCCTGCGTTTGAAGCAAACTTGGCACCAGAGTCCTTACTGGAGTTCAGCTGGTGAATATACTGGAGCCTGGGCTAGGAGGAGGGATCTGAGTTAACTTATAGTACAAACACCTATACTCTAAGGTAGAAATCTGGGTTCAGTGCAGGGGTGGTGACTGGGGCTCAGGGTTCAGCCTATAGAGGGTATTTGCGTTCATTCTTTTAGTTTGGACTAGAAACAGCATAGGCTTAAATCTTAGCACAAGTCACTTAGCACTCTCTGACCCTCAGTTTCCTCATCTATAAAATGGAAAGGATAAAGCCTTCCTCACAGAGTTGTCATGAGGATTGAATTAAATGACCTTTAAAAGGTGGTGAATTAAGTACTAATCTGTAGCATCTCACCCAGTCCTGAGCCCAGGACGACATCAAGAGCACCTGCATGAGTGTTCTGGTTATCCTTAGAGAGCGGGGAATGAAGACAGAGAAATGTGAGGGGTGGGGGACTTACAGTGACCCAGATAAAAAGCCAAGACCCAACTCAAGTATCCAGTTCCAAGTCCACGACTCTACCCACCGTGCCAGGCTGCATTGTCCTTCCAGCATCTGTGGCTGAGCTCCTTTGGAGCCTGAGAACGAGGAGAAAGCCCTTGTGTGGCACAGGCTAAGTCCCAGTCAGGGGCTGAGCCTGGTGTGTGGCCGGGTCTGATCATCCTGGCCAGTCCTTCATCATCACGGTGGCTCTCTGAGGCAGTGATGCCCACACTGAGCTTGAGATCTGAGGGGGCAGGGTTAGAACAGTGAGCACCAGGGTCTTCCAGGTGGGCGGAGAGCTGGAGCATAAGGGTTTAAGGCTCATGAAAGGGACATGAGTCCAGTATGGTTGGAGCAAACTGATGAACCATTGGAAGAATTTTGGGGAGAGCCATTTTTTTTTTATTTGGTTTTGGGGTAGAGCGAATGTTTTATACGGAATCAAATTTGCATTTTTAGAAAGCTCTTTGGCTGCAAGCCTGGAGGGGGCAGGAGGAAGGATGTGAAAATATGGGTTCTGAGGCCAATGCAGGGGTCCAAGGTGCGGGTTTGGGCAGGGGACGAGGGAGCTGGCAGAAGAGATGAAAAGAGGTGTATGGAGAAGGCGTGTGTTTGGAATACAAAACTGCATTTGTAAGAATCCGGTTTGGGGGTGAAGGGGAAATCCATGAACCCCTTGGTGTTCTGGTTATCTTGCTTGCTTAGATGGGGGTGGTATTCTTGGAGAGGCGTGCGGAGGGATTCTGCATTTGGTTTTGATATCTTTGAGGGTCATCCTACAGGGCATTAAATGACTTGCTTAACACCCCAAGGGTTGTGGGGAAAGAGTATGGACAGGTGGAAATAATTTTGTCAGCCTTCAGCCGTGTGCGCGGACCCTCACCCTCAGCGGGAGGGAAGATGGGGTTCGCCTTGCTCCTGTGCCGAAGGCTTCGGATTCTGACAGTCTGGCAGCCATCCCTGACCTCCACCACCCCACCCCACCCCCCACTCCGTCTGGGGCTGGGGGCTCATGACGTCAACAGCCTCCTCCTCTCTGGTTTCCGACAGTCGGTGGAAAAACGGAAACTGTGCGGAGCGGGGCGCCGCCCGAAATAGCATCTGGTGCCTGTCGGTCAGCGCTCTGTCCGAGCGTCCAGGAGCTAGTGAGGCGGCTGGCGGGCCCGCCAGGAAATGCCACCCCTCCTCTGCCCGCCCCAAGCAGGGCAGGGGGGCAGGAAACTCGGAGCGCCTGGGCTGGGGGGGTGGCGAAAGGGGGGAGGGGCGGCGGGTCCCACACTGTGGTCAGCCTGGAGTCCAGTCCTGGGGTGAAGCGGGGAACAGACCAGGCTGGAGTTAGGCCTGAGCTGCTAACAGAGCTGTCTTCCCACCCCACCCCACCCTACCCCACCCCCAAAGGCTGAGTTCTTCCTACACCCTGAATCCCAGACTATGTACATTTTTCACGTGTTTCTGCCTAGCCTCACTGTAGATCCGAGCTGATCTTTAGGCTCCCTCCCCAGCTTCCCTGGGGTGATGCGGTGTGTGTGCAGTACCAGACCAGTCATGTTTATTTTCAATGCATTTATACAGCGCCTATGTGCCAGGTACTTATTGTCCTAGGCCTCACGCATGTTAATTCAAGTTAATTAACCATCACGCACCTCCAAGTTAACCCTTACACCAACCCAGCACAGCTCCAACTACCGTTACCTCCATTTTGTAGGTACCTAAGGAAGGCGCAGAGAGGTTGAGCAGGTGGCTGAGAACACCCAGCTGGTGAGTGGTGGTCTTCACACCTGGGGTTGTCTGGCTTCAGCCTGTGGTGCTTCCAAGGGTAGCGCAACAAGTCCAATGGTCAGGCGGTCCTGAGTCCCCATCCCTGCGCCTCTACCTGCCAACTGGGTGTTTAAAGGAAAGTTAGTTAGTTTCTGGGTTTTACTTTCCTCCTGTAAAGGAGGGAGATAATTGACCTTGCATCATTGTGTTCTTGGGATTATTTTTAAAGGTAAAAACTGAGAGGAAGTGATGTCATTATTTCTCCTTTTCACCGCCATATGACCAGGGTCTCCATTTTTGGCTCCCTTCCTGGTCCTGGGATTCCAAGCTTGTGCAAGTGGGGAGAGTCAGCCCTGTGCTTCCAAGCCCCAACACTACCATCACAATTCTCAGGGATGAAAGGACTTCATTCCAAATCAGTGATTCTCAAAGTGGACCATCAGCATCACCTGGGAACTTAGAAATGTAAATCCCCTAGAGCTCCGTGCCTGCTAAATCAGAAACTCCAGCGATGTAAAAAAAATCCGCCTTGGGCCCCCCAGTGGCGCGCCAGGGGTTAAGGCTCAGCACTGTGAAGTTGTCTGAGGTCACTGCAGCAGGAGTTCCATCCCCAGCCAGGGAGCTGTCCCAAATGGTGCAGTAGTCCTCTCCTGTCTTGCCCGCTGCTTCCCTGGGTAGTGCTCCCCACTCTGTCTCTGGTGAATCCTTTCACACATACCCCCACCTCTGGCCTACACCCCAGCTCTTGTATGCATAAATAAAATCTTTTTAAAAAATCTGTTTTAACAAGCCTCCAGATGATTTCTGATGTACATAAAAAATGTGAGAACACTGCTCTCGTTTACAACCCTCATCTGTAGTAAAGGCCAGTGTGCAATGGTTGAATGTATTAAAGCACTGCACTGCCTTGAAGCCATTTCCTTTTCTCTAGCCTGTGCTTGCAGGAACACATAGAAGACTGAAACTGCTCCCAGACATAGAGGTAGGCGTTTGCCTGAGCTCCTCTCCTTCTCATGAGCAGAGAACCCCAGAGTTTGTTTACCAATGGCTTTGTTCCCAGAGCTGTTAGTAAAAGACAATGTGTTCAGCCACCTACCCTCTACCTGGCAAAGAGTTGCTGGCGATCACCCCCGGGCTGGTGTATACACTTAGATACTTATGGGCAGGACCCCTGCATGGCTGAAGGTTAGATGTACTGAGACCTGGTATATGCCTGCCCTGCTCCTCACTTCATCCTCCACAAGAACCCTGCTGGTTGCTAGTGTGAGCCCCACTTTATTTTCCAAATTATGTACATTGAAGTAAAGTAGTCTTCCATCTTTGTGTCTGCTCCAGGGTTATAGATTCAAACCTCTACAAATACATACGTTCACAGCCTGCCCAGCACTAGTGCCCTTCACCTTGTTCCATTGAGCCCCCCACCAGCTACCACCCCATCACCACCCCACCACCCATTGCCTCAGTTTTGCAGTCAGATGGTTTGGTTTTGACTGATACTTTGTTATGTTTCTCTATATTCCACCTATAAGTGAGACCATCCTGTATTTGTCTTTGTCCTTCTGATTTATTTCACTGAACATTATTCTCTCCAATTCCATCCATGACAGCAGTTTGTCCTTTTTTATAGCTGAGTAGTATTTCATCATATATTTGCCATATTTTTCTGATCTAGTCCTCTGTACTTGGGCATTTAGGCTGTTTCCATAACTCAGCTAATGTGAACATAGCTGTAATGAATGTAGTAGTACATATGGCCCTTATATTTAGTGTTTTTATATTCTTTGAATAGATACCTAGGAAGTGCTGGCGATCCCCACTCTAGAGATGAGGAAACAGGCTCATCTCACCCAGAGCCACTCAGCTGGTCAGCACTCATGTCTGCTTAGACCTAATGTTCTCTCCACTCCTGTTTGCTGTAGTTAAATATTTGCTGCATTGGGAGAATGACATAAAAATCTTCAGCACTTTGGATAGCATTGTGATCTATACTACTTTATATTCCTCATTGCCTTAAAAGATTAAAAAAAAAGGCAAAAATTTCATTAAAACATGCGCAAACTTGCATTAGGGAAACACAAATCTACCAAGATATACTATGACACATCCACTTAAATGGTCAATACATGAAAGGCTGACAACACCAAATATTAGTGAGGATGTGGAGCAACTGGAATTCCCATTCATTGTTGAAGGGGATGTAAAGATCACACAATCACCTTGAGGAATACTTTGGCAGTTCCTTATAAACATGAAGTTTATAAATATACAATATTTGTATAAACATACAATATTTGTATAAATATACAATTATTTGAGAGAACTGAAAAAATATATATCCACAAATATTCACAGCAGCTTTTCTCATAATAACTAAAAAGTAGAAGCAATACAAATGTCTACCATCTGGTGCATGGATAAACACTTTGGGTATATTCACACAATAGAATACTACTCAGCAATAAAAAAGGATATGGCATAACTTCAAAGATATTTTGCTCAGTGAAAGAGGCCAAACTGAAGTATATAGCATATGATTCCATTTATCTAGAATTCTAGAAAAGACAAAGCTAGTCTATAATGACAGATCAGATCAGGGATGATGGCAGAAAGGAGATGACTGAAATATTCTCTGTTTAATGGCAGTGGTGGTTATGAGTGTGTGCATGTCGAAACTCAATACATGGTGCACTTATAATAGGACTTTTGTGTTGTATTCCTCAATAAAGTTGAGTACAAACATTGTCTGTAGCCTGGCTTCAGTCTTATCTCATCCAGGAAGCCTTCCCTGATCAATACTGCTCCAGCCTCCATTGATCTCTCTCTCTCTCCCTTCTTGCTGTCCTGATTAGCATGTCCCAGAGGCCTTCACTACCATCCAGCTCATGCTGCTCAGGGCCAAGCACAGGTGGACAACAGAGGAACTGAAATGATGGTGTTTCGAAAAGTGCCACATACGCTAGGGACAAGGGTCACTTCTTCCTCTGACCCTGAGCTTCCCCATCTGTACTAGGGATGGGGTGAGGGGACCACAAAGATCTGGCTCTTTCTCTTATCTCTTATCACTCTTTCACTCCGCTTCTCATGTCTGCCATCTTTATCTCAAGCCCTCGCTCTCGTTTTCTCTCGCTCTGCTCTTCTTTCCTGCCTCCGGCCCTGTGTCTCTGGCCCAATCTTTAATCTGGCTCTCATCTTAGCCTCCTTCCTCTTTTTTGGTCTCTGCTGAGACTCTCAGTAAAAACGCCAGTTCCCCAAAGGTGCCTGTAGAAACATGGCATCCCATTCTCGAGTCACATTTCTAACAAGTTGGACCCGATAGAAAGTCATCAGCTGGTCTGTCAGCTACATGGTGTGTTGTGAGGGGACCATGGAAAGGATGGAAAGGGAAGGGGAGAATTTTTAAAGCCATTGTTCATAAGACACACAGGCCTACTAACTATCACACAGTGCTGAATCACCCGGAGAGGCTGTGGCCGGAGGCCCTCTGGTCAGTATGTCCCAGTCCTAGGTGCCCAGTGCAGAACCCATGCATAGAAACAGAAACGGATGGTGTGGTGAGGAGTAGAGGACTGATTGCCAGGCTGCCCTGGCATAGAATTCCTTTTAATGGCTTAGTAGCTAAGTAATGGCCCTTTTTTTAAAAAAATCTTTATTTTTATTTATTTATGCATACAAGAACAGGGGTGTAGGCCAGAGGTGTGTATGTGTGGGGGGTGGTTTGAGAGGCTTTACCAGAGACAGAATGGGGAACAGAACAGGCAGGTCTACTGAAATACACTGCTGAGGGGAGCAGTGGGTGGGTCAGGAGAGGTCTGCTGCACCATGTGGGTAGCTCCCTAGCAGGGGCTGAGGATTGAACTCATGTCAGCACTGGCTGGTGATAGCTTGATAGTGCTGAGGCTTTAACCCTTGAGCCACCAGGGAGGCCCCAGTAATGATCCTTAGTAGTAGTAATGGTCCTAAGCAAGTTACATCACTCCTTGGGCCCTAGTTTCATCATCTCTCAAATGGGGTAAAAATAATACATAATTCACAGAACTGTTGAAAAGATTGAGACATATATAAAGAACTCAGCACAAAATAGAAGCCTCTACTCCATAGCAAGCTCTGTCATCAGACCTAGGAATACTAAGGTGGAAGAGTCAGACACAAAAGCAGAGAATTATAGTGTAGCTTAATACGTAGTCTACCGGAGAGGAGGATACAAAATGCTCTGGGAACCAGAAGGTGTGTGTGTGTGTGTGTGTGTGTGTGTGTGTGTGTGTGTGTGTGTGACAGAGAGCGAGAGAGAGCGAGAGAGAGAGAGAGAGAGAGAGAGAGAGAGAGAGAGAGAGAGAAGAGAGAGAGAGAGAGAGAGAGAGAGAGAGAGAGTTCAGCCAGGACTGGAAAAGATCAGACTAGACTAGAAAGGGTGCCATCCATCATGGACTGTGAGTAACTGGTCTGGAAAGCTGGTCTGGAAAGGCAATAGCAAGTACAGAGACCCAGGGATGGGAAGTGAAGGGCACATGTGGAGGTGAGAAGCTCAGTGAGATTGTGGCTCACTTTGTGGTAGATGGCTGAGGATAGTGTGCCTGGGCAGCCAAAGCACACACCCACCCAGCTTCATTCATTCATTTTATTCCACACTCACTAAGCACCTAGTTTGTGCCAGACAAAATTCTAGGTGTCTGGATGACAAAGGTGAATGACATGCTCCCCTTTCTTGGATAGCATGTCCTGTACTAGGCTAAGGAATCTAGGTTATTCCTCACTCTATTACAGTGGAGGAGAGGCAATCACCCACCCTCTCTGGAACTGCCACTTCATTTGCACAGTGGGCCTAGCCCCTGCTATTTGTTTATTTTTAAAAAAAAGATTTATTTATTTATTTATACAAGCACTGGGTACAGTCAGAAACGCGGGAGGGTGAGAGAATTCACCAGAGCCAGAGCGGGGAGCAGAGCAGGCAGAAGGACCGAAGTACACTGCTGAGGGGAGCAGCGGGTGGCAGGAGAGGTCTGCGCGCCATGTGGGACCCTCCTCAGGTGGCTGGGGAGCAGCCGGGGATCGAACCGGCGCCACAGAGGCCGCGGGCAGCTTCGCAACCCAGCGCTCAACCGCTGTGCCACCGGGGAGGCCCCCTATTTGTTCATTTTAAACAGACACTTTTTGAGCAGTGGTCCGGGCCCTGTACTGCTTGCTGGGGATGGGGCGCACTAAGAGCCCATCTGGGCTGCCCTCACGGAGCTGAGGTGCACATCTACTTTGGCTTTGGAGAACTGAAAGGAATGGAATGAAACTGGAAGGAAAGGAATTGAACTCAGGGTTTAGGGCAGCACCTGGTTGGGCCCTTTGCCTCTCCTGGCTCACTCCCAGCACTCCTGTCTCTTGATACCCCAGGACTGCTTGCTGGGGCCCTGATGCACTGGGCAGCAGGGCAAGGGAAAGGGGCAGGGTGAAGACCTTGAGGAGACATGGACTTTGGGTACCCTGGAATTCCAGAAGAGCAGTCCAGCAGTCCAGCAGACAATCCAGCAGACAGTCCAGCCTCTGGACCCTTCTCCTGTGCCGCTTAAACATCCCTTCAACATGACTCCAACCACACTTATCTGGGTGCCTGTATGCCCCACTTAGCCCCACAAAGACAGGGACTATCTGGTCTGTCTATGTGCCAGCATATCACAGACAGAAAGGAGCACCACAAATGTATGTTGAAGAGACAAGAGACAGAGACAGAGCAGGAGAGAGAAACTGAGGGGAGGGACACCACCCAGCAGGAACTGGCCAGTCCTCCTGGGGCTAGAAACCAGCCATAGAGAATGTGCAAGTGTATCCTGTAAGCCCTTGTAGTAGAGATAAATGGCTCCATGATTACAAGGGCTGAGCCACAGCCCCTTCCTGGGGTGGCCCAGGAAATGCAGGCTTTGAAGGGGGGAGGGAGGTAGTGTGCTGCTGGCTAGGTGGGGGGAGGGGAGCGCAGGCAGCAGGGTGTGGAGGGTCACAGTGCAGATGTGTGGTCCAAATGAGAGTGTGAGGGTAGGAATTTGGTGCAGGTTAAATGGATGATTCTCCCATGTGAGAGATGACTGAGATGTATGCACAAATGCATTTTGGGAACATGCAGGACTTGTTTTCACTAGACAACGAGTCTTACGTGGTTCCACTTTCCAGGAGCTCCCAGCCATGGGTACACATAACCAACATGCAAGCAGCTTGTAATAAATCTGTCAGAGGAGGAGGACCAGAGAGAAGGTTATGGAAAGTCAGAGAAGGAAAATATCACCCCTCAAGAGGATTCCAGATGGGGAGAGGACATGGGTGGGGACAGCCTGTACTCTAGGGTTTGAAGGGCACACAGGGCTTCTGAAACTACGGAGGGCTTAGAGGCAAAGGGAACATGAGCAAAGAAGAAGGCTGGGGTGCACATGCTTGTACACTACCTTTCCTTCCCTTTCTAGCACAAGAGGAGAAAGGGAGGGTCTAGGTTTGACTGCTTGACACCTAACTTACTGACCCCATTATCAAGGCATATAATGGTTTGGAAGGCTTGAGCCCCGAGTGCTGGGCCCTGCTCTGTGCTCACTAAGCTGTGGGAACTGGATCCAGCAAGTCCATTTTCTTCTTTGGGCCTCAGTGTCCTCATTTGTACAATGAGGGCCCTGCAGCTCAGAAACATCAGACACCTGGTGTCATCTTTTCCACTGTGTTTGTAACTAATCCCTCTTGCCCACCTGGTCTCAAACCTCCTACGAAGAGGCAGGACATAGGGCTCTCCCCAAATCCATCCTTTTCCTGGAGTTCAGCCCCTGGCCAGGAAGTGGGAAAGCAGGATTTCCTCTGAGGATGTTCTCTGTGACCCAGACAGTTCCGGTTTGGGGAGCGTAGAGGAGACAGAGAGCCTCACCCAGGCTTCCAAACCCGAAAGCCCCTTTTTGTGGGTTTGATGTTTTTCTGCCACACTGGACTTTGAACTGCCTAAAAACAGGGAATGTGTCATTCAAAGCTGAAGAATGCTTGGTACCACTTGGGACAGATGTCACTCAACGTTTTGGTGGGGAAGACTGAATCCTCTTTGTATTTTTAAAATTTTTATGCAAAGTAGGGCAATCTCCTTTTCCTCATCTCTGCCTGTGGAAATCATTCAAAATCCTCCAAGGTCTGACTCCACTTGCAGAAGCCTTTCCCTCTGGGCTTGTAAACCACGGCTCACACTGCGCTGGATCACATGGCACATAATCACAGTATGTCAGAGATGCATGGCTAGCACTGTCACCTCCAGAACAGAGAAACTGAGGTCTACTGATAGGAGGTGACTTGCTCAATGTCACAGATTTGAGCCAAAGCAATGACGAGGGGAACCCATTGTGTTCCACTTGTATGTTTTCTCCCTTTCCAACCCTCGTATCCTGCCCTCAAGACCCTCCAATGCTGTAGACCTATTCACTCTGTGCTTTCCAACAAGCTATTCCTTCCATCAGAAAGATCGCCCATTCTCCTTCTCTTCCCTATATTGCTCCTGCAAGATTCTGGGAAAATGTCACCATCCTTGTGGAACATTCTCAAAATAACCCACCACCAAGCTTCTCCGATATATCTCACACATTCTATTTATTATCAGCACTGACCTCACTGTTTGCATGTCTCTCCCTCATTGGACTGACTTATTTCGAAGCAAGTTTGTCTTGTTCATCACCGGATGCTGAGCGCTGAGCTTGTGCCCATTCTGAATCAGTATCCTCTACCTGTTGAATGATGAGGGGAATAAATGGCGCTGATGAGGAGAGGAAGAGCAAAAGGTAGTGGCTCTTGCTGGGCTAGATGCTATGGAAGGACCTAGGCTGATGTCCCTGACCCCGTTATACCCAACAGTGTCTGTCTCTTAGCTTGGTGGTGGGGTAGGGAGAGGATTAACTATGCCTACCATACACACTTCAGTCAGGTTTTGGTTGTGAGAATTCTGAGGAAATATTTGCGGAAGCACTTGAAAAGTATGAAGCAGTCTGCAACTTTAAGACATTATCATTACATTTATTTTGCAGACATAAAATCCTCTCATTTAATCTAGGAGGCTCAGAAAGGTTCTGCCCCCATGAGTAATGTCTAGAAAACAAGAGCACAGAAAAACCTTTTGTTCCTTTAATTTCCTGAGCCCAATACAGTAGCTTACCACCGCATTGTAAAATCACTAAAGTTTATAAATCTTTGAACATTAACATAGCTGGGGTTGCTAATTTCAGGACTCGAGTAAAAATAGAAGTTTCTGGTCTTGGCTGAAGGGTGAAGGGACCCTTTCATGGAAGAAAAAAGGCAGGGCAACTAGGAGAACAGCATTGACTATAGTATTCAGAATCATCTTTGAGCTTGAGGTCTGTTTCTTATGGAAAGTGCTTCCTGAATAGAACCGAGAAAGTTTATTTTGCAGTGGCTTAATAAGAGCTTGAGCCCTGGAGTTAAAACTCGAATCTCTGTTAGCAACTTACTTGGTTACTTCCCTAAGGCTGTTCTCTCAACTAGGAGGGTGACACACCAGCTGGGTCAGCAGGAGGCTTAGATGGATGAATGCTTGGGAAGGGCTCTGCACAGCACCCTATAAACACGTGATAAGCCTAAAAAGATGTGAGCTATCATGATCACACGCTGTGGCTCCTGGAAATCTGAATGTCTCGTTGTGGCTTTTCATCATACACTGTTTCCTATTGTTGTGTGACCTGCTTCCAGGTATTCGTTTCTCCTGTCTTTACAGCTGGCAAGGGGCACAGCTTATGGGGCTTAGCACAGGCAGAGCACAATGTAGGCAAAGGACAAGTGAGCACAATGTAGCCAGTGAAGGGCTCAGTGGTTGAGTGAAGAGATATTTGAAGAAGGTGGGGAGTGGGGCCAATTGGCCGGGACCAGGACTGAAGGATCTGTTTCTCAGAAGGTGGGTAACAGAAGCACTATCATTTTCTTATTCCACTTTAAGTATCACCCACATGTCCATAAACAGTATGCTGTGGGACAGAATAAAAGAAAAAAATTCTGAGAAAATGTCACTCGAGATACAATCATTTCTAAAGCCTTTTCATCCAATTTTCCCAGTAGTGATTTCCCCAAGATGACTAAAACCTATTACAGCAACAAACTCGACAAATAACTTCCCACAGTAAAACATTCTTCTTAGAGAAATTTTTTAGAGTGGGCTTCAGTGAGTCCTTTTTCTTTGGAGCTGTATTTAGTAAAGACATGTTCTGTGGAATTAACCTGCAGTTTAAATTCAGTCTCAGATAACACAAGTGATGGAATTAGATTTTGCTTAAAAAGCCTCAGGTTCAGTTATTGTTCAGCTAGAGAGGTTCTTGTTTGGTGTGAAAATTACAGGGTTCTCAGTGATAAGTCTAATTAATGAGGCTGTCAGTTAATACACCAACATTCTCTGTTTTTTCAATAATGTGCAATATAAATTGTACCTACATTCAATTCCTGGGTGAAGCATTGAGGGCTAAAGTTAAAAGAGCACACTTGAAGTGGTATCGATAATTCTGTTACTTAAAAATTTACTGCAATGAAACCTGCAAGTGGTCTTTTATCTTACTTATTAAAATAACTCAAGTCCCAAATGAGGCCTCTGGAAGCATCACTGTCACTTATATCTTAACTTAGACATGAAGAGCAATGCCATGGGTCTCTGGGAACAGCAGTCCCAACATTGCTTTACCTGGGCTTGCTAACTGTTGTTTTGTCAGTTGACCTCAGAAGACCCCTGCTGGGTTGAAAGTAGTAAGAGGCCCAAGTCTCTTTCTTTCCATTTTACATATCCAACTTTGAAATAAGGCAAGGACATCTTAACTTCAGCAGCACAACTTTATCTCTCAAGGGAATGAAGACTTTTTTCATTAATCATCATAAATAACCATTTAAAACTTAACCCCTATCAAGGTGGGGGGATAAAGGAAGCAACTATTGTCACACTCAATAACTTAGATGGAACTCAAGGACATTATGCTGAGTGAAAATCAATTTCAAGAAGTTACTTTCTGTGTTTCCATTCACATTAACATTCTCAAAATGAAAAAATTCCAGTGAAGAGACCATTGATTGTCAGGGGTTGAGATTTGAGGGAGGGTGTTTGAAAAGGGGAGCGCTAGTTTCTTTGTGGTGATGACTGTGTATGCTGACTGTGGTGATGATTTCTTTCTGTATGCTGACTGTGGTGATGATTATACTAACCTACATGTGACAAAACTGTCATAGTGCTGTACACCAAAAAGTAAATAAATGAGTGTGTGTAGAAACTGGTGAAAACTGGAATGTCTGTGGTATCGTTACTAATATTGTAGCCAATGTCAATTTCTTGGCTGTGATCATTTCCTATGGTTATATAAGACACTGGGGTCCCTGGGTAAATGGTATACCTCAACTCTAAACTTGTAACTTTTTAGGAACCTAAAAGTTTTGCTTTTTAAAGTGGGGAATAATAAACTATTGCTGAGGACAAAAGAAAACAGTCGGTGTAGACAATTTTATTTAAGTTCTATTAAAAAATTAAAACATTTGAAAACAAAGTTTATAATACACACTCATACCTAATAATTTTCTTATTCTGTGATAGCTAGTGCTGTATGTTGAAAAGATTACATTAACAACAACCCACCAGATTGCAAAAGATGCATCTTAATTAAGGACATATACACTATTTGTATAAAAGATGTTATTATTTTTTAAAATAAAAGTTTCCCCTTAAATTCAATAAGGGTCGACTCAGCTAATTTAGTCAGGGTCATGATAATGTTATTACCCGTTCTTTTAGGTGATTCTGGGTAAACAGATGCACAGATGCAACACACTAGGAAAAGACTTACTTTTCAAATGGCAGAGTATAAAACAGGAGTCCAGAATCAAAATTCGCCTAAATTTGTTGAAATAACTGATCTCAGGAATTGTTTTTTTAAAAAAGGTTTCAGTGACGCTGAATAGCTCTACCTGAACAAAGAGGACTTAGCACCCTACTAGTAAACATCTCATCAGGTCACTTGTTAAGCTCTTTGTAATCAGCTGTTGCCAAGAAACAGGTAACTCCTAGAATGACTAGGGATCCCCAAACTACCCAAAGACTCTGGTTTCTTTAAATATCTTCAAGGGACAGTCCATCCTCCTATCAGGAGAGTAGGGAGCTAAATATTTAAAACAATTTTGGCAACTGTCTGAGACGCTTTACATCTAGAAAAGTGCCTACTGAATTCATACTATTCATTTGCTTTAAACTTTCAGAGGGTTTCAAACTTTCAGGGAAAACAGGAATGTCCCTCTCATTTTCTTTCTCAGGATGCGGGGTAAACTCTGCTTTTCCAGGTCGGAGATTCATTGCAGGACTTGGTTTTAGGTTCTTTAATAAGAAGGCTGGGTTTTCATCCAACTGCCGTGTTGCTTTTGTCTGAACAACTTCATTTGTAATATTTCTCAATACTGGCATGTCTGTGTAAGTGCCCACAGAGTCACAGTTATAACAATTAATTATTTCACAGGCATTTCGAGAAGGCTCTTTCTGACAACCAAGTTGTTCAGGTATGGATGTAGGGTTTTGATTCAATAAATGTTCACTCTTGATCTCTGTACTGTCTGGGGGCTCCTCTTCATCTTCACTATTGTCACTGCTTTGTATGAGTCCATATCTCTTCATGTATTTTTTGGTTGCGAATGACATGTTGTTTGGTGAAATTAAACTAAGCCCCACTGTGCTTCTGTCTGTATTAATATGAAAAAGGCTAAAAGATGAGTCACAGTTATTTTGGTTTGATCGAGACAGAGACAGCTGTGACAGCTGATTTTCATTTAAATATTTCAGAGCTATAGCATTTGCTTCCATGCTCAAATCCACACCATTGGGGCTTAAGCCACTCACGCCAACATTAGCAAATGACATGTAGTTTAATCCAGAGATCACTGCTTCAGGGCTGATGCAGGCCAATACACTGAAAGACACAAAGGGGTAGGCTGTCATTTGTCTTGTTTTGAAACTAAACAGTGTTATTCTCAATGTGTTCCATTTCATGCAAGGCACAAAAAGCCTTCAGCTTTGGCCTTCAGGGTGCTTTTCATCTGAGTTTGATGATCTAGATATATTCAAGAAGGTAATACACGATTCACAGACCGAAACAGAAACACAAATTAGTTTTCCTAAATTTATACATTAGTGATGGTTTTAAGATCAAACACAAGGCACTCATTTTTAGTGAACAGAAAAACCCCTTTACATCAAAATGCTTTATACAATATAATGAAAGAGCCCCAGAGAGTAAGTCAGACTCGATCTCAACTTGCTCTTACTAGCTGTTCAACTTCGTTAAAAATCTATTACAGTTCTTTCACCTGGACACAATGGCAAAGGATAGCTGTTTTATAAGAACTAGAGGAATAGGAGGGATCACAGGGATTATAAAGATCCTCAGAAAACTAAACTACAATCTGTAACACTGTATCTGTAGAAAAACATGTCTAAAATTCTGAACTGCCTTATAAACTTTTAGCATTCCAGTTATATTATAGCCATGTGTGTTAGAATATAATAGTAAATACTGCCAATAAGTACTACTGAAGTACTAAAAATAAAGCATTTATTTTAAGAATCAGTGATCACCTGAGTAGGTGGGATTTGCTTCATTCAGGAAATGATTCACTGAAGTCTATGAAGCACAGTAAAGGCAATGAGAATTCAGAGACACATAAATCTTCCTGGAAAGGTTACCACAAGAACATGCTATAATCTATTAGGAATAAAGTATCCTGAGTACAAAGTATCAATATTCTGATGAGGGGTACAGATGATAGTGACAAGGAAGGTGACATCTAAGTTTAGTTTTGAAGGTTAAGAAGGATTCTGGCAAGATATTGGGTGAAAAAGAATATCCCGGATAAAAGTAACAGGAAGAAACCTTGCAAATGCCAACAGTGGCTAAGCCGGAACTTGGTGAGAGTGGTAGAAGACTGAGTTTATGACACACCATGTAACAATGTAAATTAATCAGACAGGCGGAAAGGATACTCCAAACTTAAGATTTAAGACTACTGACAAAATTTGACTTTCATGGTTAGAGATGCAACAATTTTTAGTGCAGTTTTATTTTTGATCACAGTAACACAGAGCCAATTAATAAAATAGAAATGATAAACAATTTAAGATGTCTTTGATCTAAATTAGCACAGATCATTAAAAAGGGTAATTTTAATAAAGGATAATTATAATACAGACTAAAAATACTGCTAATGTCAGATACCTCACCTATGGGCTTACATAGCATATTACATCCTTCCTTTTCTTTTTTAAATACCACAATTTGTGCAAGGGATATTGAAATCTATTTCTTATACTTAGTAAATCTAAGAAATATAGGAAATTTCCCATTAAAAAGGTAAAAAAATTTTTTTGAGGGTTGCCACTGCATCATTTAATTAATTGCTGTGTTTACTTGACTGCCAGGCTTTTGTTGTTAGGTTATATTTATATTTATTTATATTATATTTATTGAGGTAATGTTGATTCATATCACAGTACATGTCTTAGAGGATATCAGAATATATTGTAATTGACAAAGATAAATAATCTTTATATCTTCACTGAACTATAAGCTCTGTGAGAGCAAAGCTGTCTTTAACAGGTTATATTGCATACCAAGATAGTGCTCATAGCTGGCTCAGAGTAGAAGCTCAATACATACTTATTTACATAAAATGAAAGTACTGGTGAAATAGTGAAACATGTATCTGGTAGAAGTAAAAAGTCTTACTTTCAGAAAGCAATGTAGCAACAGCTTTACAATTTCCCTCCCACTTTGACTTAGTCTGACTATTTCTGAGAGTCTATTCTAAGGAAATAATCCTAAAACTAAAAATTACAATATTGGCAAAAAGAAGTTCATCATAGCAATATTTGAAATAGTAAGAAATTGCAACCAGCTAGACAAGTTCTTTTCATTCTGTCCTGCTTGGTAAGTTATTATATTCCCATTAAAGATGATTCTTAGAAAGGGTTATTACAACCTGGCTTATTTCCCAATATAAAACCTGAAAACAAAAAAACAAAACAAAACAAAAACAGAGGTAGGCGGAGCATAAAACAGAAAGCTTCAAAATATAAACCATAATCAGACTTCACCAAAAAAATTTAAACAAACAGAAAACAGAAGAACAAAACAGTCAAAAAACACACAAACAACAAAAAACTCAAAGCTATGGACCCTGGAGTAGAACAGCAGGTTTAAAAAATCATTGGTGAGGGGCCTTGAACACATTGATACTTAATTTCTTCATCTATAAAACAGGAATAAAAACAGTTTCTACATACCATAGATTGTTAAAAGGATTAAATAAAATAATGCTGCTTAAAACTCTAACACAATTCCTGACACATTCTGAACATTCAATAAATGGTTCCTATTAATACTTCAGAAAAACAGAAGGAAAAGCAAAAGCAAAATTTAGGGCCTCCCCAGTGGCATAGCAGGTTGAGCGCATCACTGTGAAGCTGTCCGCAGTCACTGCAGCGGGTTCCCAGCCCACCAGGGAGATGCCCAAATGGCGCCGCAGACCTCTCCTGCCTTGCCTGCTGCTCCCCTCAGCAGTGTTTTCAGTCATCTGCCTATTCTGCTCCCAGCTCTGTCTCTCAGTGAAACCTCTCACCCTCCCGCACTTCTGGCCTGTACCCCAGTTCTTGTATAAATAAATAAATCTTTAAAAAAAAAAAAAGAAAAGAAAAATTTAGTAATAACTAGGTTTGGCTGGCACAAACATGTTTTTTGGTCAACTTTTCTAAATTGTCCAAAGTTTTGAAAATAAGCTTATATTACATTACTTTGATCATCAGAACAAAACAAATATCAAATTCTAGTTCTAGAGCTCTACATAGTATTTTATATAATTTATACCAGATTATAAAACTTAAAAGTTTTCTTCATATGGAAATATAGCTATGCTATTGCAAATTTCTGCCAGGCTATTATTCTAGGAAAATACTTTATAGTCCACAATATTAAATGAAAATTCCTATTTCATAAATGCTAACATGTTTTTAAAAAGCCAAAATTATACAGACAGTAAAACTGTGTTTCCTAAAAAGCTTATTTCTTTTGGTGTTATTACTCCAGATAGCATCTTTTTCATTTTCTAAAATTCCAACCCTGAGCATATATTATTATTATATATATATTTTTTAAAGAGCTCCACACTTTTTTTAAAATTTATTTTATTTATATAAGAGCTGGGGTACAGGCCAGATGCATGGGAGGGTGAGAGGATTCACCAGAGACAGAGCAGGGAACAGAACAGGCAGCTGACCGAAATACACTGCTGAGGCGGGCAGCAGGCAAGACAGGAGAGGTCTGCTCGCTATGTGGGTTGCTCCGAGGCCGGTGGGGATTGAACTGGCACTGCAGAGGCTGCGGACAGCTTCATAGCACTGCGCTCAACCGCCTGCGCCACCAGGGAGGCCCGAGCATATATTATTTTTATAGTATAAATAATATAAATTGTTAAGGTATGAGCAGGATAATCTTGATTAAAACAATTTGATTATGCCACACTGATTTACTGAAAAAGGCTTTATTTTCCATTTTATTCCAGGCATTTAAAACATGAATCAAGTTCATTACTGAAAATATTAATGGCAATATTTCATACCAAAGACATTAAAATAGAGTGGCTGCCTAATGAAGAAAAACATCACATAAAACTAAAGCCCAAAGGCAGTAATGCCAAAATTTAACCATTCCAACAGACATTATATGGCCTCTATCTCACAGTATGGAAACTAGACCTTTGAAAATACTAGCCTCACTTTCCTTCACTGTTGGTAGGAATATAAACTGGTACATTGATTTTGGTGGACAATGGTAATTAACCTTTACCAAAACTTCACATGCACAAATTTTTTGATCCTGCCTTTGTGTAAGAATCTATCCTATGAAGATACGTGTACATATACCTATAGAATGATGTTCATTCAGCATTGTTCAAGATAAGAAATGACAGATTCAGCCTAAAAGTCCATTAATAAAGGACTGGGATTCACTATATTCCAGTAATGGGAACACAAGAGAATTATGTGCGGTTGTTAAGATGCAGAAGAAACAACTGCATATGTCTACAAGGATTTAAGATATAATGTTAGGCAAAAAAGCCAAACTACAATACTCATCACATACATAATATACTTGAGCATGAAGAACAAAGTTTCTAGAAGAATAAAAAACAGTTAAGAGAAATAATCATGGAGGAGTCAGTTTGGGAGTTGGGGACTTTTGTATTTCATCTGATATTGTTGGTATTGGTATTTTATTTTTTTATTGATTTATTTATTTATGCATACAAGAACTCGGGTACAGACCAGAGGTGCGGGAGAGTGAGAGGATTCACCAGAGGCAGAGTGGGGAACAGACTGACTGTCTGACTGAAACACACTGCTGAGGGGAGCAGCAGGCGAGACAGGAGAGGTCTGCTGCACCATGTGGGTCACCTCCCTGGCTGGGGATCAAACTCATGCTGCAGAAGTTGTGTATAGCTTCATAGTGCTGACGCTTAACCACTTGCACCACCAAGGTGGCCCCGGTATTGGTATTTTTTAAATCATGAGGCTGTATTACTTTTGTAATTAGAAAACAACAGCAAAAATAACAGACAACATGCGAAACTTAGTAATACATTTCCAGATTTGGCCCTCTTTTTAAAAGCAAATATGCACCAAGGCCACCTGAAATGAAGAAGAAACTGAACGGTATGGCCAGTAGGAACTGGTGAGCAATAAGGAAGGTTCGGGTAACTAGACTCTTCAATTCCTACACTAAGTAATGTTTTTGCATTACAGATGGCATAACTGCATAACAGTATGTGCAGTACCTGGCACAGAAAACTGTCACTCCAGAAGCCTACCCAGACAGCACAAATGAGTAAAAGCTCATTTTTCCTCAACTCCCAGAACATTCTGTTGACATCTTCAGGAGACATCCCACAATATCTCTCAAATTACCTAAGTATGTAACCCTCTCTCCTACCAAACTGAATAACCAAAGGGTAGAGATGATCTCTTATTCATCACACATATAGGAGGCCCTGAACACATAATGAATTAAATTGAATTGATTGGCAAGCTTATATCTTTTCTTGTGAGACCACTGCAATACATCTACAATTTATTAATCTATTAAAATAAATTTTGAAGTTACCTGGCATGATCTACTTTATGTGCATTTGTCTTCACTTTAGTGGGAGAATCAATTTTTACTCCAAGGCTTCTTAGTTGCTTAAGGGTTGCATTAAGAACACAATCTTTGTCCACCAAGCCTGAATCATGCTTTTTCTTCTTTGCATGGTAGACATTTTGGGTTCTGGTACATTCATGGCTGATAATTACTGCTTTAGTAGATGGTTGCTCAGTTTCTTTGGGGGAATTATTTAATAGGTGGTTCACTTGACCCTAATGAAAAGAAAAAGGACAGATTTTAAAAATCATGCGTAACATTCTTAGGAAACAAAAGTATAAATAATAGCAATGGTAAAGCAAGGGAAATGAAAAATAACATCCTGTGAAATTCTACAAAGTATCAAGTACATTTGCAAGTATTATGACATTTTTATAAAAGAACCCCTTCCTAATGAATTATTTCACCAGACTCTAAAGATCCTAAAATGTTTTGTTCCGAACTTTTTCATTTTATTTCCTTATTTTTTAAATCTTTTTTTTTTCCTGAGATTTATTTATTTATACAAGAACTGGGGTACAGGCCAGTGGCATGGTAGGGTGAGAAAATTCACCAGAGACAGAGCAGGGAGCAGAACAGGCAGATGGACTGAAGACACTGCTGAGGAGAGCAGCGGGCGAGGCAGGAGAGGTCTGCCGTACCGTGTGGGTTGCTCCCTAGCCGGCCAGGTATCGAACCCGTGCTACAGAGGCTGAGGACAGCTTCACAGCGCGGCACTCAAATTGCAGTACCACCAGGGAGGTTCCAAAACTTTTTCATTTTAAAACCAATAGATTTTAAATCATTTGAATATTTCAAGTATTCTTACTTGAATATCTCAAGTACTCTTACAACAATTATTTAAAAAATTTGAAAAATGGTTGTTTCAGTCACAAAACAGATCTTCATTTGAATTCGACTCCTTTGTTTATTCAGTCAGAATGAGAATGCCCTGTGATCCTAATTCTGCCTTCCTGACATTAAAGCATATTGCATTTCCTAAGCCCACAACTACTAGCCAGAACCAGGCCTAGGACTTAGTGGGCAAATAACAAATATATGTTCATTGATGAATACTTGGGGATCTATGAATTATGTTAAATTAGCCTTCACTTATAAATGTAGGAATCAAATGTTCCAGTCTCCAATTTGGATGGAAATGAATCAGTGTCATTTAAACTTTTAAGTTCAAATTCTATCCTTTCCAAGATGACTGTTTTCCTCCAACCAGAATTATCCTTTTCTCTGTGCTGCCTTTGCTTCCTAAAGTACTTTCCAGACTGTCCTATAACTGTCACCTAGTATCCACATACTACTTCTAGGTTCTCAAGGGCAGAGATTGCCATATGCATCTTTACATTTTCTCCTTATTTAGTTTCCTTTATTAGACTAAGCTAAGTATATTCAATAAAAATCTGTTTACTTGAACTGAAATCAGTAAATATTATCATAACTGTTCTACTACTTTTGAATTTTCAAATTTTCTGTAAAATCTCACTTACTTTTTTCTGATACTAACTTTAGCTTTAATTTGGTGCAGTAGCAACACATATTTTAAAATAAGGCTTTTTTTCTGTTATCTAAGTACCTGATGACTGGTATGTTTACAGTAAACTGATGAATTAGGTTATCATGTTTTATGAAAAACTAAAAGAAACAAATGATATATCTTCAAATCTCAAAAAAAATCTTTTTAATATCAAGGTGCTGATCATTTAAGGCTAAGAAAGATTTTAATGATGTGCCCTGGACTAAATAACCATCTCACAAAAGCTGAAATGCTTCACATTTTCTTACCAATAAATCCTGATATATTTTCTGATTATCTGATGGTTGATGAGGCAAAGATTGCGTAACTTGCTCAATTTTTGGTTCCCCTGATGTTACAGAGTTGTTACTGGTGCCCTCTGTTGGTCCAGTCTGCAAACACATGTTTACATTCTCTGCCAGCAGGGAATTCGGAAAGAACACAGGCACATCAGGCTCTTTTCTTACAAGTGGAGAAGAGCTGCTTGAAAGGATAAATGTGTTAGTTATTGAGGTACATTTAACATATATTTGAAGTGCTGTAACTTCAACCTGTATGTTTATATGTGAAATCTTGTCTGAGAGTTTTATCAAAATAACCTGGTAGAAGCTGAAATGGCTAGGGATACAACTGAAATAAAATGGATTATGAGTAGGAAATTTTTAAAACTGATTATATATAGTGGCTTGCTAAACTATTCTCATAATCTTATGCTTGAAAATTGTTGTCATAATATTTGCAATTAAAAAAGGATTCCAAAGTAATTTCTTTTTTTAAAGATTTTTTTAATGTATTTATGCATAGAAGAGCTAGGGTGTAGGACAGAGGTGCAGAGTATGAGAGGATTCACCAGAGACAGAGTGGAGAACAGAACAGGCAGACCTACTGAAACACACTGCTAAGGGGACCAGCAGGCAAGACAGGAGTGGTCTGCTGTGCCATGTGGGTTAGCTCCCTGGCTGGGGATCGAACTCATGCAGCAGTGGCTGGCTATAGCTCGACAGTGCTGAGATCTTAATCCCTGCACCACCAGGGAGGCCATTCCGAAGTAATTAGGTCTTCCATAAATTGGAAACAAACCCAGCAAATATTCTTTGAGCTTATGGTACGTGCTGCTACAGAACTAGACCCAACAGATTGAGCAGATTAAAAAATCCCTAACTGCACGGCATTTCTGTGAGTTGTGGAGACTAACAATACCACATAAGTAACAAATAATTTCACAGAATGACAGCTGCTCTGAAGAAAATAAACCAGGGTGATCAAGTGGAGTGTAACTGGGATAGGGACAAAGAAGCGAGAGGTTATATTAAGTAGGGTGGTGTAGGAAGCCCTCCCTGAGGGGTAACTCTTGAGCAGTGACTTGAATGATGAGAAAGGACCAGTCATGTGAGTATCTGGAGAAGAGTTCCAGGTAGAAACATGGCAAGTGTAATCATATAGTTATCTTTTTATGAGTACTTTATTTTACTTAGCATAAAGTCCTCAAATTTATCCACACTGTAGCATGTGACAAGATTTTCTTCCTAAGGCTGAATAATATTCTGTTGTATGTCTATGCCACACTTTCTTCATCTATACATACATCAATGGAAATCTGGGTTACTTTGACACTTGGCTATTATAAATAATGCTCTTGTGAACATGAGTGTGGAGATAGCCACTTTCAAGTCTTTTGGATGTACACCCAGAATCATATGGTAGAGCTATTAAAGTTTTTTTTTGGAAGTCCCATACTATTTTTCATGGTGGTTACATCATTTTACATTTCCACCAACATTGTACAAGGGTTCTGACTCCTCTACATCCTTGCCAACAATTGTTATTTTCTGGGTTTTTTTTTTATAGTAGTCATCCCAATGGGAATGAGGTGACATCTCATTGTTTTCTATTTGCGTTTCTCTCATGATTAATGAAATTGGACATCTTTTCATATGCCTGTTGGTCTTATCATTGGAGAGCAATGTCCTCTGCCTATTTTTAATAAGGTTATTTAAATTTTTGTTGCTGGGTTTCAAGAGTTCTTTATATATTCTGGATATTTGATTTGTAATTACTTCTCCCTTAAGGTTATTAAATAGGCATGTTTTCTCTGTGTATAACATTTAAATCTTTTTTTTTAAGATTTTATTTATTTTTGCATAGAAGAACTGGGGTGTAGGCCAGAGGTACAGGCGGGTGAGAGGATTCGCTAGAGACAGAATGGGGAGCAGAACAGGTTCATTTACTGAAAATACACTGCTTTGGGGAGCAACGGGCGTGACAGGAGAGGTCTGCTACACCATATATGGGTTAGCTCCCTGGTCAGGGATCGAACTCAGGCTGCCGCAGCTAGGCATTGTGGTGACAGCGCTGAGACTTAACCTTTAGGCTACCAGAGAGGCCCCCTAATGTATAATTCTTGGTATCTATTCAAGTGTACAAATACGAACACTGAAACAAACCATACAACGTAATTTCCCTGCAGGTCTTTAGAGTTTAGGATAAATGTACTTGTCCTTTTTTTTTTTAAATAACACTTATTTTCTTTTTAACATTTTTATTTATTTATTTATATAAGCACTCGGTACAGTCAGAGGCGCGGGAGGGTGAGAGAATTCACCAGAGCCAGAGCGAAGAGTAGAACAGGCAGACTGACGAAGTACACTACTGAGGGGAGCAGTGGGCAGCAGGAGAAGTCTAAGCACCATGTGGGACCTTCACCCGGCGGCTGGGGATCGAACCGGCGCTGCAGAGTCTGTGGGCAGCTTCGCAACCCAGCGCTCAACCACTGTGCCATCAGGGAGGCCCTGTGCTTGTCCTTTTACTGGTTTAAATGCAGTTTCACCATAAGGAATGGTATGGACTGGAAGAGTCCTGATTTTAAGAACAACATGTCATTGTGTCTGAGATACAACATGGTGATTATAGTATACATACACTGTCATTTTTTGTTTTATTTTTCCTTCTTTAGGATCTCTGATTTCCTTACCAAACTTCACTTGAGTAAAAGGAACTTAATGTAGAATTTTATATTGTGTGAGACATTTTTATTTTGAAATTTTAAATTAACAGAAAAGTTCAAGAAATAGTATATTCAGGCCTCCCTGTGGTGCAAGGGGTGAAGTCTCACACTCTGAAGCTATCAGCAGCCACTGTAGCTGGAGTTCAATCACTGGCCAGGGAATTAACCCACATGGAGCAACAGACCTCTCCTGTCTTGCCCGTTGATCCCCTCAGCAGTGTATTTCAGTGGATCTGCCTGTTCTGCTCCCTACTCTGTCGTTGGTGAGTCCTCTCACTTCTCAGCACCTCTGGCCTACACCCCAGCTCTTGTAAGCATAAATAAATAAATCTTTAAAAAAAAGAAAAAGAAATAGTATATTCAGCCAGCTTTCTCTAATGTTAACACCTTATAACCATAGTGAAAATATCAAAGTCAGGAAATTAACATCAGTAAAATATTATATAAACTAAACTGCAAATCCTAGCCTTACCAGTTTTTTCGGTAATGTCCCACCTTGTAGCTATATCTCCTTATTCCAATCTATGACAGACTTTCAGTTTTTTTCCTTGTCTTTCATGATCTTAACACATTGACAAGTACTAATCAGCTATTTGGTAGAATGTCATCTAATTTAAATTTGTCTGATACTTTCTTATAATTTAAACTTTTGACTTTTTGGCAAGAATACCACAGAACTGGTGTTCTGACCTTCTCAAAGCACCCTATCGGGGGGTATATGATGTCATTTACGTTTTGATCTTGATCACTCGGATAAGGTGAAATCTGCCAGGTTTTTCCACTGTAAAGTTAAATTTTTCCCTTTGTACTTAGTAAATACTTTGAGGGAGATACTTAGAGACTCTGCAAATATCTTCTCCTCAAGTATTTTCTCTCAGTACTATCATTATTTATTTTGCTGCTCAAATTGTTTCTGTTTTGGACACTGGAAGCTCTTTCCAGATTGCCATGTTTCTTTCGGGAAAACCATGGGAGCATGTTCTTATTTTCTGGCACCATAAGATGTTCCATGTTCATCTTTTATTTTCTCTACCCCAGAGAGAAGCAACCACAGAGACCAGTAGCAATGGCATCAGAGAATAGTATTTAGAAACCAAGATCTGGGTACTGGCATGCACAAAGCTTCTTTGTATCTGTGCCTCTAAGCCCTTCAGCTAGAGGTATGTGTATATATACTAACTCATACATACATACACATCTGTATTTACTTCTATGGGTATCTATCTTTGAAAATCCTTTGACTTCATATCAGGCCTCTGATTCCAATTTAAATTACCCCTTTTTAACTTCTTTCACCAAGAGTGAGAAAATTCTCATTTTATGTTTGCTATACTAGTTTCAGAATTAAGAATTCTGAAAGATTTATTAGAGTATGATATTTGTTTACAGTTTATCTTTAGCTTTATGATATCCCATGAAAATATTTTTCCCATGATTATTTAGGTTAGTTTTTTCCTCCCTCATTCCTTCATGTGGTTTTGTCATTTGTTTGTAATGCCATTAGAGTTAGAACACCAAAAGAATATTAGAATTTTAAAAGGAAAAAAGAAGTAGGGTATATATTGAATCAAGGAAACCTTACTTGGATACAGAATGTGGCTGATTAAATTCTTCTTCTATAGCAATGTTGCTCTCTTCAAAACTGGGAATATCAACTGCTTTTAATGAAGATGCACTACCTGGAGGACTTGTGACTTCATTATTAATATGAACTGAAAAATTCATGTCCTCACTGGAAATCTTGGTATCATCTTGCTTCAGCTGAGATTCAGGCTCTTGATCACCTGCTGCATTCCAAAACAAGCTAGCGCCTGTGGGTTAAATGATTTAAAAGATATTAAAAGAAATATTCAGCTATGAAAATAATTCTTTGACAAATCTTTGTTAAATAAGACTGGCTATACTGTTTTAACACAATTACTTAGAACTGCTTTTAGGTTATATTTCCTTAAAAATGACAGGAAGGGGTAAAAGGCAATAAGAGAAAATGGGGGCATTCAAAGCTCTGCCTCTTCAAGAAATGAGGTTCTCTGATGTTGTATTTTACATATTAAGGTCCTGAATACAATTTGGGGATCTGTGTGCTTAAAACTGTTGTTCTGAGGGCCTCCCTGGTGGTGCAGGCAGTTGAACACCACACTATGAAGCTGTCTGCAGCCTCTGCAGTGTGGGTTCGATCCCGGCCAGCCGGCAAGAATCCCACATGGTGAAGCAGACTTCTCCTGTCTCGCCTGCTGCTCCCCTCAGCAGTGTATTTCTTCAGTCTACCTCTTCTGTTTCCTTCTCTGTCTCCGGTGAATCCTCTCACCCTCCCGTGCATCTGGCCTGTACCCTGGTTCTTGTAAAACAGTCATGAAGAATAAATGGATAGACCTAATGGTATTCCAATTTCTATTTTTTTTCCGTATGTTCAGCCACATTCTTGGTCTTGGCTTCCAGTAAATTCTTCCTTCCAGTAAATTCTCCTTTCCTGCTTAAGTTAGCTCAAGTTTTTTATTACTTGCAGCCAAAGAATCTTAATACTGGGTGATACCTGAATTTAAGTTTAAAAGGTATATGAGATGAGTTTCTTCTTACCCTCCATTCTTGCTTCCCTCTACATGGGTAGTCTAGATAATGTATGGATTAAAAAAATATACAGAAATCTATATCTTTTTTTATTCTCCCTCTCAAATTCTTATTCTCTAGGCTCAAATCTTCACCTGTCACTTTTGCAAGTTTTATGCCATCAATTCACCTGCATTCTTCTGACATGAGTATCACTATAAATATTTCCAAAAGCAGCTCAATCGCCACAGATATTTAGATTGAACTCATCCCTCTCTCTGTGTCTTTAACTTGCCTCCTCCTGTTTAATACTATCACCTTTCCCTCTGTCACCCAGGTTTAAAATCCTGGAGTAACTTTTATTTTCATTTCTTTTTTTTAATTAATATTTTATTTTATATAATTCTTACATCATTTTTCATTTTTGCACAATGTATACATTATCATTTTGGTTATATTCCCCATACAATTGCCCCTCCCCCCACTTTGACCCTAGTCCTTCCTCTCCTCTTCCCTCCCCCTACCCCCGTGGTGTGTCTCTGGTTTATAGTTGCTTGTTGATTTTGATTTTTACTTTCTATTAATTAGTCTTTTTCCTTTTATTTTCATTTCTAATAAATCTTTTAATTTTTAATAATTTTAGTTCTCATATACCCTTCCCTCATCCAGTTTTCCCTGATGCTAACATCTTGCATTACCATAATACATTTTTCAAAGTCAAGAAGCCAACATTAGCATATTACTATTAACTAAAACTCTAGACTTTATTTAAATTTCACTAATTTTCTCACTAATACCCTTTTTATGTTTGAGGCTCCAATTTAGGTCATCACTTTGCCTTCAGCAGGAATAACTTTTGAATCTCCTCGCCACCATTCCTCATTTGCCACATTCAGTCAGTACTCAAATCTTATCAGCACCCTTAATGACTTCTTTTTTAAATCACTACCAGTTTATGTCCTAGACATCTTGTTAGATCATGGGGATACAAAGACATTCTTGAAGATCTCATGGCCTGGAGATCAGTACACATGTAAATAAATGTCATTTATGTTATTGATTTCTATAAAAGATCTTCAATACTGCCTACCAAAGTAGACATTTCTAATAAAGGCTCTCCGTAACAGTAATGTCGAGTCACTGGATGACTTGGAGCACTTCCTTTTCACAGTGGGCCCATACTATTTTCTCTACCCAATTGTCCTGCCATCTCTCAATTCCCTTACTGAAATCCTCCATACCCTCCAGGCCCAGAAACAATAATACTGCATAAATGAAACCTTTCCGATCCCTCAAATCACAGATGATTTCTCTTATTAATTGGGTTCAATCTGGGAAAGTAGCAAAAACAATGTTTTATGTGGTTTCACATCTGACTTCAGGTATAGTTTTATTTCATAAGGAATTAAATGACACAAAGATTTAAGAAAGTTATAGTCTTATCATCTTGGTTTTGGTTCTATTTGGACCATGAACCAATTTAATACAAAAATTTAGAAAGTAAATGGTGAAAAGCATTAAAACAAATTCCTTACGAATAAATTAAATTACCTGTGCTTACAGCAATGCTTACACTTTTCCTCATGTGCAAACCAGGGGAAGACTGTGCTTCCATGGACACCAACTCCATTTGTCTTGCAGCTTGCACTGTGTCCTCAACAGCCGCTACCTTTGGGGAACAGGGCTGCAAAGACTGTGCTTCCAATAAACGCTGAATCTGCAGCAATTAAAACTTATTTTAAATTCACAATCAAGTAACCAACAAAATTTGCAAGAGTTTAAAAATGAATCACAAAGTACCCTAGTTATAAATAACTAATGATAAACTATTTTCTCATTTCAACTAGATTATAACCATAAAACGTAATCAGTGTAAGAAACCATCAATCATTCATTATTAAGAAGTGCGTTGAGCTAAGTATAAATTTAAAAATTAAAAACACAAAGGTGATTAGATCAGTATTCATGTTTGCTCATAATTGACACTAATATAGAAAAACCTGAGTGCTCACACTTCAAAGCAACCTTTTATTCCTATTTCAATTATAAATCAAAAGTAAGATCAGAAGTATACTCTAATTCCAAATACCAAATATCGAACATTTTTTACCTAAGAGTCTTCTTATAAAGGTTAATCAGAATTGCTTATGTTTGGCTATACTGAAACTGGAGATACGAATAATAGTAGCAACAGTTACTAAGTGCTTCTTGTTTACAAGACACTGTGCTAAGAGCATTTATGTATGATTTTTACAACAGGCCCCATTAAGAATGTACTGTTAAACATTTTACAGATAAGACAACTTGAAGCATTAAAAATAAAGTTATTTGCCCAGGTCGTAATTAATAAGTATCCCTAACTCTGGACACTATATATAAACAGAACCATCTATTATGGGAGGCTAGAAGTTTAAATCCTACTCAGCTAAACTTTTGGAAAAGCTATTTTAGTACTGTAAGCTTCAGTATCACCTAAAACTAAGACAGCTATGATGATTAAGACATAAATAAGATAGAGTTGTCATTTGTTAAATGCTAACTATAACAAGATCTTACCTTTAACACTAAATCTAAGTATCTATACACACACACATACACACTCATTTAATTTCATTCAAATCTAAATATAGTACCAATCATCACTCCCAATTTACAGATGAGAAAAGTTAGCTTTAGGCATCATATAGGAAACTCTTGAATAAAAGACTTAATGGTACTGGGGCTGAAACAGAGGGACAGATGAATGGAACAGAATACAGTACAGACATAGATGCAAGCACTTGATACTTTCATTATACAATTAAAAATGCAAAATTGAAAAGCAGAGTGATAACATAAACTTGCCTAAGATTGCACATAATTAAAGTTACATAGAAACTGGATTAGTGCCTAAGAAATTAGGTGCTAGAGCCCACCTTTTTAACTACTACATCAAAATGACTCAGAATACTGGGAGAAGAACAAGTTTAGTTATCTTTAAAACCTTTAAAATATATGTTCTCTCTGATGTTACAATTTTACTTCTAGGGATCCATGCTGTAGAGATATATAATTATACAGGAAGATGCAAGTAATAGGATGTACACTGTTTGTAACAGTAGAAACTTTAAACTGTTGAAATAATCAATAGGAAGCCAATGAGAAATTTGTTGTATATCTTTATAATATCATTAAAATAAGTCTATATACTTTTATAGAAAATATACTGTAATGCTTCTCAAAATTTTACATAAGATGGTATCTTTAAAAAAAGTAAAAAAACTTTCACATCAACAAAATACCATGTATTTATCATAAAAGTACTTCCTACATATTTTGTATTTCCCAAGTGTGACAAGTTAAATAATCTACACAAGAGCTAGTATTGTACAATTTTCATTTTAAGTATACATATCTCAGGCAACTAGGACTTCAAAATAAGAGTAAAAGATGTCTTTTAGAAATTCTGCAAGTCTTTTTTTTCCTAACAAGACAGGAAATAAATGAGAAAAATTCTTTTCAACGTGAAATATTTAGCTACATTGAAATTTCTGCCAAATGTTCACAATGATTTGTTAAAATCCAACTTACATTTTACAACTGGAAAGAATTTAAAGCTAAGTTTATAAAACAGCAAACCTAATTTTCTTCAGGTATCCTATCTCAACTGTTATGCATAATCTGAAAAATAGTATCTTTGTTTTTGAAAACTGTAAACACTATGACTTCAATTTTATAAAACAAAGATTTTTTTTTTTCCTGAAAGATCTCACATGTATACCTGATTATACATATATTTGCATGGATATAGTCAGGATCATGGAAAAACATGAAAGTACATTTTGCGTTATTCCATTGGTAATGGAGGGAACAGTGGGAAGTAGGTAAGTGGAAAAACGCTATCATAAAGGAAGGAAAAAAGGAAAAATTAAGTTGAATAAGGATGTAAAGATATATTGAGACTAAGAACTGTGTCCCAAGGAATGAAGGAAGCATTTCAGTTTAATAAAATGAGTGGAAGATAAATGAGTGGAAGATACTCATTTAATAAAATGAGTAAAGATATATAGAAAGTGGTTCTAGAACTATTCTCTAAGGGTAAAAGGGTTAGCATACATACTATAAATAAATTAGAATTATATCAGAATCCACTCTGCAGTCTTTATATTTAGTTGTATATAAAGATTTAGTAAAATACAGATTTCATAAGAGGCAAAAAATGAAAGAAAAATTCAATTATTTTGTAGGTTAGGATATGCACAAGACAGAAAAGGCTTGCTTTCTAGTCCTGGTTGTACTCCTAGCAATGTGCTATTGAGTAAATTATTTTCCATCTCTAATCCTCATTTCACTTATCTATAAAACAAAAGGGACAAGAATTTAGTTTCCAAGGTGCCTTCTAGTTCTGACATTCTATAGTTCTACTCCATAAAAAATGACTACAGAGCTGTCGGTTATTTTTAAGAAACCACATTAACACCAAGAATTCATCAGAACTAAGAAAGCCTCAACCAAACCTGTGCTTGAAGTAGTCTCAGCTGTTTGTCTTGTTCTGTGAGGAATCTATAAGCATCCGGAGAGAGTCCCATCATTCCATCCTCTGACCCAGTCTTGGGTGTGTGCATGCACGCTGCACAAGGCCGTGGGTGACAAGTGTCCACATGTGACGGTAATCTTGTAGCAGGCGGTGGATCTGTACTGCCGTGTGGAGAACAACCACCCAAGCTGCCCTGAGGTCTCAAAGCTATAGGACTACTTGAGGAGTAGAAAGCATTATGGCACAGAGCTGGACATGCGCTTGAGTGAAATAATGAATGTTTTTGAAGAGCTTCAGACTGGAGGTCTTGAATGGATCCTACAGTGTTCATTCCTTGCCAAGAATTTATTGGAGTACATTGAATAGGCCCATGATGCTGACAACAACTGCAAACATTTGTGGGATAGAAAGATGGTGGAGGGGGAGTAGGTATCTGGAATTCCATTGGTCTCCCTGAATTATGGGGTGAAAAAACAAAATTATGTGGGTGGGACTGTGGGGCAAGAGAAGAAGGCTTGGAATTAAGTGTGGAGGATCTTATAGGATACTCTTCTTTGTGTACATTTCCAGCAGAAATTGTTTGAAACTTTTCAGATGTATCAGGAGATGGCCCATTAAGAGAAGACGGTTTAACACCGTTCCTCATATGGGGGTTCCCTTTCTTACAGGAGGATGACTGCCTTATTTTGCAGTGTCTCAAAGGAACAGTGCCCTGGTTCAACTGATTTGGTGGTCCTCTCAAGCAAGGCTCTCCAGCTTCAGTTTCCGGGCTCTGTTTCTCATCATAAAGCTGGGATTGCAAAGGCTCCAAGTGTTCACAGTGATTATTCAACAAAGGATTTTCATTATTCACCATTTCCAATGGATTGGGCAGAGGGTTTGATCCCATGAAATTGCCATCCAACACAAGTGAAAGTTCAGGAACTAATGGTTGGATCTTAGAAACCTACAATTGGGAAAGAAATAAAAGAGGAAAAAGCATTTTTTAGCAGAAAGAAATGTGTTTCACTTTCCTTATTATGTAGTCCTTCCCAAATTATGTACAGTTACTTATTAAAAAGTATTTATTCTCCAGGAAAACACTTGGCAAATATTTTCTGGGCATCTTCTATGTGCAAGACACTAGGAACACAATTATGAGCAAAATAAACAAGGTGCTTGTACTCGGCAGAACTAAGCATTTCACACTTATTCAACAATGGAAATCCTTTTATTGGAACACTAACATTGCTTACATCACAGAACACAATATAGGAAACTGTTTCATAATATTCAGGGCATTTTTTTAACTCTTTCTTCAGCAAAATTTATCACAGGGGGCCTCCCCTGGTGGTGCAGCAGTTGAGCACTGGGCTGTGAAGCTGCCCGCAGCCTCTGTAGCACCAGTTTGATCCCCGGCCACCAGGTCCCACATGGAGTGCAGACCTCTCCTGCCACGCCCGCTGCTCCCCTTAGCAGTGTCTTCTGTCCATCTGCCTGCTCTGCTCCACACTCTGGCTCTGGTGAATTCTCTCACCCTCCCATGCTTCTGACTATACCCAGTGCTTGTATAAATAAATAAATCTTTAAAAAAAAATTTATCATAGGTAGTATACTTCAACAGATCTAGTAGCAAAAAAGTTTTTGTATGTTAAATAACAAAGGACCCTTCAATAAATATTTCAGAATATTTTTCTATTACGTGAAGTTATACACCATTATTCCTTCTACTAATGCCAACCAAGAGAGTTGGAAGACAGCAGGAAAGAGGAAACACTCAATCACTGTGGTGAAATTGAGTGTAATTTGATATTAAAAAAAAAAACTCTCCTTCTAATAGTAATTAGTCTAATTAAGCTACAATAATTCTAAATTAACCCACTAGTTGGCTGCAATCAAAAAATTATAACAGGGGTTATTAAGAATTAATCTCCAAAAGTCAGTAGACTATTTTTTCAGAACAAAATAATAAAAACCAACATCATGCTCTGGTGATAGTATAGAATATTGAGTCTACAGTGGTTTACAACATCTGAGTTAGAATTCCAGCTTTGCTATATACTAGTGAAGTAATACTGGGCAGGTAACTTAACCAATCTATGTCTCAATTTCCTCTATAAATAGTAAGTATGCACACTTATTATACATGTGCATATATGTATATATAAAATCACATTTATGGTTACATGTAATGATTATATGTACCTGAGAGGAATGATATCTCTACATATAGTGCCATAGCAATATAGACACCTAACATATCTTAGAATGAAACTTAAGTTTTTGAGTTACTTTAGTAAGTAAGATACTGAGTCCTTTAAGATAAAGAGACTTTCAGGTTTCTAACCACAAAAGTGAGTTGTACACAAGATCAGTGATACCTTCTGACTTACTGGATGAGGACTAGGAATTGGTCTTGGAGAAAAATCTTCATCTTCAACACCAGAATCAGGATCATTTATTGGCATTTTCCCTGGAGATAACGTTTGGGAAGACCTATAGAGGGGAAGATAGTAAGTCTTCAGTAATTTAGTGTTTTTTTCTTTTTGAAATTGAATAAAGTGCTTTAATAAGCCATGGTAGTATCTGGATCATTTAATTTAGCATCTGACAATCACAAATATTTTATTTTTCAAATCAATGTTAGTTGCTCAAGAAAGCTAACTCTTTGGTTGATCAGGACAAGTTTAACTCAGTTATTCTCTTTTTTTATTTTTTATATTTTATATTTTTTACATCATTTTTCATTTGTGCACAATGTATGCATTTTCATATTGGCTATAGTCTCCATACAATTCCCACCCTCCTTTTTTTTGATACTACTCCCTCCTCCCCCCACTGTAGTGTGGCTCTGGTTTATAGTTGCTTGTTGATTTTGATTTTTACTTTATTATAATTAGTCTTTTCCCTGGCCCCTTATTTAGGTTTTCTAAATTCCTGCTATGAGTGAGACCTCTGGTATTTTTCTTTTTCTTTCTAGCTTATTTCGCTAAGCATGATCCCTTCAGCTCCATCCATGTTGCTGCAAATTGCATGAGTTTATCTTTTTTGATTGCTGAGTAATATTCCATGGTGTATATGTACCACATCTTCTTGATCCAGTCATCTATTTTTGGGCATTTGGGTTTTTTCCATCGCTTAGCTATTGTAAATAGTGCGGCTATAAACATAGGGGTGCAGGTGCCCTTTTGAATTAATTTTTCCTTGTCCTTTGGGTAAATACCTAGGAGGGGAATTGCTAGATCATATGGAAGATCCATCTTTAGCAGTCTGAGGAATCTCCACACAGCTTTCCATATAACTCACTTATTCTTAATGTCACAATAAACCAACAGTCACTGAGCATCTTCTGACTAACCACTTTGAGGAATGTAAAATTAAAAAAAAAAAAAAAAGAGATGACCATAAAAAAATTATAATCTGATGAGATGTACACTTACTGTATTAAACACTCTGCATTAAGCACTCACTGCATATAAGAGGAAAATCAAGTAAGAAATTATATTTTCCTATGAATTTGTATCTTTGAGACATTACTTTGAGGCATTAATTGAGGTACCTCCTCCTTTTTAGTCAGTTGTAGTGATTATGTCACAGGGCACAAGCTCTAGGAGAACACAGGAAAATTTTGAGTGCTGGTATTGAGTTAAATTGAAATGAGCATTTAAGATTATACGAATGAAATTTATTTTGCATCCTAAACTGGACAAAGTATCAATAGGATGGATTAGGAAAATGAAGGAAAAGTCAGAAGGAAGTTAAGAGAGTTTAGATATTAATGGAGTCTCTAAGAAAGGGTCCTGTATCCTGTCTCCCTAGCAGAGTAAACCCCAGGAAGATCTGGAAGATCTGTCATCAGTAGAGACCTCTACCTAAACCCCGGTAGTCCACAGAGGCACACAGAGTTCTTTATATGCCAAGATGTTGCAATGAAACAACCAGAATGTTTGCATGGTGTGTTTAAGCAGAAAGGAATGCACCAGTCCCACAAAGGCAAATAAAAACAGCAATAGTTTATGAACTAGAAAGCAAAAGTTTATGAATAAAAAATAAACCATCATTCTAAGGTAACTTTTAACTGAGGTCATTAACTATTTGCAAATATTAAATTATGGACTCATAGTAAGGAGAATATTCAACATTCCTTCAGTGAATGAAGTCCATGAGGGAGGGGATCATGTCTGCCACCATATCCCCAGTCCTTAGCATATTACCTGGCATGAAATAAAATGTTTGAGAAGGCTGAATAGGAGCACAAAGAGGTAATTCTACATGTCAGCCTGGCAAAGTCATTCATGTCTTGCCCAGATATTGTCATTGTCTTGTCATGACCCAGATATTAGGTCAAATATTATTCTATATCTAGAATAATAGTTCTGTGAAGAAATTTTCTTATAAGAGATTAACATTTAAATAAGTAGGTTCTGAGTAAAGCAGATTATTCTCCCTAATGTAGGTGAGCCTCATCCAATCAGTTGAACACCTTAAGAAAACAAAGACTGGCCTCCCCAAGAACAGGGAATGCTGCCAGGAAACTACATTTGGAATCTAACTGCAACATTTCTCAGCTGCTGTCCTACCCTACAAATGTTGGACTTAACCACATCTCCACAACTGCATAAACCAACTGCTTAAAAAAAAAAAAAAAAAAAAAAAAATCTGTGCGTGTACTGTCACTTCTGTTTTGTTAGAGAACCCTGACTAATGCAAGGAAATATTTTCTTTACCACAAAAGACATAAAATGACCCCCCCCAAAAACAAACATTGCTATTTAATCAATATTCCCAAGCTCCAAAAGTTTTAAAAAACCATTTGGGGTAGATGTTTGGGTCATGAGCATAGGTGGTTTGGTGGAGAGAAAGAAAAAACAAGCTGTTTTCTATTTTATCTGGCTTGCAAGACCTTGATTTTTGTTTTAAAATCGAGGCTCTCTTCCCACCCCACAAATGAAACTGTTATCCTCCACCTTAAAAAAAAAAAACAAAAACAAACACCTCATTTTACCATGTCAATAGATGCAAAAAACCCCTTTCACCAAAGAAACAAAACCCAAAATAACTACATCTTTTTTAGGTACATGAATTCTTTTTTATGGTAGTTTGTCTGATGGTTCAGGCTTAAATATGACAATGATGAGAAAAATAAACAGAAGGCAAATTAAACAAAACAAGATGTTTCCTCCAAAGCAAGATTTCTTGACAAAGTAATAAATCAACTCAAATGAGAACCATATTAGAGTTGTTACTTCATTAAAATTATCATCCAAAATCTGAATATGAAGGAATGCATTTAAAGCAAAGATATGTATCATACATAACATACACAGAAGTAACTAGGAAGTTCCTTTAATTACTCATACAAAACTAATGAGTGTACTTAAAAAGTGAATGATAATAAAAACATATCTATTACCTCTTAATTGAAAGATTCTTGGAAACTTTGTTGAAAAACTCTGTTTCTGCATTTTGGCTTTCAGCTCTCAGTTCAAAATGGATTGGTTTTGTGTCAGAAGGTTCAACATTCTGAAAAGAAGCAAGTCATTATTTTGAGATGTTACTTAACACCACAAAATTCTATTAAATGAAAAGTAGCTCTGAAACACTGGGAGAAGGACTTATGATTTCTATTAACTTTAACCTTCCTTTATTTTTTAAATAACATTTTTACATATAACATATTAGTTTCAAACATATAATTTTACATTTGTATATATTGCAAAATGCCTACCATAATAAGTTCAGTTAATAACCATCACCATACAGTTATAAATGTATTTTTCTTATACTGAGAACTTTTAAGATTCCATTCTCCTGGATACTTTTTCAATATGTAATATACAATATACGATACACAACACAAATATTGACTAAAGCCACCACGTGGTACATCACATCCCCAGGACTTCTTAGTACCTTCTGACCATCATCACTCAATTTTGTCCAAAACTGCCAATCCCATCACTCCTTGGAAACTATCAGTTGGTTCTCTAGATCTACAGGTACAGTTGCCCTTCATATACTTAGGAAACTGGTTCTGGGACTCCCCACAGATAACAAAATCCAAGAATACTTAAGTCCCTTATATAAAAGGGAATATTAGTTGCATAAAACCTACCCATATCCTCCACATAGATACCTAATATAGTTGTTACACTGCACTGTCTAGAGAATGACTGTACGCGTTCAGTACAAATACAACCTATGTAGGTATAATTACATAATATTTTCAATCTGAGATTGGTTAAATCCACAAATGAAAAACCATGGACATGGAGGGCCAACTGCTTTTTTTTCTGTAGAAGATTCCACAAAGAAGATCATACAGCATTTGTCTTTTTCTTTTTTTTTTTTTAAGTGGGGTACAGGCCAGAGGTGCGGGAGGTGAGAAGATTCACCAGAAAAAGAGTGGGGAACAGAACAGGCAGACTGACTGAAATACACTGCTGAGGAGAGCAGTGGGCGAGACAGGAGAGGTCTGCCGCGTCATGTGGGTTGTGCCTGCCTGGCCGAGGATTGAACTCGCACCGCAAAGGCTGCAGACAGCTTCACAGCACTGCGCTCAATCCCCTGCACCATCAGGGAGGCCCCAGCATTTGTCTTTCTGTCTGATTTAAGTCACTTCAAGATCCACCCATGTTGTGGCAAATGACAAAATTTCCTCCTTTTTTTATGGCTGAAACATATTCCATTGTGCTTGTGTTTGCATATTTTGTTTTACTGTGCTTCATGTTATGCCATTCTTTGCAACCTGAAAGTCTGTGGGTGATCATCATTAAGCAAGTCTGTCGATGCTATTTTTCCAATGGCATGTGTTCATTTCATATCTGTGTCACGTTTTGTAGTTCTTGCAATATTTCAAACTTTTTCATTATTATTCTATCTCTCATTAGCAACTGTGTTCAGTCATTTTTGATATGTTGTAATTATGTTGATGCGATAATTATTTAGAAGGGGCCACAAACCATACCCACGTAAGATACAAACCTGACAGATGTTTTGTGTGTTATGACTAGTCACACAATATTGAAATTAGGTAACTGACAACCCTACAATGGCCTCTAAGCGTTCAAGTGAAAGGAAGAGTCATGAGTCTCTTACTTTAAAATCATAAGCTAGAAATGAATGAGTTTAGTGAGGAAGATAAGTCAAAAGTGAGATAGGCTTAAAAGCTAGGCCTCTTGTTCCAAATAGTTAGCCAGGCTATGAATACAAAGGATAAACTTTTGAAGAAAATTAGAAGTACTACTACAGTGAACATATGAATGATGAGAGAGAGAAACTGCCTCACACTGACATGGAGAAAAATATAGTAGTATAGATAGAAGATCAAATCACAACATTCTTTTTTTTTTTAATACATCATGAACTCTAGTGCCCACTTTTATATACGGAGAACTTTTCATTTTCATTCTTTCTTTTTTAAAGATTTTATCTTTATATAAGAGCCGGGGTACAGTCCAGATGCACAGGAGGGTGAAAGGATTCACCAGAGACAGAGTGGGGAGCAGAACAGGCACCAGTATTTTTGTATTTAAGAATTTTTTAAATTACTGGTTTGAGACATAGAACTACTCATTTTACTGAGCTCTTTGAATGTTTTCATAAAATGACACTTAAGGTTTTGATGATCTACTTTTTCTGTGACCATCACCTAAGTGTACTTTCATATATGTATTTAGATATAAAACAACCTATTCTTATTGCCAGAATAGCCATAATGCTATTGCATACTTTTTATTACAGACATTGACTTTAAAGGTAAGAAGCTATTTGTCATACCTATACATTTTTTATAATATATTGTATTTTATATAATTCTTACATCATTTTTCATTTTTGCACAACATGCATTTTCATACCTATACATTTTAAAAATAACAATCAGGGTAAAGAAACCACCAAGATGAAAATTAACCTTCAATATCATAAAATGATACATGTAAATTCTTGATACAGTCTTTGAAGACTTTAGAAAAACATGGGCAAGATACTCTGTGGGTAACATCTGATCCTGTAATATAATTCAGTTCTAAAGATATGGTCTAAATTTTATGAAACAAAATTAGCCAAAAGCAAATAAAGCTAATATTCACTAACACTGATTATAAATAAACAAAGCCAAGTAGTTTGAGTTACTATTTTAAAGGGTAATGAACACTAGGTTCAAACTGTCAACATGCAAACCTTACCAGTCACTAATGGACTGGATAAACAAATCACTTACTTTGAAAAAATGTAGTGTTTCCTTGCTGCTTATTAGCTGGAATCGAAGGTTGGGTAACCTGTCATTGCAATGGAGGCATTCATAAAACTCAGGATCCTTATGTGTCACAGAATAGAGAACTACAATGAAATTTCCAGATTCTGAAAAAACTCTGGGGAAAAAAAAAATACATTTAATTAAAACTTTCTGAGAATAGCAGGAGTATACTCAGTCCCATATGAGTCTCTCAGAACTGTTAACAGACTGATGAAAGAGTCAAAGTTTAGAAGAAAACTTGACAGCAAAAAAAAAAAAAAAAAGACATAGAAATAGGATTGTATAAAATGAAAGTGAAAACCACCCCATCCTACTCTCAAGTTTGTGTATATACTTCCAGAATTTCACCACAGGCATACACAAATATTTTATACAATTTAACAAAAATGAGACCATACTATACAAACTATTCACAACTGCTATTTTTTAGTTGACTATCTTGGGTTTTTTCCCAAGTTACTATTCCATATTATCCCTCAAACCTCCTTATTCTTTGTTAATGACTATCCATCCAACATTATCATTATTGATTCTCTAGAGTTCTAAAGTAGATATTTAAATTATTTATAATATTAGACTATTACAAACTGATAAAATGAATATTAATTTTATTAATCACTACATGACTCAAATTTTATAAAATCATCAAAAGTTCTCTAAGCATATACTAAAACTATTTAAAAATACTTTTAGTAGTTGTTGCTTTTTTGTAAAATGTGAAAGAAAAACAATCTGGGAATGTATTAGAATACTAATAAAACCAAACAGTGGAGAGACAGAACTCTTATTCTGTGCAACTCCTCTTTTGGAGTCAGACCACTTGCTCTGTACCCCTTACGACGAATGCTATATAGTACCATATATAGTACTGGTGCTGACTCCACTTCGGTTCAAACCTCCTTTGAAAGGATTGGCAGTAATTAAAGAGTTCAAATATCAAAGAAATTGCCTATGTTTCAGACTGAACACAGACTAACAGAATTTTAAAATTAATTTTATCGCGCAATTACTGTCAATAAGAACTTAAAACAGGGTGGCCTAGGGGTTAAGTCTCAGCGCTATCATTTTCTCACTGCTGTGGCCTGAGTTTGATCCCCAGCCATGGAGCTAACCTACACATGGTGCAGCAGACCACTCCTGTCTCGCCCGCTGCTATCCTTAGCAGTGTATTTCAGTAGATCCACCTGTTCTGCTTCCCACTCATTCTCTGGTGAATCCTCTCATCCCCTGCATCTCAGCCTGCACCTCAGTTCTTCTACGCATAAATAAATAAATCTTAAAAAAAAAAAAAAAAGACTTAAAACATGACCAATCATGGATAATAAGACTTAGCTAAACTAATACACTACAATAAACATTTCTTTTACTGAAGATAAAATTGTCTTGAAAAAATGAAATAAAATGTAAAAAGTAGAACTTTAAAAACATCTTAATACAAGACATTTTTTTATTTCAATAAATACTTCCAATGTGGGCAAATCCTTTCTGAGCAAGATAGAAAAAAAGACAGATAAATCTGACTTTATAAAAATGTCTAGGAAAAATATAATTAACCTAAGTAAAAGACAGACTGGTGGGGAAAAAAAACACTTTGTATACATACATACATATACATACACACATATGACTGAAGAAAATATCACTTGCCTTTCCTGAATGGAAGAACTAAGCACATATCGCAAGCAGCAAGCCCATACCTGAGGACTATAGATATGTATAATCCCAGACAGCCAACTAAAACAAAAAGTAGAAATTAAAATTATAGCCATTTACATATTAATACTTAATATACTTTAGATTATATTCTCAAAATAATATGACAACGGTTCTTGGCATTCACCAGAAACACATTAAAGACCATATATATATATATATATATATGTATATATATATATATACATATATATATATATATATATATGCCTCACCTGGTGGCACAGTGGTTGAGCGCTGGGCTGCAAGGCTGCCCACAGCCTCTGCAGCGCCAGTTCATTCCCCAGCCGCCAGCGAGGGTCCCACCAAAAAAAAACAAAACCAAAAAAAAAAAAAAAAACAGACCTCATATATAAGAAATCTATGAATGCTGACCATGATTATTATTATTAAGAAGGAAAATAGATGATTAGGTAGGTAGTTCTGCTTTCTTTCTCTCCTTTTCCATCTGAGATGAAGGACAAATGGGAAGCGGGAGGAGAAAAAGTGGTTAGTAGAGGTGAAGACAGGAATCAACTGGAGTCAGTCTGGCCTGGAAAAATGGGCTAAATTAGGGGAGAATGAAGTTAGCAGCCTAAAACTATAGTTACTGAGAGGATTAAATGCTGTTACATATATAGGTAGCCTAAAACACAGAAGGATCTTAGTAGATACACACTTAGCATCAAAACCCATAGTATATACCAGGATCACAGCAAATACACTGTAAAAGATCCCATGTTACAGAACACTCTCATTTTTTTTTTAACTTTGCACATACTATTCCCATATGGGTTTTCTCCCCACCAAGCCTCCTTTCTATTATCCAGACATTTTCTATTATTACCTATTATTCAGGCCCAGCTAAAGTTTGCCTTCCTCTAACAAAATGTCTCCTAGTCTCCCTTACAAACACTAATAGTGCTCTCTATCCATACTGCTTATTGATAATAAATCATAACCTTCCTTACCATTTATCTTTCTGTGTATGAATATTTAATTAATTTATCACCTTACTTTGATTATAAATTCCTTGGGGAGCTTTAAATTCCAACCCAGTTCCAAACATAATATTATGCATATGGTAAGCACTCAGTAAATACTGAACATAAATTTCTGACTGAATAATTTGTTTAAATGTCATTAGCTATTAACTCGAAAGAGAAAGTCATTAACACTAAAAAGAATTTCTGCGAAATTGCCTGGCAGTGAAATTAAACAGTTATTCTGGGCCTTAGGTTATTCAAGGTATCAGGATAGCAGGGAAAGTTAAAGAAATAGGGTTCTAAGGTTTTGATGTCAACTAGAAAAATTCAACTTTGTTGGTTTCATATATTAGCATTCTTAAATTGGACAAAATTGCATTTTAACAAGTTCTGCTATTATGACAAGAAAGTTCAGGATTCATTTGTCTTTAAGGCTTATGAAGGTGATCTAAGTATTATATATTCACAGTACAGCTGATTCACATGCTTATACATTTGAACATATCTGCGGCTGAAAGGTTTCCGTAAATAATGCAATACTTACATTCCCACTAATGGCAGAGAATAAACCTTGGGATCAGATTCCAACAAAAGTAACAACTTACGGGTTTCGTCCATGGTAAGATATCTAAATGGAAAACATTGATGTAAAAACAATTGAAAGTAGGTCCTTTTTACCTAAGTAAGATAACCTGAGTGCTAAAGAAGCATCTTTTAGGCAGGGGAGCTGACTTAAATGATATTTTCTCAGTTACACACACACATACATAAACAGTTCAAAATACAAAGACTCCAATGAGAGGAAAAGATTAAACAGATTTTATATCACTATTATAATGACATTAAAGATTACACACCTTTTTTAAAAAGTTTTGCTCTTTAAGTATCAAGTTATTTTTATCAAAAGTACTATTAAAATCAAGGCTGACAATTTCAGAATCAAATAGAATAGGTTTCCCTGAGAAGAGCGATTTTCCTATTACTAGAAGTGCGGAAGTATCCAGGTGACTTGATAAGGCTGCAACAGACATGACTTCACACTAAAGTCAATTAGATGAGGAATATTCAACCTTCCATGTGCCATAATATATTCTATACTCCTCCAACCACTCTCAAAGAACTTTGGCGACATCGTGATAGACTCCAAAAGCCTACTTTTCCATAAACGGGCCACGTTACATTCATACTTTGTGATTCAGTAATGACAGTAAGTTTTAAGGACATGAATAAATGCAAGATTGTTGAGAGTTAATTTTATTATTGTGGCTTTAAAACACACACAAATAATGTGTGATACCAACACTTGATAGTACTATCAAATAGAATATATTTTATTGCTATAATAGTAGTAAAACAGGGCCTCCTCTGGTGGCGCAACGGTTGAGCGCTGGGCTACAAAGCTGCCCGCAGCCCCTGCAGTGCCAGTTTGATCCCTGGCTGCCTGCGAGGGTCCCACATGGCGTGACAGACCTCTCCTGCTGCGCCCGCTGCTCCCCTCAGCAGTGTATTTCATCGGTCTGCCTGTTCTGTTCACCCCTCTGGCGCTGGTGAATTCTCTCACCCTCCTGCGCTTCTGACTGTACCCAGTGCTTATATAAATAAATAAATAAATCTTAAAAAAAAATAATAGTAAAACACACAGATAATGATTTTATCAGGCCATGTGACAAGCTGATTAAGCCTGAGTTGGCAGATTTATGGAACAATAACACACCTGCTTTGAAAGTTCTTCTGCCTTGATCAACTGATAAATTCCTATTCTTTAAAAGAACCAGCTTTCCTGTGATTTTCTCAGGCTTCCTGTGATTTTCCCAGGTGAACTGGACACATCTTTCTGCTTTCCTTGCCCTGAATATATAAGTCCCCATTATGTTCAGCTACATGATGTTTGCATGTTAACATACTTAATGAACAGAAAACATAACCTTTTAAAATTTTTTAAATTCCTGTTTCTAAAAGTTTCTACTCCATATGGATCCTAATAAATATTAGGGTACACATATGAATGTGGTCAAAGAAAGGGATAAATGTCACAAATTTCATAAATAATTTTACGTAGGATGGGGTGAGAAGAATAGGTAACTAGAAAATAGACTATTTTGTGTTACTACTGGCATCCCAAGGGACCACAGAAAAATTCAAAGACAGGTAAATTTATGGTTCATTAGTAGATGAACATAGCACTAGGGAAAAGAAATTAATTTTTTGTTAATGTCAAGCAAATTTTCATGCCCCAATTAAGAAGCTCTCTACTACTGTAAGAGAAATAAAGGTTCCACTTAATTAACTGAATGTTCTGCTTCAACTCCATTATTCTGGAATATACCAACACTTCTTCCTTTGTGCTAGTCCAACCAGAAAGGTATTCTGTCTGGTCAGCACCTGAGTCTCAAATCCTTTCCTGCGATTCCAGGGACCCTCTGAAGAGAAAAATCCTCTCTGTTTCTTATTCTTGTTTGAAGAGGTACTTTCAGAAGACAAGACTTGGAGTTGAGTGTACCTTGGCAAACATTTTGGCTCTAGAGATCTAACAGGAACTAGGGTGGAGTCAGTGGAAAGGAAGCCAGAGCCAATTGCTTAGACTTTGAAGCAAAGGTTGGCCTACATTGTCTAACATAGCTGAGAAGACAATGGTTAAAAAAAGTAAATGAAGATTCAGGGAAGCAGGCCTGCTGAGGATCAGAGAGTGCGATTTGGCTTATATTTCCTAAGAAACTAAGAGTGGCAATAGGAAACTAGAGAGGATGCTGCCCTAGCTGCATGAGGAAACTCCACCTTCTGACAATTTGATAAGCAAGAATACTACAAAGTATGTAAATTTCTATTTAGCTATGTCCTTTATCTGGAATGTTAATTATTCACAATTAGAAGTATATATTGTAAATAAATTCTCTAGCCTCTTTTAGGCATATAATCAAAGTACAGTTAAAAAAAAAAAGGAACAGGGCCTCCCTGGTGGTGCAAGGGGTTAAGACGCAGTCTGTGAAACTGTCTGCAGCCTCTGCAGCACGAGTTCCATCCCCGGCTGGCCAGGGAGCAACCCACATGGCGAAGCAGACCTCTCCTGACTCGCCAGCTGCTCCCCTCAGCAGTGTACTTCCATCGATTGCCTGTTCTGTTCCCCACTCTGTCTCTGGTGAATCCTCTCACCTCCGCACCTCTGGCCTGTACCCCTGCTCTTGTATGCATAAATAAATAAATCCTTAAAATATATATATATATATATAAATATATATAAAATAAAATTAAAATAAAAGAACAAAACTGGGGAGGAAGAAAAAAAGACAATGCCCTAAAACCTAGGTAAAATGTTATAGGGGACATCTCCTCATATTTTGAAATCACAAAATACAACCAATTTTAATATAATTTATACTCAAATTTTTCTTGGGGATGGGCAAACTCGAAGAAAATTATATTGAGCAAAAATTAACAACTTCATTTGCCACTTTTCTTGGTTATTTATCTTACTACCACAGCTCTCTTCCATGTAAACTAACTGTGCAATCATTTCATATTATGTGGACATCATGAAAAAGTACCAATGCAACCAATATTTAAAACTTTGGACTAACAGATCTTTTACTTACCCATATTTATAGGTACCTTGAACTTGAGAAATATTCAAATTACTGCTCAAGTTTCTTGCCAGAGCTGTTGGAATAATGGGGATGGGCTTCACAGGTGTGCATTTAAAGGTATTTGCCAGAGTTACTGCTGCCCAATGCAAGTCAAAATCCACACTGTCCAAATTCTCCCGGTAAGTGATATGTGCTCTCAGGGAAAGCAGTTTACCACAATCCAAGGAATCTTTGCTACATACATGGTGCTGCAGAGCCTGAGGAATCAGTATTATGCAATTACATTAAAACTTTGAAATGTGTCCATATCTTTAAAGGTTTTGTTTCATACTGGTATATAAACACATATATATCTTACACTAACAAAAATAAATGACTTCTGATTTGCAACATTTAAATTCTCTTATTTCTTCCATGTGACCAAAAGGTTACATGTGTAATTATATCAGGGTAAATATGATTTATTACATCAAGTTCCACCACATATTTCGAATGTCCAATGTCCCACCCAGCAGCATTTCAAATTCTTACACTTCCAATAAATAGTACACGGAAAACAATGGACATTAAGTTAATTTATTTCAGAGAATCTGAAATCCATTTCTCCTTGATTCTTTTCTTGTTACCTCAAACTGCCAAGCTAGTTTTCCCTCAATAGCTGCTTATGCCCACTGTGTCCTCTCTAGTCTTACAGGTTAATGTCCCCTCTCAAATACATACCTGATTACTATAATAGCTTAACTATTCATTCTGACTTTATAGTCAGTCTGTCCTATTAGATTAATTATCCTGGATGTTAAAGTATTTTCTCTTTTCAGAAACTTTCAATGACTGTATAGGCCCATTCAATAAAAATTAAATTCTTTAACATGGAAGACAAGGCTCTCTCTATAGTCAAACAAATACTCCAGTCCGACTGCCCACAAATCCAGCAAAATTCTACCCTTAACATCTCCCTGAATACCTCTTGCATGTTGCTATCTTAGCCACAGTTTGTTCTTCTGGAATACTATCCCTATCTCCATCCTAATCTTTGCCTCACAAACCATATTTAATTGCATTTTAAGTCATCATCCAATCAAAAATTATGATGAATATGTATGGTATGGGTTCTTTAAAATATAGCACAGTATACAATGTTTGTTTCTTATGCTTAATTAAGAATAATCACACCTAAAACTAAATATGTTATGTCAATTATACCACACACACACACACACACACACACACACACACGAAGATCAAGTTATCAACAAATCTCACTTTAAAAGTTGAACTGTAGTCATCTGCATTGTGAACTATTATTTCTCGTGAACAAAGTCCTTGTGTTTGAACTTTGCATGGAATCACAAAGTCCCCAGGAAGAGAAGCAGTAGGGATTCTTTCTAAGCATTCAGGTACTTCTCGACCAGGATCAAAGCGATCTACTGTCAATGTCACACCTTCTTCATCTGAAGAACAAAAATAGCTGTTACTATATAGCATGCCAATTAAAAAGGTGAAATCAATCAAGCAAGTCTACATTATAGCAAAGCAAGTCGTTCATACTAATGGCACACTAAACTCTTATTTTAAAAAATGATTTGCATATATATTCTTCCATCTGACCAGATTGTGAAGTCTGTGATGGGTAATGTCAAGTTTTATTCATCTTCACAGCCTTGGTATACAGCAAAGAAAATCAGCAACAATTATAATAATCCTCACTAGTATACATAAACGCTACTATAGTCAAAAATCAATAAATATGTCTATTAAAATCATATAAATACATGTTTTTAAGTATGTTACCTTCATCTATTGTGAGAGAACCAAGTAAAAAGCATGGCAAATTTTTTTTATTCTGCTTAGCATGACGACAAGCAAGTCGGATGGTCTTTTCAGTTACCACAAGTTTTGGATTTCTGAAAAATAAGAAAAAGTCTTTTATGAACATGATCTGATACATGAAAAACCCTCCTTCCACAAAATGCTACCTAAAATATAACATACAGTTTTAAAAATGTAGAGAGGCCTCCCTGGTGGTGCAAGAGGTTAGGATGCAGCCTATGAAGCAATCCGCAGCCACTGCAGCATGGGTTCGATCCCCAGCCAGGGAGCTACCCACATGGTGCAGCAGACGTCTCCTGGCTCGCCCGCTGCTCCTCTCAGCAGTGTTTTTCAGTCAAGCTGCCTGTTCTGTTCCCTACTTTGTCTCTGGTGAGTCCTCTCACCCCCTGCACCTCTGGTCTGTATCCCGGTTCTTATATGCATAGATAAATAAATCTTTTTAAAAAAATGCATAGAAAGATCATTTTTGGGAAATCCTATGGTCAAAGGCAGGGTATAGGATAGGCTAAAAGACATGGAAGGAAAAATGAGTAAGTCTAATAAACATTTAATTGAAATCCCAGACCTTTTTTGTCAATGAGACCATCCTTCAATGCAAAGTGGTTTAGAACTCAAAGACTTTTTGACTTATTTTTCCTTCTGTTCCTCTATTTATTAGAGGAACATCAAATGCTACAAACCTGTTTCTTTAAAACACTTTATTTCACTATTTCCTCTAAATGTTAATACTGCTACTCTACTTTAAATCCTTATAATACTACCATATATTGAATAGTTCCTATGTCGGCACTGAGCCAACTGCTACTTTATGGAGTCTGTCTCATTTAATCCATGTAAGTGCACTATGAAACAAGTTCTCATCATACTCATTTTATAAATTAGGAAACTAAACAATGGGTTCTTCAGTGAGGTCACATAAAGAACTGGCAGAATCAGGATTGGACCCTCCATGAATTTGACTCCAATTACAGCATCTTAAACCACTGTGGCATAAATCTGTGTTGCTAACATTACCAAAAATAAACTCACAACTAGACTCACTCTAGTTTCTCCCTACTATGATCCAGAATTCTTAGAAGAATTCTACTTTTAATAAGCAACTTCTTACATACAAAATCTCAATGGGGGCCTCCCCGGTGGCGCAGCGGTTGAGCGCTGGGTTGCGGAGCTGCCGGCGACCTCTGCGGCGCCGGTTCGATCCCCGGCTGCTCCCCGGCCACCGGAGGAGGGTCCCACATGGCGCGCAGACCTCTCCTGCCGCCCGCTGCTCCCCTCAGCGGTGTGCCTCGGTCCTTCTGCCTGCTCTGCTCCCCGCTCTGGCTCTGGTGAGTTCTCTCGCCCTCCCGCGCTTCTGACTGTGCCCAGTGCATGTATAGACAAAGAAACAAGCAAATAAATAAATAAAACATGCCTCTATAAAAAATAAATAAATAAATAAAGTCCCCTATGATAATGTTATTTAAAAAAAAAAAAAAAAATCTCAATGGATCTCAATTTTCTATTACTTTAAAACTAAGCTTCTATGTCTTTCTTTCAAGACCCTGACCATAACTGTAATATTTGATATTCTTTTTTTTTTAAAGATTTATTTATTTATGCATAGAAGAACTGAGGTGTCAGAGGTGCAGGGGGTGAGAGGATTCACCAGAGACAGAGTGGGGAGCAGAACAGGCAGATTTACTGAAATACACTGCTGAGGGAAGGGTGGCCAAAATAGAAGAGGTCTGCTGTCCTTTCCATATGTGGGTTAGCTCCTTGGCCGGGGATTGAACTCAGGCCATCGTGGTAATAATGCTTAATTAAGACTTAACCCCTGTGCTACCAAGGAGGCCCAATATTTGATATTCTTTTTAATATGGTCTATCTATTCATATCAGTTTTATCTTCTTAATACTCTGTAAGTAATGTCCTTTCAAGTTTTTATTATATTTTGTCTCTTTTGAATTCCTATAATTCTTTGCAGAGTATTTTAACTGTGAAATTAAGTTGTTTCTCAAAATCATGAGCAACAGAGTTAAGAAGGTGCAGAATCTGAATACAAAAGTAAAAAAAAAACAGCCCAAAAAACTCAACAACTCAAATAGCCATGGTAATCAGCTTTGCCTTACACATTCTTTGACTCCTGTTTACATTGGTTTGATGTGGAAAAAAAGAAATACCTGTAGTAATTGAGACGTAAGTAGATGAAATCTCCAATCGGTGTAGGGTTCCAAAGTGCACATTTTGATGGCGGAAAGTAGAAAGGTACCATCTTGCTTGTAGGAAACCTTAAAAAAAAAGTTTGAAATTAAAAGCAGTACAAATTTTATTTAAAAAAAAAAACAAAAAACTAAGTAATGGGTTTTTTTATGATTACTTTTGTAATTTTAAAAGAGCTGAAAAATATTGTGAAAAGTAAGAAAGAAAATGACTTGTAACTTTATCAGGAGAAAAGCACTGAAAAAAGTTTTTTGGCCTTTCCCTGTATGCACATATAAATTTACACACACACAAGCTTTTGAAAAAGAACTTCAATCATCAATCCTATAAAACCCCACTTAACTAGTAAAAAAATGAGTATGAACCAGTCCTTCTGAACTAATTGCTAGATATATGCTAGGTAATACCCAATAAAATTATAAAAGCACAAAAACTTTATTATAATAGAGTGTTCATTTTTCAGTGTCTCCAAATTTGGTATCTTGGGTCCTGGAACTATCACTTAAGTTTTATTATTGAAACATCAAACATGATTATTTTAAGTAATTCCCAACAAAGATAATATTGGCTGTGTAAACACAAGGTTTCAATGCTAAATCACATAGGATACCACCACAAAGTTCTTATTTTATGTGAGTAAAGACAAAATCACATTAAGAAAAAGGCAATGGAAAAAAAGGACTGGGAAGAAAATATGAGTTAAAATCATATGTAATTAAATCAAGAAAGCTCTGACAGTAAGCTATGTATAACAGTGCATTTGCATGACTGGAGATCATTAAGTGGTTGAACTGAAAGAATTTTCACCATGTCATTCATTAAGAATACCTTCTTCTAGATGTTACTTTCATTTATGATCTGATAAAGCTTTTCAACTAAAATACTAGCCACAGTTTACTATGTACTAGGCATTGTACTGGGCACTTTACCTACACATTTTACAGACACATTATTTCTCACTAAAACTGTTCCAGAAAGTTTATTATCCACTTCACTGATAATAAACTAAACTTCCCTTGCTTCATATAGCAATTAAGTAACAGAGCTGGAAGTTGAGTTTAAATTAAGTATATGGGGGGGCATAAATTAATTAATTATGGCTGATTTCAAAGTTTATAGTTCTAGAAGCTGAGTGGTGTAAGAGTTTAGAGCCTAGATTCAATTCTGGCTCTACCAATTCCAAGCTTTGTGCTTTCAAATCCTTGTCTAAATTAATCCAATAATAAGGATTTTTAATCTCCCCTTTTGGGGAAAAAGGATGTAGTGTGAGTTTTAGAAATTTATTCAAGATCACAAAGCTAGTAATGGACAAACTATCAGCGTATTTGTCTCTATATCTAATATATCTATCATTTACCAACTCTGAGCGACAGTATAATGTAAGGCTAAAAACAAGAAGTCTAGAAATCAAATGCTTAGGTGAAACCTGGCTTCAGAATTTACTAGTGGAGCCTCCCTGGTGGCGCAAGGGGTTAAACACAGCACTACGAAGCAATCCGCAGCCTATGCAGCATGAGTTCGATCCCCGGCTGGCCATGGAGCAATTCATATGGTGAAGCAGACCTCTCCTGTCTCGCTGGCTGCTCTCCTCAGAAGTGTGTTCCAGTCAGTCTGCCTGTTCTGTTCCTCACTATGTCTCTGGTGAATCCTCTCACCCTCCCCCATCTCTGGCCTGTATCCCAGCTCTTGTATGCATAAATAAATTAAGCTTTAAAAAAAAAAATTTACTAGCTATGTAACCTTAATCAAATTCTTTAATGTCTCTGTGCCTCAGTTTCCTCATCTGTTAAACAGAGTAATATCAGTATCTCCTGGTAGAGTTGTATTGAATATTAACCCTTTGCACTCCAAACCATTCTGGACATTGACTACCAACGTTCCCTGAGAGGGGACAGCGGAGTGCAAAGGGTTAAATGCATGAATATATGTAAAATGCTTACAAAAATTCCCAGTTTATTGTAGTTATTTTTTTTTTTCTTTTAGAGATCTATCATACCTTTAAAACCTAATCTATACAACTTTGGGTTTACTTCCTTATAGAATCATATAGAATAGAAGTCAAGTCAGGTTAAATCCTGGCTATACCACTTACCAACTCTATTTGGGTTGGTTAATCTCTCTACACTTGCACAGATGCAACAAGATTTTTAAAGACCAGAAGCTGATAAATTTTCAAAGATTAAAAATTGGCTGTAGGAAAGAACAGAAGGACCAAAGCTGAACGAAAGGAACATGATACCCTCTTCGGGTCATGTTTCCCATTGTCTTCATTAAGAACATCTGGCAAAAAGAAAAATAATACAGATAAGAAGAAAGGTGACTTGTGTGCAATTCTAGTTTAGGAGAAAGAAAATTCACATCCATATTAATTGTTCTCCCCCAGGGGAATGAAACAACAATAAATGAGCCAAAGAGCCAAATAACACAAGCCAATTTATTTGGTCCCCATAGTAATGACAGATTGAGAAAATTAGGAGACAGGTGTTAAACTCCTCCTTCCTATTCTACCTAAGTAAGAAAAAAGCTTAAGGACATTTAAGAAAATTTGGTATATCCAATGCAAATTTTTTTCCATTAAGGAATAAGGATTTAGAACCACTTTCCCACTAGTCTTGGGAAATAAATAAATGTGATTTTTAGCATCAAGAGAAAAGATACTATTTCCCATCAATAATAGGATCCTCTGTAAAACTAAAATAAGGGAAGGCGGGAACTAGTATTTACTGAGCAATCATATTTAACCCTTCATAACAATCTGTTAGACATAAATTATTAAACCAAATTTATAGGAAACTAAGGCTTAGAGAAGTTAAACAGCTTGATTAAGGTCACCCACTAACAAGTGGTAGAGCTGGGATATGGACCCAGAATTTCCTGATTCTAAAGATTATTATTTTTATTTGATTCCAACCTACTTTACAAGTTACATGAACAGGTAGGGGGAAAAAAATGTATAAAAATATTTCTATACCTGATATTCATCTGCGATCCTGCAAGAGGCTCCATAATTCTTGGTAATGATTTATTCAATTTCAAATGCTCAGTATCCTAGAGTAAAGAGATTATTAATGAGTGATAAAAACAAAAAAAATCAATCATTACCACATATTCACAAAATTACATGCAAAATTAGGTTACTTATATAAAATGTCATCATCTATAGACTAATAAGATAAAATCTTATTGTGATTGTGATCATTTTCATATTTTATAATCATTCTGCCTATAAATTAATGTTAAACCTAGCAAAAACCTACCATTATTACTTCTATTTATTAAAGAAAGCATAGATTCTATCCTACCATCTTTATCTCAACTTAGTGAACTGGGTAAAGCAGGAAGAATTTAACATGATATTTTAATCAAAAATCTCACAATAATGCATGTGCTGTAAAAATAAGGGGGAAATAACTTGAGATGATGGCTAGCTTTGTTTAATATCTTATGAAATTTTCGTAAACAACTGATGTATAATTGTTAAGAACATGTGTATTAAGTTCACATAAGTTAATAAAAGTTTTATGAATGGTCTTTTCAAAAAAAAACTCACAATATCCAGAAAATCACAAAGCATCAGATAAGAACAATTTGGGACAGTTACTGGGTTATAATAAAGTCAATATCTTAAATTGTGTGAAGATGGAAGTCAAATACTGCATCCCCACAAATTAACTTGTATCAGTGCAAAATCAACAATATACTTTTTAACATTAACACCTGCTCTCTCTGAATAGGTTCCTCTACTCCCATTGCTTCCACACTCATCCAGAGTCAACTTTCAGCTTCCACCTCTCTTCTGAGCTACAAACCTTTATTTCTGATTGCCCATTGGGTATTTCCATCTAAATATTATCAAAGCAAAATACAAGCCTCATAATCCTTTCTTAAAATTCAATGTTTCCTATATTCTTTTATTAAGTTGTGAGAGTGCCTTAAGGCCCTACACATTCTTTCATTTTAGCAAAAAGGAACAATCTGAAGCAAGGAAGGCAGTATGAGTGCAGTTGCAGAAGTCATTTAGAAAAGATTCTTTTAGGGCCTCCCCGGTGGCGCAGAGGTTGAGCGCTGGGTTGCGAAGCTGCACGCGGCCTCGGCGGCGCCGGCTCGATCCCCGGCTCGATCCCCGGCTGCTCCCCGGCCACCGGAAGAGGGTCCCACATGGCGCTCAGACCTCTCCTGCCGCCCGCTGCTCCCCTCAGCCGTGTACTTCAGCTCTGCTCCCTGCTCTGGCTCTGGTGAATTCTCTCACCCTCCCGCGCTTCTGACTGTACCCAGTGCTTGTATAAATAAATAAAAATAAATCTTAAAAAAAAAAAAAGAAAGGAAAGATTCTTTTAGATAGACTAAAAATATTTACAACAAAATTCTACCGAAAGTGCCTTTGTGAAGTTGACTAAAAAGTCACCCTTGGAAATATCTGAGCTCCCTGCAGCTTCTACTGCAATGCAGTTTTTGAATCTAAAGTCCTGTGCCACTTAATTATCATGGGTAACAACATACAGATTAAACTTGCAACTCTTGAAATATATAAAGTGCCATATTTTCTTCACTAAAGAGTCTTTAAATACCATGTTTGCCTCTTCTTCCTTTACGTGTTAGGGTAAAAAGATAATGCTGATGCATTTCTTGTTTTAAAACACTACACACGCTACAGTTTATTCTGACAGTCTCACAAAAGCAATTAGTGAAACTAAAACCACATAATACCTACACCTAGCAAAACACATTCTCCCTGATAACGGCATTCTTATCTCATGGAAACCATCAAATCATCCTTAGGTCTCCTTTTTTTCCCTCTTCCAACATATAAATTGTCTTTCCAACTCCACTACCTTAGTTTCTGACTTCAACTCAGATCAGATTTCCCAAAAGTCCCTACAAATGTGCTAGAAGGGTAGTTACACATGAATCAAAGCATTCTCTTGTTTATAAAGCTGATGGCTCATCTTTATATACAGAATAAAGGGCCTTCACACTCTGGCCCCACACCCTGACTCCAACCTGCTGCCTTAGCCACTCATCCTAAATCCCAACCAAACTGAACGACACACTTGCAGCTCGCCGAGTTTGGTATCTCCGCACAGGCTGTCTCCTTTACTTGGAACTCGCTTCCTTCGTGAAACCACCTCCTACATCCCTTGGTGAGGTGCCTCCCGCCAGTGTTCACACACGCAGCATAACGTCTACACATTACTTCCAGCAGACCACGAATTCCAAACATTAACTGATCCCTGACTATGTAGCTCCTCCAGATCAAGATAACGTGATAAATGCAAGAAGGAACATAATGGGCTTCAGTTTTCAAGAAATCATCACAGTAAAAACAACTTCCAAAGGCAAGTTATCGACTACAGAGAACACACCTCCCAACAGTGTCAAGGAATCCGTGCTCCGCTTAACTGATTTCCCCCACTAGTTCCCTATCAGGTCACGGGCCCCAAGCTCCTGGAGGGAACCCGGCGCTGGGCCCTGATTATTGCTCATCTTCCCCACCCCCACCCCACCCCGAGTCCCGGGGTTACCCCTCGAGGGAATCGTAAGCACAAAGCCCCGCTCACCGCAACCTTCGCCGATCCAGGGTCTGTTTGTTGGGCCGGAACAGAGGTCGGCTCCAAGGAGCGCCTCCGCCGACTCTGCCCCGCCTCTGGGACGTTGGGGTCGCGGGAACCGCGGCGGCAAACCCCGGCTAGGGAAACCGAAGCCCGCGCCGGGCCCGCTGACTGGCCAGAAACCCCACCCGTCAGGGAGCAGGGGCGGTGCTGGAGGCGTCACGTACGTGCGCCGCGACAGGCTGCTGCGCCAGCCAATCAGAGCTCCGCATCGGTCTCGCGCTCGCCCAATCCCTAGTCTTCTTGGAGAATTGAGGCCTTCAGTGGCGCTGCAGCGCCGAGATCCGGAGGATTTAAACATGTCGTTTTCGTCAACGGTTAAGTTCCGGGGTGGGGCGGGCCTTGCGCACGCGCAGTGAAAATTCCAGCCTGGCAGCAATTAGGGTGGCAGAGGAAGCGGAAGTATCCGCTGCCCTAATCCTCGTTCGGTGACTGGAAGCTGAGCCATTCACTTGAATGGACCAGAGGAAGGATTAGTTTTCCTCTAGTTTTTTTTTTTTTTAACCTTTTTATTTTATTTATTTTATTTTTTTCTATTTCTTTTTTCTATTTTTTATTTTTTACATCACTGATCATTTTTAAACAATATTTGCTTCTCCCCACCTCCTCAGGTGTAGTCCCCATAGTTTCCTTCCCCAATGCACCCGGGCACCATCACCTCAGTCCCCTGTGCTCCTCCTTCCCTCCTTCTGATCCCTCTCCTTCCTCCTCCCCTGTAGTATGTCTCTGATTTATAATTGTCCGGTTTTGCTTTGTTGTGTTTTTGTACTGTTATTATTTTTTCACACTGATGTCTTATTTGGTTCCCCTATATTCCTGCTATTGATTCAAAGGAACACCTGTACACCTATGTTTATTGCCTCACTATTTACAATAGGTAAAACCTGGAAACAACCCACATGCGCAAAATTAGATGACTGGATCAAGAAGATGTGGCATATATACACAATGGAATATTATTCAGCAATCAAAAAAGATAACTCATGCCATTCACAGCAACATGGATGGAACTAGAAGGAATTATGCACAGTGAAATAAATCTAGTTTCTTTTCTAAGAAGCATCTTCTCTCAATGACAAAAAAAAATTCCTTCCTTGAGCAGAACAGAAGGTAACTTAAATTTATAAGCCATTTATCCTTTTCTCCACCACTAATATTGGTGTTGTGTATGCTGTTGGTATACATATGTTCATATATATTAATGTTAGTGTGATTGTAGTTATCTCCTCACTTAATGTTAGTAATTGTGTCTTCCCTGCCATTATCTAATGATTGTCTTAACAGCCAAAGTAAGTATTATCATCCCTCCTCAACAAAGGGAGGACTTTTTTTTAACTTTTTTTAATTTAAATTTTATTTTTTATATTCTCCATACAATTACAACCCCATTATTTTGACCCCAAGCCCTCCTTTCCCCGCCCCCCACCCACCATAGAGTGTCTCTGGTTCGTAGTTGTTTGTTGATTTTGATATTTTCTTTCTTATAGTTATTCTTTTTCCTGGTCCGTTATTTAAGTTTTCTAGATTCCTGCTATGAGTGAGACCATCCGGTATTTTTCTTTTTCTTTCTGGCTTATTTCGCTGAGTATGATCCCTTCCAGCTCCATCCATGTTGCTGCAAATTGCATGTGTTTATCTTTTTTGAATGCTGAGTAATATTCCATGGTGTATATGTACCACATATTCTTGATCCAGTCATCTATTTTTGGGCATTTGGGTTGTTTCCAAAGCTTTGCTATTGTAAATTGTGCTGCTATAAACATAGGGATGCAGGTGCTCTTTGGAATTGATGTTTCTGTGTCCTTTGGGTAAATACCTAGGAGTGGAATTGCTGGATCATATGGAAGCTCTGTGTTTAGTAGGTCAAGAAATCTCCACACAGCTCTTAAAGGGAGAACATTTAAAAGATCACACATCTCGTTAGTGTAGTCAGCACTGGAGATACCACTTAATTTCCGATAGACTCCACTTTGAAGTTTCCTGAGCAATATGGGGGTGTCAACAAATCTGAACTGCATTGTATTCTGTCTTGTGAGCATAAAAACACTATCTTGAGAAATGTATCAAGCACAGCAAGAAATAGAATATTATTCTCTGCTTTCCTGGAAAAATTCCTGGAATCTAGAGCACACATTTTAAAGGAAATTATGTTGGGTTTAACCTCGGTGTGAGAGCAGGAGGTCTCAGTAGTGATACATGTTTGACAAACTGTTGGCCAACCCACCGTGGAGCTCAGAAGCAGACTGCCCACTAAAGTGTCCCACATTACACAGAAATGGCTGGAAGCCTTGCTGTACTTAGTTATTGGGGCTTCCTAGAAAGAGCAAGTACAAAAGCTAAGGCAACTCTGAAGGTCATAGCAAGAGGCTATCAGCCAAGAGTACTCTTTGCTAACTGGAAAGTTATTTCTGGAAAGAGATCCCAGTGACACACCTTGATGACTGTCTTGGGTGATAATATGTGCACAGATGCTGGAGTGAGAGCTTCCCAGCATTTTCAAGGAAGAACAAGGAGGCCAGTTATATGCTAAGAATGAGTGAGAATATTAAGAGTGGAAAGGGGAGGAGGTGTTGGTAGATCACTGAAGGTCTTACAGGATGAGATAAGGACTTGGCTTTGCTCTTTAGAAAGATGACATTGGAAGATTTTTAATAGGAGACTGGCATGATCTGATTTTAGGTTTTAAAAAGACCACAGATGCAATCTGCAGCAACATGGATGGCACTGGAAGGGATCATGCTCAGCGAAATAAGCCAGAAAGAAAAAGAAAAATACCGATGATCTCACTCATAGCAGGAATCTAGAAAACTTAAATAAGGGACCAGGAAAATGAATAACTATAAGAAAGTGAAAATCAAAATCAACAAAAAACTATGAACCAGAGACACTCTATGGGGGAGTGGGGGGCGGGGAGGGGAGGGATTGGGGTCAAAATAAGGGGGTTGCGATTGTATGGGGAATATAAAAATATAATTTATTTTAAAAAATAAAAAATAAATAAAAAGACAACAGTGGGTGCTATATTCACATTAAACTGTAAGGGGCAAGGGTAGAGCAAGGAGATGAGTTAGAACGCTACTGCGATAATCTAGGGGAGTGACTGATAGTGGCTTCAACCAGAATGGTAGCAATGGAGGTAGTGAGAAGCTGTGGAATTCTATATGTATTTTGAAGGTAGAATTAACAGGCTTTGATGACAAAATTGAATAAAGGGTGTAAAAGAAAGTTAGTTTATGGTTGTATGGATTCTTTAACTACTTTAACATATCTAAAAGAGGCAGCAGCCCTTCTGCCCACCTGTGACTATGCAGACCTCTCTTAACAAACCTGTCCCTTTCAGGGGCAGCTCTTTCTGCCCCCTGGTGTCTGTGCAAGTGTCCTTTATTCTTCTCTCCTTTTTTATAACAAATCTGCCCTTTTGGATATATATTTTTCAAAAAGATTTCTAAAGGAGAAATGTAGGATTATATAACTTAGACAAAAAGCAAAGAATGAGAATAAAACATAACTTACCCCGCCTTAGGGCATATTGGGCTGGGCATATTGACATCCTTCCAAGTGTACAGTATTGAAAGGGGTGGAGAGCATAGGAGAGAGTAACTTTACATTGGAGAAATCTGACAAACACTATTAACCAGATAATCAAGGCCAAGCCATAAGTCATTTTGGGTAGTATGTACACTTTATATATGTGATGAAAATGGCACTTTAGAAGCGAAGTAAGCCAGAAATGCACATTGAACAATTTCACTTATAGAAGTAATATAAGGAAACAAAGATAAAGCAAAATAAGTATAATTTAGAGGATATGGCCCTAATTCTGCCATTAAATCTATGATTAATTTTCCTCATTTGCATATTATACATCAGCATAAAGCCTTAATCCATAATGAGTATGAATATTAATTAAAAGGCTGCCTGTATCATTTATTATTTCAGGTATACTGACAATTGGCAGTGTTAATAAAGGAGCAACACGTTTTTATATATTCATTAAGACTAAGGGAACTGATTTGTTAAATTAGAAAATCAATTTAGTGAAATAAAACCTACAAATGCTGTTCCAAAGACCTACTGCACAAAGCTTTGTGCTTGATGGTAGGGAAATGGTAGAGCAGACAAATAAGGAAGGCACATTTTTATAAGTGGGGTAATAAGAGGTAGTTGGCCAGAGCAAATTGCAGGTCAGTTTAAATAGACTGAATATACACTCTGCTATCTGTTGATCCCTGATTATATGTTTATTATATTTCCGGATACAATGCATTGCTATGGTTATGGCTCCTATAGAGAAAAGCTACCAGTCTAATTGTTCAAATTTCCGAATTCTTTATTTGTTTCAGAGTGAATCATTTCTAGTATGTCATACTTTTAAATAATGTGTGACTTGCTGTACAAACAATGCTATAACAAGAAAAAAATGTAAAGGGAAAAATTAACCCCAAATTCTACATACTGACATATTAATTGTTTTAATTTTCCTTATTCCCTTTGGTCCCTATCCATGTGGCATGGTCTTTATATTTAGACAGGGTAAATATTCAATGTTACAAACCCTGACATGCCTGCTAATAGCCAGGCAATGGGAATTAAAGGGCTATTGTTCTCACCAGGAAGAGGGAAGTTGGAATCAACTATCAGTTCTCTTCCTTGTTTATTAAAGTTCTCCTAACACCCAACTTTCCTTTTTATTGTGAAGCTTTATTTCATGTATTCATGCATACAAGAAGTGGGGTCTAGGCCAGAGGTTGGGAGAGAGGGGGTGAGTGGACTTGCCAGAGACAGTGGGGAGCAGAACAGGGGGATTTACTGAAATACACTGCTGAGGGGTGCAGTGGGTGAGACAGGAGAGGTCTGCTGCACCTTAAGGATCAGCTCCCTGGGCAGGCATCAAACTCATGCCACAGTGGCTGGTGACAGCTTAATAGCGTTGAGACTTTAACCCCTGAGTCACCAGGGAGGCTCCCCTCTATTTACACTTCCGAGGTAAGCTGGACTACTGTTTTCCAAAAACAACTACAGTTTTTATTTTAAGGAACATGGTATTTTTAAGGGGGAGTGCCAATTTGTCCATTTATGCAAAATTTCACTGAGACTCTTAAATCTCTTGGGAAAGTTACACTAACAGTTTATGTGTCAGGTTATGTTGACTTATTTTACTTAATTTTTTAAAGCATGGATTCTTCAGAATGAAGACTAAAATGATCAAACAACACATACCAGTAAATTATTTTAATCTTAGCTAAACTAAGCTATCATCATCATGAGTTTGCAGACAAGGAAACTGGAGGTATAACCAATCTACCTTAACCTGCACAGTTAATAAGTAAAGATGCTGTAAGATCTGCCAAAGACAATGGTCAGCCTACCATTTTGCAGTACAAACTTGTCAGAGTTCAGCTGACAGTCACTCCCAGGAAGGTAGATCTATTACTTATTGCCAGATTTGACACATTTGCTTTTATTTATTTATTTATTTATTTATTTATACAAGTACTGTGCACAGTCAGAAGTGCAGGAGGGTAAGACCAGAGCCAGAGCAGGGAACAGAACAGGCAGACCGACGAAGTACACTGCTGAGGGGAGCAGCGGGTGCGGCAGGAGAGGTCTGTTCTCCATGTGGGACCCTCACAGGCGGCAGGGGATCGAACCGGTGCTGCAGAGGCTGCGGGCAGCCTTGCAGCCCAGCGCTCAACCGCTTCACCACCAGGGGAGGCCCTGACACATTTGTTTTTTAAAGACCATTTGCCTTTACTTACTTAATCTATAGATTTAGTCTATGGATTTAGGTAAGGAATGACTCTCTTCTGGGAGAGATCCATTTATTCAATAGATGCTTATTGAGCGATATTATCATTAAAGGTCTGGTTGTTTGCATCTAGTAGTAACTCATTGTTTCTCTGCCACCTCCAAGGAGCAGGAGCACTGATAAAGGCTAAGACAAAATGAATTCTTTGGGGACAAACTGCGACCAAAGTGCTAAGAGTAGACCTGTCACTGTGGACAAGAGGATGGTAGCAGTGTTGTATTTCCAATGACTCCTCACACCCTTGGTTTGGCTCCCTAAGATTGATGTGGTAAAATAGGTGTTTTGGAAAAAAACTCTTCACATGTCTCCTCTCTTCATTCACAGAACTACTCATACTGAACACTTCTGAGCACCAAATCAAGGGGGAGTGTGGGATGGGGCTGTGATATTCACACCATTTCTTGTTGTTGGAAGTAATTAAATTTGGATTGGTTTGTTGCATAGTAATAGAGAACCAGAACAGGCCCAAAGAACCAACAAAGAATAAACTCTTCTTTTGCCTAGCCTGGTTCTTCCTGGACATAACTCCCTAGAAGGCCCCTGGCAGAGATGGGTATCTGGATTTCACGTCCTGATATTTTTCCACATTAGTATTTTCCTTAGATGCTTAGAATGGTTAGCAGAAGGAGTTGGGCAAGGCACAGGACAATCAGTTCTTAACTGCAGGGAGGCATAGAGAGGAAAGTCACTATGCATCACTGCAAGTAGGCAAACAATGTGGATCTACCTCCTGTGTGAAATCTTTATTTCTGTGGATACTATCATAGGAGCAAGAAAGCATGGAAACAGGCACGAGGGCCTTCACTAAGAAGAACTTCTTAGATACTCACAGGCCCCATACCGTTAATATATTTGAATTTTGGCAATTATGCTAGAAGAGATACAGAAAAGTGACTTAAGAGAACATGCACAGGGGAAAAGAAGACACATTTGCTTCAGTATTATCTTTTTTTGTGCTCTTACTACATTTAGTCATATAACCAGCTGTTCCTGTTTTCAGGTGATGTATGTCCTAGCCCCTTCTCTGCAGAGGAGCATGGATTGGGCTTCTAACACCAGGCATTCTGCCAGGTCAGGTGTCAGCAAACTACAACCTATATCTACCTGTTTTGGTATAGCCAGCAAGCTAAAACAGTTTCTGTATTTTTAAATGGATGAAAAAAATAATATAACATTTTGGGACAAGAACAAATTATATTAAATTCAAATTTCAGTGTCCATAAAAAAGTTTTATTGAAATATAATCATGCTCTTTCCTTTATGTATTATCTGAGGCTCCCTTTGAACTAAATGGCAAAGTTGTACAGCTGCAAGAGAGAAGATGTGGCCCACATAACCAAAGCTATTATCTGGTCCTTTACAGAACAGTTTGTAAATCCTTGTGCCAGGTACCAGAGATATGCCCTTCAGAGGCTATGTAGCAGCCATTAAATAACTGTCCCTTTTCTCATTGAAGAATATGCACATGACAAGACTCTTATAATTCAGCTAAACAGACCAAAGCCTTCATTTTACCCTTTTCTCCATTTCCCAGTTTAATGATGAAAAACTGAAGTTCAGAGATCCCCAGGAGATCCCTCCAGATAGAGCAACTGATTGGGAGCAGAGGGACTTAAATGGGTCTCTTATCCTTTGGTCAGATGCCCATCTATTCATCCTCCCCAAGTCCCAGTGGCTGTACTAAAGAGGGGCATGATCTTGACCAAGGTACTTACTTTATCTGGACTCCTGTTTCTCTATTGGAAACAAAGACTCTTTGACTTAGGAAACTCTGTTTCCTTTCATCCTTGATGTGCTCTACTTTTAAAAGAGACAATGCCTAGTCTACAACATGAGGCATAATTCAGCAGCCCTGAATTCCAGCTCCTGCTGCTTTACTGAAAGTCTTTAGATGACTTTTGGCTTTGATTTCATCTGCAATGAGTGTAACAGTAACATCTATGTCCGCAGATCATGAGATAGTCACTGTGATAGGGCTCAATAAACAAAGGAATCTCCTGAGGAATATGAATAGTAAGTTATTAATTATAAGATTTTCTCAGCTGTGATCATCTGAGATATTCCATTCCCTCTTCCATGGTGGAAAAGGCAAGAGTAAAATTGGAAAGAAAGGAAATAGACACTGAAGGGAAAAGGGCTAAAAGGGACAAAGAAAGAAAAGAGGGCGGGGAGAAGAAGTAGATGGGGAGAAGTTAGAAATGGGAAAAGAAGAGGACGGATGGGTGAGAGTTTAAAAAGAGAGCGAGAAGTTGGAGAATTGGTAGGGTGAGGTGGGGAGAGGGCAGGAAATACTGGGTGAGGGAAGATGAAAGGGCTAGTAGAGGGAAGGGAGAGTGGGGGTAGCCAGAGACAAGGCTCCCTTCTGCCTTCACTTACCAAACTTCCTGTCATTTTAGAGGCTCTCAATAACTTAGTTTCTCTCTCATAGTCTCTCTCTCAAAGACTGTTGCAGTTAAACTTCAACAAGGATGATACATCTAACACCCTGGCCTCTCAATTTTAACAACAGGGTATGCATTCTACCTCAGCCTTCTGTTTCTATGGGCTCACCCCAGACCTCGACATGGCTAGAAACTCACCACCTCTGGGATCTCAGTTCCAAATCTCCCCTTCAGACCAGCATCAGTACTGCTAGCTCATTTGCTCAAGTCCTCTATGCAACCACTCTTTGACATCAATGTATCTAAGACTTTGGCCTCTTTCCTGACTCCCCTTTTTCTCACTATCAGCCCTCATGTACTATCATTAGCTTTTCTGTATGGGTTTGATTTCAGATGCACCATCATAAACATTCCCTTCCAAGCACCTTTTTGGCAAAACACAACCCTGAACCAACTCAACAATCTGCCTTCTAGGTGCTTGCACCTGAGCTATCAAACATTTTTGATTATTTTAGATCCATGATCTCAAATACCCAATGAGTTCTTAATATTGCTCAGAAATCCTACTGCATAATTTTCTTTAGAAGACCAACATTTCTACTCTCAAAGATGTTTATTTCATTCTTTCTCTTCAAACATCCTTCTCCCTTTTCTTCACCTTCAGCTGATACTGCCTTTTTTTTTTTTTTAAGATTTATTTATTTATGCATACAGGAACTAGGGTACAGGCCAGAGGTGTGGAGGGTGACAGGATTCGCCAGAGACAGAGTGGGGAGCAGAACAGGTGGAATGACGGAAATACACTGCTGAGGGGAGCAGCGGGCAAGACAGGAGAGGTCTGCTGTGCCATGTGGGTCAGCTCCCTGGTGGGAGATGGAACTTGTGCTGTAGTGGCTGCAGATAGCTTCATAGTACTGACACTTAACCCCTTGCACCACCAGGGAGGCCCTGATACTGCCTTTTCTTTAATGAGAAAAAGTATCAGGCTAGAACCCTTTCTACCTTGGAACTTTCCTGCACCTTTATCTTTCTTGCAGCTCCTATTACAAATGAAGTTCTTCCTTTCTAAGCCCTTGTAAGTCCTCTGAGATTCTCCATGCGCCCTTTGAATCCATCCGATTTTCTTCTCAAGGGGTTAACTCTCTCCTTCTAAGGAAATCATTTCCAGTAGTTTCAATACAAGCTCTATTGTAACACTGTGCAACAGAACTTTTTGTGATGATGGAAATGTTCTGTATGTGTGCTGTCCAATACAGCTTCACTAGCCACATGTGATTACAGGGCACTAGAAATATGGCTAGTGTGATTGAGGAACTGAATTTTTAATTCTACTTAATGTAATTAAATTGCCATGTGATTAGTGGTTACCATATTAGACACCCGGTTCTTGTCTCCCATCCTAAATAAACTTTTCCTTTTGCCCCTAATTCTTTCTGTTGTCTTCATTTCCTCACTTACTATCTACTTGTTTTTAATATAGTTTCAAATTAAATATAATGTGTGGCAGTAGATTCATAAATCCAAAGATTCAAAGTTACCAAATCCAATTTAGGGTATATTTGCTTTATATGCAAGCATACGTACTCATTTGCTTTTAATAGTGTTGACCTCTACATCAACACAATCCTACCCCAAATTCTCTCCTCTGCTGGAACACCACATTCTCCTAATTTTCCTCCTACATTTTTGGCTCTTCCTTTTCAGAACCTTTCTCCTTTCTCCAACTTCCAAAGGTCTGTTACCAAGGCTCATTCCTCGGACTCCTATTCTTCTTCCTTAAGGTTTAATCCTAATGCAGGTGGCAAGGAAATGGAATTATAGTTAAAAGGCTTCACATTGCAGTTAGACTATAACTGAAAACTTCCTTAACCAAAGGGTTTAAATGACCTGTCACTGGCCTAACTCTCCCACCTTCCACCCCCACTCATAGAGATCTGGTCTCAGAAACCCTCTTTCAATTGCTGGCCAGCTTTCAATTGCTCCAACAAGACAAGTCTTTACAGCTTTTGCATGTACCTTTCTCTCTGGAACATTCTTTCCCAGTCTTTGCCTGCTTTTGCTCTTTCCTAGCTATTGGTTTAAACATCACCTCTCAGGGCCTACCTGGTAGCGCAAGGGGTTAAGACTGCAGCACAAGTTCCATCCCCAGCCAGGTCGCTACCCACACGGTGCAGCAGACCTCTCCTGTCTTCCCGCTGCTCCCCTCCGCAGTGTATTTCGGTCAATCTGTCTGTTCTGTTCCCCACTCTGTCTCTGGTGAATCCTCTCACCCCCTGCACCTCTGTCCTGTACCCCAGTTCTGGTATGCATAAATAAATAAATCTTTTTTTAAAAAAAGTCACCTCTCAGAGGCTTTCCCTGATTCTTTCCCAGAATGACACGCATCCTTTGCTATTCCTTCGTTGTTTTCCTTCAAAGACCGTGGCTGTCTTTTTCGCTTCGCGTGGAATTGTTTAGGTTGGCTGCCTCCCCCTTGGAAGTGACACTCCCAGCGAGCAGAGACTACGGCCTTTGCTCTGTCGTGCACCACGGCCCAGACTCCAGCACAGGCCCGACCCGAGGAGGGCGGGGTAAGATAGCGGCGGAACGAGTCACCTGCAGACCGGGGGCCCAGGGGGCGCGGACCCGCGACGGACGCGGGCCGGCCGGGGGCGGGGGCGCCGCGCTTAGCCCGGGAAGCCGAGGAAGCCCCGCCCCTTCCGGCCGCGGCGCGGACGCCAGGGCAGCCACGGCTGCGGGGCGGCTGCGGGCGCCGGCTCGGCCCGCCCCCTTCTCCCCGCCCCGCCCCGCCCCGCGCCGCCGCGGCCAGCCGCTGGCTGTCAGCTCCCTCAGCGTCCCGGGGAGCCGCGGTGTATGCTGAGCCGCTGCGGCCGCCGGCTGCTGCACGTCCTGGGCCTTGACTTCCCCCTGCTGACTCGCCGGCCGCTTTTCCTCTGTCCTCGTCGCCTCATGAAGCCGCTGGTCGTGTTTGTCCTCGGCGGTCCTGGCGCCGGCAAGGGGACCCAGTGCGCCCGCATTGTCGAGGTGAGGCCCGGGCAGCTGACGCGCTCCGGGGCTGGACCGGACGTCGGCTCGGCCTGTCTCGGCGCGCCCGGCTGTGCGCACCCGCGGGCCGCGGACTACGAGCCCCGGCGACCCACGCGCCGGCCGCGTGGCGGTGGTCGGGGGTCCCCTGGCGCGCGGCATGTCGGGACTGGTAGTTCGCCGGCCCCGGGGCGCCCAGAATGGAAGGGGACCGCTTGGGGTCGCTTTGTTTCTGCGCCCCTCTGTCCGTACATTCTGGCGACCAAGTTCGTCTCGAGAGTGAGCTGGGAGAGGGCTCCCAGGAGGGCCGGCATCCAGGGGCCCCTGGCGCGCAGTCAGCGGGGCGCTGGTGGTGGTGAGGGCAGCAGAAGCGTAGATTTGGGTTAGAGGCCCTTGGAGGGGAAACTGGCTTTTCCTCTTGGCCCCTCCCCGCAGGCCCTCTAAACTCCGAACCCCTCCACTTACCAGTGTTTACCCTAGAAAGATGCCTCTGGGGCGGGGTGCTTCTTTAGATGTCCCAGGATATGCCCTTAGCTCTTCCTGACCCCGGCTCTGGCAGTACCAGCCTGCAAAGAGGCTCAGCCTGGGCTTGTCGGGTGGAAATAGCCCGGAAGCTGGTACTGAGATCGAGCTTCTGCCTCTGGCCCTGCTGCCAGCTCACGCTCTGTCCATCGCTAAGTCACTTCCTCTCTCCAAGTCTCAGTTGCCCTTTCTAGAATGTTAGGAGAGAATGTGCAGCCAGATTTAAACTCAATATAAAATCCCTCCCAACTCTAAGTTTTTTTTTCCCCTTTTCCTTCAAGGTACTATAGGTTATCAGTTCAATTCTGATAACAGTTCTCGAGCAGATGACGTGGTTAGTTGCAGTGACACTATGAGGGGGAAGACAGTGGAGAATCTGAGGAATGTTTGGGAGAAAAGCAAAGCTATGTAGAAATAGAAGAGATGGTGCTGGTGCTGTGAAACACCCAAAGAATCTCGGTGACCAAAAAAAGTATTGAACCAGAACTTCTAAAGTAATTCCTTCCTCTGTTCCAGGATATGACTTATATATCACTTATATGACTTATATTGTTTTGGACTTTCACTCCTTTCCTGTATTTACACAATCCAAATATACTGTCCTATATTTTATACCCTAAAGAGCGTTCAGAAAAAGTTGGGTGGTAACATCTCCTTCATTATCTGTCCTACAGCTGTTTTTATAATCGATCATTTTTAGGAATAAAAGTGGAACTAATTCAACAAAAAAAATACATGGATATATATACTTATTTGTTGGTTCTTTTCACTTTTAAAAGACAAGTGACAATTGGATAGTTTCAATTTTTTTGCTTTATTATAAAATGACTTATACATGTAAATAACATGATATGGAGAGGAACTAAGATTAACTAAGATTTAGAGTTACACAGATAGGGTTCAAGCCCAAACTATCACTTTCAGTTTCTTAGGCTCAGAGAAATGACTTTTAGCTTGAGTTCCTATGTAAAAAGGGTGTAACAATCAATACCTGTCTACTGGTATCTGTGAATTTTAAATGAAGTAAAATATGTGATACACATAGATGCAAATACTTTTTTTTTCATCTTGAACTTCCTGTTCTTAATCTATGAGGTTGGTTATTTTTACTTTGAAGTTGTATTACTTTTTATAAATAGTTTTATGACCGTTACATTTGAAAACATTGAAATATTTTTTTCTGAATCATAATGCTACCAAATATCCACACCCAAACTAATAATACTATGTTACTCCATCGTATTAAAAATAATCTACCTTCTGGAACTAGTATTTACTCTATTTAATAATGATATTTTAGACCTAATGATTAATTATAAGATTTCTAGATGAGATATGTTTCTTATTCTTGAGGATTTCGCAAATTATACGAGCTTAAACTGTTTTAAATGATCATCTTTTCTCACGAAAATATTTACTCTTGAATTTAGTTGTCATAAACATGAAATTGTTATCTACAAATTACAAATACTGTATAATTTCACAGTTGCTATCCCATAGCTAAGTAAATCAGACAATAAATTGTCTACAGTCCGTTAAGTCAGAGGTTTTTTTCCCTTTTTCAGTGTCTTGCATTTTGACTCATTTTTTTATTATTCAGGCAAACATAAGCTGAATCTGAAATACTGTTACTGTGTGGAGTAAAGTTTTATAAATCAAGGTTAATTCCCCTGCCATAACTCCAGTCCTGATGTAATTCACAGGTTGCCTGAAATGTTGCTGAAATAGAATTATTTCTTTGGAAAAATTGCATTGATTTCCATCTTAAGCTGCCAGAAGTACATCTTTGGGCCCTGGCTACAGAGCATGATTTGACACTCATGTCAGATGTCCAGGGATATTAATATTAGCTATGAGGGTGTGACCAGAGGGAAGTTGACATATACTTTTTTCTTCTGGAGATTGTTCTACCACTGCTATTTGCTCTCACACCTTGAGGAAGAAAAGGCAATTCTGACATACAGTGTCTTCTGAAAGTGTTCTAAACTGGAAAGGTTAGGTTTGAGGGGGTTTCGGTTGACTTTGCCTGTTGATTTGTAACTGATCTTTTTCAGTTTTACTTTCTAATTGTTTATAAACCTATATCCTCTCATATGCAATTTGGTTTTGAAAATTGCCATCTTTGAAATCAGTGCAATAATACTTTATTAGAGCTGAGTGCTCAGAGTGGAGTTATTGTGGAATAACTTGTTACAAAAAAATTATTATGTGGATACTGTGTCATTTTTGAGCTTTTAAAGTTAAGCTTTATATTGTTTTGGCCCAAGAAAAATTATGGTGCTGTAACTTAAACTTGTCTTTTTGCATTTGTTAGCTGGAAGAGATATTTATTTATTTATTTATTTATTAAATTTATAGAGGCATGTTTAGTTATTTGTTTGTTTGTTTGTTTATACATGCACTGGGTACAGTCAGAAGCACGGGAGGGTGAGAGAATTCACCAGAGCCAGAGCAGGGAGCAGAGCAGGCAGAAGGACCAAAGTACACTGCTGAGGGGAACAGCGGGCAGCAGGAGAGGTCTCCTCCGGTGGAGGTGGCCAGGGAGCAGCTGGGGATCAAACCAGCGCCACAGAGGCCGCGGGCAGCTTCGCAACCCAGCGCTCAACCGCTGCGCCACCGGGGAGGCCCCCTGGAAGAGATATTTAAACGTCTACTCTTTTAAAGGTGGTAGGGCATTTTTTTTTTTAATCTAAACAAATTATGCAGGACACTCGCTTGTCCTAAGATGTGAAATAGTTTTTACTTTGGTCCCCAGGGGGCGCCCAAGTAGCACTTTACTCTCCCTATATCAGGAACTACTAGCTCCTTCAGGCAGATTTCTCCTTTAACACTTCACTTTACTCTCGTTGAATAAAATTGATAGGTTTGTGAAAATCTGTTGAACATTCGAAAATTTCCAAGCTTTTTGATTGCAAATCCCCAAAGCATATTACCACTTGTAGAAGAAACTAGATAGAATCTCCTTTTGGTGGGGTAGTATAGAGTGAGATAGGTATTTGTTTGTTTAATAGAAAGTTTATATTACCTGTACAAAGGATAGCCCACAGAATCCCTGACTCTTCTAAAGCACTACACTTCCATTAATATTTGTATCATGGTGGTTTTTTGTTGAGAACCCAGAGGAGGTGTTCAAAAGTAATACACATTTCTTAAATGTTTAATCCTGAGGTCACCAATTTTAACTGTCTGGTATTAACTACTTCTACATCTCTCTCTCTCAATGTTCTTACAAGTCAAAATGCAAATATTTGCCTTTTTTTAACCTCTAAATGTGATTATCCTATTTTTTTACTGACTCTGCCTACATTTGCCTTGCTCAAGGCCCCTCTTCAATATCTGTTCTTCCTCTTAAACTTACTCCCTTGGAAATCTGCTTGATTTACACCTTTTGGGTTAATGTTTCAGTGACAGCAATTGGTTAATCTAAGCACCACCTTTCAGTTAATGATAGAGGACTGTAGTCAGTGAAGACCTCCCAAAATCATATAGAATATAGTATTTTAGCATTTGTCCTTCTGAATTGAAATTCAGAGCATTTCAGAGAAGTCATTTTAGTCCTGGGACTTTACGACCAGATAAGAGAGAAAGGGTGGAGGCAGGGCATAACTGTCTTATTCTTTGCATCAGGTTGTCCTCACCACTCTGACTCCTGTATCCTGTTGCCTTAAAGCTAGTACTTTTAACCCAGTTACCATATGAAAATGTATCTGCTCTAACACTTCAGTTGCTTTTACCTGACAACATTTTTATAGACTGAACATGCCATTAGAGCATTTAGAACTTTATAGAGAACAGGTGTAAGGGAATATATTGTTTGCTGACAGTTTTATGCTCTCTGGTGAACACAACTAACAAGACATTGTTGGGGGGAAGGGATGTCCTGAACAAACTCCACAAACAGGTTTTATGAACTCCACCCCCACCCCAGACCAAAGAGATCCAAGACACCAAGGGTTACAAATCCCATGATGTCATCACTACTGAAGGGAGGGTTGCTGGGAACCGATGGTGAAGTTAAGCAGCCAGGTTTGGTATATAACCAGACATGTGGGCCTTGGGGGGCCTTGGCTTTTCGCCACCTTTCAGAGTGCTATTGGGGTTCCAGATCAGCGGAACTGTTAGGACACATTCACCAGTTTATCTCCCTCTCTTTCTCCCTGAGTTATTCATTTCTTCATTTCCCCTTTTTTGTAAATAAACCCTTACACTTTTTCTGTGTACCTGCGGTTGAGTCTCACTATAAGTCCCTTTTAAGCGCGCGGGTAAGGACCTCCCAAGCCAACCTATTTCACATTGGGGTTGCCCTGTAACAGCATCACTTTGATAAGGGAAAAGGCACCAGGTGTTACCTACCATTATCAGAAACTTTCACTTTGAGGGACTCAGTCCTGTGAAGCACGTTCATGCCTGGTTTCCATCAGTCTCCAGAAGACCCATAGTGAGTTCCTTGTCATTAGGCTATTATCATATATCAACAAGCAAGTAAATACGCCTAACTTAAGACTACACAAAAGACTGCTTCCCTGTCCACTTTTTGCTAGAACTTCTAGACTGTCTTAGCCATGAATGTTTGCCATTGGAAAGTAAGTGTTTAACCTAAGGATTATTTGCCTTTATAATTATGTATAGTTTAGATTAGATAATAACATGAATTTCTGTTTTCTTGGTGTCTACTAGGAGTAGAGAGACAGCCTAGAAGATGTTTTAATTATGTAACTGAGAATTGACTTAATAAATAATTTAGCTTTTTAAATAAAGAATTTTATTTACTACCTGTTTAATGATCATTGGATGAGGAAAGTGGAAATGGTAATGGTGTCAGAGGTGAAAAAGGGCTGCAATGAAGGGTGACCAGAAACTGGCTGGAGGGTGAGTCAAGTGTGCCTGACTGTTCAAAGTTCCTGGTCTCATCTCTGTGCTAGCATACAACAAAGCAAACAATAAAGTCCAATCAACTTCTGTTATTCAATGGTGTTAGGAATTTGAAGGCAAAAGACTGCATCTCTGTGTCTGTCACTTAAGAATTATGTCAGAGACCCACTTTGGGAATAATAGAGTCACTGATAGTCAGGAGATTGAGTTCAAGAGCAAGTTTCCTCTCCACTGACAAGTCAGCTTATCTGAATTTCCCCTTTTGTAAAATGAGGGGTGTGGAAATGGTCTTTAGTGTTAGGTAGTATATAACACTATAAGCAGCCAGATTTCCAATTGCTACGAATATCTGTGCCTTCTTTGCCTTTCTATGTGGTATGTATAGGAGCATCAAAGAATTGTATTAAATAAATAAATTTCATGTTTACATGGAACTTCAGAGTGGTAATAAAGAATGTGCCAAGTCAGGTAAAGGAATATTTTTGAAATAGAACAATTGTGTATGTGTGGTTTTTTTAATTAAAAATATTTAAGAAATAGGAGTTAGACTGATAGTCTTTTTTAATTTTAATTTAATTTAATTTTATATATATTTTTACATCATTTTTCATTTTTGCACATTGTATGCATTTTCATCTTGGTTATAGTCCCCATACAATTCCCACCCTCCTTATTTTGACATAATCCCTCCTATTCCCCGCCCTACCCTAGACTGATAGTCTTACAGTGAGGCATGGTATTAGAATGTAGATTTTTTTTTTTTAAAGATTTATTTATTTCTTTATACAAGCACTGGTTACAGTCAGAAGCACAGGAGGGTGAGAGAATTCACCAGAGCCAGAGTGGAGAGCAGAACAGGCAGACTGACGAAGTACACCGCTGACGGGAGCAGTGGGCGGCAGGAGAGGTCTGTGCGCCATGTGGGACCCTCGCCGGCAGCTGGGGATCAAACCGGTGCTGCAGAGGCTGCGGGCAGCCTCGCAGTGCTCAACCGCTGCGCCACCAGGGGAGGCCCTAGAATGTAGATTTTGATGTCAGCTATTGGTTTGAATCTCAGTCTACCATCTACAACCTTGTTGCTTCACTTTTCTGATTCTGAATCTTCATTTGTAAAGCAAGGATAATAATGTCAACTTCACTGGGTCGTTATAAAGATGAAGTGAGATTATGGTCCTTCAGTGCTTAGCGTATTTATTGGAAACCTTTTACTCAAATTTACTGGAAACTTATATTTACTCAAATTTATTGGAAACTTACTTTTCATTTACAATATCACAAACACATATGGACATATTAGTAAATGTACTTTTGTCATATAATTTATGTAACTATCATGTTCTACAAATTGGACACATTACTTAGTTATTTCCTATTTTGGAAACTTTATTTTACAGTTATTGTATTTTGTGCTTTAAATCAAGTGTTATTGAGATATAATTAACACATAATACAATTTACCCATGAAGTATATAGTTCAATGGAGTTGGTAATTGCATTAATTTTTAAATATTGTGGCAAAATGTAACATGAGATTTGCCATTTTAACCATTTTAAGTGTACAATTCATTGGCATTAATTACATCCACAGTGTTGTATAGCCATAGCTACGTTTCTGAAACTTCATCTCTCCAAACAGAAACTGTACCATTAAGCAATAATTCCCCATTTCTTTCTCCCCCAAGTCCTTAGTTACCTCTAACCTTCTTTCTGCCTCTATAAATTTGCCTGTTTAAAGTACTTATATAAGTGTATATATGCTACACGTATATACACATGCACACACATACACAAATGCATATACACACACTCACATATGTATAAAGGGAATCATAATATTTGTCTTTTAGTGACTGCCTTATGAATAGTATGTTTTTAAGGTTAATCCATGTTACCTGAATTCCTTTGTTCCTTTTTCTACCTGTTCATGTGTGTGTGTGTGTGTGTGAGAGAGAGAGATTTCATTTATCCATTCATCTGTTGTTGGATACTTAGGCTACTCCGCCTTTTGGCTACTGTGACTAATGCTGTAATGAACCTTGGCATACAAGCATTGGTTTGAGTCCCTGTTTTCAGTTCTTTTTTTTTTTTTCATTAGGAGCTTTTTATTAATTCACATTGTTTTTACATTTTCATTAGTTCTTCAGAGTAAAATAGTTGTTTACAATTCACACGCATCAATTGATATATTAACTGATACATTAACTCGGTCCTAAAAAAGCTACTCAGATAGCTTGGACAATACTGTTTTTAGTTCTTAAGTAACTCTCAGACCGTCTACCACAGCAGCTCTACCATTTTATGTTCCTACCAGCAGTGTACAAGAGTTCTGGTTTCTCCACATCTTCACCAATTACCATTTTCTGCTGCTGTTTGTTTAATTATAGCCAATTTAGTTGGTATGAAGTGGTACCTCATTGTGGTTTTGATTTGCATTGCCCTAGTGACTAATGATGTAGTCATCTTTTTGTGGACTTGTTAGCTTTTTGTCTGTTTTCTTTGGAGAAATGTCTATTTAAGGCCTTAGTCCGTTTTTAAATTATTTGTCTTTTTGTTGTTGCGTTATAGTTCTTTGAAGATTCTAGATGTTAAGTCCTTATAAGATATATGTTGTACAAATACTTTATTTAACCTTTGGAGGAGTTGCTTGACTGCTTTTCCAAGTTGCTGCATCATTTTACATTGCCACCAGCAGGGGCATGAGAGTTCTAACTGCTCTGGGTACTGGCTAACACTTCCTATCTTCTTTTGATTTTGTTTTTTTTTTTTCAGTTTTTTTAAGTAGTGTCCTTGAAGCACAGAAGTTTTTTATTTCAATGAGATTTTACTATCTTGCGTATTAATACATACAGTATACTTTCTATTGCCTGTGGTGCAGAGGCTGGTAGGTGGGAGAAGTTGCCTATTTTGCAGATGGTTTTCAGCATTCTTCCTGGTATGTAACGTGACGGGAAAAATATTTTCCTGTAAGCTAACCACGTTTTAGGGCAGTTCCTTGTATGAAGAAATTAGACTCTAATCAAGGACCAGGAATCTCTTATATCTGCTTTGTAATTTCCTGTTTCTCCTGTGTGTCAAAGAGCTCATCTTCCAGCTGTTGGGGCTTACACAGTTTTTTCTTGAAGTTAAGTATCAGTGAGATGTTTGGGGATTTTCACCTCAGTGGTATTACTTTTGGTGGAGGTAGTGATGACACATTTGTGGTGTGTTCTATGCAGAGGAACTCGATTGAGGGACAGAGGTCCAGTCATAAGTAGCAAACCACAGTATGACTCCTTTAGGGGAAATCACCCTCTTACCTCTGTGGTGCCCAGTGAGATTGAGCAGAATGGGTCCAGGAGTGATGCTAGCTTTCAGTTTTCTCACATGCTGAGCAAAGGGTTTTTGCTATGGCCCAACAGCTTTAAGGCACATTTTCAGTAGCATAATAGTATCTGGGTCTTTTGTGACGTTTAATCACTCTGGTTCTTCATTCTTTCCACCACTAATGTGTTTTGTGATGGTAGCAGGAACCTTCTCTGTTTTCTTTTCAATTCTGGGTTTGGATGTTGAATACTTCCTCTTGTGCATGGCCTTTCTGGAATACATAGCAGGTTGGGAAGATCTACTGATTCCTCTGACTAGGCCAGGGTTTCAGCTGCAGTGGGGCTTCCTTAGGCATCTGACCTTGAGGTTATTCTTCTTAACACTGCCACCCGCGTCAGCCTCCTTGGCTTCAGGTTTCTTCTCTTTAGCTGGCTTCTCAGCCTTGTCGCCGCCATCTTGCAAGATGGGGGAGAGAATTAAGGCCAACATGTTGGCCTTAATAGAACATGTTCTGTTGGCACAGATTGTTGGACTAAAAATGAAAATGGTTTCTTGTTCAAGAAGATTCATTTTCTCTAAAAATTCAGTTGAGATGTTGCTTGGCACAATAAAGTTCTGCCAATGCTCCAAGGAGGCTAGAAGCAGTGTATGGAGGTGTCATTTCCAGAATATCTTGCTTATAATTTTGAACTCTAGTGTCTAGAGTAGGGATTCATTGAAATATGTTTTCTTTTAAGTCTTTGAGCTGTGCCTTTTGGATCTTGTCAACTGAATGTGTCTCTAAATTTCCATCTGTTTCTAGGATATAAAAATGGACTGTTTTCTGTCTCCTTCTATAACTCTTGACTCCATGCCCATGCAGTGTGTTTCTATGTTGCTATATTATACTTTTGTTTCTCCTTTGTTTAGGGAATGGATCTCTTTCCAGAGAAATTTTTATCTAAACATTTGATTTGATTTTTGCTGCTATTCTCTACAATGATTTAGTTTAAAATTTTAAGTTTTTGATTGTCCAAGGTACTGTTTCCTTTATTTCTTGAAGTTGGGTGGTGTTTTTATTTGGGAATTTTAATCTTTACCGTGAGGTTACTTGGAATTTCATTTTGCCTGTACTCTTAGGGTATGACATTAAAAAAAACACTTAAATTATTAATCTTTCTTTGTGGTATTCGCTTTTTAAAGATATGTGGATACTATATATGCTTAAAATTAAAAGTACATAAGGTGAGAAGTAAAAGTTCTCTTTTGTCAACCATACCTACTCTCCTTATGTGTAATCACGTGTAAGTTTTGTTATGTGTGCCACTCTGTTCCTTTTTAGATGTTTTTATACACAAGATATAAAGCACACACACGTGTGCATACACGTTACTTATTGTTTCGTGATTTGATTTTTTTTTTTTGCTTAACCATTTATCATGGATAGCTTTCCATATCAGAACATATGAAATAATTCCATATCATTCATTATATATAAGTAATTTATTTTGCAGTTTACATATTGGGTAGGCATTTGGATTTTCTGTTTACACATGATGCTGTTTTGAACATTCATGTACATATGCAACTATTTCAGTAGCATAGCTCTTAAAAATGGAATTACTGAGCCAAAGGGTATGCAAGCTTAAATGTTGGTAGACTCTGCCAAATTGCCCTCTTAAACAGCTAAACCAGGTTACACTCCCACAGAATATGAGGATGCTGGTTTCGCCTGCAAACCTCCTAGACTATCTTTGCCTTAACCGGATATAACATCTTTTTATTTTAACCAGTCTGAAGGATGGAAAATAGAATCACATTGTTTTAATTTGCATTTTCATGATTACTAGTGAGGTTGAACAACTCTTCTTTTTTCTTTCTGTGAATTGTTTGTTCTTATCCTTTGCTTATTTTTGTGGTAGTCTTTTCCTTGTTAGCAGAATCTCTTTATATATAATGTATATTATCCTGTCACCTTTGTATGGTGAAAACATTTTCTTCCAGGCTGTCGCTTGTCATTTGATTACATTTATGATGTCTTTGTACAGAAGTTTTTATGTGGTCAAACATAGATTTTAGCATTTTGGTTCTTGTTTAGTAATACCTTTCCCTATTTAGAGATTATTTTCCTCATACTGTCTTTGGGCTTTTGCTTAAATTGTGTTGTTTTAGAACTTCAATTCATGTGGAATTTAGTTTTCCATAATGTATGCAGGGATCTAATTTATTTATTTTTTAATCTGGATGCCATTTGTACGGGTATCATTTATTAAATAGTTCATCTTTTTGCCATTGATTTTTACATGCTGATTCTGTATCATTTATTGAATTCCGATTTATACTTGAGTCTGTTTTTGGAATCTGTTGAGTTTTATTATTCTATTTTATACGAGTATCACACATTTTTATTACTGTAGCTTTATATTTTCTGTCACCTGGTAAACAAGTTCCCATTTGTAGTTGTTACTATTTTCAATTTTGGTCATTCTCTCAAATTTATTCTTTCTGATATACCTGAGTGTCAGATTATCAAGTTTCATTAAAAAATTAACCCTGGTCAGTTGAAGGTTGAGGTTACAATAAACTTACAGATTAATTTGTGGAAAATTCAAATACAGTACAGTAAATTCTTGTTGGTTCTCTTTAAAAAAAAAAAAAAAGATTTATTTATGCATACAAGAGCTGGGGTGTAGGCCAGAGATGGAGAGAAGTGAGAGGATTCACCAGGGACAGAACAGTTAGATCTACTGAAATACACTGCTGCGGGGAGACAGGAGAGGTCTGGTGCGCCATGTGTTAGCTTCCTGGCCAGGATTGAACTCTTGCATCAGTGACTGCTGACAGCTTCGTAGTGCTGACACTTAACTTCATGCGCCACCAGGGTGGCCCCTCTCTTAATTTAAAAAATTTGTTTTTTATGGTCTTGAGATCCTTGCTGATTCTGTTTCTCTAAATGCATTTCTCCATTAGTTTGATAATTTTGCAGATGCTTAAATGTTATGTTTTAGTATGTTATTACATTCAGAATTTAGTCACCTTTGTTTACATTTCTATTTTTAAAAGAGAAGCTGAGGTATTAAAAAGTTTCTATTTTGTGATGATACTCTTTGCAAATTGCAATGTCAAGTCATTCTCTCTTAAACTTTCTTTTTACTCCCTGTGTAAATGACATTCTTATTTTAATGTTATTTCCTTTCTTTTAAAAATAAGAAACAAGTACTGGTGGTCCTACTCAGTGCTAAGAAACCTCTTTCCTAAGGTGAAATAGAGGTTAGGGTTTCATCGAAGTGGTTTGATGTATGTCCTCCAGGGATTCTCACAGGAACTCCAAGAACTGAGTGCTAGGCTCATGCCCCACCTGCAACAGTGCTTAGGTTGCAGTGGTGTGAGTATGCAGCTTCTAGTGACTATGAGAATTGATCTTTTAATTAACAAAATCAGATGAGTGTTTCCTAAGATCAGCAATACCCTTGTGCCTGTCCATTAATGCTGGAAGTTTTCAAATTATTGCCTCTGAGCTCCTGGAATCCCTGCTGGGATTCATCTTTGAATCTGGCATAGTCTTTATTTTTGACCATTTTCCTTCCCTACTAATTCAAGGAATGCAGAATATTCAGAACTGAAATGAATTGAAAGAAAAATACTGGAAATGAGCAAAAGTAATGAAATTGAAGTGTGAAAATTCTAATTCATAGTTGCTAGAGGGATCATTTGGTGTGTAAATAAGACACCAGTATCCTCAATTACCTGAGAACCCATCTGCAAAATGTTAGAGGGATATCCAGGCCTACAAAAATGAGGTAACAGTTTGGTGGCTTGTAACGCACTCTTCAAATTTTATTTATTGTTTGGTCTTCTTGCCACTTCCTCTGAAGAATCAACTTTTCCCACAAGCAGACAGTGCTGGTAAAGAATTAATTCCTTAGGAAAAGTTATGCAAATATGAATAATTGCCCTCATTAGTTAATAACAGAACTCAAGTCACTTTATATATGCAAAGTCACTTTTACATCCTTTATGAATAAACCTATGTTTGCCCCTGTATCAGCACATTGCCTGACATTCAGTAAAAATGCATGGATTTAAAATAAATGTCAGGTATTGCCTGAATTAAGGTTTTCTTACATGAAGGGCAAAACATTGAGAAAAATGAAATGGTGCTATAATTTTCTGCAGTTAAATAGATTATAGTCCTCATTTCTCCTTTGCAGGATTTAAGCTTTTAAAATGTCACTAATTACAAAGATGAAAATGATGTAAGAATTATATAAAATAAAATATTTTTTAAAAAATTAAATAAAATGTCACTAATTAGAGAAAGAAGTATGCTTAATGTTTGGAGTCTGTCTACTAAAGCTTGTTGCTTAAATAAAGATTTGACTTGGTTTATACTTTCCATAGTATATAGTTAATATTTGGATTTGCAATTAAATAGGTCAAATGCATTTGAAATACAATGAGGGCGGATTAAAAATGAGATGGGAAATACACTAGCACTTTAGATATTACACTCAGAGTCTTTGTTTTTAATGATAACTTTTCCTTAATGGTGGTAACAGGAAAAATTCTAAGGAATTTAAAAGGAATCCTAAAAAGTTGAACAGTTTTGGGCCTCCCCGGTGGCGCAGCGGTTGAGCGCTGGGTTGCGAAGCTGCCCGCGGCCTCTGCGGCTCTGGTTCGATCCCCAGCTGCTCCCCGGCCACCTGAGGAGGGTCCCACATGGCGCGCAGACCTCTCCTGCCGCCCGCTGCTCCCTTCAGCAGTGTACTTCGGTCCTTCTGCCTGCTCTGCTCCCCGCTCTGGCTCTGGTGAATTCTCTCACCCTCCCGCGCTTCTGACTGTACCCAGTGCTTGTATAAACAAAACAAACAAACAAACAAATAAATAAAACATGCCTCTAAAAAAAAAAAAAAAAAGTTGAACAGTTTTAAGTATTTGTGTACTGTGTAGCATCTTACAGTTGAAGAAAAGAAAGTTTCCCCAGACTGCCAGATACTGTTCTGGAAAGCCCTTTTATCAGAAGTCTCATTTAGAGCAACTGGAAAAAGTTCTATTGGAAATAATGCCTTTAAAATAAATGTTAGACTTAAAATTTTGTTGGGGTGCTGTAGGCTCTAAAGCTATCTTTTTGCAATAAATACCAGATGGGTGAATCTGCATAATTCTGCAGTAGTCCCTGCAGCATTTTGGGGTGTTGTGCTGAAGGTACTTTGTTGACAGTACATATCCAGAGTTTAGATTTTTAAGGTTCACCAATATTACAGGGATTATAAAGTAAGTTTAGACTTAAATGCTTCATAGATGTGTCAGCTATTTAAAGAGTACCCAGTGGTTTTAACTCAGTTGCTTTAACATATATTAATATTTGTATCTGCTATCTCTGCTGTGTTCCTTATATATATTGATAATTCAGTAGCAGACCAGTGGATGGAAGGAGGGTACTGGTATCCACTTTTCTTCCTGCCTCCAAGGACTTGCCATTTATGCATCATTTGTATCTTGAACTCTGTTTTTGTTCACATAGAACCTCTTACCAGGATATGGAAAGAAGGAAAGACAATTGCTAATAACTGAGAGAAACTGATCAAGATGATTTGAGAGTTGATACCATAAAATAGTCAGTGCGTGCTAGCTGTAGTAAAATAGAGTGCCATTCTGTCCTTGTTGAGAATGTGATGCTTTTTCCCCCCTCCCTCCAAATCTTAGTTATGATTCATGAAAGTTATTGAGTTGTTTTTCAGCTTATTAAAGGAGAAAATGAAAGTAAAAAATTGAGACAATTACTCTAAATGAATTGAGTTTATACATTTGTCAATAGAATTCTATTTTTAGTTGAATAATACCTTGTGATCCAGCCTCTGTATTTTATAGAATGTTTAACCTGCTATGGTTTCGATTGTTACTCTTAAGACTGTAGTTAGTGACCCACTAGATTTTAATTGCAAGGAAATTTCAGAAAATGTGAAAAAGTGTGGTTAACCCTAGGAAATATCCATTCTTGCTTTCCTCAAAGTTGGCATCAGTGACTACTTAATGACAGCAGAATACTTTGAAAACATGTTCTGTAAAGTCCAGCTATTATTAAAATACCATAATTACTGTGTGTGAGTGACAGTTGCTTTTTTGTTGTAGAAACTGTGGTAAGAGGAAAACTTCTGCAAACTCCTTAAGAAAAATATAATACAAAAAAGCATGTGGCAAATTAAAGGGGAAAAAAAGGGAATGTGGATGAGAAATAGAAAACCATGCATAGGTTTGACATTGTTACATTCATTTAAATTCCTTGTTTCCTTGGACTTTGCAGATGAGGTTGTTTTCTCTCTTTTTTATAGTATGTTTTAAAATACCATTTTTATATCTCTATAATTTACAATGCAGTAATGCCAAAATCCATTTTAATGTAATATAAAGCTTTCAAATTTGATTTTTCCAGTGTCGGGAAACAAACTGAGTACTAATTTTTCAGTTACTAGCTAGGCTCCTGACTGTATATGTTGCTCATAAAGCAGAGGCTGCCTATACAGAGCAGTCTGTACTGTTGGTGTTTCACTGAGCATTTGCTCTTGTTTAGTACTGTCTCCTCATTTACTCAATATTCCCATATGCTATAATCTCTACACCAGATGAGAGCATCCGGCAAGCGTAGACTTCAAGTGTGAGCCAAAGTAAGCGGTGGGAAATGAAGCTTCTAATAAAATTTTGTGGACAACTGTTGCAGAATGTTTTCTGAAAATGGTACATAATAAATGGAAAAGTAGGTCACAACTCATTTTTTATAAAGTCCTTTCTACACCCATCTTTCAAAAGTTTGCTTATGCTCAGTGATCAAAGTAGTCACTTACAAATGGTGTAGTGTGGAAATAATTTTAAAATAACAATTTAAATAATTAAACGATTTTATTTTTTCCATTTTCTGTAAGCAATGGCTTTTTTTTTTTTTTTTAAAGATTTATTTATTTATTTATACAAGCACTGGGTACAGTCAGAAGCGCGGGAGGGTGAGAGGATTCACCAGAGCAGGGAGCAGAACAGGCAGAAGGACCGAAGTACACTGCTGAGGGGAGCTGAGGGGCGCTGAGGGGAGCTGAGAGGAGCAGCAGGAGAGGAGCAGCAAGAGAGGTCTGTGCACCATGTGGGACCCTCGCTGGTGTCTGGGGATCGAACTGGCACTGTAGAGGCTGCGGCAGCTTCGCAGCGCAGCACTCAACCACTGCGCCACCAGGGGAGGCCCAGCAATGGCTTTTTAAAAAAAGCCTATTACAAGTAACAACACATTTGATCATTTCTTCTCATGGAAAGGGCTGTGTGACTAAGACACAGGAATGATACTATGGTTTTCTTTTATTCTCATCAAACTTTATTCCCAATTTTAGTCAGCAAATAAACTGTTTAGAGTTTGTTTGCCTTTGCTAACGATCTTACCATTAGCTTACTTTAGTAAGCAAGAACAAGTTGAGCCAACAATTTTTGGAATGGAAAGAGAATATGGAGTCTCTAATAAAAATAAAAAAATCACCAGAGCTTGAGTGATTCAAAGAGTTTCTGTAAAATTGAAACATGACGTTTACAGAGGTGGGAGTATGGGCTGCCTCAAATCTTAACTTTGAAATTAAAGAAAATTTAAGTTATCAAATAGTTATGATCCACTTTCTATGGATAAGGTAAAGAAACATGTAAGGTGTCGTAAGAATTTGGGATGAGATCGTTGTAACTGAATATTAAATATAGTTTTGATGTTCTAATATTTAAGAGTAAAACAGTTTAAAAATAGACTTTTTGGTTCTTTTGATTTAATTAAAGAGAATGTGATCACGTTCCTGTGGAAGAAGATGCTTTTCAGTATTCAGAAGTCTCTCTTAGAGCTGTATTGTTTTCTTATTTCAACCATGGGGAAATGATAGAACAACAGCATAGCATCTTACGTGACTCAGCTCAGCTCTTACTGTATACTTTGACCTAATTTACCATTTGTATGTTCTTAATAAGTTATAGTCACAATCATAATAACCCTATCTATTGATCTTGTGCAGGATATTTATATTTATTATCTCACTTAAGCTCCTCGATTGGTCTTTTTGTCAAAATCATTTAAGTGAAAAATATAATGTAAAAATGCTTCCAGATTATTAAAAATAAGTGTCTTAATTGATGGTTTTTATCCCCTACCATGTGTCAGACTCTCTCGTGGGCAATTTGTATATTTTAGCTCATTTCACCATCACCACTAAGTTGTATGAAAGCGGTGTCTATATTCCCATGTGATAGGTAAGATCTCTCTAGAGAGGGAGGAAGGGGCCTTTGAATGTGGTAAGAAAGATACTGGTCCAGGTGGAGAGACTGCAAATCCACACGCCAGAGCAGTCAGGAAAACTGATTTCTTGGAGGAGTTAGGACTGTTGCTGCTTATTGAGAAAGGGAACAAATCCTGTATTCCTACCACTGAGGTAAATGTATTCTCATTTTTTTTCTTTATGTTATTTCTTTCAGAAATATGGCTATATACATCTTTCTGCAGGAGAACTTCTTCGTGATGAAAGGAAAAACCCAGATTCGCAGTATGGTGAACTCATTGAGAAGTACATTAAAGATGGAAAGATAGTGCCAGTTGAGATAACCATCAGTTTATTAAAGAGGGTAAGGAGTGTGAATGCCAACCAGTTTAAACCAGAAAGGAAATGAGAAATTAAATGCACCTTTGCTTTGAGTAATTAAGGAATCAGAGTATTGAACTTCTTGCTTGTGTCCTGGTGTTTGAGAATGGCAGAAGTGGAAATTCCACTTTCACCTGGGAAGAAATTGGGCAGTAGTAGGGATTCTGTTTCTTGGTCTAGGAGCAGCTACAGCTGAACTTACCATCCATATATGTACACTGGACCCTTCCTTCCCAATGCACAGTTCTCTCTTCTATTTCAATGTCTTCTTCCTTTTCTCCTCCTCCTCTCCTTTTTCTTTCTCTGAGAATCTGAGGCCTTCAGAAGCCATGCTTCCCATCACAGCATGGTGATTTAGGAAGGCGATAGGGAAGACCAGTCACGCTCTCTAGTAGCTGGAGCAAAAATAGGGCTTGTATCTGAACACTATTCATGACTGTATGTGTGAAAAAAAAAAATATATATATATATATATAAGCATATATATATATGAGATAATATGTGAAAGTAATATATGCTTATTATAGAAAATACACATTACAGAAAAAACTAGTGTAAAAGTATGTGTATAGAATGGGGGAGGAGTACAGTACCCAAATGTCACCAACTTGAAGCAGCCATAATGCATTGGTTCATTTCCTTTAAGTCTTTTTTTTTCTTTCTCTGCACCTTTCACTCTACTTACGATTTAAGGTGATCGATAAAACTCACATATATCTACCACCCTGCTTAAGAAATTGCATTTTGTTTCAACCTGCATCATCTTTTGCCTTTAGGAAATGGATCAGACAATGGCTGTCAACGCACAGAAGAATAAATTCTTGATTGATGGGTTTCCAAGAAACCAAGATAACCTTCAAGGGTGGAATAAGACCATGGATGGGAAGGCAGATGTATCTTTTGTTCTGTTTTTTGACTGTAATAATGAGGTAATGAAAATCTTCTTTTGCCTGCATGGGCTTTAGGCAGCCACTGGTCAGTTAATAAAGAAAAAGTGTGGGTTTTTAAATTTATATTTACATTTTATATTGATATCTTGAATTGGTAGACGGAGTGGACAGAACAGCACTGTGTTGCTGTTGGAATATTAAAATCTGTTTGACATCAGCAACCTTATGGACCTAAATTTTGAGGAAAAAAAGAAGTTCTGTTTTAAATTGACAACTGACTTACACAATAATGTTAAGTAATGAAGCTGACTTATTACTTTCTTAGGTATGCACTGTTACCAGAGCATCTCACCTTAGGTTGTCATTTGTGGAAAACAAACTCACATTTCTGGAAGTCGAGAAAACTCTTTTTAAAAGACATACACATACACACGCATATACATATATATGTATATGTGTATATATTTATGATAGCCTGTTTGTCTTCTAAGAATGAAATGATCTTGAGAATAGCAGGAAAGCATTCCTTTTCCCTCAGAAACTTCTAATAACACACCCCAGACATACCTTTGAATAACTAAATGAATTTCTCGGAATCATTTAATTAAAAGGCCTGACTGTTTGACAGCTGTAATATAAATTTCATTACATTAATGCCAACAGCCTGAATGAATAAGAATCTGAAATAGTGCCTTGAAGGAAGTTGGCTCTTCTTTGGTTGAATCACAAATGTGCCTCTGGTAGAGACTTGTTGCAGCCTTTGAGTTGTTTTAAAATGTAACTCTGTTCTTCCAACCCCCAAAAATATGTTTTCACTTATTCTTCAAAGTTAACTTTAGAATGTTACCACAACTTTATAACTAAGGAATGTTTATTCACGATTAACAAGGAATACTCTATTCAAATGCAAATATGTTGACTCTTAAATATTTGGGTATTGATGGAATTAATCGAAAAGTAAGCAAAAATGGAGCAAAGTTTGAGGCATGTAATTCATACCTAATAAGTTAATAATATATCCTAGATGGAACCATATACATACAGATCTTCTTTTTATTGCGGTTTGAAAAAAAAATACACAGGAAAAACTGAGTCATGAATGAATTCTTATTATGCTCTGTACTTACTTAACCTAGTTTATATAAATTGAACCACATGTTTGAATTTAAAAGGACTTTGCATGTTGATTAATAAATTAGACGCATTGGGTTTAATGTAGGGTGTTTTTTTAAATCACTTCAAACTTTATTCTCTTTTCAATATAAGAGAATGGCAAATTCATATCTCTGTATTTTTTAAATAACTTTTTAAAAAAGATTTATTTTTATTTATTTATGCATATAAGAACTGGGGTGTAGGTCAGAGATGCCGGAGGTGGGGGGAGAGGATTACCAGAGACAGAGTATGGAGCAGAACATGTGGATCTACTGAAATACACTGCTGAGGGGAGCAGTGGGAGAGACAGGAGAGGTCTGCTGCTGCACCCTGTGGGTTAGCTCCCCCGCCCGGCATCGAACTCATGCCACAGTGGCTGGCAATAGTTTGATAACCCTGAGACTTTAACCCCTGCGCCACCAGGAGGCCCTTAATAACTTTTAATTTATTTTTCATTTTTAGATCTGTATTGAACGCTGTCTCGAGAGGGGGAAGAGTAGTGGCAGGAGTGATGACAACAGAGAGAGCTTGGAAAAGAGGTACTTTGCAGTTTTTACACATAGCAACCTCACTTTCAGTTTGGAACTTCAGTCACATTAAATACGTGCCGCACTTTGGTCCAGGCTGAAATAGGTAACAAAACTTGTCTCAGGAGATGTTGAGGGAGTCAGTTGAGTCTGTGACGTTGTCTTCTGAGCTATCCTGTAACATGGAGGACAGTGGATGGTTTCTTAAAACTTTGCAATATTGGTTTCTTTGCAGAATTCAAACCTATCTTCAGTCAACAAAACCAATTATTGACCTATATGAAGAAATGGGGAAAGTAAAGAAAATAGATGCTTCTAAATCTGTTGATGAAGTGAGTATCCCTAGCTTGCCACTAAAAACAAGAAGTCAAGTTAAATTGTGATTTTTTTTTTTTTTTTTTGAGAGGATGGGCAGGAGAAAAAGAAATACTATGGCAAATTAGTTGGTTTATCAGACACCAGAGACTAAATAAAAAATGTAGTCCTTTTTGGATAAAGAGTCTATTACATGAATGAGAAGTCATTTAGCTTGCCCCTGCTGTTTTCATCTCTTCCGTCACAGAGCACGTGGCTCTAGAGGTGGGGGTTTCCATGGCTCCACAGGAGTCAGTGCTATCTCTACATTGAGGGGGTTGGAAAACTTCAGTGCCCGGAAGATATTTCTAGCTTCTTTCACTTTACCTAATCTCCCTTTTTCTTATTCCCTGAGTCTTCTTCCTCTGGACCTTTCTTTTTTTCATATAATCATTTTTGTTTTTTAATTCATTGCCACTCATGAGGTAAACTAATATATCAGAAAATTTTGTGTTTTAGAATCATTACTAAGGCGATAAACCACTCTAGTTTATATTGTAAGCCCTTTTGTTTATCAAATTATTGGTAGCCTACCATTTCTCTGTTTTAAAAGCACTAATAAAATTGAGTGCACATGTTCATAATTTTATATATATTTATGATGTATTACGGCCTAAAGAAATATAGATGAAATTAAAGAATTATAACTTTTAGTGATGTTTTGAAAATTTATATA